>NC_138138.1:56825963-57493064 GCF_964188305.1 Podarcis bocagei
GCTGAAATTTTGCTTGTGGCACTGTGGGAACAGGATGTTGGAGTAGACGGTGTTTGATCCAGCAGGGATATTCTTATGTTTCCACAGTGGGAAAACATGGGATCAGCTGAGGCGAGGGAGGCCGTGCTCCCCATCTGTCAGGACACGGCTTGTGCAACCTTCCTGAGGTGATGATTCCAAATACTGAGAGGCTCCCTCCCTGAATGAAAGGGAAAGGCAGGCTGCGTTCCAAAGGGCTCCCGATTCTGCTGACAGCGCACAGATGAAAGCAGCCCATCCTGCTACAGAAATGACGCATGCGCACCAGCCTGTGAGGAAAACAACTTGGGAGGAGGCAACAGGTGAAAAACTCCACCTCGTAAACCCCACAGTGGCAAATCTCGCCACAACAATCCAGCCCTGCACATCACCAACCATGACTCACCAAGTTCCCTTTTAACTGCAAGAAACAGGAGCCACAAGCACACTCACGCACGCAAATGAGAAAGCCCACTGCTACACTCAGCAAGAGGGCAAACAGGCCTCAGACAGGCGCCCCTCCCAGGTGCCATCTGCAAAGGGGGGGGGCATTTTAGGCAAATCCATCAGCTGCAGCAGGCGCACCATGAAGGTTAAAAGGAAAGGAGGAGGAAAGTTCCTTCTCCCATCGCTGTGTCCCCAGAGCCACCTTGCAAGCAATGACAGTAAAACCTTCCTCTTTAAAAGGGTCATTTTGCAAAGCATTACAAAGAGCCTGCTGGTCAGGTTATTGGTATTTATAAGCAGTTATGCCTGGTACTAAATGGGGCTTCGTAAGCAAGAAGCAGGTCCCTGCAGCAAGGAGCTTCCAGTATATCAATCATTTCCACTGCCGTGGGAGGCAACAGAGGAAGGAAAGGGAGAGGTGATCCCAGTTTCTCCTGTCCCCTCCAGTTTCTGAGCAAGGAACCCACAGAGGAAAGAATGGTGACCCGAACTGAGCTGTGGGGACCCCAAGGGCTCCGGAAGACCAAAAGGCACACTTTTAAAAGAGGGCCTGAAATATAGCAAGGCAACAATTATCCCGAAACTGTCAGGACTCTTCCTGGTAACAGTGACACTGAATAACCAGGGCGATACTCTACCGGGGTAAAGCGAATTCAGCAAATTCAGGTGGCAAGAGTTATTACGGATGACGACTATTCATAGAGCAAGTTAGATTGCGCAGGCTAGCTAACAACCACGGAACCAGCCCAGTCGAAGGCGGGGAGCTGCCGGCCAGTTTAAGGCTTAAACAAGCCTTTTAAAAATCAGCAGGAAGGAGATTGCAGGGCCCAGGCAGAAGGCTTTATAAACACAGAACCTTGAAAGGAATCGGGGGGGGGAGAGGGGGGGGAGAAGGTCTGCCGACCCATTAGCACAATCCGGCTTTTTAAAGCACACCCTTGTGCCCCCCCCCAAAATATGTGCGTGTTCCGATTGGGAGACAGAAAGCAACACAGGCAGGGAGAAGGCAGGTGTCTCCCCACCCCCTGCTTTGCTCACCCCACCATCCCTTCGCTGGGGGGGGGGCTGGCTGGCTCTCCCTAATCTCCCCCCCCCAGCAGCTGATCTAGAGAGGGCAACCCCCACCCACCAAAAACGACTGCAGCAGCCAGGAGGGAAGAAGGGCTGCGTCGTGTGGGGGGGGGGCGGCAGAAGGAGAGAGAAGGAAGAGGCGAGCCCGCCCCCCTGCCCCCCCCCGGTGCTGCAGGTTGCCAGAGGGGGGGGATATGACACGGCAAGGTTCGCCCCTGCAGCAGAGGCGCGGGGGGGGGGCTCGGGAGGCTCCTCGCCGCCGCCTTCCAACCCAGGCACCCTCCTGGCGCCCCCCCCCAACCCACGGACTACACGGGGGGGGGCGTCACAGCTGCAGCCCCCTCCTCACCCCTCCCAGCCCCACGGAAGAATTTTTTTTTTTGGGGGGGTTAGTCTGTGTCATTCCTGTTCCCTCCCCCTCCCCTGACCTTTGACCCCCCTCCCTGCCCCCCCCCCCGCTCACCCTGAGGGCGGAGAGGTCGATGTCGTCGAGGCTGCGGGCGGGGGCCGGGTCGGCCATGGCGGGCGGGCGGCGGCTGCTGGTCCCCCCCCCCCTCAGTGCTGCTGCTGCCGCGGCCCCATCTTCCTCTTCCTCTTCCTCTTCCTCGCTCTTCCTCTTCCCCCTCACAGAGCGACGGACGGACTGACAGGCGCCAGGGAGGGAAAAGCAGCGCCGCACTGCGCAGGCGCGGGGGGCCGAGTGGGCGGAGGCTCTCCCGCTCCGCGCAGGCGCGGCGGCGGGGAGGGGCGGCTCCCGCGCAAGCGCCTGGAGGGCCCGGAAGAGGCGCGGAGCGGCGGAAGTCACGACGCGGGGAGGGCCTGGGCGGCGCAGGCGCAGAGAGAGGGGGTCCGCCCCGCCTTCCCGGAAGGGACGTGAAAGCACGTACGGGAGGCGGGGACTTGCACGTCGTGTACGCTCGAGGGAAGTGTGGCGGAAGTCGGAGGGGCGACGCTCGTGCTCCGAGGCGCATGCTCCGTGGAGCGGCGCGGGGAGCCGCCTTTTCCCGCCTTTTTCTAGCGGCGGTTTTTCGTGAGGTGAAAAAGCCCCACAGAATCGCCGCGGGAAGAAACACCTGAGGCGCCCAGACATTGTCCCTGTCGAGCTCTCTATTTCCACAGAAAACACCTTCTGACGCTGCCTGAAAGAATTAAAACTGCCGCTCTCGTTTTAATGCCTCAATTGGATTACTTCGCGTAATCTTCACCCTCCCGCTTCACAGGCGGCTTCTTGGCGCTTCAGAAATCACCACAGCGCCATCGCAAACAACACGGCCCAAAATAAAGATGGCATTTACTGTTATTTTACTTCGTAAAATGAATACGCCGCTTTGTTATTGCTATTTATTAAATTGGATTGTTTTTTCAAAAACAAACCCAAAAGAGGTTTGCCGAAAGAAGAGGGCAAGAAAATCATTAATAAATGCAAAAAATAAAAATGCACCAGCATTTTGGATATCTCGTTTAAACTTTAAATAAAGATGGGCCCCTGTTGCTGCTCTGAGGGAGACGGAGCCGATTCAGCGCCTGGGACGGGCAGCTATGTTTTAAATATCCAACCGTTTGTCAATGCTTTTAAATACAGAGCGCCAAACGAAGACCTGGGAGAGATCAGGGTTCGAATCCTCCCACGAAGGGGCCATGAAGCTCCTCTCAGATCTGAGAGGGGCAACAACACGTTGTGTTGTGTTTTCGTTTAGAGGCAAAATTTGCTACGGATCCTCTCCTCAAATGTAGGCCATGCAAACGATCCGGATCAGCCCCGTCACCAGTCTTAGAGGGTTGCCATATTTTGAAGAGCAAAGACGACGACGCGACGGCAGCCGTTCCAAGCAAATAAATGCAATTTGTCTCCAGTTTTACCCTGAAAAAGAGGATCTCTCTTGGGAAAAGAGGACACATGGCCCCCTGCCACTGGACTATGGGGCAAAGAGCCCCCCATCTGCCTTATTGTCATAGGAACGGCCAGAGCAATTTCCCCTCCTTCCCCCCAAGATGATTTTTTATTCGATTTCCAATTTTTTTACAAACTGACTTTCAGTTCAACAGTTCCACCTCCACCATGTTTTCCTTCAAAGCTTTTTCCTATATGCCAATTTCTCGCCTTTACAGAGCACAGTTGCGCCAGATTTGAAACGGGCCAAGATGTTGGCGGCCGTCTCCGGATCCCACTGGGAGAAATGGCGACAGAAAGTCTCAGGACTAATGGAATCTTTATTATTGCTTTAAAATGGAGTTTCTTCTTAAGGCACCAAGGAAGCAGCATTGTTCGTTTCTTGCTGCGACGGAGTAATGTTTTGCACAGTTCCTGCTGTTTCCCGCTGCAGCCGAACCGGTTTCACACCCAACTTAAGGCGCCGGATTTAAACGGAAAGTGGTTCCGAAACAAGGGAGGTTGAGAGAAGCTATGGGTGCAAAAAATGGTGGGGTGCTCCCTTCCAACCTCCTGGAAGCTTTTGGGTTTTTGGAAAACGAGACAGCACCTTCCTCACTTTGGAATACAAAAATTAGTGCCGGTGGAAGAAAAACGTTTTGTGGCTTTAGTGCCGGTGGAAGAAAAATGTTTTGTGGCTTTAAACCAGGCTGGCGAAAGCCCTTAAACTAATTCGCAATGGCGGAAGTTGCCCCAGAGGGTGGTGTCCCGTCACCCAGCTCTAGCCAAAGACAAGAGTCGTTCCTTGCCGAAGAATCCAGACAAGCCAGAGCTGCAAATGGGGGAGAGAGGTTCACGGGTCACGTGCAGAGTGCAAATGCTCTCTGCGTGCCTCCTCCTGTTTTCCCCTCGGGGCTCCCCCCGCCTGCTGCGTCAAGTCCACACCTCCACGGGGATCATGCCCTCCTTGCTGTTGAGAGGGGGCAGGAGATACTCCTCGGCCAGGAACTCCAGGGGAAATTGGACCAGGTGGCCCTGCACCTTCTGAAGGTGGTCCCTGGCCAAGATGGGGCTCTCGGAGGCCAAGCTCTTCTTGCTGACGTGATGGTGCAGGTCCCTCCGGGACTTGACGGCGTCGGTGGGGAGGCAGGAGAAGACCTGGCGGAGAGGAGGAATTGCGGGGAGACAGAGAACAAAATGGCCAACATTAATAATGATAATTTTTTATTTATACCCCGCCCTTCCCGGTTCAGAAGACCGGGCTCAGGGCGGCTAACAACAAATTTAAAACACTTAATTGATGCAACAACAAAAAAACCCCAGCATAAAATACAGTATAAAACGTGAATAACAATAAATTCAGAATTCAAAAATCAATTAAGGGGGGAAATCCATCCAATAAACAGATTATCACCAGGGCTGGCTGGCTAAATGAGTCCTATTTGGGCCAGCGAGGAGACCAGGGGAGAATTAGCTGTGGGATCCCAGAGCAGGTAATCTTCATAAAAAGGGAAGGAAGAGGAATAAAAGATCAGGCTAAGCTCAAGTTGAAACCCAGATGGAACAGCTCTGTCTTACAGGCCCTCTGGAAGGAAGTTAAATCCTGCAGGGCCCTGGTCTCATGGGTTCCACCAGGTTGGAGCCATCACTGAAAAGGCCCTGGCCCTGGTGGAGGATAATCTGGCTTCTTTAGGGCCCGGGACCTTTAAGCTATTATTATTCGTGGACCTTAAGATCCTCTGCGGGGCAGACCAGGAGAGGCGGTCCTGTAAATACGAAGTTGTTGTTCAAGGAGGTACAAACACCTGTTGGGTGTCAGGGTGCTGTCCCCAAGCAAGATCCTGCTCCAAGGGAAAGCTATGGGGCAGCAATGGGGAACCTAAGACTCTCCTTCCCGGGAGGATTTTAAGTAGAGGTCAGGTGGCTGCCTCTCCAGGGCGCTTCCTGTCGTATTCCCGCACTGCCTGGGGCTGGACTGGATGACCCCTGGGGGTCCGCTACACACCTTGTCGTAGATGCTGGTGTTGGACGAAGCTGTGGCTTGCCAGACGTCCCAGAAGAAGCGGTCGCTGAGCGGGTCTTGAATGTCCAGGTCAGAGGCCACCCCTAAAACGCACCTGTCGGCGGGGTAGGAGAAAGGGGTTTTGCCCAGGTCAGCGACACACAAAGCCGCTTTAGCTCCGGGAGGCTATTTGTTCTGGAGGGTTTAATTTCGAGAAGAGGCGACACGATAGCCGCCGATAAAGAGAGGCAAGGCAGGGAGAAACTGGAAAGAGGGCAGTTTTGCTCCCTCTGTCAAAATAGCAGCAGATGTTGAGGGCAACTAAAGAGGGTGAATGTTGGGAGATGCAGAAAGATAAAGTCCTTCTTCACGCAGCCCCTCGTTGAACTATGGAACTCACCGCTGCAGGAGGCAGCAAAGCACTGACCAGGATGGCTTTCAAAGAAGATAGAGACACCGAGTTCCTTCTCACCTGCACTGCTGTCCAGCCAGACTCCCGCAGTGGGGTGGGGGGGGGGTCTTTAGGCCCCATGGCTCTGATCCCTGACTCGGTTCCTCCCTTACCCCTAGAAGACAACCCTGTGCTATAGAGTATATGAAAAAAACATTGTTCTGGAGTAAGCCTATCGGTATGTAATGAATGATGCTTTGCAGGGTTAAAGAAAGTGAAAAATGGTATAAAAACTATAAAGATAGAGGTAATCTACATTAGACACAACAACTTTGAAAGAGTAAAAATGTCGAGGTCTCAGAACAAAGGAAGTCAATGTGTGTATATGTATGTAATGACTAAATTAGAATGATGCTTCTTGCTTCTGGGCTTCTTGCCCTGCCAGACAAATCTAGAAATGTCTCACTGCCACTTCTTGAAACAGTCCATTTTGTCCAGAATTTGCAATGATTGAAACAGAAATAACATTCTTGGCAATACATTCATCTTTATAACAGCAATTTGACCTAACAAGGAAAGCTTCAAATTTGACCATATCTCTAAGTCCTTTTTCACTTCTGACCAACATTTCTCATAATTGTCTTTAAATAGATTTAAGTTCTTAGCGGTCATATTAACCCCCAGGTATTTTACTTTCTTAACCAATGTTAAACCTGTCTCCTTCTGAAACCTCTCTTTCTCAATCGGTGTTAAATTTTTCTCATGCACCTTAGTTTTTAACTTATTCAACTTGAATCCTGCCACATGACCAAATTCCTGAATCAATTCTAATACTCTTTTAGTACTAGATTCTGGCTCCTGTAACGTCAATACTAAGTCATCTGCAAAAGCTTTCAGTTTGTACTGTTTGGCTCCGACCTGTATGCCTTTGATCAAACGGTCCCTTCTGATCATGTTTAGCAAAAGAAGACGACAAAAACAACCCTGCCAGCACACACCTGAAGCAGTCGAGGCGCAGGCTCAGGGCAAACTTCCCCGCCTGGTACTCCTGCCCGCCCATGACGGACGGCACCAGATCTGTGTCCTCGACCAGGACGGCCAGCTCACTGTCCCTCTTCCCCAGGAGACTCCGGTCATTGATGTTGGCTGAGCCTTGGGGCAGGAGAAAGCAAGGGAGCCATTAAGGGAAATGGGGGGGGGGAAGCAGCCCACGCTGGATGCTGCAAGTGGCCTCCTGCGGGGAGAGGCGTTCCCAGGGCCCCCCTCCTCACCGATGATAACGCGCCGGTCGTCCGCTATGAGCATCTTGCTGTGAATGTAGACCAGCTCTGTCAGGAGTTTCCCCCGCAGCTCCCCGTGGGTCCTCAGCCCGCAGAAGGAGATGTAGCTCTTCCAGTCGTCCCCCACTTTTCGAAGAAAGAGGGAGAGAGGTGGGTGTTAGCGGGACAGCGTTGTGCCCAGCCTGTGGGGGCTTCCCTTTCCGGTTCCAGGGGGTAAACTCTGGAGCTTGGAAAGAGCACGGAAACGGGCGCTTCAGAGCATGTGTAAAGTGCCTTTCCCCTCTGTAGGAGTGCAGATATCCAGAATGTGGGGCTCAGGTGGGATTGCTGTGAGGAATTATGAAATACAGTGGTACCTCGGGTTACATACGCTTCAGGTTACAGACTCAGCTAACCCAGAAATAGTACTTCGGGTTAAGAACTTTGCTGAGAACAGAAATCGCGCGGCGGCAGTGGGAGGCCCCATTAACTAAAGTGGTGTTTCAGGTTAAGAACCGTTTCAGGTTAAGAACGGACCTCCGGAATGAATTAAGTACTTAACCCAAGGCACCACTGTAGTTAAAAGAATTTCTTCTTATTTGACTTTGTCCCGTGTGGTTTTTTTTGAAATGCTCAGAGGAAATCTGATTGGTTCTTACGAACACCATGTAAAAAGTTCTTTTGTGAATAAAACGACCTGGGCCGAGGGGTGGAGAAGGGATTATTATTGGCCCCTCCTCCCAGAGTCTTGCTGGTCAAGCCTCGTGGGTATTCTATTACCGTATTTTTCTCCCTATAAGACGCACTTTTTCCCCTCCAAAAATGAAGGGGAAATGTGGGTGCGTCTTATGGGGCGAATGCAGGCTTTCGCTGAAGCCTGGAGAGCGAGGGGGGTCGATACGCACCGACCCCTCTCGCTCTCCAGGCTTCAGGAAGCTATCCGCTAGCTGTGGGAGACCCAGCTCTCCCAGGGCTAGCGGAGAGCTTGCCTGCACCCAGAAGCTTGGGGCGCGCTGAGCTCCGCACGCCCCAAGCTTCGGGATTAGCGCAGCGCACCTGGGGGGGAAATAAAAAATTTTTTCCTTTATTTCCCCCCCAAATACTAGGTGCATCTTATGGGCCGGTGCGTCTTATGGGGCGAAAAATATGGTAATCCTTCCTTGCTTTGTCCAATCCTTCCTTGCTTTGGGAACGCTACACCCCTCGGCACTGTGGAACCTGATTCTTGAATTGCATGGGGTCGGAATTGATGGCCCTCAGGGTGCCACCACGATTCTATGTCTTAGCCCAGATAGTACCTGGGATTGTAGGAGAGGGATTTTTAGCTAGGGGCAGCATGGCACAGCCCCACAGCAGAACCACAAGCCCCCTTAGGAGTCCTTCTTCTGACTACGGTTGGCAGAGAGACACCCTGCCCCATGCAGTCTCAGACGAAGAGTTCTGAGCTTTCCCCAGTATGTTTGGGGCTGGGAGGGGGCAGAAGAAGGCTTATCTTGCCACACACCCTTCCCCACTTACTGACTGCCTTGAGCCGGCTGACGATGGATGCCTCCCCGCGGCACAGCGTCCTGGGAAAGAGAACAGGGGGAAATTAGACAGTGGAGTCACTTAGGGTGTTCCCCCCCCCAATGACCTCCTTCCCCACCACCCTGTTGCCCCCCCAGCTCTAGATATCAGCCCAAAGCACCCTGCTGAGAATGGGGGATGTGGACAGACCCTCCCAGCCTGTCTTGGGGACCCTCCTTGACACCTTGAGATAGGGTGGGGTGCAAAGCAAGAACCTTGTGAAACAACACCTTAGGGGAAATGGGAAATGGCAGAGGCGGGGGGGGGGAATAATCTACAGTGCAATCGCATCTTGCGCAGGGGTTTGCTTCCAAGGATTCCGAAAATCCTGGACACCCACATCCTTGGAGGTGCCCCATGGCTAGGGGGTGAGAGAGGTTTGTGGGGGACCCAGTACTCTCCCAACCTAGTGTTGAGCGGGCCTTGCCCCCAAGCAAGGTGGAGAGAGAGCAGGAAAGCGCTTTTCAAGTAGCCCTGCTGAAAAAAGAGAGTTCTTAAGCTCTCTTCCTTTATTGGGGGGCAGTGTGCTGGGTCTGGGAAGCTCTGAAAGATCTGGGGGGATCTGTGATGCTTGCACGAAATCTCATGGGAATCTGAGAAGGTGGTGTGAGATCCCACAGGGATCTGGGAAGCTTGCACAAGATCCTGGGGGGATCTTGCTCCTCGAGGAAAACCGACAGCTTAAAAACGCTTTATGTGCCAGGCACCCCCAAAGGGATGTGGTGCCCAAAGTGCTTTTTCAAGCCCTCCGCCTTGCTCTGGTTTATACTTGCAGGATGCAAAAATGCGGTTGTCAAAAAAGCACACAACGCAAAACTGGTAAATGAGCACGTGATCCTGCACCCCTCGCAGCCAGCCTCCCTGCCTTTGCCCCCAGCCCCATTGCTGTGTCCTGCACCTGCTCCCCCCCTGCCCCGGCCCTGCTTTCCAAACTCACCTGTAGGTAAAGTGAAGAATGGCCTGGATGGAGTTTCCTCCGCCCTGGGCGATGTCTCCCTCAAACCCAGGCAGCAGCGGGAGCAGGACAAAGACCCGGAAGGGCTTCTTCTCACTGCAAGTGCAGGGGAAACCCCACCGTGGTTAGTGGCTGTGGCCCCCGGAAGCACTTCCTGGCCCCTGAGTCCCCTGCCTCTGGAATTGCTTGGTTTTTTGTTTCCCCCATTTTTAAAATTGTCCCCCCCCCATACCAAAACCGTTGTTACAGAAGTAAATATCAATTAGGGAAAAAGAGGAAGCCAGCAACAACAGTCCTTTTACAAAAAACAATAAAACCAGCAAAACATGTAAAGGTTCAAGTACTGAATGCTGGTTAAAATTCACACTGGTTTTCTAAGCATCCAGGACAGGTTTGTTGAAGCAAGAATGTTTTTAAATTCAGTATACAGCTGAAGGCTGACATCAATCGGCAGGGAGTTCCAGAGTGTAGGGGCTGCCACACTATAAGCACAAATTATACCTGCTCCCACCATGAACAGCATTTCAGGATTCAGGTGGCATTGCAGGGGGTTGAGTAGATTACCCGGGGGGGGGGGGCGTCCCTTCCGACTCTACAATTATCTATACAGTGGTACCTTTGTTCTCAAACACCTTGGTTCGCAAACACCAAAAACCCGGAAGTAAGTGTTCCGGTTTTCGAACATTTTTCCGAAGCCGAAGTCCGATGCGGGTGTCGGCTATTGTTTCCGGCAAGCCTGCACCAATCAGAAGCCGCGCCCTGGTTTTTGAACATTTCGGAAATCAAACTGACTTCCGGAATGGATTAAGTTTGGTGCTTTTGTTTTTGCTATTTATTTTGCGTTTTTGAGGCTTTTTCAGTTAATTTGTTTTTGTGACTGTGTGGAATTTGTTTTTGTGATTGTGTTCACAAAAACTGTGTTCAGCTACTGATTGATTGACTGATTGTGTGACTGCGGAGATTGATAAAAGCCCCCCACCCAAACAATGACTATCATCAGTGCAGATATGAAGAAAAATTCATTTTAATTTTTATCATCTACAATGCTGTCTTATTTTAAAGTACAGTACGTTGATTATTGCTTTCATTTTATGGATAAATGGTCTTGTTAGATAGTAAAATTCATGTTAAATTGCTGTTTTAGGGGTTGTTTTTAAAAGTCTGGAACAGATTAATCTGTTTTGCATTGCTTTCTATGGGAACGCACGTCTTGTTTTCGAATGGACTTCCGGAAAGGATTAAGTTTGAGAGCCAAGGTGCCACTGTAATCAAAACAAAGGGCTCCAATAATTAGATCCACATTTCATTTTTCTTAATTCATTTAACCCTTCTCCATCTGATCCTATTTTTCCTTTTTTTAAAAAAGCCAAACAATGTTATAGCTAGTTGAACCGATCTATCAGATCTCTAGCCGTTTATAAAAGGAATAATCAATGCACATGTTTTTTTGCCAGGCTGGCATTCGTGTTTTGATTTTATGGGAGCGCCTCCGAGCCAAGTTAGGGAAGGGGGCAAGTTGAACCCGGAGGCTGGAGTGTGCAATGCAGCCCTGGAAAGGGAAGAGTTGTGCCCCACTGAGCATACGCAGAGTGCTTACCCCACCCCCTGCTAATGAACCAGTGCAGCCAATCTCAATTTGGGCCAAAACAGTGGCTGATGAGACAGACCTGTGGGCAAGCAGCACTCGGTCAACAATGGCGTCTCCCACGGTGTTGATCACCGAACGCCCGTCTGCGCAGCTTATGAAGAACTGGTTCTGGGGCAGGAAGAAAAGAGGGTGCATGGGAGAGGGAGGTGAGAGAGAGAGAGAGAGAGAGAGAGAGAGAGAGAGGTGTCTGTGCTGCAAAAGACAAACAGAAACCCCCGGCTTTTACCTCCCAAAACCGGGGCTCCTCTTAGCTGCCTGGGGACATGTGTTGCATTAATGAAAAGCAGCACTCTGCCCTTCCTCAGAGACCTTCTTGCTCATCTGTTATGTACTGAAGTTCTCACCCTGGGCCAGCAGGGGGATACTGTAGATAGTTTCCACTCAGGTCCACATATGCAAATAAGGAATTGAAAGTGACGTTCAGTGATTGGATAGTTACAGAAAGTTGTTACTGTTGCGTTGTAGTTGAGCGCTATATAAGCAGGTTGGCTGAACCCTTTAGCCCAGTTCTGTTCTGGGCCTGTGAATAAACAAGAGCTGTTTGAAGAATCGCTGTGTCGTCTGATATGTTCACCCACAACTTAACATCATCTGCACTCCACTCTACGGTTCCAAGGTGGGTTGCCACCTTAAAAGCAGTTCAAAGCGAAGTGAGTTCCTGGGTTGCATGCAGAATGAACTGGGCAAGGCGATGTGCATGTCAAAATCTCAGCAAGCAATATGGTTCCTTTGCCCTGCAAAGCTCCAACAAATATACGAAACAGCCCACATGGTGCAAAATATGTGAAAATTAGCAAATCCGCACAATTTGGATTTGTCAGAGAATCCTACTTTTTCTGGGTTTAGTGGGAAGAAATTCCAGTGAAAATCCTCGTTATTACATATTTTTGCATGGCTGTTTGTCTGTATATATTTTATATATGGATGTTTTATGACGACCTATATTTGTAATGCCTGATAAAGGTTTGGCAAAGTAAAATACAATATACTAAAATAAAAGCAGCTCAAAGCAACTCACAGTCACGGAAATAACGACACATTCCTCTACTGCCCCACCCACAAATTTGACTCCCCCCCGACTCCCATTTCCCCCATCCTCCTTTGGACCCAAAGGAAGAGGAAGAGGAAGAGGAAGAGGAGTGTCTCCAAACAGCCTCAGGGTCTCAGTCTCACCCCCCACCCCATATAGCCCCCCCTTCCCCTCACCTGTCCCAAGACCTACCTCAATGTACAGGTAATGCTGGCTCTCCTTGATGACGCTCAGGTAGGCGTTGTAGATCGAGTGTTCATGGAGGCCGGCCGACCAGCGGTCCACAGAGCGCAACACCTGCAGGAAACGGACAGAGGCCAAAAAAAGCTCCTTTTTTACTGTTTCTTCTCCTACAGAACGACAGCCCTGCGAGGCGGGGCAGGCCAAGCAGGAGAAGGTGCAAGAGAGAGCCCGGCCCGGCTGACCTGGGGCCCTTCCTGTTTGCCCTCACCTTTCCACGCACCCCTCGCAATTCCCAGACATTCTGTGTCTGAAAACCAAAAACAGGTCTTGCCCGGGTTGGACTAAATGACCTGGGGAGGGCCCCTTCCAACTCTAGGAAAAACCGAGCTCAAAATCCGATAGGGCTGCGAGAATATCTTGCTGGATCATGGCAAAGGGGCGACCATCCGGTCTAGGATCCTGTCCCAGCGGTTGCCAGGAGACAGGCAGGTGTGGAGGACTCCCTGTTCCTGAATGGGGTAACTGTGCCCCTGAAGGACCAGGTGCGCAGCCTGGGAGTCATTCTGGACTCACAGCTGTCCTTGGAGGCGCAGGTCAGTTCTGTGTCCAGGGCAGATGTCTGTCAGCTCCATCTGGTACGCAGGATGAGACCCTCCCTGCCTGCGGACTGTCTGGCCAGAGTGGTGCATGCTCTAGTTATCTCCCGCTTGGACTACTGCCATGCGCTCTACGTGGGGCTACCTTTGAAGGTGACCCAGAAACTACAACTAATCCAGAATGCGGCAGCTAGACTGGGGACTGTGAGCGGCTGCCGAGACCACATAACACCAGTCTTGAAAGACCTAAACTGGCTCCCAGTATGTTTCCAAGCACAATTCAAAGTGTTGGTGCTGACCTTGAAAGCCCTAAATGGCCTCAAAGGCCCAGTAGACCTGAAGGAGCATCTCCACCCCCTTTGTTCAGCCTGGACACTGAGGTCCAGCTCCGAGGGCCTTCTGGCGGTTCCCTCACTGCGAGAAGCCAAGTCACAGGGAACCAGACAGAGGGCCTTCTCGGTGGTGGCACCCGCCCTGTGGAACGCCCTCCCAGCAGATGTCAAAGAGAAAAATAACTACCAAACTTTTAGAAGACATCTGAAGGCAGCCCTGTTTAGGGAAGCTTTTAATGTTTAATAGGTTATTGTATTTTAGTGTTTTGTTGGAAGCTGCCCAGAGTGGCTGGGGAAACCCAGCCAGATGGGCAGGGTATAAATTATTATTATTATTATTATTATTATTATTATTATTATTATTATTATTATTATTATTACCAGCCAGGTGCCCAAGATGGGAAATCTGCCCACCCAGAGAGCGCCACCCAGCCTCTCACCTGAACGTTGGCGGTCTGAGCCCCGGGCACGACGAACGGGACCTGCAGTGGCGTCGCTCGAGAGGACTTGGGGAGCAGGTAGGGGTAGTCCTGTCCTTTGTACTTGGGCTTCACGGTCTGGAGAGGGAGAAAAGCAAGAGGAGGGTTTGCCACAACAGCTGCAAGAATATTACGAGCGAAGAATTGGAAGAACAAGATCTACCAACTATCGAAGAATGGCAGATGAAGATGACGGACTGACCGGGAGACTCTGAGACCAGAGAGAAGAGAGGATGGAAGAAGAAATTTAAAGAATATTTGAAAAAATATGTTAATATTTAAATCTTAGAATAGCTTTGGAAGTGGATATAGGCTGTAGGGTTAAAAGTAGAAGACAGTGTATTTTAAAAGAGGGACTTTGTGGAAAGCATGGCCTCCATGGGGCTGTCCCTGAATAAGTCTGGCCCAACCCATAGCTGCGGACATGTCTTGGACCTGGTGTTCACCTCTATGGATGTTGGTGATCTGACACTAAGTAATAGTGAAACCAAAGAAGTGCCATGGTCAGATCACTTCCTGGTGCAACTGGACTTCTCCATGACCCTTCTCCTCTGCAGGGAGGTGGGACCAATTTGGGTGGTCCGCCCCCGCCACTTAATGGATCCAAATGGTTTCCAGAGAGTGGCAGGGGATGCTTTATCCCATGTCTCCACCCCCATCGTTCTACCCGGACACTGAGGTCTAGCTCCGAGGACCTTCTGGCGGTTCCCTCCCTGTGAGAAGCAAAGCGACAGGGAACCAGGCAGAGGGCCTTCTCGGTGGTGGCGCCTGCCCTGCGGAACGCCCTCCCATCAGATGTCAAAGAGAACAACAACTACCAGACTTTTAGAAGACCTCTGAAGGCAGCTCTGTTTAGGGAAGCTTTTAATGTTTGATGTAGTACAGTATTTTAATATTTTTTTGGGAAGCCGCCCAGAGTGGCTGGGGAAGCCCAGTCAGATGGGTGGGGTATAAATAAATTATTATTATTATTATTATTATTATTATTATTATTATTGCTAAAGATGAGGTAAAGTGAAAATCAGATGGGGGGGACTTAGGGAGCCCACCTAACAATGTTTAGAAAAAATAAGGATAAGCCAAGAATTGGTTTGTATTGTTTGTTTTTCTGTTTGTGTTGCTTAGCTGTGTTATAAAATGAATAAAAAAAGAAAGGAAAAGAAAGGAAAATCAGGAGGAGGGGGGAGACACCCCCCAGAAGACCTTTGCCAGTGTGGTGTAGTGGTTAAGAGCGGTAGTCACGTAATCTGGGAAACCGGGTTCGTGTCTCCGCTCCTCCACATGCAGCTGCTGGGTGACCTTGGGCCAGTCACACTTCTGTGAAGTCTCTCAGCCCCACTCACCTCACAGAGTGTTTGTTGTGGGGGAGGAAGGGAAAGGAGAATGTGAGCCGCTTTGAGACTCCTGAAGGGGAGTGAAAGGCGGGATATCAAATCCAAACTCTTCTTCTTCTTCTTCTTCTTCTGCCCAGCAGAGGCAGCCGTGGAGTCCTGAATCTGCTGCACTCAGACAGTCTAAACCCTGGAAGGGGGGGTTATTGGCTGGGGGGGGGGCAGAAGAGATATTTGTCGGCTCTGCTAGCAGATCTGGGGGTGGGGGTACTGTTCACCCCCTTCCTCTCAACATGAACCTGCAAACACCTGAAGGGCTGCCCCACGGAAGATGGAACAAGCTACCGTATTTTTCGCTCCATAAGACACACTTTTTTCCTCCTAAAAAGTAAGGGGAAATGTCTGTGTGTCTTATGGGACAAATGTGAGGTCGGTTGCTGGCTCCCTTTCCGGCCCCTCGCCCAGGCCTCCATTGTTGAATGTTCTGCAGACGGAGGCTGTTTGTTTCCCCAGCGATATGTGACTATTATCTGTCTGGAAACTGTAGAAACAGCTCCCTTTCCTTTCCCAAAGAAGCTGCAGAGCTGTGAGTTGAACCCCATAAAAACAGGATTTTCCCCTTTGCAAAGTAAGCTGCAAAACTTTGAGCTGATCCTCAAAAAACTGGGGCTTTCCCCCTTTCCTCCTTTAAAAACTAGGTGCATCTTATGGCCTTATGGAGTGAAAAATACAGTGGTTTCGGAGGGCAGGATCCAAACTGCAAGAAGGGACAATTCTGCAATTCTCTACATGTCTGCAATTCCGCGACTCACCTTGGTGAAGTTCCATCGCTGGATGAAGTGTCGCGCAACGTCCCGCGCGGCCAGGCCGTGAACGGCCACCCCAACATCCCTCCACGGCATCCGCGGAGTCTCGCACCTGTCAATGAAATCTGACCCACACCTGCCGTTAGCCCCCCAGGCAGCAGGATCAGGGAGGGGCTGGGGCCCTGGAAGCCCCCACCGTCAGGCCCCCTTGGGCCCGATCCAGCAGCCAGGCTTAAGGGGCGTTGCAAAGTGGAGACACCGCAGAGGCTGGCAAAACCACCTCCTCCCTCCCAAAACTGCCTCTGGGGGCTTCCCCACATACCAGACCCAGTGATGGACCGTGGGGCTTTGTTTTGGGGAGAAGGGAATATTCACGGTGTAGTAGGATAGAGAGAAAGTTTTCTTCCCTCTCTCCTAACCCTGTTCTTGAGTTTGTTTAAAATCATTTAAGGTTTATGATTTCTCTATTTCCTTCTGCGGAAGCTGAACAGTTCAGTGAAACGAGGTTTGTAGCTGGCATCCCATTAAGGCTTTGTTCGATTCTAGGTTTTCCTTAAACTTGTTGATTTTTGTTATTTGGTTGAATTCTACAAGATAATATTTCCAGCCGATTCCTTCTCATTTTGGGGATTCCCACAATATTTCATTTGTTTTGTGTAAGTTCTTGGTTCCGCGACTATCTTTTTTCTACTGCAACGGGCCCCCATGGCAGCTCCCAGTTTGGGGGCGGGGGAGAAGGGAAATGTGGTTTTGGGGCACCCCCGCTTTACCTGGGTTCAACACCTCACCCACCTTCGAAGGGTCTGTCCAGCTGCACCCAGTCCTTCGCAATGAGGTTGCTGTAGTCCTTGCCCATCCAGAGGCGCTGGTTGGTTGCCAGGTCAACGGGGGCTTCGTCCCCCCCAGGAAGGGCAGCCCCTCCGCCCTGAGAGAGAGAGGGGGTCAGCGGGGGGAGCAGGCGGCTACCAGCGTCCCTGTGGGGAGGGGGGAGAAAGAGGGAGAGGGAAGAAGAGGAGGAGAAGAAGAGGAGAGGAGGAACGAGTCAGAAACAGATGAGAGGGAGAAAGAGGAAAGCAAAAATAGGGCATTCCTGGGTTGGCGGCCACTAGGTGGCGCCCACGTGCCTGCTTGCCAGCCAGCCATTGGCCGAGCGTGGCTGTGATGTCACGGAATGCAGCCGAATCAGAACAGCAGTTGCAGAGGAAAGAAAGAGGGGAAAGAGCATGGGAACTCGCACCCAGCTCATGAGCCAAGGGCCTTGTTGCAGAAATTTATGTCTAGGTTGGGGGGTGTTTCCCCTCCAGCAGATATCATGCACATGCAGCCCACTACCAAAACCAGCACAATCGCTTTTGTGACTTTTTGTGATTTGTCCCCACAAAACACTTCGTCACAGTTTCTTCCTGTCTATTCAAAGGGCCTTTGCTGCACAATACCAAATGTAAGAATTCACTGATCAATGGATCTATATACTGGCTCACTGGGAAAACTTCAGAAATTCCTCTAGACCTGTGAGCTCAGCTCCTCAGCAGCCCCTCTGCCTGAGGGATAATCCCTGGCATCCTGATACCTGAGTGCCAGACAGGTAGCCATTCCAGAAATAACAAACCCAGATGAAGACAAAAGGGTGTGATTCACTTGGCTGGGAAACAGGGAAATGTGAATATCTTTTTTGTTCCACTTGATGGGTGTTTGGCGGAGGGCAAGGGGAACCATGGGGCAGGGTCCAGGATGCTCAGATTACGGCCACCAGACCTCCCCTTTCATGATGTATGAGTGATGTAGTTTGGGGGGGTGTAACATGGGGATTAGCAGCTAATAAAAGTTTGGGTTCCCTTGTTTGGGGCTTCCATCTTGTTCCACCTGGTGGCAGGTGGGAGTCCTGTGGCGACAGTCTTCAATCAAGACCAAGCCTACTGGCTGCTGTTTTGCTCTGGTATTCCTGGCTGGGGTCCTTGTTTTCTGCCCAAGGGAGCCCTCAGATTTCTCTGCTAACACACACAACGAATAAGGCCTGAAGGGAAACTTTTGGGGAGTTGGAGGACAGCAGTTGCAGAGGAAAGCAAGAGGGAAAAGAGTGGCGGAACTTGGAAGAGGAAATCAAAAAGAGGGTGATGGAAGTCTTCCTGGGCTTGGCCGCCACTAGGTGGCGCCTATTTGCCTGCTCTGAACCTGCTTGCCAGCCATTGGCCGAGCATGGCTGTGATGTCACGGAATGCAAACGAATCAGAACAGCAGTTGTAGAGGAAAAAGAGCGTCGGAACTCGCACCCAGCTCATGAGCCAAGGGCATCATCTTTATGGCCCACAGGGAATAAGGCCTGAAGGGAAATTTTTGGAGAGATGCAGAGAATTTGGTGCTTGGCCAACGCATTTGGGGGCTCAGAGAGAGCCAAGAGCGGAGAGGAAGATATTGAGAGGGGGGGAATGAGACTGGGGGTCTGCGGAAAAAGGGGGCAGCAAGGAGAGGGACCCTCCACCCCCCCAATGTTACCTTGGGGGCCCGGCAGTCGTCGCCCTCCAGATCCGCCAGGCGGTACTCGTGGGTGTCCCAGCGCCCGTAGGCCAGATCCAGGCCGCCCAGGAAGGCCACGGACTGGTCCACCACCACCAGTTTCTCATGGTGGGCCCACAGGAAGATGATGGAGGAGACGTGGTCGGGGTGGCGCATCACCTGCAGTGGGGGGCAGAGAGAGACATTTCAGGGTGGCTCAGTCCTGTGTGGGGGTCTGAGAAGCCCACCCACCCAGCCTCTTGCCCCGAGGCAGTGTGGTGTAGTGGTTAGAGGGTTGGACCTGGGAGACACACCCTCGGCCGCGAAGCTCTCTGGGGGTGGCCAGTCCCTGCCTCTCAGACTTCACAGGGTTAGAATAATAGAATAATTTGGTAACATACAGACAGATAATTTAAGGATTTTATAATATGCGGAGAAGAGTCCGCGACCAGAAGGAGGAGGAGTATCAGGAAGAGTGGATTACATTTAATGATTATCTAGTTAAATTTGTTAAGTTAAATTAACTGAAAATAGCTTGCAGAGACTTAATTGGCTTAGGATTTTATTTATGTTAAGTGATGAATTAATATGCTTAATTCCATAAGGTGAAGATTTAAGGATGTTTAAGTTAAATTTCATAAGAATTGGGATTTGGAAAACCGTTAAAGGACATGCAATGAAATTCAACCAAGGGGAAGCGAGGGGAATGATAATAAGTGTAATTTTCAATAAGGCTATGATTTTTGTTTGTTTGTCTTGTGTGTTTATTTGTTTGTTTATAATATTGTGAAAACTGATAAAATTTTTGAAAAATATATATATAGTATGCGGAGAATAACACGTGCTGAAAAGCCAGAGAGAGGAGCTGGGGGAAGTCTGGGTGGGGATGGGAGGGTAGATTTTTCTTGGGGGGGTGAGGGAAAAATAGGGGGCAGGGAAATGAGGATGATATGTCTTTGATAAATTGTTATGCTGGAATTCTTAATAAAAAATATGTCAAACAAACAAACAAACAAACAAATAAATAAATGTTAATAGAATTAACTCTTAAGTTACAAACTGAATGATCCCTGCTGTTGCACTTCCGGCAGTTAAAAGATCTGCCATTGTGGTGTCATGCAAAAAGAAGAAGAAGAAGATGAATGCAGGAATCTCAGCCAGACTTCTGCTTAAAAATCTCCAAGTTGTAACTGGAAGCCATGAGTTCAAGTCCTCCCCTCTGGAGCAGCAGGAAACCAGCTTGCTCCATCTTCCATGCCCTTGAGATACCTGAAGATGCCTCTCATATCTGAAGGCGTCTGAAGGCAGCCCTGTTTAGGGAAGCTTTTAATGTTTGATGTATTACGGAAGCCCAGCCAGATGGGCGGGGTATAAATAATAAAATATTATTATTATTATTATTATTATTATTATTATTATTATTATTATTATTACTCCTCTCAGTCTCCTCCTCTCCAGGCTAAACATACCCAGCTCCTTCAACCGATCCTCATCAGGCTTGGTTCCCAGATCATCTTCACTGTTGTGTGGATTAAATGAGGACTAGAAACTTGCAGCGACCCGGGTTCAAGTCTGACCTTGGAGGCCTGCCAGTTTGGCACAAATGGGTCTGTGGGGCTACGGCCATTTGGGAGACACAGAGAGAGAACAGCGGGAAGAGGGCCAAACCCCCGGTGCGAATTTGCACCGGCCGGTTGTGCAAAAGTGGGGGGGGTCCCCCCTTACCTTGATGTTGGGGTGCAGCAACATAAGGGCCCGTTTGCTGTAGTCGCTGTTGATGCCCAACGCCAAGCCCACCTCCTTGAAGAGCAGCACACAGATGCGCACCCCTTGCTCCTGAAAGCATCACAGAAATTGAGAGGGGGACACCCAGCGGTCATCCAGCCCATCCCCGCGGCGAAGCAGGACGCACAGCTCAAGAGGCAAGGGGGAAAAGATGGAGGGGGTGCAGGAAGACAACAGGCAGGCGGGGCAGGGGGCGGGGGGGAGGAAGAAATAAAGCTGCCCCCACCCAACCCCAAACCTCAGGCGGGGGGGGGGGGTCTCACCGCTTTGTGTTTCAAAAGGAGGTCCAGTCTCCACTCGTCCGACTGGGCCGGGCGCTTCATGTAGATCTCCGGGCTGAGCCTGCGAATGACAGAATAATCGTGGTGTTGGAAGGGACCCCCGGAGCTCATCTAGTCCAGCCCGCTGCAAGGCAGGGAGCAAAAAGAGTGGGGCTGGGGGCTCCGTCCCGCATTTAGCATGTCCGCACTGGCTGCATTTAAAAGCAACAGCCACCCCCAGATCATTTGAACTGATTTTATAACGAATTGAATTTAGAATGCTGTTATTGTTTTACTGTTGTTCGCCGCTCTGAGCCCGGCTTCGGCTGGGGAGGGTGGGATATAAATAAAATATTATTATTATTATTATTATTATTATTATTATTATTATTATTATTATTATTATTTGCCCCGTTGCCCATTCAATTGGGATTAGCACAGAAGCTGCGTTGTGAGCCGTCCTGTGAGCTGAAGGGTGGAATATAAATTTAATAAATAATATTACCGTATTTTTCGCCCCATAAGACACACTTTTTCCCCTCCAAAAATGAAGGGGAAATCGGGGTGCGTCTTATGGGGCGAATGCCTGCAAGCCTCGCGCGCCCGGCAGGAGGTCCCACCGGGTGCGCGAGGCTTGGGGCGGCAGCCTGTCGCCCGAAGCACGGGGAGCCCTCTGGAGGGCTCCCCCTGCTTCGTGCGAGTGTCTGCAAGCCTCGCGCACCCGGCAGGAGGTCCCACCGGGTGCGCGAGGCTTGGGGCGGCAGCGGACTGCTTGCGCGCACCTAGAAGCTTGGGGCGGGCTGAGGTCAGCGTGCCCCAAGCTTCTGCATGCCGGCAAGCAGTCCGCTGCCGCCCCAAGCCTCCCGCACCCAGCAGGAGGTCCCGCCGGGTGTGCGAGGCTTGGGGCGGCAGCGGACTGCTTGCGCGCACCTAGAAGCTTGGGGCGTGCTGAGGTCAGCGCGCCCCAAGCTTCTGCATGCCGGCAAGCAGTCCGCTGCCGCCCCAAGCCTCCCGCACCCGGCAGGAGGTTCCGCCGGGTGCGCAAGGCTTGGGGCGGCAGCGGACTGCTTGCCGGCATGCAGAAGCTTGGGGCGCGCTGAGCTCCGCACGCCCCAAGCTCCTGGTGTAGCGCAGCGCACCTGGGGGGGAAATAAAAAATTTTTCCTTCATTTCCCCCCCTAAAATCTAGGTGCGTCTTATGGGCCGGTGCGTCTTATGGGGCGAAAAATACGGTAGATGCTGCCCTCTGGCCGGGCACGGAAACCTCGCACCCAGGTCTGCCACAGGCCGGCCTTGCGGAGAGGAGAGCGGGGAGGGGATCGCGGCGTCCATTTCTGGCCCCCCTATTTTGGGACCAGGAATACATTTTTTTCCAAAAAAAGGAGAGAACCTATTTATTACGATGATTAATTACATTTGTATAGCACCCATAGATCTCCGTTGGCAGTTGAACAACTTCAAAAATATGGAGATTGAGGAGGGGACACTTTGGGAAGCTCGGCACCTCCCCTGCCCACTCCCGAGGCCGGGCGGCCCCCAACCCAAGACCCGCCCCCCCAGCACTGACCACCAGTCCGTGATGAAGATCTCCTCTTTTGCCTGCGCCACGGCGTCAGCCACCGCCGCAAAATACCCGGCACCGTTCACAAACCTGAAAGTGGAGAAAAAGAGAAAAGAGAGGGTGTTGAAAAGCTTCTGGGAAATGATATATAATGAGATGAAAAAAATGTTGAAATATACATTCATAAAGAAACCAGAGGCATTTTTACTGGGCATGGTAGGAAGCGATATAAATAGAAAATAATGTAAACTGTTTTTATATGCAACGATGGCAGCAAGAATATTAGCAGCAAAAAAATGGAAGCAAGAAGAATTACCGACAAAAGAAGAATGGAGGATGAAATTGATGGGCTACGCAGAATTAGATAAAATAACAGGAAGCATTCGAAATCTGCGGGACCAGAAATTCACAGAAGACTGGTGTAAATTTACAGACTATTTGAAAAGTAATAGTGATGATCAAACTACGTTTGTAGTTTTGCAAGAAGTTTTGTGAGGTGAATTATTGGAATTATTGCAAAAATGGATAAAGGGGAGGGTGATTAGTGAAGATAATTAAAGGCAATATGAATTTAAGAAATGCATAAGAAGTGGTCAAAACGGGGGTATCATCAGAGGTGCTGATGGGAGTTCCATAAAAAGTTTGTACAAGTGGTGAGGTTTTGGGGTATGTATTATAGTTCATATGTTAAAATTAATAAAAATTATTATTAAAAAAAGAGAGAAAGAGAGGGTGATGGGGGAAAGAGAGAGAGACCTTGGGGGGCTGAGGAAGGACCCCCAGGGCTCACCAGCGGGCAGGGGTCTCCTTGCGAGGGGGCACAAAGCCCTGGTGGCGATGGAGCCGCAGGAAATCTCTGCCCTTGCCCTCGGCCAGTTCGGTGATCTCCTGGCACCACCAGCAGGCCTGGCGGTAGCTGCTGCACTTCAGGATGAGAGACCTGGGTTGGGGATAAAAATAATAATAATAATTTCATCTTTATACCCAGCCCATCTGGCTGGGTTTCCCCAGCCACTTTGGGGAGGGCAGCGTATGAGTCCGGCGGCCAGTCAGGCCAAAGGGGGCCCAGGAAGACCGGCGTCCGGTCCCCGCAGGGGCCCCTGATCTCAGAATTGAGATGGACTGCCTCCGGACATGGAGGTTCCATAAGAGGACACTGGGAGAGATAAGAGAGCCATCTTCAAATCGCTGCCACATGGAAGACGGAGCAAGCAAGGTAGGACTCGAATCCGCGGCTTCAAGTTGCGAGAAAGGAGACTCCGACTAAATATTATAAAGAACTTTCTAACAGTAAGAGCTGCTCAACTGTGGAACAGACTCCCTCAAAAGGGGATAAGAATCCCTTGGAGTTTTTAAAGCAGAGGTGGGGTGGCCGTCTGTCACGGATGCTGTAGCTGAGATATTATTATTATTATTATTATTATTATTATTATTATTATTATTATTATTATTATTATAAAAGTTTTTATTGTTAAAATAATTCAGCATTAATACACACATATTACGAATATACAAACATACATTTCATACAATCCTTAAGAATATTCTAACATTCCTACATTCAGCCCCACAGATAATTCCTTTTCCCAATTGAAATACTATATTGACACTTGTACAACTTGTCTACAGTGAGATTACACACAAAACCCCTATTTTTCTTGCAAGCCTGATGTTTACCAGTTTTGTGCGTGAGTAGGTGAAGTATTGGGAACTCAGAGCCGCAGCGTATGAACGTGCCGCCATCTCGGAACAGGGTAAATAATAATAATAATAATAATAATAATAATAATAATAATAATAATAATTCTGTTGGGAGGAAACCCAGCCAGATGGGCAGGGTATATATTATATTATATTATATTATATTATATTATATTATATTATATTATATTATATTATATTATATTATATTATATGCCTGGCGTGCTCTGGTCCAGAGGGTCACGAAGAGTCAGACATGACTAAACAACAACAACATATAATATATAATGTTAAGTTGGGGGCAAACATATCAGACGACACAGCGATTCTTCCAAAGCAGCTCTTTATTTGTAAACTGGAACAGAACGGAACTGAAGAGCTTAGTCAGCCTGCTTATATAGAGCTCCAGTACCTTGTTACTGTAACAACTTTCTAAAACTATCCAATCACTGAACGTCACTTTCGATCCTTCATTTGCATACAAACTATCCAATCACTGAACGTCACTTTTCGATCCTTTATTTGCATAACTATCTATAGTATCCCCCTGCTGGCCCAGGGTGAGAACTTCAGTACACAATATATAATATATAATATATAATATATAATATATAATATATAATATATAATATATAATATATAATATATAATATATAATATATAATATATAATATAGAATATTATTCCAGCCTTGCAGGGGGTTGGGCTAGATGACCCAGGGTGCCCCTTCAATCTATGATCCTGAGATTCTCCCATTCTCCTTCCGCTCATTCCTGGGAGGGGCAGGGCAGAAACCGCTCTCTCCCTGGAGACTCTTGAGCCAAGAGGCAGGTAAACAGCCAAGCCCTTCTGCTCCCTTGAGTGATTCCTTCGTCTTGGCTCGGATCCTGCCTCTCTCGGCTGGGACCCCCGCCCTCCCCGGTCTCCCCCGGCGTCCTCACCTGCAGGTGTTGTCGATGCGCACGCCGTGCTTGGTCTCGGTGGGCTTCTTGCCCACCTGGATGTTGAAGCCGGTGTCGAAGAGCAGCACGAAGGAGATGGCGCCCGACTCGGGCTTCAGGTAGAGCAGGAAGGAGTCTTTCACCACCAGCCACCTGGAAAGGGGTCCCAGAGGTGTAAAGGGGGACGAGAGAGAGAAGCCCCCACCCCTCTCCCCACAGCAGCACCCTTGGGAGACTCACCTCTTCGACCAGCGGTAGCAGAACTGATGGCGCCCCGCGCAGTTGAGGCCCTGCAAGCGGTGGCCCCCAGACCGCTTCAGGATCATGCCCTCCCTGGAGAAAGAGAGGGAGGGGAACGCAGCAAGAGTTACGGATCAGGGCCCACCCCACCTGCCTCGCTTTCTGTGCTGGGTGCAGGCAGAGGGAATGCAAAATGCGGTCCAGAGCGGGGGACCCGCTTTAAAGAACTGCAGAGCTGGAAGGGACCCCAGGGGGTCATCCATCCGAACCCGCTGCCTTTCGGGGACCAAAGCCAATAGGAAAGGCAACTTTCTATCTATCCCTTGAGGGGTGGCTTATTGCCCCCTCTGAAAGATGGCGTTGGACTCTTCCTTCCATAATCACCTTGAATTTCAGGTTAAGAATGGACCTCCAGAACGAATTAAGTACGTAACCAGAGGTACCACTGTATTATTATTTTTTGATATTTTTCGTGTTGTTGTTGTTGTTGTGTGGAAAATACTAATAAAATTTATAATAAAATTTTATATATATAAAAAACTATGCAGTGGTACCTCGGGTTAAGTACTTCATTCTTTCCGGAGGTCCGTTCTTAACCTGAAGCACCACTTTAGCTAATGGTGCTGCCGTGCAATTTCTGTTCTCACCCTGAAGCAAAGTTCTTAACCTGAAGCACTATTTCTGGGTTAGCGGAGTCTGTAACCTGAAGCGTATGTAACCCGAGGTCCCACTGTATTTGAGTTACGGGTGGTTTCGTGCTTTGATGTGGTTGCTCCCTTCCGTACGTTCATTTTGTAAGCTTCTCAGAAGCCGTTTAGCCACGTAAGCGCCATATATCCATTGGTAAAGGACCCCTGGATGGTTAAGTTCAGTCAAAGGCGACTATGGGGTTGCGGCACTCATCTCGCTTTCATGCCAAGGGAGCCAGCGTCTGTCCGCAGACAGCTTTCCGGGTCAGGTGACCAGCATGACCAAATGGCTACTGGCGCATGGAGGACTGTGGCGAGTGCCAGAGCACACAGAAACACCGTTTACCTTCCAGCCGGAGTGATACCTATTTATCTACTTGTGCTGGCGTGCTTCAGAACTGCTAGGTTGGCAGGAGCAGGGACCGAGCAACGGGAGCTCACCCCGTCGTGGGGATTTGAACCGCCGACCTTCTGATCGGCAAGTCCAAGAGGCTCAGTGGTTTAGACCAGGGGTCAGGAAACTTTTTCAGCAGGGGGGCGGCCTATCCCTGAGACTTTCATAGAATCATAGAATCATAGAGTTGGAAGAGACCACAAGGGCCATCGAGTCCAACCCCCTGCCAAGCAGGAAACACCATCAGAGCACTCCTGACTTTGTCGGGAGCCAGACTATATTTTTTTTTGGGGGGGGGGAATGACCGAATTCCTATGCCCCACAAATAACCCAGAGATGCATTTTAAATAAAAGGACACATTCTACTCATGTAAAAACACGTTGATTTCCGGACCATCCGCAGGCCGGATTTAGAAGGGGATTGGGCCGGATCTGGACTGCAGGCCTTAGTTTGCCTACCCATGGTTTAGACCACAGCGCCACCCATTCACAAACAGCTGGGCTGAACGCCAGAGGAGCCCCCAAACCTCTCCCCTGCCAGGGGTCCTTGCAGGCACCGGAGGAAAGCTCTCTGCCCCCTTGCAGGATCATGCCCAGGGGGCAGGCAGCAACACACCCAGACCCATAACCAGGACCCCACTTCACTCACAGGCCTTTCGCTCCCAGGTCCGGAATGAAGGAGAGCGAACTCACATCCAGGAACTCTGCCTGCCCAAGAGAAGGAAATTGGGAAAAGCGTCCGTCAGCGCCAGGAATCGCATTGCGGGGGGTTGGGATGGATGACCCTCCGGGACCCTTTCTAGGAAGAAGGCGACTGGCGTATCGGGCGAATGCGCAGCTCTGGGAGGCGAGCAGAGGGAAAGGGAGAGCCCAGGGGAAGGGCCCCTCTGCCCCCCAAGGGAAAACAGGGCACCCTCCCTCCTGGCACGGGCGGGTGGCAGAGAAAAGGGGCATCACCATGGCATGGTAGTCGCGGTAGACGCTCATCTCCAGCAAAGTGTTGAGGTAATTCTCCAGCTGCTTCTGAAAGGGACAAGCGAGAAGAGACATTGCCTTGGGTTGTTTGGGATATCGCAACCCCAGCTCACCCCCTTAGCAGCCACGGCGACGCTTTCCTCCTCTTCCTTTCCGCTGTTTGCAAACTAAGGGCCTTGGAGTTAATTGGAAAGCTCTCAAGCGCATTGAAGGGCGTTGTGCGGCGACTCCTGGAGCTGGCCAGCAGGTGGCGCTGCTGCTTTGCTTTCCTGCTCCACCGAACACACTTCTTTCTCTCCGCTCCTCCTTCGACATGATACAATACTCTTTATTGTCATTGTCCCATACAGAACAACGAAATTGAAAAAAATCTACACCAGACATTCAAAACCAACAAGCCTGCTATCCCAGCCATCCCAGCCTGGTTAGCCCCCTAAAATCTCTGATACCCCATAATTAAATACAATATACTCCCATAGAGACTACCTTAAAGGTAAAAGGTAAAGGGACCCCTGACCATTAGATCTAGTCATGAGCGACTCTGGGGTTGTGGCGCTCATCTCGCTTTACTGGCCGAGGGAGCCAGCGTACGGCTTCCGGGTCATGTGGCCAGCAGGACTAAGCCGCTTCTGGCGAACCAGAGCAGCGCACGGAAACGCCGTTTACCTTCCCGCTGGAGTGGTACCTATTTATCTACCTGCACTTGACATGCTTTCGAACTGCTAGGTGGGCAGGAGCAGGGACTGAGCAATGGGAACTCAACCTGTCACGGGGATTCGAACCGCCAACCTTCCGATCGGCAAGTCCTAGGCTCTGTGGTTTAACCCACAGCGCCACCTGCGTCCAGAGACTACCTTACACTGTGTTTAAAATCAAAATCGCACTTGGGTAGAAACTGTTTCTCAGGCGGCTAGTCCTAGTCTCAATAACCCTGGACCTTCTTCCAGAAGGCAGAAGCTGAAAGAGATCATTTCCGGGGTGCACACTATCCTGCGCTATCTCTGCAGCTTTCTTGTGACACCTGGAAGCGTAGATTTGATCCAAGGTGGGAAGAGGGCACCCAATTATTCTCTCCGCAGTCTTGACAACCCTGGACAGCATTGTTTTTTCCCTGACGGTGCAGCTCCCACACCACACACACAGACCATAAGTTAATACACTCTCCACAGTGCAATGGTAAAATGCCATCAACAAGTCCTTTGAGAGATTCTGCTCTCTTCATCAGGTCTTTGCTGTTTTCTCCCCAAGTTAGGTCATCTCTCAACTCCATTCCCAGAAATCGAAACACTGGGACCTGTTCCACGCACTTCCCCTCAATAATAAGGGCCTGAATATTCAATTTACATTTCCTAAAATCCACAATAATCTCACAATTATCTCAACTTCCTTCCTATAGGCCGCCTCCCTCTCTCCAGCCCCACATGCACACAGACCCACGGCGTGGCCACAAACCTGCTTGCTGGAGGGGCGCCGGGAGACCTCCCCGCCGTGGGGCAGAGAGGGCAACCCCAGGACGGTTCCGTCGGACCGAGAACCCAGGGCGGCAAACCTGGGCGAGAGAGAGAGAGAGAGGAGACAAATGATGCTCTAGAACATTGGCTGGATGAGGCCAGCATCCTGTTCTCAAAGGGGTCAACTAAGTGCCTATTGTGGGAAACCGGTAATCAGGATTCGAACACAAGAGCTGTTCTCCAGCAGCTGGGATTCAGCAACGTTTGCTGCTGGGGCAGAGCGTAGCCCCGGGGGCTGGCACCCTCTTCTCCTCCTCCTCCTCCTCTTCCTCCTCCCGGAATCTGCCTCAAATCTTGGAAGCCATCTGAGTTGGAGGTTTCCTGTGACAGGGAGTTCCATAGTCTAACGCAGCTCAACCTCCTCAGCTGCCTGACGAAGGACTCTGGGGCTGCCGGAGGGATGTGGCCACTGCTCAGCGTCCCCTCGGTTCTCCTTGGAAGAAGGAAAGCCCCACTGGCAAGGGGGAATTTTGCTTATCGTAGAATAATAATAATAATAAATAAATAATGTTTTATTCTTTATACCCCGCCCATCTGGCTGGGTTTCCCCAGCCACTCTGGGCGGCTTCCAACTGAATATTAAAAACAATACAGCGTCAGACATTAAAAACATCCCTAAAAGGGCTGCCTTCAGGTGTCTGTTGAAAGTAAAATAGTATAATAATAATAATAATAATAATAATAATAATAATAATAATAAATAATAGAAAGGAGGTCCAGTCCTTTTTGAAAGCTATCCAGTTTGAGGGCCAACTCTGCCTCCTTCACTACTTCCTCCTTCCTTCCTTCCTTCCTTTCTGTTATGTTTGCACTTTGGTTTGCAAATTAATAGCAATAATAAAAATTTATGCGTGCAATTAAACAACCACAACTGTGGAATCCACCGCAGGTTAAAACCGTTTTGACACGCCCATCACCCGAGACAAATCCTGGGCTCGAGTCTCTCACATCCTTCTCCTGCAACGGAATATCTTTGCTGAAAAAACACCTGTGACCTGGCTTCTCAGCTTGGGCTACTGAGAAAGATCACTAGGCTGCCAAGTCCAGCCACAACAAAGAGAGACAGCAGATCCACTAAGAGATGGACCAACGGTGGTTCCTGGACAGGGAAAGCTTGGTTCCTAAAATCCAAGAATTGTAGAGTTAAGGGACCCAAGGGTCATCTAGTCCAACCCCCTGAAATGCGTCGGTGACTTCAAGGCTGCACTACTGCAATGCACTCTCTGTGGGGCTTCCCTTGCTCTTCCTGACCCCACTGGTCAGAATTGGCACTATATAAATTCAATAAATAAATAAATATACAGGCGCCACACAAGACCCGTTCCGCCTTTCTAAGAACTTGTGTGGCAGCGCCTGACCTTTGGAACTCCCTGCCACTTGAGACCCAGCCCTGTTCTGTTTCCCCCGCGCCTGCTAAAAACATCCCTTGTTGACACATAGCCTGCCCAGACACGCAGGCTGCCAGGGTACATTTTAATCTGCTTTTTCCTTTATTGCTGATTTTATCTTTTGAATGCTGCTGTTACTGATAACATTATCGTTTTGTAAACTGTTCTGATGGTTTTTTTGGGGGGGAAACAAGCGAGCGAGTGAGCGCAGTGTGTGATTTATGGAAGAAATAGACAAATAAAATTAAAAACCCCTTGACTGTGCAGGTTCTCTCCTCACCGTGTCAGAGGCAGGAAACTCATCAGGATCCGGTGCCTCATGAGATCCCTGTGTAATTCCTGGAAATGCTTGAATTTCTTCTTCATCGTCCAGGTGAACTCGCCGTGCGTCAGGCGCAAGGAGTACACAGTGTTTGGCCGCACCTGCCCAGGTGAGAGAGGCCAGAAGGAAAAACACAATCACGGAGCTGAGACATTGCACAAAATAAATGAAATATCACGAAAATCCCTGAAACAAGAAGGAATCAACTAGAAATATTACCTTGTGGAAATCAACTAAATCATAAAAATCAAAAAGCTTACGGAAAAAAAATAGGAAAACAAAAAACAGAACAAAGCCTTAACGGGGGGACGCCTACAAACCTCGTTTCACCTGACCCCCCCCGACCTTCTGCCCCCCACAGGAGACATCTCCGCAGTTTCCTCAGAAGGAAATAGAAAAATCATAAACTTTAAAATTCAAACAAGGGTAGAACCCTAAAAATTCTGACGTATTATGATCCTAGCTCGACCGAGGTAAAGCAAAGTTTTAAAACTTGCTATTTAGGTTTTCAAACTTTTTTTTGTAAATTCAGTATTAGAAACTGTACTTTCGAGTCCTTAGTCCTTTATTACTGTGCTTTGCTTTGTGCAATTTTTCAGGAGAGAGAAGCCGGCCGCTGAAATCACCACAATGAGCCCTTTGTGGGGGCAGACAAACTCTCCTCTCCCCCCCCCAACCCTGCATTGCAGGGGGTTGGACTAGATGGCCGCTGGAGGGCCCGTTCCAACTCTGCACTTATATGATTCCACCGGGAATGGGGGCAATTGTGATATGAAGGTCCCCCTTTGCAGGGTGGCTGTGCATCTGATATCAGGTGAGAAGATTGGGAAAGGTTATGGAAAACTGATTTAGAATTTACAGATTGTTCTTTGCTGAAAGAATATTATATGGAGATGATGTATAGATGGTATATGACTCCAGTGCAGTTAGGAAAAATGTATAAAACCAGTTCAAATATGTGTTGGAAGTGTAAGGAAAAGGAGGGGACATTCTACCCTATGTGGTGGGAATGGAATGAAATTTAAAAGTTTTGGGAAATGATATACAATGAATTGAATAAAATGTCCCATCTAACATTTGTAAAGAAACCTGAAGCATTTTTGTTAGGGATCGTAGGAAAAGACCTGCCAAGGAAACTGAAAAATATCTTCATTTATGTGACAACGGTGGCGAGAGTCTTGATAGCACAAGGATGGAAGAACGAGGAAACACCGACTAAAGAATCATGGCAAGAGAAATTGATGGACTATGCAGAACTGGCAAAATTGAGACATAAACTACGGGACAAGGATAACTGCGATTTTAAAGATGAATGGGAACCTTTTACAAAGTATTTAAAGAAACAACAAAGTGAACTGGACTCCTTGGCAGGTTTTGACTAAACACTCACAAACTCTTTATCGACAATAATCAGTCAGATAAATTAAGGATCTATACAGTTATGTAACATGAGGAGAATAGCATTTGTAGAGAAACCAGAGGTTGGAACTGAGGGAAGTCGGGGGGGCAGGGAGGGGGGTTATTTTATGGGGGGGAAATGGGGGGAATCAAAGATGATATGTACTAAGATAATATGTTTTGTTTAAATTCTTAATAAAAATATTTTTTTTAAAAAAGGAAAAGGGACAGACTGGATGAAAATGTTTAAAATGACATTTGTAAAAAACAACAACACCATAAGCAACAAAGAAAGATGTTAAGTGACTAAGTTAATTTTATGAGAAAATTGGTTTTGGAAAACTGTTACAATGACATACACTGAAATTCAGCCAGGGGGATTTGAGGAAGTCACTTACCGCATTTTTCGCCCTATAGGACGCACTTTCCCCCCTCCAAAAATGAAGGGGAAATCTGGGTGCGTCCTATGGGGCGAATGCAGGCTTTTGCTGAAGCTTGGAGAGCGAGAGGGGTCGGTGCGCACCGACTCCTCTCGCTCCCCAGGCTTCAGGAACACATCCGAAGCCTAGGCAGCCCTGCGGGAGGTCCCACAGGGATGTCTAGGCTGCGGATAGCAGCCTGCCGCCCGGCGGGTGAGGCGCCCTGAAGCAGCGCGCCCCCCGCGCCGGGCAAACATCGGCAAGCCCCACAAGCTCGGGGGACAGCAGGGAGGCACAGCGCCGCCATCCCGCTGTTCCTCGACCTGGTTCTGTTTCCCCGACCTGCTTTTTGGGGGGAAATAAAGGAATTTCCCCCCCTTTATTTCCCCCCCAAAAAACTAGGTGCGTCCTATGGGACGGAGCGTCCTATGGGACGAAAAATACGGTAACAATGTTACCAAGATTCGATCAAGCACAGTTAAGATGTTTGTTTGTTTGTTTGTTTGTTTAAAAATTTTGGAAAATCAATACAAAAAATTGAAAGGAAAAAAAGAGAGAGAGATGGATGGCTGCTGTAAGGTTACGGAGGAACTGCGAAAGGCCAGAGAGGATGCCTTGGCCAACGGGCTCCGGGCACCTTGAGAAAAGCGGATATTGAGCTGCTAGACTTCTTATGAAACCAGGAGATTATAGTCTTCAGGGGAGGGACGCAGAAAAGGCCAAAGAGTAAAAAGGAGAAGACAAAATGCAAAAGAAAACAGCAATTCTCTCTCACGAACCATCGCCCAATGAAGCTGAACAGCGGGGGATTCGTGACATGCAAAAATAAAACCCTTCTCTTGGATAACCTGTGGAACTCCCTGCCACAGGAGGCCAACTTGGGGAGCTTGAGAAATGGATGGAGGAGGAAAGGCCTCTCCACTGACGGAGGCAGCGATGCTTCTGAATGCCGGGTTGCAGGAAACCACGGGAAGGGAGAGCATTCCTCTCGCACTCGGGTCCCGGGATGGCAATCTGGCTGGTCCCGTGGGAAGAGGAGGCGGCTGGACTAGGGGGCCCCCCATTGGCCTCATGCGCCAGCCTGGCTCTCCTGGGGGCTTCGCCGGGGGCAAAAAACTGGCTAGCCCACCCCCCAACTATGGCCCTTGGGACCCTTCCCGTTTGCCCTCCCCTTTACACGCCTCCCACCCCCCAATTCCGAGACATTCTGTGTTCGGAAACCCAAAACAGGTGGCGGTAGCGGGGTTGGACTAAATGACCTTTGGAGGGCCCCCCTGGCGCCACGATTCTACGAAAAACCAAGCTTGAAGGTGTATCTTGCTGGATCCGGCCAAGGAGGCGAACCTGCAAGGGGGACACAACCCCCATAGCCGCTTTCCCCTCCTGCAACAGGTCAGATCTGCGTGGAGCAGAAAGGGGGCTTCCTTCTCATCCGCCCCCCAACCCCTAAAAAGGTTCAGTTTCTTTTTCCTCTTCCCCTTGCAATCCCCTTTATTTCGTGGTGCATTCAGAGCCGGCCGGTTTGTTGTCTGCAAAACAAGCTGCTGCCTCTGCTCAGTGTCACGAGGAGCCGGAAAAGGAGGAAGAGGAAGAGAAGGAAGAAGAGGAGGTTTTAAATGAAGTGTTTTTAAATTTGTTGTTAGCTGCCCTAAGCCTGGTTTTCTAAACCAGGAAGGGCGGGGTATAAATAAATTATTATTATTATTATTATTATTATTAGAGGCCTCCCTCTCCCTCCTCAAAGGGGACCCAGTGGCCTGGCGGAGAGGCAGAGCCTGCTTGCAAAGGGCACCCGCGGAACTCCCTGCCACTTGAGGAGCCGGAGAGCAGCTTGAGCTCCGGAAAGGAGAAACAACAGCAATCGATATCGGGGCTTAGATAATTCAAACATATGTGATATGAGACAGCTAAGAAAAAAGGAAGAAACAAGCAAACATCAGGAAAGGGTGGATGGGAAGTCCAGAAGAAACTATGTATACAGTATATTTTATACAAACAGATACAAACAGATAGAAGGAGCACCTATGGGATCACCCCTCTCACCGGTCATCGCAAATCTGTACATGGAACACTTTGAAACCAATGCTTTAGACAAGTCAGAACACAAACCCAAACTTTGGCTCAGGTATGTTGACGACACCTTTGTAATTTGGCCACACGGGAAGAAAAAACTAGATAGCTTCCTCACACATCTCAACAGCCTACACCCCAAAATACAATTCACTATGGAAATAGAAGCCAACAACCAACTTCCCTTCCTTGACGTCCTAATCTACAAAAAACCTGATGGCTCCCTAGGACACACTATCTACCGGAAAAAAACACACACCAACCGCTACTTACATGCACAATCACACCACCACCCTGCCCAAATAAACTCCGTAGCCAAGACTCTCATCTCCAGAACCAAACGCCTGGCTGACAAAGACCACTTGACAACTGAGTTACAGAATCTTTCAAATGTGTTAATCGCCAACGGATACCAGCAAAACAGGGTTACGAAGCTAATCCAAAAAGAAACACCCCCCAAAAACCAAGACACAGAAGAAAACAATGGCATGGCCCTCCTTCCTTATATCAAGGGCACTACAGATAAAATTAGCAAAATCCTCCATAAACACAATATCAAAACAGCCTTTTGCACCAACCAAAAAATAGCCAATATCCTCAGAAACCCCAAAGATAAAATCCAGTTAGAAAACCAAGGGGTCTATGAAATACCCTGCAAAGTCTGCCCAGCCACGTACATTGGACAAACAAACAGACGAATAAATGCACGTATCGCAGAACACAAGAATGCCGTCAAAAAAGAAGAAAAAACTTCCTCTCTTTACCAACACATGAAAGAAACAGGACACGAAATTAATTTTTCAGATTCCAAATTGCTCTTTAACATGGAACACCACCACAAGAGAATAATCATGGAAGCCATCGAGATAGAGAAACACCCTCACAACATGAACAAGCGTGACGACACGTCCCGCCTGCCAGACATCTGGAAATTAGCCCTCCCCACAAAAACCGACACCAGAACCAGAGGCACACAGAACGCCATCTCCAATCAACCACACCAGACCCAAACCCAGACCCTCTCCACAGATAAATTACAGACACCATCCAGTAGCCAAACCATAGTGGCACCTCCGGATGCTGCACCCCCCTGCAATCCCTACACAGATCTGGCTGGCACAGGGCACAAAACCACAGCTCGCCCCTATACACGAAGCCAAGCCAGAGCACAACTAAGTGCAGTACAGCCATCTTCTCAGAAAAAACTCTTCACAAGGTCAAGAGGTCAAGACACGAAAGCTTTAGCAACTAATCCACACCTAATGACCCTCCTAAGTGGTACTCAGAATATCACTCAAGAAATCACTCAAGATATCCCTCAAGTAATTAATGAACAAAAGAAGAAAAGACACACTAACCTGGGAACTTCCTCTCTGCCCAGAACGTTGGAGGCTATACACCACACCCCCTCAACAGTATTTATAGGAACTCAAACACTGAGATCCTGCTCTGTTCCAGTAACAAGAAGCCGAAAGCACCAGCCTGAAGATGACGAGTGAGACCTCGTCGAAACGTCGCCTAGACACCCCAACTCTTACACGGGAAGACACCCGAAGACACCAAAACCTACATTCCTGTACCCGTGAAAATCTACGAAAGCAAATATATATATATATATATATATGCGCATATATAAAACCCTGTGTATGTGTGTGTGTGTGTATAAATTTATTTATTTATACCCCGCCCTCCCCAGCCAAGACCAGGCTCAGGGCGGCTATCACCAGGTATAGAAACAATTGATTGAAATACAACTTAAAAACAGGATTAAAATACAACATTAAAATGCAGCCTCATTTTAGTAGATACGATGACAAACACAATAAAAATCACATTTAAAAAACAATAATGGGAGAAGCAACGGCTGGCGGCAGCGGGAGCAGAAGGGGAGGCGTTGGGGGGAAAGGTCTGGGTGCAGGATCAGTCCAGAGATCTGGGCAGAGTGCCCCACAATGGCCCAGATCCACGGCAGGCAAAGGATTTTGAGACGGTAGGTTTTTTGGGGAGGGAATCTGCATGGCTGTTTGGCTGAGAGACAACCGATTTGCAAGAATCAGAAGAGACTTGCAGGGTCTGGCCCCGTGGCCCCTCCTGGCCAGCACTCTCACGGGGGCCGGCCAAGGGCCCATGGTGGGGAACCAGCAAGCAGACGTGGGGTTTCCAGAAACTGGCGTTGAGAAGCATCTCTGCCTCCAGTGGGAGAGAGTTCCACAGTCTAACTCTGCAGCGAAGAAGCCCTTTACTTTCTCCCTCTGCCCCGAATCCTCCAACATTCAGCTGAGTCTCTCGGTGTTGACCGATTAAGAAATCTGTGCAGCGCTTTCGGTTTAGTTGAGAAACAGCTTGTCAACAAAAGCCACACCTCATTTGCGTAACGGACGTGGAGGGGGAACCTATTTGCATACTATTTGCATACTGTTGCCAGACAAGAGGAGATGCCCACGGCTCAGCCTGGCATAGGCAAATTCGGCCCTCCAGATGGTTTGGGACTACAAATCCCATCATCCCTGACCGCTGGACCTGTTAGCTAGGGATGATGGGAGTTGTAGTCCCAAAACATCTGGAGGGCTGAGTTTTCCTATGCCAGGCTCAGCCGCACAAGACCTGCTTTGGAAACATAGCATTGTGCAGTTGGCAGGGACCCCCAGAGGTCATCCATACCAACCCCCTGCAACGAAGGAATCTCAGCTAAAGCACCCATGACCCAAGGTCACCCCATCTCTGCTTAAAAACCTCCAAGGAAGGGAAGTCTGCCACCACCGTTTACACGGAGGGGAGTGTAATTTGAGGGCCTGGGAGAGACCCGGGTTCAGATCCCGCGACTTGAGCACAAAGCTCTCACTGGACTCACCTCTCAGCCTGGCCCACCTCACGGGGTTGTTGCTGGGATTCCTTGAGGACCAGGACCTTGGAGTGAGGACCCACCGGGTGTGAGTTTGGGGGCCAGTCCCTGCCTCTCAGCCTAAGCTAATTGGGAGTTAAAGCGCTCATGGATTCATAAAAAGGATTGGGGGGGTGGAGCAACTGTGTGGGGTAGTGGTTAGAGTGTGGGACGAGTTCCTGGGAGAGAACAGGGTTCGAATCCCTGCACTCAGCCACGAAGCCTGGACCACCTCACAGGGTTGTTGCAGGGATTAAACGAGGAATGGGGAATTAAACGGGGTATAGATCACCATGAGCTCATGGGAGGAAAATTTGGGATTATCAATGCAATAAGCGAGCAAAGAGAGAAAATAAGGCCACCTGGCCAACTCCTGACTCAGTGGCCAGGGAGCATTTCACAGAACTGTATAAATGCAGAGTTGGACCAGGGACCCCAAGGGGTCATCCATACCAACCCACTGCAGTTCGGGAATCCTGTTTGCGCCTGAATCCTGTTCACGGTTTCCCGCTGAGGCACCTGTGAGGACAGGGGGCGGGGCTAGCTGGGCACCCCCCCCTGGGCCTGATCCTGCTGCTGCTGCTCTCTCAGTGATTGAGAAAGGTCTGGTTTTTTTTGCTAATTGGATTTGCAAAGAGAGCTCCTTCCCTCCCTCTCCGGATTCTCTTTGTCTCTTTGTAACCTGAGACTCTGAGGACACCAAAGCCCCGCTCTGACTTGCCTGCTCAGGGCTGCAGGATCCTCCCCGGAGCAGAACCGGGAGGGCGAGGAGAGGCAGCGGCGCCCCCCCTCCCCAAAACCAAAGGTTGCCCGGCTGGCAAAGCCCCGTACCTACTGTCCTGTTTTTCATTCCCACGGAAAAAAATTAAAATAAAAGTTATATGCAACTCTGCAGCGGATGCGCTGAATGAGGAAGTCCAGCTTGCCTTCGGAAAATAATATATATCATTTGACTCTGTGAATTTAATTGCTGTGATTTCCGCATCGCTTGGGGGCGGGCTAGATGAGCCTTGGGTGCCCCTTCGATTTCCGCCCCCCCGCCCCCCTTAGGCGCCCCCTTACCTTGGAACCGCTGGCATATCTCTCTGCGCTCTCCACGCGCGCAGTGACGGGGACGCCCCTAAGAAAAAGGGGTCCCTGAGACCGGAGGGGCTTCCGCTCGTAGATGGCCAGGAAGGGGCTGAGGTCACCTGGGGAGGGAGGGAGGCAGGACCGGTTAGGGGACCCCAAACTCCTGCCCCTAATCAACCCACAACCTACAAAAAGTGGGGCGTCCCTGCATCGACTGACCTGGCGCCTCGTCCCGGCGGAGACCATCTCTCTCGTCCTCCGCTTCCAGGTCCGAGTCGTCCGGGGTCTCCCCGCCGGGGTGGGGTCTCTCCAAGCTCAGCATGGGGCCGTCCTGCTGGGGTGCGGGAGGAGGAGGAGCAAAAAGAACCCAGGAGTCCGAGCCCTCATGCCGGGCCCGGAGATCTCCAAAAACTTCGGCACAGGAAATTCGTTCTCTCTCTCTTTCCCCGATTCCGCTGGAAATTTTTACGCGCAGGCAGCAGCCGGTCTCTCCAGGCAGCCAGTTCCTGCCCCACCCTGCCTGGTCCGCCTGACTCACGCTCCGGGAAAGGGGGGGCATCCCTCCCTGCCACCCCACCCCCCGCTGGTCCCAGGCGGGTCTGGATGCCGGACAGACGTGTTGGGCAGGAAGCGCAGGCTGGCCTCGCCCAGGGCGTCCGAGGGTCCCCGCGGGGCGAGGCCAAAGGGGGTCCCCATCTCTTGGTCCAGCCTCCTGCCCCCCCCCCGCGGCTAAATGTCCCCAAGGACTTAGAGAGCGAGGTAAACTGCCTCTGTGCCAGGAGGCTCAATTAAGGACGGCAGGAGGGTGGGCAAGAGATGTGGGACATAATATGTTGGAAGATTGGGAAAGACTGCGGAAGAAAGGGTTCAAGTTCACTGCATGTACGGTTTTAAAGGAAAATATTATGAAAACAATGTATAGGTGGGACACGGGTGGCGCTGTGGGTTAAACCACTGAGCCTAGGGCTTGCCGATCAGAAGGTTGGCGGTTCGAATCCCCGTGACGGGGTGAGCTCCCGTTGCTCGGTCCCTGCTCCTGCCAACCTAGTACTGTAGTTCGAAAGCACGTCAAAGTGCAAGTAGATAAATAGGTACCACTCCGGCGGGAAGGTAAACGGCGTTTCCATGCGCTGCTCTGGTTCGCCAGAAGCGGCTTAGTCATGCCGGCCACATGACCTGGAAGCTGTACGCCGGCTCCCTTGGCCAGTAAAGCGAGATGAGCACCACAACCCCAGAGTTGGCCACAACTGGACCTAATGGTCAGGGGACCCTTTACCTTTACTAACCCCAGTAAAATTTGCAAAGATGTATCACAACAGTGATAATCTATGCTGGAAATGCAAATAAATAGAAGGTACCTTTTATCATATGTTGTGGACCTGCCCCAAGGTGAAAGACTTCTGGGAGAAGATTTAGAATGAATTGAAAAAAATGTTGAAATATAGATTTATTAAGAAACCAGAGGCCTTTCTTCTTGGAATAGCAGGTTTGGAATTGCCCAAGAAAGATCTTAAATTATTTTTGTATGCCACAACTGCTGCTCAAATCTTATTAGCTAAGAATTGGAAAACACAATAAGTTCCAACAGTGGAAGATTCGCAGATGAAGATGATGGACTTTTCGGAGCTGGCCGACCTGACCGGAAGAGTCCGTGACCAGAAGGAGGAGGAGTATCAGGAGGAATGGAGGAAATTCAAAGACTGTTTAGTTAAATATGTTAAATTAAATTAATTGGACTGCCTGCAAGTACCCGATAGGCTTAGGATTTAAATGTGTAATGTGATGAATTAATATGTTCAAAGTTGAAATGTAAAGAAAGAAAGATGTTAAGTGAGTAAGTCAATTTTTAAAGAACTTAGGTTGTGGAAAACCGTTAAAATGATATACAGTGAAATCCAACCAGAGGGATACGAGGAAGTCACTTAACAATGCTACAAAGTTTGGTTTAAATACAGTTGAGATATATGTCTGTTTGTTTAAATTTTTTTTTGGAAAACTAATGAATTTTTGAAGAAATAAAAAAGGACGGCAGAAGGGACGGCTGCTGGAAGAGGCGAGGCCAAAGGGGGTCCTCACCTTAGCCTGGCATCGTGGAATACCCCCAAGGGAAGCCCCCCCCCCCCCCGGCAGAATCCGGTCGCAAGAGGAACACTCTCCCCTCTGGTGTTCAGAAGCATTCCCTGCTTCCTCCTCAAGGAATTTGTCCTGTCCTCTTTTAAAACCATCCAGGGACCCCGGAGCGCTGCTGTCTGCCTGTGCAGACATTATGGGGTGAAATGGGCCTGGTTCAACAAGGCGGCTCTCTCCGATGCCAGAGGACTCTGCAAATCGGTGGGTGGGATACTAGAGGAAGAGGCACCATATCTGCATAATATTTGGACAGCCTTTGCTCTGTGGGGCTGGAGGAGGGGCACAGGTGGGGCTGCCTTGGAGCAGTGGGGGGGGGGTGAGCTCCAGTGGTTTGCCAGCTCCTAGACTAGGTTCACCAAGTCATGTCCTGCTAACCTTCTGGCTGGACTAGTGCAACGCACTGGGTATGGGGCTACCCTTGAAGACGGTCCCGTGAGAGTGCAAGGAAACCGAACACCAATATTGCAGGATTCGCACTGGCTACCTAAGACAAGGCGCTGGTGTGAGTTCGTAAACCTCTATATGACAGAGGCAAAGCGGTGTAGTGGTTAGTGTCAGGCTAGGACCGGGGAGAGACGAGGGTTCAAATCCCCCCACTCGGCAGCGTTTGGGGCGAGTCCCTGCCTTCTCTCAGCCTGACCTACCCAACAGGGCTGTTGTAGGGCATCACCTGAGATGGGGGGCGGAGAAGGAAGGTAGGATAATGCAATTAAACGAATGAACGAATGACTTGGGACCCAAATCTACAATCTCCCAATGATCAGCCCACTTGGCTGCCCGAAATCCTCTTGGAGAAGGCCAAATAATATGCCCGAAATCCTTTCGCTCCAGTAAAGTGACTTGCTTTAATTCTCTGGGAGCAATGCAACGGTTTGGGTCTTTTGCGGGAAGATTGGTTTTGCTGCCATGATAAACTCCCACCGCCCAGGAATTCTATGGGGTGAAGGGCAGCTGGGAGGGGCAGCCCTCGGAGGGGGAAAGAGGAAGGCCAGGGGAGCAGGTCTCAGCTCTGCATGGCGTCTGCTCTCACCCTCTCTATAAGGGTCACAGAATTTTGCGTTGGGACCCCGCACGGTCATCCAGTCCAACCCCCTTTAATGCATTGAACCTCGCTTGATCTTCTGCCCCATGTCCACCCCCAAATTGGGAGCTCAGCCGGGCAACCTCAGGAGCATGCAAGCCCAGCCAAAATGACACTTGCCTGCACCCCTGGTTGGCACTGCGCCCTCCAAGCGACACATCCCCACACCGGAAGATTAAAAGAGGATTTCCCCCCTCTTGACCTGAACTGAAACCGGGAATCCCAGAATTACTACAGCCTCAGGCAGGGCTTCCTCTTTTGCAGGGGTCAGCAAACTGTTTCAGCAGGGGGCCGGTCCACTGTCCCTCAGACCTTGTGGGGGCCGGACTAGATTTTGAAGAATAAAATAAATGAACTAATTTTAAATAAAAGAGCACATTCTACTCATGTAAAAACACGCTGATTCCTGGACCGTCCACAGGTCGGATTTAGAAGCCGATTGGGCTGGATCCAGTCCCCGGGCCTTAGTTTGCCTACCCCTGTTCTTTTGCCTCCGGGTCTTGCCTGGAGGATGTGGGTCTCTTCCAGGCCCAGAAAAGGGGGGAACTGGAGATTACTGCATTTCAGGGAGGGTTGGACTAGATGACCGCTAGGGGTCCCCCTTGCAGCTCTACCATTCAAAGACTGTGGCCTTGGAAGGGGACTGGCCTTCTTTTTCGTTGGAGGTTTTTAAAGAGAGTTTGGGTGGGATTCTTTTGCTGAGATCGTCCTGTGATCTATTGGTAGATCACTGGACGTCTGGGATAGATCACTGGTAGATCACTGCCCTCCCAAAAGAAGCTCAACAAGTTTGGCTCAACTAAAAAAAACATTTTTGCTTCCTGCACCCCCCAAAAATGTGACTTTCCCCCTCCCTAAAAAAACCTGAACAACTTTGGCCTGAACCCCAAAAAAGGGGAGCAGATCACTGCCAGTTTTTAACTCTGTGAGTAGATGGCAGTCTCTTGGGAGTTGGCAACCCCTAGATGACCTCTGGGAGTCCCTGCCTCTCCCCAAGAAAAAGGGGGAAATCTGACTTGAACCACTCAGGATCATAGGCCCCAAATGCAGGAACCCGAAAGGGATCTCGTAGGCCCGTTGGGGGATCCCCAAGCCCTGACTCTGCAAGTCCAGTTGTGAAACTTCATTAAGGCCCAACAGAACGGCTGAAAGCCAAAAGCAGCCCAGGACTTCCGAAACCTCAGCTGCTTCTGTCCTATTTGCAGGCGGGTTGGGCTAGATGACTGCTGGAGGGTCCCTTCCGACACTACAGTTCTACAATTCCTGCAAGGACTCAGAGATATGCTCTCGGTCTACTCGGAAGTAGGCAGCGAGGGTGGTCCGCTTGCAGCTCCAAGAGCAGCTCAGGTAGGGAAGACACAAGATCTACCCACTCTGGAAGAATGGCAGATGAAGGTGATGGACTACATGGAATTGGCGGAAATGACTGGCAGAATCCGAGACCAGGGAGAAGAGTCGGTGGAAGAAGACTGGAAGAAATTTAAAGATTATCTACAGAAATATTGTAAAATTAATGAATGTTAGTACGATGTTGGATAGAAACTAAGTGGTCTTTAGCTGTAATGTTATAAGGGAATAAGAGAAAATGGTTATTAATAGGTAAAAATTTAATGTCACAATATTTTAAAATTGAAGTCTAAGATGAATAAAGAGGGGAGGGATTTGCTGAACTAACAATCTGAACTGGAATACAGAAAAGGGAGGCGGGAGGAGGTCCGGGAAATAAGCAAATGAAAAATATGTGACGGAAAGATTGAATTGTTTTTAACCATTTTTATTTTGTATTTTTCTTTTTTCTTTTTGTTTTGTAATTTTTTGAAAATCTCAATAAATATTTTATAAAAACAAACAAACAAGAGCAGCTCAGGTAGCTGCCCTGGGGCTCTGACTAGAGAGGCAGCGTGGTGCAGTGGTTAGAGCTAGCCTCTGAGAGAGTCCGGGGGGGGGGAGTTTGGGGGCCAGTCCCTGCCTCTTTCAATCTAACCTTCCTTGCAGGGTTGTGGTTCCGGAGATCAAACGAGGGGAGGGGGTAAAATGGGCAATATATCAATATATCAGCGGTCAGTAAACTTTTTCAGCAGGGGGCTTGTGGGGGGCCAGACTATATTTTTTTTTTGGGGGGGGTGGAATGAACGAATTCCTATGCCCCGCAAATAACCCAGAGATGCATTTTAAATAAAAGGACACATTCTACTCCTGTGAAAACACGCTGATTCCGTTTAGAAGGCAATTGGGCCGCATCCGACCCCCGCAATAAATCAATAAATGAAGAGCACTTTCCGGAGCTAACAGAGACTCCAGCCCCGGAGTCCAGGGATGGATCAATAGACTCAGGACGCCCCCCCCCTAAAAAAAGGAGCAGGAAGCTAGACAGTTAGACACGTGTCTCTGAGCGGTGTGGGGACGCCCCAAAGCCCTGCAAAGGGGGCGAAAGCAGACCCAGACCCGTCCCGTCCCTTCCTCCCCCCCCCCCCGCTGGAGCCCCTGCACCTATCCGCTCGCCCCCATTCCTGGGGCGCAGAGAGAGAGAGGGGGGCGCCCCCACCTCGCTCCTCCCCAGAAAAAGAACCCCGGCGTCCGGGCCCCTGTCCCACCAATGCGCGGTGCTCCCCCCCCCACACCCGGCCCCCGTTTCCGAGGAGGAGAAGGAAGTACCGCCCCCCCCCCCAGCTTGCCAAATTCCTCTCCGAGTAGCGGAGATTTTGAGTCATAAGGACGGGGGGGGGGGCAAGAGAAAGGGGGCGGGGCCTCGGGATTTTCCAGGGTGGGGAAGGGGGTCTTTCCGAAGCAGGAGCCCTTCTGATCTGCAAGGGGGGGGTCGGGATACTGGGATTTTCCGTGGGGTGGGGAGGGAGGGGGGCAGGCGCGCAGGACCTGGTGGAAATTTACAGATGGGGAGGGAGGCCAGGTGTGTGTGTGGGGGGGGGTCTCACCTGCAGGGTCCGGGGGGGGGGCGAGCAGGGCGCCGTCGCTGCTGCTGCAGCTGGGAAAACCGGCCGCGGGGGGGGGGCGGGGAAGAAGCCCCGCCCAGAGGGCCCCGAGCCATGTGCAGAGAGCCGCCGGCGCCGCCCCTGCCCTTCCGCCCAATCCCCAGCCGAGGCGAGGCAGGATGAGGCCCCCCCCACTGCCCTCGCCCCAAAAGGGGGGCTGGGGCCGAGGCATCTCTCGAGCATGCACAGAGCGCCTTCGCTCCCCGGAACCCGAGACGCGCTTTTCTGCTGTCGGATGGGACCCCGCAGGGTCATCTAGAGCAACCCCGGCCAGGGGTTGGGGGTTCAAAGGGCCACTTTGGATTTTGGAATGCCACCCACCCCCATCAAAAAAAGGGGCCCCGGTTTGTTTTAGGCGCTTACCAAGCTCCCTTCCTGCGCCTGTTTCTCCCGAGTTCGTGGCAGAACTGGAGAGTTGGAAGAAGGGACCCCCCGAGGCCATCCAGCCCGACCCCGCGCAGTGCAACGGGCGGCGATCCACGTTTGGCCCAGGTGTGGATCCTCTGCCCCCCGAAAAAGACTTAGAAGGGGGTGTCTCGCGCCTTTGGGGGACTCCCCGCCGCCCTGCCGGGGGTGCTGGAGAGGAGCAGGTATATTTGGGGTGCTCCCCCCCCCCGCAGGCTCCAGCTGGTCGGAGGGAGGGAGGGAGGCAGTTCGGGAGGCGGCGCCGGGCGCTGTTTGCCAGAGGAGGCGGGAGGGGGGCGTCTCCCCTGGCCTGGCCCACCCAGGGCGGGGGGGGGGGCGGGGAACTCCCCGTCTTGACACTCCGGGAGCCCCGGGAGAGCGAGAGAGGCGCGGGCAGGTGAGCAGGGACCCAGGGGAGACCCCAGCCCGGGCCCAAAGGGAAGGAAAACCGGGGGTGGGGTGGGGGTCTCTACTTTGGGGTGGGGGAGAAAGAGACCAGCAAGGGGGGGGGCAGAGCCCTGGAGGCAGAACCCCGCCCTTTGCAAATGTGAAAGGGGTTTTGTAAAAAAAAATTGGGGGGGGGGAGACAGAGCAGGCATGCTTTGAGGCTTTTGAGGTTTTCTCTGTGGCCCCTACCTGATTCTCCTCTGTGTTTGCAGGGGGGTGACAATGGGGGGCAGGGAGAGCACCCCCCCTATTCCACATGCCCCCCCTCACGTCTCTCTTTCTGCCTCAGGATCGGACAGGATGGGGTCAAAGTTTCCCAGCTGCTTCCCCCGGGGAAGGCGCTCCAGGCGCCACAGCAAGACGGAGCAGAAGGAGCCCCCCGCAGGTAAGGAGACCCCCCCCCCAAGTCCCTTGGGCAACTTCTCCCTGCCCTAGATGCAGCCCACCCCCCAGGGCAGGGGCATGGGGATCCCTTGCCCCTTTGCCAGTGAGCTGACCTGGCCCCTCCATCCCAGGTTTCCCTTTTGGGAGAATCACCAAATTGTAGAGTTGGGACCCCAGGCGGTCATCCAAACCAACCCCCTGGAGAGCAGGGGTTGCAAACTCTGCTTGAGCCTCTCCTCTTCCTTCTCCACCTGCAGCAGCCGCTTCCTCCTCCTCCTCGGACGCCCCCGAAGCCGCAGCGCCGCGGACACGCTCCACGCCGTCCACCAGCAGCGAGACAGACTCCCAGAGTGGAAGGGCTTACTTCAGCGGAAAGGCCAGGGTCTCCTTCCGCCACCAGCTGGACTCCGAGAGGGAAGTAACCAGCTGAGCTCCCCCAGAGGGACACTCCTCGCCCCCCCACAGGTGCCCCTGGAGCAGGAAGACTGAGCTTGGGCCCCACAGGAGACTCCCGGCAATATAGGGTGGGGGGTCAGTGCAAGCCCCCCACTCCCCCCCCAGCAAACTCATTGACAGCGAGCGCAGCCTGCGTGTTGGAAGCTACTGGGATGAGAAGAGGGGTGTGGCTGCTTCCCAGCCCCCACCCCCCAAAATGATCCGAGGTCAAATAAGTGAGGGGTCAGACCCAAGCAGAGCTGTGTGAAAAGCCAGGATATGGGCAGCGACCCCAAACTGGAGCGGACTAGTTGTGGGGCCCAGATGGGTGCAACCTGAAACAGACAGGTTTGCAGGCTTGGGTCCCGATCCCAGAGCCCCAGCAGCGGATATAGAGCAATAAAAGGTGTTACTCCCCCACCCTCGTTTCAGGTGTGTGGTTTTTTTGAGTCAGGGTTGGGCTGGATGACCTTTGGTGGGCCCTTCCAAGACCCCAGCGCTTCTCAAACCAGGCCCAGCTCACACGCGGCAGGTGGGTCTCCAAAGAGAGGGGAGTGGGGCAGGCCCCAATTCTTTCTGCCACGTTGAGCTGCTGGGCAGGGGGCCCAGGCAGTGTTGTGAGCTGCTTGCGTGTCAACGCCTCTCCTCCGGCGCTGGCGCTGGGCCCAATCCGCCCGCCCGCCCGGTCCAAGCAGAAGGCAGGCTGGAGCAGGAAAGAGGGAAGGGCCGAGTGCGAAACCAGACACCCCACCCACCAAAACAGGCAGGCGGAGGAGAAGAAAACATGTCGGGCCGTTAAAAGTGGAAATTAAAGGACGTCGGGCCCAGAAATAGTGGTTCGAGGGTCCTTGTTTTCCGCACGGCGCCTTCTCCGCCCCCCAAAAAGTGGGGTTTGGGAGAGGGGGGCCGGGGCAGGCTTGCGGCACCTTCTTCCTCCTCCTCGGCTGGGCGTAACCCCTTATCTCACCAGGGTAATCACAGCCTGGGAACAATTGCGGCAGGATGGAGAAACCTCAATCGGGATTAGAGGGAGGGAGAAAGCTAGCAATGCAGAGTCAGCCACCCTCACAGGGGAGGGGGGGCACCAGCGCCCCCTGCTGGCACCTGGGGGGGCACAGGGAGAAGGTGCTGGGCTCTTACGCGGTTCCTGCGCCAGGAGCCTCAAAGGGACAGAGAAAGGTCACACCCCTCCCTTTCCAGGAAGCCGTCAGACAGGGATCAGGTCCAACATCCTGTTTTCACAAAGCCGTCCTGTGGGAGGGAGTTCCGCAGATTAACTGTGTCACAAAACTACGAGTCCAGCAATGCCAAGCCAGGGCAGATCAAACCTGAGAGTCAGTGTGGTGCGGAAGGGAGGGAGGGATGGACGAGGTCCAGGGTTCATATCCGGCACCCCAGCCAGATGGACGGGGCATAAATAATAAAATTATTATTATTACTCCTCCCCACTGGGCCCTGAAGCTGCCTGGGTCACAGGGCCTCTCAGCCCAACCTACCTCGCAGGCTCGTGGTGGGGATGGTTATATATTCCTTGCTACCCTGCCTTTCCCCCTGACAAGACTCGAGGCGGCTTGCCGAGGAAAAAGCTGAAAATGCAGAAGACGTGTGAGTTATTGAAGGAGCAGAGAGAGAACCATGTACGCTACCTTAAAATGAAATACCGTGAAAATCCCTGGAACGAGAAGGAATCGACTAGAAATATTATCTTATGGAAATAAACTAAATAATACAAATCAAAAAGCTTAAGGGAAAAAATTAGAAAAACCTAAAATTGAACAAGGCCTTAACGGGATGCCGGCTGCAAACCTCGCTTCACTGAACTATTCCGTTTCCTCGGAAGGAAATAGAAAAATCATAAATCTTAAATGACCAAAATTCAAAAAAGGGGGGTAAAACTCCCAAAAATTCTGAAGTATTGTAATCCTTCACCTAGGTCGAGCTATAAAACTTTTTGATTTTTATTCTTTAGTTTATTTCTATAAGATAATATTTCTAGTCGATTCCTTCTCATTTCAGGGATTTTCACGGCATTTCATTTTGTTTTGCGCGATTTCTCGGTCTGTTTTCTACTGCGTTCGCTACCTTGAGCTCCTTGCAGGGAAAAAGGGGGATATAAACACAACGGTAATTCTGACCCCCCCATTCCATCCCGACAAAACCTGGGCGTTTGAGAGGAACCGTCAAAGGGGCTTTGTTTCCGACTCCCACATTTTAATGCGGCATCAAACCAATCTGACAGCAGAACAAAATACGGACTCCCCGAACCCCTCCGCTTCCTGCCTGAGGCCCCCCCAACCCGCCGCTTTTCAGAGGGTGGAGAAGCGGGGCAAGTCGTTTCCCAGGATGACCTTGCGCTCCACGCCGTCCTTGGTGATGGCCGCCAGGCGGATGACCCCCCCGCTGGAGCCGTCGCGGTCCATGGCCAGGGCGAGGGCTGGAAGAGAGGAGAGTGAATGAGATGAAAAAAATGTTGAAATATACATTTATAAAGAAACCAGAAGCATTTTTACTGGGCATTGTTGGGAATGATATAAACAGAAAGGAATGTAAGCTATTTTTATACCAATAACAGCAGCAAGAATATTACTGGCCCAAAAATGGAAGGAAGAAGAATTACCGACGATCGAAGAATGGAGGATGAAGTTAATGGACTATGCAGAATAAGATAAACTAACAGGAAGGATTCGAAACCGGCGGGACCGGAAATTCACGGAAGACTGGAGTAAATTTACAGACTATTTGAAAAGTATTTGTGAAGATCAGACGACGTTTGTAGGTTTCCAAGAAGTTTTGTGAGGAGTATTATTGGAAGTATTGCAAAAATGGAGAAGGATGATTTGTTAAGAGATGTAAAGGCAATATAAAGTTAAGAAATGCGTAAGAAGTGGTGAAAATGGTGGATCATCAGAGGTGCTGATGGAAGTCTAAAAAGACTGTATAAGTGATATGTTTTGTGGTACACTTTATAATTTATATGTTAAAATCAACAAAAATTATTTTTTTAAAAAAAGGAAGAGATGAGAGTGAGGCAGGACACCCCCAGGAGGACTGGGAGACCCCCCCACCCCAATTTGAGGGGCCCCCGTTCTGCATCCTTACCGTTGGCTGCAAAGCTCAGACACTCCTCCTTGCTCATCCCCGGCTTGTAAGTGGCGTCGACGAAGCCGTAGATGTAGGAGCTGCCCGAGCCCCCGATGGAGAAGGGCTGGCGGACCATCATGCCCCCCATGGGGACAGAGTACACCTGGGAAGGGGGGGGGGGAGACACAGTTATGAGCCAGTCCAGAGGATACAGCCCCCGCCTCCCATCAGGGCTCAGAGAGTCAAGCATAGGCTGCCCGTGCCGGGGATCCAGGCCTGGCCCTGTGGGTGGGCCCACAGCCTGCGTGCTTGCTAGGGGGGCAGCCCCCCCATCTCACCTGTCCCCCTTTACGCTTGTCCCAGCCGGCCACCAGGATCCCGGCCGTGAGGTCCTCTCGGTAGCGGTAGCACATCTCCTTGAAGAGGCTGGCAGCTGTGTGCACCAGTGGGCGCTCGTCCAGTTCAATGCTGTGCAGAATTTTTTTTTGGGGGGGGGGGAGAAGAGAAACGGGTCATGCACAGAGCAAGCAGGGCGGAGACTGGCACCCACGCAGGCCCCACACCACCAACTCTAGGGTGTAGAAAAGGCTTCTTCTGAGTTCCCCAGAAATCTTCGGGACCACCTCTCCTGGTCTGCCCCACAGAGGACCTTAAGGTCCATGCATAGTTTAGAGGTCCAGGCCCTAAGGAAGTCAGACTGTCCTCCCCCAGGGCCAGGGCCTTCTCAGTGGTGGCTTCGACCTGGTGGAACGCTCTGTTCCATGAGACCAGGGCCCTGCAGGATTTAACCTCCTTCCGCCTGGCCTGTAAGACAGAGCTATTCCGCCTGGCTTTCAATTTGAATTCAGCCTGATCTTTTATTCCCCTTCCTTCCCTCCTTCTCCCCTTTTTACGAAGATAACCCGCTCTGGGATCCCACAGCGAATTCTCCCCTGGGCTCCTCGCTGGCCCAAGTAGGACTAATTCAGCCAGCTAGTCCTGGCGATTATCTAATGTTTATTTCCCCTAAATTCATTTTTGAATTTTATTGTTATTCATGTTTTTATAATTTTATAATTGTTTTAAATTTGTTGTTAGCCACCCTGAGCCCGGTTTTATTATTATTATTATTATTATTATTATTATTATTATTATTATTATTATTATTATTATCCTGGTGTGCTCTGGTCCATGGGGTCACGAAGAGTTGGACACGACTAAACAACAACAATTATTCTCCTGTGGCCTTCGTTCGTAAGCTGGAGTAGAGGGCCCTTGGGCGTCCCTTCCCGCTTGACGGTTCTACAATTCCCCAAAGTTAAAGCATTAGATCCATGTCTCTGGATTCTTCAAGCCCTGCCCCATGAGAACTCCTGACTTGGCAGAATCTCCAGGTGGGAAGAACGTTCCCCAAGAACTGCAAGATCATACGTTAACAGGCCTATCCTTCTTCCAGAGCCGAGTTTTGTCACCAAGTGAAAAAGAGTGTGGGTCCGTGGAGCCCCGGCAGGTCTGCAGGCTCAGGGGGGCCAGAAATGTGCTGCCCCCCCACCTACCTCCCCTGCCCCCAGCGCCCCCACCCTCCGTACCTGTGGAAGCCCAGCTGGTATGTAACGGCGTCCGCGATGGCCTGGGTGTCGGCAGCGGAGCCCGAACGGCAGCAGAAAATGTGGTCGTGGATCTGCGTCAGCTTGTCTGTGACGCGGTTGGCGATGTATGAACTGCAAGAGGGAGGCGGGGGGGGGGGGCATCAGCGTTGGGAGTTCACGGCCCACAAAGGATTTCAGGGCGGCTGCGTCCGAGGGGCCCAGAAGCCGCCCATAACCTCCCGAGCCGGAAGGGGAAATCACACGTTGGAAGCTGTCCTATTACAGCGTCTCGCGCCCCTCCTCACGACCCACCTCGCTCAGCCAGCGTCCCCCCTGACCTGCCTCTCAAGGGTCTCAAGAAAGTGGTCTCTCTCCCAGCCCCACACAGGGATACTGCTGGGGCCTCTGGGGCCTCCTGCGTGCAATGAAGGGGCTCTGATGCCCCCTCCCTCAGAGTCAGAGGAAGATTCCAGTCCTCGTTGCTCTGGAGAAAGCGCAGAATTGAAAAGGGCTCCAGAAAGCAGCTTCACATTAACTCAGACCTCAATGCCCGGCAGAAATGGCTCACTGCATTGCTGATTTGTTTAAGAGCAATGAGTTGCTTTGCATTTTGCAGTGCTTGTTATGTAACTAGGCTAAGGCTAAAAGGGACGCGGGTGGCGCTGTGGGTTAAACCACAGAGCCTGGGACTTGCCGATCTGAAGGTTGGCGGTTCGAATCCCCGCAATGACGGGGTGAGCTCCCGTTGCTCGGTCCCTGCTCCTGCCAACCTAGCAGTTCGGAAGCACCTCAAAGTGCATGTATATAAATAGGTACCTCTCTGGCGGGAAGGTAAACGGCGTTTCCGTGCGCTGCTCTGGTTCGCCAGAAGTGGCTTAGTCATGCTGGCCACATGACCTGGAAGCTGTACGCTGGCTCCCTTGGCCAGTAAAGCGAGATGAGCGCTGCAACCCCAGAGTCGGCCACAACTGGACCTAATGGTCAGGGTCTCTTTACCTTTACCTAGCCCTTGTACTAATTGCGCCCCTTTACCTTTAGGCTAAGGCTGCTTGCAGTAAAGCTTTGAAACTCTCTTTTTTTATTTAAGCAATGGCTTTCCAGGGTTTCAGGCAAGGTGCCATTCCCAGCCCTACCCATGAAGCTAAGGCCTTCTGCATGCAGGACAGGTGCTCGACTGCTGAGCTATGGCCCTTCACAAAATAGTGCCATCTTCTTGCTGTTGCAATTCCTCTTATTATTCTTCCCGGGATGGCATTCTGCTCCCAGCCACCTGAGAACAGAGGGGAATGCCTCCCAGGGAAAGCAATGTGGAGTTGGTTTTCTGAGAGGGTGCTGGGAGGCCCTTCACACAGCCACCCCCCTTCCCCCACTCACCCCGTGGTGGTCCTGGAGTCAGCACCGATGACGACCCCACCGTCAAACTCCACAGCCATGATGGTTGTCTGAGGAAGGGGAGGAAGAGGGTGAGGAACAAGCAAGGACCGTGGGGCCAAGCCCAGATCTCGAGGGCTTGCTGGAATCATAGATTTGCAGAGCTGCAAGGGCTCCAAAGGGTCATCCAGCCTAACCCCCGCAATGCAAGAAGGGAGGAGGAAATCCCACCAGCTGCAGCTTCTTCCACTGCTGCCGTCTGGGTTGGGAAAAGGAAGGGCGATGTCACGCAGAGCTTTAAAAAAGGATTGGGTGAATTAATGGTGGAAAAGAGAGCTCTTGAGGTTGGAGGCCTCAATGCTTCTGAATTGCTGTGAATAACTCAGTTATTGTGCTCAGATTCTGCCTGCTGGTTTCTAAGAGGCTGGTTTTTTTTATGTGGCAGAGTGCAAAGCTCTGGTTATTATTTTCACAGTGTGATTTATTTTATTTTGCTTTACACATCTTGCTTTGTGATGGCTTCGGGTATACACAAACCAACCAACACTATTCTCGCCCCCCCCCCCTTAATTGTGACAGCATTTAGTTGCAAATATGTTTGGCTGCTGCCCTGGGCAAGGAAAAGCGGCTGACAAATTCAACAGGTAAACGATGACAGCCGCAGGGGCAGTGATGGAGCAGGGCTTCTGGGAGAGACCAGGGTTCGACTCCTGCACCCTGCCATGAATCTCGCTTGTGGAGGGAGGTCTCCTGGGGCCAGTCGCTGCCTCTCTCTCAGCCCAACCCACACAGCAAAGCTGTTGTGAGGATAAAATAGAAGACGGCGGTAGAGAGACCCATGTGTATATGCTGCCTTGAGGTCTTTGGAGGAAAAAAAGGGCAGGATATAAAACGCAGCGAAGGGGCCTTCCTTACATACCTTTAGGGCAGGCACCCCCAAACTTGGTCCTCCAGCTGTTTTGAGACTACAACTCCCATCATCCCTAGCTAACAGGACCAGCGGTCAGGGATGATAGGAATTGTAGTCCCAAAACATCTGGAGGGCCAAGTTTGGGGATGCCTGCTTTAGGGGGCGAAAACATTCCTCTTCCACCAGGCCTTGGGCTGACTACCATCCTATGTATTTTTAAATGTGCTTTTTGGGGGGAGCATTGTTTTCTTCTTATTTTTATTATGTATTTTACATTCTCAGCTTGTACACTCACGCAGCATACAAATTTAATAAATAACAATAGGACAGTAATAATAAATAACTGGTAAGTTGTCCTCTGTGAGTCTACCAGGGAGCAAGCCTGCCTGTGCGGGGTGGAGAGAGAGGGTTGCCACCTTTGTTCTGGCAAAATACAGTGTGTGTGTGGGGGGTGCTTTTTATTCTTAATCTAGTTCTGAAGGGACTTCAAAGCAATCCATTACAAACTACTGCAGCCTCTGTGATCTGTCTCCCTCTATCACACACACAGGCACAAGAATTTGTGAATGTGTCTGTGCTTGGCTATGCAGAGCTTAGACACGGACATTGGGGGGCGGTCCCTAAATGGCCATCGAGAGGGAGATAAGAAACCCGAAATGCGGGACGAAGCTCCTCCAAGGCAGCACGACGAAGCCTTATAATAATAATAGTAATAATAAAAATAAATTTTATTTATACCCCACCTTCCCCGGGCTCAGGGCAGCTGACACCAGTAAAATTACAGTAAAACCATAATGGGGGGGAAACAATTTAAAATACAGGTTAAAATGCAATTTAAAATGCAGCCTCATTTTAATGGTTGAATATGCAGAGCTGGCTAAGATGCCGGGAAAGATTCGGAATCGGTGTGATGGTGTGATGAACTGTTTCAAAAAGACTGGGGTAAATTTATACTTTATATGAAAGAAAATTGTAGACAGTTGAAAACGCTTGTAGGTTTGAGTTGAAGTGTTTTGTAATGGGAAATTAAGGAGCTGATTCACATGTAAGAAGGTGATTGCTAAAAGATTGACATAAGGTAAAAAAAGTGGATACAGGTATGCGAAGAAATTGGTCAAGGTGTGTGGAAGTCTGTTAGAGGGAGGGAAGGAAGTTGATGCTTTATTTAAGCAATGCTTTAAGTTAGGGATTCTATTTTTCTTTGATTTTTGATATGTAATGAAATACAGAAAACTTAGTATACCTGAAGGAGCGTCTCCACCCCCATCGTTCAGCCCGGACACTGAAGTCCAGTGCCGAGGGCCTTCTCGGTGGTACCCTCACTGTGAGAAGTGAGGCTACAGGGAACCAGGCACAGGGCCTTCTCGGTGGTGGCACCCGCCCTGTGGAACGCCCTCCCACCAGATGTCAAAGAGAAAAACAACTACCAGACTTTTAGAAGACATCTGAAGGCAGCCCTGTTCAGGGAAGTTTTTAATGTTTAATAGGTTATTGTATTTTCATATTCTGTTGGGAGCCACCCAGAGTGGCTGGGGAAACCCAGCCAGATGGGCGGGGTATAAATAATTATCATTATTATTAATAATAATAATAACAATACAGTGGTACCTCGGGTTAAGAACTTAATTTGTTCCGGAGGTCTGTTCTTAACCTGAAAGTGCTCTTAACCTGAAGCACCACTTAAGCTAATGGGGCCTCCCGCTGCTGCCGTGCCGCTGGAGCACGATTTCTGTTCTCATCCTGAAGCAAAGTTCTTAACCCGAGGTACTATTTCTGGGTTAGCGGAGTGCGTAACCTGAAGCGTCTGTAACCTGAGGTACCACTGTAATTATATTAAAATAAAATAAAATGCAGCCTCCTTTTAAAAAGTAGCCCACGGATCCAAACCATAAGGGGAGGGAAACCTCGGGGTCAGACTGAGTCCAGACCAAAGGCCTCTTTGGCATCGAAAGGGGGGGCTATCCCGCATTACACAGGGCAGGGGGGCCACCCTGGGGGGGGACACGAGGCGCTGACTCCCAGGCCAGCCAGGCAGCACAGAGGGGGGGGGCAGCCTCTTCGGGGCAGGGCCCCGGGCCCCCTGACCCCCTCCTTCTCCCCCCCACCCACGAGAAAAGGAGGCAGGACCTGCTCCCCCCCCAGGCCTGGGCCTCCCTGGCGGGGTTGTTGTGGGGCGGGGGGGGCGGAGGCGGCGAGGGGAGCCCCCCCTCCCTCCCGGACTCACCCCGGTGGTGACGGCCTGCTGGGTCCAGTCCGGGCAGCGCGCCTCCATTCCGACGCTCGGCCTCAGCATCGCCGGCGCCGCCATCTTGGATCTGAGCGACGGCACTGTCGCGAAACTGCCCAGCCATGGCGCGCGGCGCGCTTTGCGGCGCAGGAGGGAGAGCCGCGCACCCAGAGCTGCGAGCGGGCGAAGAGGGGCGGCCTCTGCGGCCAGTTTCCGGGTCCCGATTGATGGGGAGGGGTCGCGCCGCAGAGATACAAATTATAGAGGGGGCGCCTGCGCCGAGTCTCCGGGTTTTATGTCTTCTCTCGCTTTCTTTTAATTTTTACCAAAAGTTTCCAAAGAACATCACATTTTCTTATCTTATACAATATTTTGGGCTTCCATCAACCACATCTGAAGACCACATAACACCAGTCCTGAAAGACCTACATTGGCTCCCAGGACATTACAGAGCACAATTCAAAGTGTTGGTGCTGACCTTGAAAGCCCTAAACGGCCTCAAAGGCCCAGTATATCTGAAGGAGCGTCTCCACCCCGGACACCGGGGTCCCTCTCCCAAGGGCCTTCTGGCGGTTCCCTCCCTGCGAGAAGTGAAGTTACAGGGAACCAGGCGGAGGGCCTTCTCGGTGGTGGCGCCCACCCTGTGGAACGCCCTCCCACCAGATGTCAAAGCAATAAACAACTACCAGACTTTTAGAAGACATCTGAAGGCAGCCCTGTTTAGGGAAGCTTTTAATGTATGACATTTTAGTGTGTTTTTGGTCTCTGTGGAAGCCACCCAGAGTGGCTGGGGAAACACAGCCAGATGGGCGGGGTACGAATAATAAATTATTATTATTATTATTATTATTATTATTATTATTATTATTATTATTATTTAATCTTTAACACTTAATCTGTATTTCATTAATTTCACTATTGCTTTTAACAGTCCTTCACTAATAATTCCCTTTATTCTTTTCTCTGCCATATTTCGCGTAGTCCTCAGGAACTAAACAAAAAAAATTCCTTCCAGTAGCACCTTAAAGACCAACTAAGTTAGTTCTTGGTATGAGCTTTCGTGTGCATGCACACTTCTTCAGATACACTGAAACAGAAGTTGCCAGATCCTTCTATATAGTGAGAAGGTGGGGATCAACAGAGCCAGACTGATACCCGGAGAGAACTTGCTGCAAGACAGACCCAAAAAAGAAAACAACAGAACACCTCTAGTCATCACATACAGCTCCCAAGTTAAAACAGTACAACGCATCATCCGAGATCTACAACCTCTCCTGGACAATGACAGTTCTCTTTCTCAAGCTCTGGGAGGAAGACCTTTCATTGCCTACAGACAGCCACCCAATCTTAAACAACTCCTAACCCACAATAATACTACAACCAGACTTAACACAGACACTGGCACCAGAGCCTGCAATAAACCCAGATGCCAACTTTGCTGCCACATACACCCGGACAACACCATTACTGGCCCCAACAACATCACACATACCATCTCGGGACTATTTAATTGCTCATCGTCTAACATTGTGTATGCCATCAAATGCCAACAGTGTCCTTCAGCTCTCTATATTGGACAAACAGGCCAAACCTTACGCCAAAGAATAAACGGACATAAATCTGACATCAAGAATCACAGAACAGAGAAACCAGTAGGAGAACACTTCAATCTCCCAGGACATTCTATACAAGATCTCAAAGTAGCTGTTTTACTACAAAGGAATTTCAGAAATAGACTGGAAAGAGAAGCTGCTGAATTGCAACTCATTACCAAACTTAAAACCATGAAAAGACCTGGGCTGAACAAAGACATTGGATTCTTATCTCATTATACATGACTAAGCCATTTTTCACCTTCTCACCCCTTGCCTTTTCCTGTAAGACCTATTACAGTCGTTAAGAGTCGTCAACAGGCTCTCTCAGCTATCTGCCAATCTCCCATTCCCACCACCCTTCTGAGTAATACCCCTCCCCACCTTCTCACTATATAGAAGGATCTGGCAACTTCTGTTTCAGTGTATCTGAAGAAGTGTGCATGCACACGAAAGCTCATACCAAGAACTAACTTAGTTGGTCTTTAAGGTGCTACTGGAAGGAATTTTTTTATTTACACCTATCTGTAACTGGAACCTCAGGAACTAAGTATTTGTCATTACAAAAGGCTGGCCAGGCTCCCCAGGGTATCCAATCAAGTGAGCATTAACAGGTAACCTGCCAGACAGGAGGTAAACAACACATTCAGATTTCTGCTGTAGAACACCTTTCCTGTGATGTAGGTATGATGTTTCTGGGGGGTGGTCTTGGACTCCAGGGCAGGGAATTTAAAATGTCTATATGAGGGTGGGCACACCTTGGTTCTGGGTCTTCCTTCTTCTCCTGCGTGTGAAGGGGGCACCCTGTTGCAACAGATCAATAAAGATCAGGCTTACGAGCTGCTTTGCTTCTCAATAGTCTCTGCTTGGCCTCTGTTATGTTCTTTGACCAATGGAGAACCTGCAAAGGACTCTATAAGGGCTCTTGTGTCCCCCATAAGGGAATACGGGCAGATTTTCGTTTATCACACTGCTTAGCTCTGCAAATGTGCCAGCAGTTTTATTGCACTATTGGGGGTGGAGCTGCAGGACCATTAAGTCTTTGATTTTAAACCTTGCTTTAAAATGGAGGGGTGGGATTCATCCCTTGCCCTTTTTGCCAGTGGCTGCAGACCCTCCAACATCCTGGGGAGCAAAATCCCCTGAGTTTTTGTGTGAAGGGGGGGGGGGAGATGCTCGTTTTTCCGGCGCTCTGAAGCAACCCACCAAACTCCTGCCAGAGCACTAGACTGAAAAAGGACCGTGTTTCGGTCCAGCGTTCTGGTATAAGCCAGAGTGTCAGACCAAGTTTACGGCATGTAGCGCCTTAAAAGAGAATATTATGAAAATGATCTACAGGTGGTACATGACCCCAGTCAAGCTTGCCAAAATCTACCATTTGCCCGATAATAAATGTTGGAAATGTAAAGAAACTGAAGGTACATTCTTTCACCTTTGGTGGACGTGCCCAAGGATTAAGGCTTTCTGGGAGATGATCTATAATGAATTGAAAAAGGTATTTAAATATACCTTCCTGAAGAAACCAGAGGCCTTTCTCCTGGGCATAGTCGGCCAATCGGTGTTAAAGAAGGACAGAACTTTCTTCATGTACGCTACAACAGCAGCAAGAATACTTATTGCAAAGTTTTGGAAGACACAAGATCTACCCACCCTGGAAGAATGGCAGATGAAGGTGATGGATTACATGGAATTGGCGGAAATGACCGGCAGAATCCGAGACCAGGGAGAAGAGTCGGTGGAAGAAGATTGGAAGAAATTTAAGGACTATTTACAGAGATATTGTAAAATTAATGAATGTTAGAATGATGTTAGATTGAAATTAAGTGGTTTCTAGCTATAATGGTATAAAAGAATATGAAAAAATGGTTTTTTATAAGTAAAAATTCAAGGTTATAATAATTTAAGATTAAAGATCAGGTTAAAATAAAGAGGGAAAGAAATTGCTGAACTAATAAATACAACTGGAATACAAAAAAGGGAGGTATGAGGAGGTCCAGGAAACAAGTAATTGAAAAATAAGTGATGAAAAGATTGACTGATTTTAACTGTTTTTATTTGTATTTTTTCTTTTTCCTTTTTCTATTTTGTAATATTGTAAAAACCCTAATAAAAAATTTATTAAAAAAACCACAACAACAGAGTGCCAGACCAAGAACGCTGGACGTTCTGGCATCGCTTCAGAAGCCGGGTTTGGCTTCTGTAATTCCAGAATGTCCCACTTAAAACGGGGCAGTTGAGTGGAGGTCAGAATCTCCTTTCTTGCAATTTGAAGCCATGTGAGTCCTGCTCTCCAGAGCAGCGGAAAACAAGCCTGTTCCTGTAGTGATCAGGTAGGATTGCTTAGAGCAGGGGTCTGCAACCCGCGGCTCCGGAGCCGCATGTGGCTCTTTTACACCTTTGCTGCGGCTCCGGGGCGGATACTAGCGAGGGGAGGAGGCGCATTGTGCGCCCCGACACTCCCCACTCTGGCGGGCGCTGTACTGGCTGTGACGTCGCATGGGGGTGGTGCGTGCGTTAGTCACGCACTGTCCCGACGTCGCCTTCCTGCCCAACTGCCCGCTACATTGTAAGGGGCATGTACGCTGGTCACTGCATTGAAAGGGGGCATGTATTCTGGTCACTGTTTTGAAGGGGAGTGAAGAACACACACACAAATAAAGGTAACTTGTTAATTTAACGTTTATTTCTATGAGGAGGAGTAATTCTGAGGGGTCAAACAAAGAAATAATAAAAAAGTGACAAAAAAGTTATTTTTATAATGACGAGTTTTGCGGCTCCCAGTTTTTCCCCCCCTTCGGAAACGGGTCCAAGTGGCTCTTTTTGTCTTAAAGGTTGCAGACCCCTGGATTAAAACTACCAGCAGAGGGCAGCACACAACTTGAATGTTGGGCCGACAGCAGTTGGGCAGATGCTGGACCAGATAGAAAATCAGTGTCAGGAATGGCGATAAAATTTGGAAATGCACTAATTGGTTGGAGATCAAGAAAGCAATCACTTATAGCTTTAAGTTCAACTGAATCTGAGTTCAATGCATTATCAGATGTATGTAGAGAACTGGAATTTTATAAGCAACTGGTACAAGAATTGTTTGGAGAATGTTCCCTACCTATCAGAGTGTGGGAAGACAATCAACCTTGTATTAAACTAGCTAAATCAGGTCAATTCAAGGCACACACAAAACACTTGGATATCCGTTATCAAAATGTATGCCAAAGTGTAAAACAAGGTTTAATTGAACTAAAGTATTGTCCAAGCAAAGAAAATATCGCAGACGGTTTTACAAAAGCTTTGAGTCCGCAATCTCATAAATGCTTCTGTTCAGGTTTAAATTTGAATTAAGGTTGGTACAGCTCAGTGTTACGAGCGAGAGGGGGTGTTGGTATTAAAGGGTTAAGAGGCTCTAATCAAGACGCTCTAATCACTGAGCAGCTGGAGGTCATTAAGCTTCCAGGAATGTGAGTTTGTATAAATAGTCAGCTCACTCGTGTGTTTGCCCCTCTCCCCCTTTTCCCCTTTCTTTTCTTTTGGGGCGTGTTTGCTGAAATGTGTGATCCTTCACCAGGGTTTTTTTTGTTTTGTGTAAATAAACCTTTTATTTGAGTTCCAAACCGCTTGCTCCAAGATTCCTTTATTGAAAAGATGCTGACTCTCCAGCCCTTCTTGAGCCGCTGTGCGAAATGCTCTGCTGTAATGGGACATTGTGGCATTGGAAGCGCACTGGACATTTGCTTAGCATTAAACTAATTAAAGTTTAATGGGACAGACTCCCGCGTGTCTCCCCCCATCACAACCTTGTGTCCCCTGATGCTGCTTCGGGTCAAGTCTGGGTCCCTCTAGGTGATGAGGAGCTGCTGGGAGGCCGGGAGGCCGCAGGATTCTTTATGGGCGTCAAAGAGCTCCTTCAGGGCCTCGACGTAGAGAGCGTGGAAGCTGTTCACCTCGTCCTCGGTGGGGCGCAGGCGGCGCGGGACCGGGATAGGCTTCCCCACTGCAGGAAGGAGAGGAAGCATGGACAGTTGGGGGTTCTGCTCTGCCCCTTGCCCCCACCCCATGGCAGCCAGGGCCTCTGCACCCCGGCAGCTTTGCACCCTGGCTTGGGATTCAGGGGTGGGTTCATTGCAGGAATTGAATGGACCCTCGAGGGTCATCCAGCCCAACCCTCTGCAATGCAGGAATTCGTGATTAGTGGCCAACCAACCTTTGCTTAGAAACCTCCAAGGAAGGGGAGAAGGAAGTGTTTGTTTGTGTGTGTGTGTGTGTGTGTGTGTGCGCACGCGCAATCGCAGCTTCCTCCACAGCAAGCCCCATAAAACAAGCCTGCTCATTTGATTCCTGCAGAGGGGTTGGGCTCGATGACCCTTGGGGGTCCCATTCAACTCCACAGGTCTCCGATTCAGTTCGATGAGAGGGCGAAAGCACCACAACCTGCCGTTTTGTACGATGCAGAAGAGTTTGTGGCTCTTTGCAAGCAGGTTGGTGGGTTGGGATTTTGGGGTGCAGGGCGAAGGCTAAGCAAGGGATGGGGAGCCTGCTGGGTCCTTACCCACCACCGTGAGGGGGACAGCCATGGGCAGGAGCCCCCAAGAGGTGCTGGAGAAGAGACCCCTCCCGCTGAAGAGGCAAGGGGCGAAGCCGATCAGCTGCTTGAAACCGAGCTGGAAGCGGCGAACAAAGCTGCCCTCGGGGAAGCGGATCTGTCGGAAAATGTCGTTCTCCCCAAAGGTGTAAACGGGCACCAGGTCAGCCCTGCGAGGAGGAAGAGGAGGAAGAAGGAATGCCGGGTCAGGGAGAGCCTTTAACCCAACCAAGAACCTTGCGAGGGAGGCTAGGCCGGGGGAAGGCAGGGACCTTAGCATATGGAATTCACGGCCTGTTATACATTAAGAGAAAACTATCTTAAAATGCTGTACTCGTGGTATTTAATGGCAGATAAACTGACCAAGATTTATAAAAATGTGTCAAGTAAATGCTAGAAATAGTTAGATGGGTCTTTCTTCCATATGTGGTGGAGACCTAGGAAAGCGAAAGGCTTTTGGGGAAAGATATATAATGAAATGGAGAAAATGTTTAAGTGGTCCGTTCCCAAAAGACCAGGAGCTTTTCTTATAGGCATAATAGGGAGAAATGTAGCATAGAAGATGACTAACCTATTTATTTTTGTGACAACAGCAGCTAGAATATTATATTCACAGAATTATATTAAATTATAATATTTCTTATAATATAATAAATAATAATAATTGGGGAAAAGAGAAGGTCCCAACGAAGGAGGAGTGGCCTTTGAAGGAAATGGACTAGGCAGAAATAGCAAAGCTCACAGCAAAATTAAGAGATCAGAATGATGAACTTTCTACAGAAGGACGGAGGCCGTTTGTGGATTACTTAAAAAACATTACAGTCAAATGAAATCGCGAACCGGACTCAAGATAAAAGCAGAAGAAGAAAAATGACAAAATAATTGTACTAATTTTTTTGTAATAGATGAAGATACAGCACAGTAGCTTTGAGTAAAAAACACTGTGTAGGTGGAAAGTCAGCGGAATTATTTGTTAGGAAGGTTACTGTGAAAATGTATGAAAGATTTGGTAATAAAAAATTATACGGCAAGGAAGGGCAGGGACCTTCCGTTCTCGCAAATTGCTTCATTGGGGCAAAATCCACCAGGAAGCACTGCCATGCTCACTAGGCCGAGATATTGCTGACCTGCACCCAACACCCCCTCAGACACCCCCTCGGTGCCCCTACCCGTGTTGCAGCGCCAAGCGCACAAATCCCTTTCTCCCGTGAAGGCGGATGTGCTGCTCTCCGGGGAAACTGTCCAGCATCTCGGACTCACCCCCCACCACGATGGCCACCGCGTGCCCGGGGGGGGCCACTCAGGAGGAAGTCCAGGGACCTTTTGTTGACCGGGACACCCCCTGGAAGTGGGAGGAAGCAAAGGTTCCTTGCTTTTCAGGGGGTTGGACTAGAGGACCCTCGCAATTCTCCTCCAACTCTGAAATTCTGTGAGTATTAAAGGGCAGAAGTGTGGCTGGCAAAGGATCAGCACGTCTGGAAGCGGTTGGAGGGCAGCTAACAGGTTGAGACTAAATCCCGACAAGACAGAAGTACAGTTTTGGGGGGACAGGAGGTGGGCAGGTGTGGAGGACTCCCTGGTCCTGTGCCCACGAAGGACCAGGTGCGCAACCTGGGAGTCATTCTGGACTCACAGCTGTCCATGGAGGCGCAGGTCAATTCTGTGTATTATTTGCGCAACCAAACGCCCCTTTTCTTTTGCACAGGAGCAAAGAATGACAGGAAAAACAGGCATTCTTGCTGGGGAATTCTATTCCCAGGGGCTCAGGGAAGGCATTCCTGAGTCTGGGGGTGGTTCCTCCCATTGGATGGGCCAGGCAGGTTCTTGAAGATGGTCCTTAGGGGAGGGGCCACCCCACTTCCCCACCCCGACCGGCTAGAAGCACAAGAGGACGTCTTGGCCGCCTGTGCACTCCATGTGTCATGTTCCTAAGGACTTCCCTTGCCCCCATCCTTCTCCATTCCTCGCCCCGTTGGCCTCACCTAAGCTCATCAGGTAGTCCCGGTAGACGGGCATGCAGAACATCCCTGTGTGAGCGGCCAGGCTGGGGCGGAGGCCAGGGAAGGCGCGGGGGAAGCCCGTGGCCTCGGTGCAGAAGGCGGAAAAGGCCCCCGCGCAGATGATCCCGTGGGGGTGGGAGCCCAGGACGTAGTTCCGCGTTGGGGGCAGCTCGGCTGTCTTCACCAGCTGCAAGGCAAGAGGGGCGAGGCCTTTGGCATTTGGACCCCCACCTGAATGTCACATTCAGAGGCCAGCAGCCTTTGACAGCCGCCGCCTCCTCCTTGTCCGTGATCTGGTCTCCAGGGGTTCCAGAGACCCTGGGCATCCTTCTGAGGAAGGTGGACCCTCCTTCGCCCTGCCAGCCCCTTTCTCATACCTTGATGGGGAAATAATCCCGGTGGAGCTCCCAGACTCTCCAGCGCCTCATCCAGTCGCTGCGGCGCCCACCTGCGAAGACAAGAGTCAGAGAACTGTGGGGTTGGAAGGGGACCCCCAGGGGTCATCCAGCCCAACCCTCTGCAATGCAGGAATCGCAGCTGAGGAATCCCTGGCAGGTGACCACCCGATCTCTGCTTAAAAACCTCCCAAGAAGGAGAGCCTGCAGCCTTCCGAGGGAGTCCGCTCCACTGAGGAACAGCCCTAACCCTCAAAAAGTACTTCCTGATGTGGAGTCGGAATCTTCTTTCTTGCCAAGTGAAGTCATGTGTTCAGATCCTGCCCTCTGGAGCCGCAGGAGACCTGCTAGCTCCACCTTCCATGGTCCTGTGGTGCCCTTGAAGGAAGGAGGTCTGGCTGAGGCTGGACCCCCCCCCCCCGCCAGACCTTCCTTCCTACAAAAGCCTTGGCATTGTTGTTGTCCAAATGTGTGTATTTTATTTTATTTTTAGGAACAGCAATGCAGTTTTAAGTTCTTGGATTTTACGAGTTTGTACACCGCTTGGAATGTAAGTCACGGAGACATTTTTGTATTTCAAATACTTAAATTATTATTATTATTATTATTATTATTATTATTATTATTATTATTATTATTATTGTTGTTGTTGTTGTTGTTGTTGTTGTTGTTGTTGTTGTTGTTAGTGTTGGAAGCCACCCAGAGTGGCTGGGGCAGCCCAGCCAGATGGGCAGGGTATAAATAAAATTATAATCAATCAATCAATCAATCAATCAATCAACAATGAGGAGCAAGATGATGCTTGGGGTCCCTTCCAACTCTGATTCTATGTTATATTTTGGGGAGGGTTCGTTTGATTCGTGTCAATTACAGGATATCATGTGTTTTTTATAGTAAAATTTAATAAACAATGATAAATACATAAATACATGCAGCTGATTTTTCTGCCCTCCATACAGAGAGAGAGAGAGAGAGAAATGAAATGTTTTCTGCCATTGTGTCATTTATTGGAGGCTGTCTTGGAAAATAGATAATAGTAAATAGCAGTGAGGAAAACGGGTTTGGGATGGTCGCAAGCTGCCCCAGGGGAAGGGGGTGAGCTGGAGGAGGAGGGGCAGGGCGAGGCAGCAGCTCCAATTGTGTGGGTCTGGGTGTGGGGCTCAGCACCCTTCTCAGACAAGGAGAGGCGCCTTTCACCTGCCCTCCAGGTAGGGTTGGGGGGAATCGAACTCACCTCTCTCTGTTGTGTCCCAGTCGTAGATCCACCAAGCGAAATACAGGACGCTGATAGACCAGTAGGAGGTGAAGAGCAGGTAGACCAGGAGAATGGAGAAGAAGGCACCTGGGGGGGGAGGCCAGAGGCAGGTGAGGGGCAGGCCGGCCCTCCAGGCTGAAAGCTCCCTGGGTGGCGGGGAGGGGTCTGAAGGGGTCGATCTAAGACAGGCTTCCTCAACCTCGGCCCTCTAGGTCCCAGGAGGAGGGGGAGGCATAGCTGCCAACGTTTCCCTTTTTTAAAGGGAAATTCCCTTATTCCGAAAAGGATTCCTCGCAAGAAAAGGGGAAAGTTGACAGCTGTGGGAGGAAGCCAAGCTGCCCCTCTTCCCTGAGCACCCCCTGCCCCTCCCTCCCACCCACCCCAGCTCCCAACTTACCAAAGAAGAGGTAGCTGAGGACCCACTGGAAGACGCTAAGGACCTCCAGGTGTTTCTGCAGAGCCATCTTGGTCGCAGGAAGTGGAAGAGGAAGAGATCCTGGGGAGAAAATCCACGGGGGGGGGGGAGTTGGGGGGGCCTCTGCAGCCTTGGCAGAAGGGAGAGCGTGAAGACGCAGGTGTGTTCAGCACAGGTGGCCTCTGACCTGCATCCCAAAGCCCAGCTGCTCCCCTTCAGCCGTGCCCTCAGGAAGGGGGCAGCATGTGGGGCAGGAGGAGGAGGAGGAGGAAAGAGGCTCACTTGTCCAGGAGAAGATGTTGTCTTGCCCGCGGCTGCAATGCACAAGTCACTCTCTGCCGCCTGCACTTTGGTCCCCAGGTGAGTTGGCAATAAGGACGCTGCTGTCACTCAGGTGAGGCAATGGGGACCTGGCTGAGCTCTCCTCCTCCGGGCTCCAGGAAACTTAAAAAGTCAAGCCCAGCGGCTCCCAAACTCTGTGTGCCCAGAGGCACCCTCAGATTCATTTATTTTGACCCCCAGCCAGGGCACTAGAGCCAGTCGCTCCATCCCCAACAACCAGTAGCTGCCTTGCTGGCCCTCGGTTCCTTCCCCTTGGCCCTCGTCCCAGTTCTGCCCTGCCCTCTTGGCCCATGAGACAAAGGTTGGGGTGCCAGGATCGATTGGCCTGTCTGCCCGCCTCCCTTCTCCAAGCTGCCTCAGATGGAGACCTTTGCCCATCCACCTTGTGCCTGGCAGCGGCATCTGTGCCTCTCCAGAAGCATGAATTCCCTGCCTCGCTGGGAGATGCTGCCCTGGGGGCTTGGCAGCTGGGCCCTTCTGCGTGCCAGGTAGGTGCCCCTACCTGCTACGGTCCTTCAGTAGGTGTGAGCCCAGGGGGAGGGCTGGCTAGGCAGATTTATGGGCCCCCAGCTGACAGTGGGACGTGAGTGGCGCTGTGGGTTAAACCACAGAGCCTAGGACTTGCCAATCAGAAGGTCGTGGTTCAAATCCCCGAGACAACAATGCAGAGAATGTATCCACAGGAATGACACCGTTCTTTGCCAATCACGGGCGTCATCCAAGGGCCTTCCCGGGGAGGGGGGAGGAGTCGTGGAATGTTCCAGCGGCCGAACAGTTTGTGGAGGAAATGGAAGCGATCCACAGACAGCTGCAGTTGAATTTGGAAAGGGCTAAGGAGTTATACAAGAAGGAAGCCGACAAACATCAACGAGCAGGGGAGGTCATCAAGATTGGGGACAAGGTGTGGTTGTCCACTGTTACGGAAAATCTGGGTGCGTATTTACCCTGCCACCCAGCCAATCGGACCAAGTCCGTGGATTCTAGCGGAGAAAAGGAAGCTCAGCCGGACGCAGGAGCAAATGCGAAGATCCAAGTTTATTGCGCAACAGGTTCAAAGTGGAATTGAACCCCGAGAATGGGGCGACATAAACTTTTAAAAGTTCCCTCCAAGTCCCAGAATACAGTGCACGAAACGTCACGAATACATTATGGGAAGGTTTGGTTTCATGGGTTACATCATGAATATATTACACACGTCATGAATATCTCAGGAAAAGGTGGGGTTACACTAATTAACATTTGAGGGAAGGGAGGGGTGGAATATGCAGAGAAGGGTCGTACACGAATATACATTTCCTGAGTACCGGTGGACAATGGGTTACTGATATGCACCGTCTGCCACCTGGTATTGCCCGCAGGAAGGGCTGGGCAGAACGATATGACGGGATTAAAGAGTTCCTGTGTACGTGACTTGCCGTCTTGGGGATTATGGAGTCTGGGCAGCATCATGGAGTCCTGGGGAAACTGAGTCGAATGACACCAAGAGCAAGAAAAGCGGAGCTGTAGTTGATTTTATATGATTTTAGAAAGGTTCCGATGACTTTCAGCCTATTCCGTAGCCTAGATCAAAAGCGGAAGCAGAATGTATCCATTCTTGTAAAACTGGATACATTGTAACAAGGGTTTGACAGTTTTACGAGATCAGGAGTTTCAGTCCCATTGTTCTCGCCGTGGGGGGCCGTCAGCAGCTCGTCAGGAGGTTAAATGAGGCGTGCAAGGGTTCCCTGAGCTCACCTCTGCAGGATGAATGCATGGCTGTGATTGGCTAAAGCGCAGGCATAGGAATAGACGGGGGAAAACAGGGACACCCGGTCTATTCGTTCTAAGTATGGAGCGTAAGCAGGTATAGGGGAAGATAGGAGCAGATATTTATAAGCGAGCTTATTTCGCCCGTGAAAGGAAGGAGTAGAAAGGGGTTACGGGAGAAGTGTGGTGCTTGTGCAACAGTGAGGGGACTGAGGGTGGGTGCACCGCGGGCACCCTCGAGGTCATCGCCCCGGCTGTTCAGGAAGAAGGGAAAAGGGGGTACCCCCCCCCTTTGCGGTCCGTATCACCACGCAAGGATTGCCTTGGAAAGGGGGCTGTAAGAAACTCAAGCCCAGGAAGGTGGGGCCCTTTGAGGTTATCCAGCAAATAAATCCGGTGGCGTTTAAGCTCAGGTTGCCGGAAAGCATGAGAATCCACCCGGTGTTCCATAGGTCACTGCTGTTCCCCTACAGGGAGGTGGGAAGGAGAGCGGGTAGTGGGGGAGTGGAAGGCTCACCACCCGAAATGGAGGAAAGGGAGCAGTGCAACGAGGTCACGGAAATACTGGACTCTCGTTGGAGAGGGGGAAGGGTGGAATATTTGGTGGCTTGGGAAGGGGCCCCGGCATCGGAGAATACCTGGGTCCCGGAAGATAGTATGTCTAACAATGAGCTGGTAGAGGAGCAATTTCTTTCCGGACAAACCAAAAGGCAAGGTGAGGTCCTTACAAGAGGTGTTCGAAACAACAGATGACGAAGAGGAATTCGAAGGTTTCCCAGCGCCGGATGAGGAGGAAGAAGACGAAGGCGTAGACTGGGGAACACCCGGACTTGGGGGTTGGATGAGTGTGTTCGAAGAGACAGATGAGGAAGAGGGTAGTTTTGAGGGGTTCTCCCCGACCACCTCTGAGGAAAGAGAAGGGGACGTAGTCGGGTCTCGTGAGCGGGAGGGGGCCTTTGAGGAGGGGGTGGATGTCAGGGAGAGGCAAACGGGAAAAGAGGAAAGGACAGAAATCAGCAGTTATAGGGAGCCTAGAGAGATTATCAGCAGCCAGTCAGAGAGTCAGTCTGAAGAAGAGGGGGAGGAGGAGTGTGAGCCTGGGACTAGTCATGCTGTACACAGAGGAAGTAAGGGGAGGAGTCTTCGCAGGTTTGCATGCTAGGTAAAAAAAAGAAGGAAATAACTAGTGGGAGCAACTGCGCACAAGAGAAGAAGAAGAGTTTGGATTTGATATCCCGCCTTTCACTCCCCTTCAGGAGTCTCAAAGCAGCTAGCAATCTCCTTTCCCTTCCTCCCCCACAACACACACTCTGTGAGGTGAGTGGGGCTGAGAGACTTCAGGGAAGTGTGACTGGCCCAAGGTCACCCAGTAGCTGCATGTGGAGGAGCGGAGACGCGAACCCGGTTACCCAGATTTCGTGACTACCGCTCTTAACCACTGCACCACACTGGCTCTCAAGAGGAAGGAGGTTAATGGAAATGCTGGAGATGTACGTTTGAACTTTGTCAAATAAATCAATTGTTTGGAACTGGCTGGGAGCCCGGAGTCTTATCTATGGCCAGCTGGACAGCACTAAGCCTCTGGCAATACACAACATGCCAAAATATGGCGAGAAATCTCCATTTCCCCTGTAACCTGAAAACTGACCAATCAGGAGCCGCTTCGTTTGACAGCCACCCAATCAGAAACAGCGCTGGCAGCCCCTTAAACTTCAAACCCCTTAATGGACAATGGCCTTTATAAGAAGAGCTGGGCAAATAGCAGACAAACTGTGCAGCGCTCAGAAAAACCCTCTGCAAAGAGCAGGTCACCCATCAAACAGCAGGGCTTAAAACAGAAGCATGAAATCATAGAACTGTAGAGGTGGAAGGGACCACGAGGGTCATCTAGTCCAACCCGGTGCAACACAGGAATCTTTTGCTTTACAGAAAAGCTCAAGATACACGTTGATCTACCCACACTTAGTTGTTATCTCTGAGAAACGTAGAAAATAACAGGATATATTTACAGTGGTGCCCCGCAAGACGAACGCCTCGCAAGATGGAAAACCCGCTAGACGAAAGGGTTTTCCGTTTTGGAGGCGCTTCGCAAAACGAATTTCCCTATGGGCTTCCTTTGCAAGACGAAAGCCCATAGGGAAATCTCCGGGACAGCGGGGAAGCGCAGCGCGTCTTCCCCACTGTCCTCGGACCTCCTCCGAAGGCTGGCGGTGGGGCGGAGAGACCTCCCGCCGCCAGCCTTCGGAAGGCTCCTCTGAAGGCTGGCGGTGGGGTGGAAAGCCCTTCTCCCCACGCCAGCCTTCGGATGGCTTTCCTGAAGACTTGCGGTGGGAGGAGGGTTTTCCTTCCCACCGCCAACATTCAGAATGCTGTTCTGAATGTTGGCGGTGGGGAGGAAAAACCCTCCTCCCACCGCAAGCCCCGGGAACAGAGGAGAAGCGCTGCGCGCCTTCCCCTCTGTTCCCGTACCTGTCCTGAAGGCTTGCGGTGGGGAGAAAAGCCCTTCTCCGCACCGCCAGCCTGGCAAGCGGTTTCCATAGGAACGCATTAATTGATTTTCAATGCATTCCTATGGGAAACCGTGCTTCGCAAGACGAAAAACTCACAAGAAGAAAAAACTTGCGGAACGAATTAATTTCGTCTTGCGAGGCACCACTGTACACGAATTCTTCAAACTTACACAACCCTTTAAAAATTAGCTGATGAAGATGAATACGTTGAAACAGGGCCCTGTTCTGGTTTCTGATCCATAATTGACTTCTGACTTCTGTTCAGTGATTGAAACTCAGACCTTCACGTCGAATCTGACTATGGACTAACATGAACTTTTCTCTACTCATGAACTCTTATCTCTAATACTGCAACGAATTATTGTGTTATACATATCGTTATGAGTTTGAGTTTGTAATCTTTGTTTCAGTTTGTAATCTCTATTTGAGTTTGTAATCCTTGTCAGAATACATACTTTTGAACGGATTAGTTTTTGTTACAAGTGACTATTGATTTGCGAGTAGGGACCACTCCCACTACTGAAACTTATACTGGCCAGAGTTCTTGGTGCGCTTTTTTCTTGGTATATTTAATAACAAGAACTCCAATTTATTTAACGTCGTTCTCTACCGACTGAGCTTTCCGAGGTTTGGTGGAAATCATCAATTAAGTCAATAAAACCCTGTTGTATGAATGGAAAGCAATGGAAAAACACTGTAAATATCCAAACAAACTGTTTTATTTTGTACAGGAGGGTAAAACGAGAAATACAAAAGCATAAATAAAGTGTTTCTGAGCCGCAGTGCTGGGCAGAGCAGGGGTGGCCATAATCCCAGAAGCAGAAGAGCACCAACTCGGACCTTTTCCTCTCAGCTGTCAATGGGCAACACAAGACCTGATAAAGGACAGACAGAAAAATAATACTGTATACTCATAATATTGGCACAAGAGACTGGATGAGCAGAATTGAGCTGACATAACTGTAATTCCAAAAGGAACGTAAAATATTTGCTCCGAGAGGAAAAGGCAGACAATACACTGACACCTTGACTGACAGGTGACAGGTCATGGCCTCAAAGGTCTGTCTGTCACTCCACCTGTTTTATGGCAGGGCATGAAGTTTGAATGAAGCTTCTCTGAAATGAATTGTGGAGGGGAAATGTAACTTCTAAAAGGAGTTACATGCCTTTGTTTGGGGCTTATTCTTTCCTGGTTTAGAGGTTGAAACCTTATTGCAACAATAAAGACAAGGCTTAATAGCTGCTTCTTGCTTTCCTATATCTGGGTGCGGTCTCTTGATTTATCCTGACTGGGGAAAGGACCTCACGGGGCGCACTGCAACCAGGGATACCCAGATTTCAAGTCACCTTGGCAACCACGAAAGGACGATGGGGCTGAATAGCCGCTTTTTGCTGGCATTTATTTCTCTGACCTGCGTGAGGGGATAACAGTTGCTGGCATTTATTTCTCTGACCTCTGGGGATAACAGTACCCAGATTTCCACTCAAACCAGGGTGCAAACTGGGAGTTGCCTTCGGGCATGCACAGAGTGCACACGGTGGGTGGGCAAAGGGGAATGCTGAACTGCGGTCCCTCTCTCCCATCCCCCTTTGGCCTGAGACTCCTGGCACCCCCTGCCCTTCCTCCACCTGACCCAGGCATGTCCTGCATTGCTCCTGCAGTCAGAGAAGGGTCCTCGAGCCCCTTGGGAAAACAGATCCCCAAGCCCAGCTTAAAGGTTAAGGGACCCCTGACCATTAGGTCCAGTCGTGGCCGACTCTGGGGTTGTGGCGCTCATCTCGCTTTACTGGCTGAGGGAGCCGGCGTACAGCTTCTGGGTCATGTGGCCAGCATGACTAAGCCGCTTCTGGCGAACCAGAGCAGCGCACGGAAACGCCGTTTACCTTCCCGCCGGAGTGGTACCTATTTATCTACTTGCACTTTGACGTGCTTTCGAACTGCTAGGTGGGCAGTAAGCCCAGCTTACCCTCCCTCTTTTTCCTGGCCAAAGAGCAGGGCCCCTGTTAAGGAAAAATCTGGGTGAGAGGCTGCTCAGTCCCCCAGCCCGTCGGGCAGAGCCCGCGGGTCCCTGCGGAATAAAGGAAGGAGTCCAGCCAACCGGGGCAAATAGCTGTAGACCAAAGTTTATTGCACAGTAGTTTCAAAGAGCAAATTTTGAACCCCGAGGATGGGGTGACAAAGACTTTTAAAACTTTCCCACCATATCCCAGAATACAGTTCGTACAGCATCATTGCTACATCACTGACATGTCACAAAAGGGGAGGGGTTAACCTTGGCAAACATGCCAGACAAGTCCTTGGTACAAGATTAGCATAAGCAGACATGGCAGGGCAAGACTCAGGTATAAGACTAGCATAGACAAATACCGTATTTTTCGCTCTATAACACGCACCTGACCATAACACGCACATCGTTTTTAGAGGAGGAAAACAAGGGAAAAAATATTCTGAATGAAACAGTGGACGTATCATTTTTGTGCTTCATGCTGTGGCCACAGACATGTGATCTGATGGTGAATTTGGGGTGACCCAATGCAAAAATCCTGAGAATCCCTGTGGATCCATGCTTTGTAACCACGTTTTTGCACCATTGCAGCCCCAGGCAACAGTGGGTGCGTGATTTTTTTTGGGGGGGCAGGCTGTAGCCATGGACATGCTATGTGCTCTGATGGTGAATTTTGGCTGACCCAATGCAAAGATCCTGAGGATCCATGTGGACCCATACTTTTTAACCACGTTTTTGCACCATTGCAGCCCCAGGCAACAGTGGGTGCGTGATTTTTTTTTGGGGGGGGACAGGCTGTAGCCATGGACATGCTATGTGCTCTGATGGTGAATTTTGGCTGACCCAATGCAAAGATCCTGAGGATCCATGTGGATCCATGCTTTGTAACCACGTTTTTGCACCATTGCAGCCCCAGGCAACAATGGGTGTGTGATTTTGGGGGGGCAGGCTGTAGCCATGGACATGCTGTGTGCTCTGATGGTGAATTTGGGGTGACCCAATGCAAAGATCCTGAGGATCCATGTGGATCCATGCTTTGTAACCACATTTTAAGTGGGGAGGGAAGGAAAAACACAGAAGGCTAAGAATGCAGGAGAGGGCTATAACGTGAGGAAAGGAAGGCAAAAGTTTCCCCCCACCCACCCACCCAAGCCAGCAAGCGTGCGCTCTCTCTCTCTCTCTCTCTCTCTCTCCCTCCCTCCCTCCCTCTCCCTCCCACCAGCATGACAGAAGAAAGCATTTTAACTGCATTAAGAACTATTTAGCAGCGAAACCTAAGCTTTGCCATCCCTTAAGAGGTACAGACACTGTAATCTTCCAGATCGCATGAATTTACAGGCAAAACACTGTTTAAGGATTTCATCCTTTTAAATGGAAGAAAGCATATTTGAATGCTGTGTGTCTCCAAAAACAAAAAGCAGGAAGTCAAATCAGAATTTTAAGCCGAACCTGTAATCTCTCTTCCCTTCACAAACATTGTTCCCTCCGGAGCAGGGAGAGGATAGAAGGAGGGACGCTCCTTTCCTTTCCTCTCTTCTTGCCTGGAGGGGAGGGGCTTTCCCTGCTCTTTGTTCCGTTTGAGCAAACACAGTAACGAAACAGAGAGGGTGGGCAGTAAGACCCTGAGGCAGAATGCAGGAATGCTGCCACTTCCTCTCTCACGGAGCTCCCTTCTCCCTGAAGCGCGGTTTGATTTTTGCCTCATTTTTCGGCTCCAGGGACCACACATTCGCTGCATAACACGCACAGACATTTCCCCTTCCTTTTTAGGAGAAAAAATCTGCGTGTTATAGAGCGAAAAATACGGTATGTCTTAAGTACCCACCACCCAAAAGTACAATAGAAGTTCCTTTGCATGTCTGGATCCACAGAGTATGCACATCATGCGTAACAGAACTCAGCATTTTGGCTAATCTACTTTATTTACATATAAACACACGGAGCACTGCAACATGGCTCCCTCTCTTTCTAGCATCAGACAGCAAAGAGGAAGAACAAAGGACAATAGTCCCACTTCACAGAACACAAACATCCTGTCTCCGTCACTTCCCACTCTGTGGAGTCAAAACATACACCGTCATGTAAAAGACAACAATCCCATGACTGCAGTCATGGAGCAGGAATTCTAACAGGGTCACGGCCTGCTTCTCTGGCTGCCGGGCCCTGCAGACCTTGCCTTCATAATGCATGTGTGAATGAGACAACCAGCCTTGGGCTTCGCAGGCGGGCACAAAAAGGGGGTTCGGGCACCAAGGACCCAAGATCAGACATCAGGCACGGCGCCTTTTCTTGGAAACGGTGTGTACAGATGGGGATGGGGGAACAAAGACTCCCGCATGTCTCCCTCCATCACAACCCTGTGTCCCCTGATGCTGCTTCGGGTCAAGTCTGGGTCCCTCTAGGTGATGAGGAGCTGCTGGGAGGCCGGGAGGCCGCAGGATTCTTTATGGGCATCAAAGAGCTTCTTCAGGGCCTCGACGTAGAGAGCGTGGAAGCTGTTCACCTCGTCCTCGGTGGGGCGCGGGCGGAGCGGGACCGGGATAGGCTCCCCCACTGCAGGAAGGAGAAGAAGCATGGACAGTTGGGGGGTCTGCTCTGCCCCTCGCCCCCACCCCATGGCAGCCAGGGCCTCCCCACCCCAGCAGCTTTGCACTCTGGCCTTGGGTTTCAGGGGTGGCTTAAGTGCAGGAATGGAGGGGACCCCAAGGGTCATTTAGCCCAACCCCTTGATTAATGGCCAGCCAACCTCTGCTTAGAAACCTCCAAGGAAGGGGAGAAGTCGGTGTGTGTGTGCATGCACACACACAATTGCAGCTCCCTCCATAGCAAGCCCCATAAAACGAGGCGGCTCGTTTGATTTCTGCATTGCAGAGGGGTTGGGCTAGATGACCCTTGGGGGTCCCATTCAACTCCACAGGTCTCCGATTCAGTTCGAAGAGAGGGCAAAAGGGAGATGCACCAGAACATGCTGTTTTGTACGATGCTGAAGAGTTTATGGCTCTTTGCAATCAGGTTGGTGAGTTGGGGGGGATTTTGGGGTGCAGGGCGAAGGCTAAGGAAGGGATGGGGAGCCTTGTGGGTCCTTACCCACCACCGTGAGGGGGGCAGCCATGGGCAGGAGCCCCCAAGAGGTGCTGGAGAAGAGGCCCCTCCCGCTGAAGAGGCAAGGGGTGAAGCCGATCAGCTGCTTGAAACCGAGCTGGAAGCGGCGAGCGAAGCTGCCCTCGGAGAACCGGATCAGTCGGTAAATGTCATTCTCCCCAAAGGTGTAAACGGGCACCAGGTCAGCCCTGCGAGGAGGAAGAGGAGGAAGAATTTACTTTCTGTTTTGAGAGAGGGAGAGACAGCATGTCGGTGCCCTCTCCCGGGTCGTTGATTTATTTTGCTGCTGTACAATAAATCGCTTCTTAGATTAGAAGGAGCTGCGTATGTTATCCTAGGTCTGACAGCATAACCAAGAAACCTTTTGAGTTGGTTCATGCAGATATTTTGGCCTTATGCCTTTTTGCTAGTCTGGGTGCGGCTAAATAGGTTTTAACCTTGACAGATGATTCCTCCAGAAACAGCTGGGTGATACCTCTGAAGGACAAGGGTGAAGCTGCCACCATGCTGAGGGAGTGGGTCACTGTAGTGGAGCTCCAATTCTCACTGAGGGTTTCCAGTTTCCAGTCAGACCACAGTGGGGAGTTCACTGCCTTGCAGAATTACTTTCGCCAGAAAGGGATACATCACAGGTTGACGGTTCTGCACTCACCACAGGAAAACGGGGTGGCAGAAAGGCGGAACAGAACGCTCCAGGAAGCGGTGGAAGCGATGCTTTTCGACTCAGGCTTACCACAACGCTTCTGGGCAGAAGCTTGGAAAATGGAGAATTTCACTCTGAATTGTTCCTACAACTCTGTTGTAGGGGGCGCACCCTATTTTCTCTTGCATGGTAAGACACCAAAGGTATATTTCTTTCGTGTGTTTGGGTGTGAGGCTTTGGTTCTTGTGCCGAAAGCTAATGCAGGAAGGGTGGCCCCAGGTACCAGAAAATGATCTTTTGTGGGAATGAGCCAGGGACAAAGGGGTGGAGATTCGCTTATCCAGAGGGCAACCAGTCACAGGTTCTAGTCAGCAGGAGTGCTGAGTTTTGTGAGCAAAGTGGGTGGACAGGCATCCATGGGAATCCTGACATTCTCTCAGAGTTTGCTTGACTCTGCTGAAGAGGGAGAGTTAGTAACTGAACCTGCTGAGCATCAGGTCCCTGACCAGGAGCAGGAGAGGAATGGCCATCTCCAGTTCCTACCAGTCCAGCTAAGTTCAGAAGACGCAGTAAGTCAGAGGGGGAGTCTGCTGAGGACAAGGACACACGTGCTGGTCCCAGTACCTCAGGGTAAGAGGGGGCATCTGATGTAGTGCCAAGGTGTTCTACACGCACTACAAAAGGGAAGCCACCCAAAAGGTTCTCAGTCACTAGCATGTGGGTTGGTTTGGCTCAATGTGAACCAGAAAGTTTTGAGGAAGTGCAACAGTTGCCTCAGGCAGAAGCCAGGAAATGGCATGAGGCAATGGAGAACGAGTTGAACTCAATGAAGTCTCTAGGTGTGTTCTCCACCACAACACTGCCAGCAGGTAAACAGGCCATGAGCTGTCATTGGGTTTACAGAATTAAACCCATAGCAACAGGAGCACCACAGTACAAAGCTAGGCTAGTAGCTAGAGGTTTCATTAAGAGAAAAGCGCTGCATTACACTGAAGTGTATGCTCCAACTTCTAGGAGTGAAACTCTGTGCCTGCTACTAGCAGTTGCTGCCCAGAGGGGTTGTCAGGTACATCATATTGATGTGGATGTTGCTTATTTGAACTCTGATCTGAAGGACGATCTGTACATGCTACCTCCTCCAGGGTTCAAGGGCAATAAGCCAGATGTAGTGCGGAAGTTACAAAAATCCATCTATGGCCTCAAGCAATCGGCCAGAAACTGGAATTTGTGTCTGAATGAAACTTTGGAAAGTATGAGTTTCCGGAAGAGTCTTGCAGATAGCTGCCTGTACCTGAAGGGGTATTGGGTGAAAAGCAATAACAAACCTAGACAGCATCTTAAAAAGCAGAGACATCACCTTGCCAACAAAGGTCCGTATAGTTAAAGCTATTATTTTCCCAGTAGTGATGTATGGAAGTGAGAGGTGGACCATAAAGAAGGCTGATTGCCAAAGAATTGATGCTTTTGAAGTATGGTGCTGGAGGAGACTCTTGAGAGTCCCATGGACTGCGAGAAGATCAAACCTCTCCGTTCTGAAGGAAATCAGCCCTGAGTGCTCCCTGGAAGGACAGATCCTGAAGCTGAGGCTCCAAGACTTTGGCCACCTCAGGAGAAGAGAAGACTCCCTGGAAAAGACCTTGATGTTGGGAAAGATGGAGGGCACAAGGAGAAGGGGACGACAGAGGACGAGATGGTGGGACAGTGTTCTCGAAGCTACCAGCATGAGTTTGACCAAACTGCGGGAGGCAGTGGAAGACAGGAGGGCCTGGCATGCTCTGGTCCAGGGGGTCATGAAGAGGCAGACACGACTAAACGACTAAACAACAACAACAACCTGAAGGGTTCAGGAGAGACAGAGGAGCTAGTGTTGGTGTTTGTTGATGACACCATACATGTGGCTAAGACTGGTAAACAGGTGCAAGGTTTTGCCAAAGAACTTGAAAAGCATTTTAAACTCAAGAACCTAGGACTGGTAAAGGTGTACCTAGGCGTCCAGGTAGATAGAACCGAGCACGAAAGTTTCTTTCTCAGTCAGAAACGCAAGATTGAGCAGTTGCTTGAGAAGTTCAAGATGGCTGAGTGTGCAGGGATCAGAACACCCATGGAAACGAGCTATGTGAAAGACAGTCAGCTCGGGGAATGTTCTGAGTTCGAAAACGCTGAGATCCTTCAGTCAGCTCTAGGGAGTTTGTTGTATCTTTTCCCAATGGAGCAGACCAGACATAGCGTTTGCTACAAATCTGCTCAGCAGGGAAGCTACAAAGCCAAGCGTGACTGCCTGGAATGGCATAAAGAGAGTGCTGTGGTATCTGCAGGATACCAAAGGTTTCTGCCTTAAATTGTCAGCTGAGGGTGACACACTGCTCACATGCTGGACTGACAGTGATTGGGCAAATCTTGGGGACAGGAAATCAGTGTCTGGGTTGGTAGTGAAGTTTGGAGAATCTCTAGTTGGGTGGAAGTCCTGAAAGCAAAGTCTCATTGCGCTTTCCTCTACAGAAGCTGAATTCAGTGCGTTGTCAGAGCTTTGTAGGGAACTAGAGTTCTACAAGTGTTTGGTCCAAGAGATCTGTGGGGAGTGTTGCTTGCCCATCACCATTTGCTTCAGGATGAGAACTGTGATGGCCTGGGATTCCGAGTCTGAGAGCGATCCGGAGGAATCTCAGCCGGCACAGGAGTCCCTGTTTGACGTTGGCAGAGTCTGGACAGTTCAAGTCCAGGACTAAACATTTAGACATACGTTTCCAAAATGTATGTCAGAGTGTCCAGACAGGCTTAGTAAATCTGAAAACGGAGGGGAAATGTAATAAAAAATTACACAGCAAGGAAGGGCAGGGATCTTCAGTCCTCGCAATTGCTCATTGGGGCAAAATCCACCAGGAAGCACTGCCATGCTCACGAGGCCCGAGATATTGCTGACCTGCACCCAACACGCCCCCCCGGACCCCCGCTTGCCCCCTTGGTGCCCCTACCCGTGTTGCAGCGCCAGGCGCACGAAGCCCTTCCTCCCGTGAAGGAGTATGCGCTGCTCTCCGGGGGTGGTGTACAGCATCTCGGACGCGCCCCCCACCACGATGACCACCGCGTGCCCGGGGGGGCCACTCAGGAGGAAGTCAAGGGACCTTTTGTTGACCGGGACCAACCCTGGAAGTGGGAGAAAGCAAACATTCTTGTGGGTGTGAAACATTTCCAGGGGTTCCCTGCTTTGCAGAGGGTTGGACTAGAGGACCCTCGCGATTCTCCTCCAACTCTGAAATTATGCGAGTCTATTCAAGGGCAAAAGGGTCGCTGGCAAAGGATCAGTGCGTCTGGAAGTGGTTGGAGGAGAGATGGTGGCTAACCGATTGAGGTTGAACAAGACAGAAGTACTGTTTTGGGGGGCAAAGGGGGCGGGCAGGTGTGGGGGACTCCTTGGTCCTGAATGGGGCAACTGTGCCCCTGAAGGACCAGGTGCGCAGCCTGGGAGTCATTTTGGACTCACAGCTGTCCCTGGAGGCACAGGTCAGTTCTGTGTCCAGGGCGGCTTTCTACCAGCTCCATCTGGGACGCAGGATGAGACCCTACCTGCCCCTGGACTGTCTCGCCAGAGTGGTGCATGCTCTGGTTATCTCCCGCTTGGACTACTGCAATGCGCTCTATGTGGGGCTACCTTTGAAGGTGACCCAGAAACTACAACTAATGTAGAATGCAGCAGCCAGACTGGTGACTGGGAGACCACATACCACCTTTCCTGAAAGACCTACATTGGCTCCCAGTATTTTTCTGAACACAATTCAAAGTGTTGGTGCTGACCTTGAAAGCCCTGTGGGACGACCACCCATCAGATGTCAAAGAGAAAAACAATTACCGTAGATTATGGTGTATTAGGCGACTGGGCAGCTGCCAATTCGGGGGGTTGACTTATAGGCCCAGTCTTATACGCGGCAGCTTTGCTGGGCAGCAACAGTGGGCGGTGGGCTCCACACCACACCAGGAGGAAGCCGCCCAGCAAAGTGAGCTTAGCGTTGCTGGGCAGCTTCCTCCCAGCGTAGAGCCTGCCACTTGCTGCCGCTGCCCAGCGAACCCATACCCAGCGTATAAGATGACCTCTGACATTTTAGAGAATTTTCCGGTGTTAAAAAGTCGTCTTATATGCCAGAATCTATGGTATCTGACTTTTAGGAGACATCTGAAGGTTGAGGGAAGTTTTTAATGTTTGGTGTTTTATCATGTTTTTAATTCTCTGTTGGAAGCCACCCAGAGTGACTGGGAAAACTCAGCCAGATGGGCGGGGTATAAATAATACTAATTATCATCATCATCATTTGCACAAACAAACGCCCCTTTTCATTTGCACAGGAGCGAAGAATGGGAGGAAAAACAGACGTTCTTGCTGGGGAATTCTATTCCGAGGGGCTCTGGGAGGGCATTCCTGAGACTGGGGTGGTTCCTCCCATTGGATGGGCCAGGCAGGGTTCTTGAAGATGGTCCTTAGGGGAGGGGCCACCCCACTTCCCCACCCCCACCATTCCTCGCCCCATTGGCCTCACCTGAGCTCATCAGGTACTCCCGGTAGACGGGCATGTGGAAGAGCCCTGCGAGGGTGGCCAGGCTGGGGCGGAGGCCAGGGAAGGCGCGGGAGAAGCCCGTGGCCTCGGTGCAGAAGGCGGAAAAAGCCCCCGCGCAGATGATCCCGTGGGGGTGGGAGCCCAGGACGTAGTTCCGCGTCGGGGGCAGCTCGGCCGTTTTCACCAGCTGCAAGGCAAGAGGGGCGAGGCCTTTGGCATTTGGACCCCCACATGAATGTCAGTGCGCAGATTCCATGGCCAGCAGCCTTTGACGGCTGCCACCTCCTCCTTCTCTGTGATCTGGTCTCCGGGGGTTCCAGAGACCCTGGGCATCCTTCAGGAGCCCTGCCAGCCCCCTTCTCATACCTTGATAGGGAAATAATCCCGGTGGAGCTCCCAGACTCTCCAGCGCCTCTTCCAGTCGCTGCGGCGCCCACCTGCGAAGACAAGGGTTCAGGCAGGGGACGGAGTCAGAGAACTGTGGGGTTGGAAGGGGACCCCCAGGGGTCATCCAGCCCAACCCCCTGCAATGTAGGAATCGCAGCTGAGGAATCCCTGGCAGGTGACCACCCAACCTCTGCTTAAAAATTCATTTAATTATGACTTGCTGGTGTTTAATTTTAGCGTTTATTATTAGATTCTAATGGATTATTGCATATTGCTTTACTTGGTGTAAGTTATTTTAAAGTTATTGTGACTTGTTATGTAGGATCTGATTGTTACTATTAATACTTGATGTTTTATTATTATTGTGTGTGTGTGTTGGAAGCTGCCCAGAGTGGCTGGGGCAGCCCACCCAGATGGGCAGGGTATAAATAAAATTATAATCAATCAATTAATCAATCATGAGGAGCAAGATGCTCCTTGGGGTCCCTTCCAACTCTGATTCCATGTTATATTTTGGGGAGGGTTCTTTTGATTCGTGTCAATTACAGGATTTCGTGTGTGTTTTTATAGCAAAATTTAATAAATAATGATAAATACATAAATAAATGCAGCTGATTTTTCTGCCCTCCATACAGAGAGAGAGAGAGAAATGAAATGCCTTCTGCCATTGTGTCATTTATTGGAAACTGTCTTGGAAAATACTGTATTTTTCGCCCTATAGGACGCACTTTTCCCCCTCCAAAATTGAAGGGGAAATGTGTGTGCGTCCTATGGGGCGAATGCAGGCTTTCGCTGAAGCCTGGAAAGCGAGAGGCATCGGTGCGCACCGACCCCTCTCGCTCTCCAGGCTTCAGGAAACTATCCGCAAGCCTTGCAAGCCCGGCGGGAGTTCCCACGGGCTCACAAGGCTTACGGGCAGCAGCCTGCAGCCTGAAGCACGGGACGCCCTCCGGAGGACGCCTGGAGAGCCCCAGCGCCAGCCCCACAAGCTCCGGGGACAGCGGGGAGGCGCAGCGCGCCATCCCACTGTCTCCCGACGTGGTTTGGAGGCTGGCGGTGGGCAGGGGCGCCGACTTATAAAAAATATTGGGGGGGCCCATACCGGGGTCCTGCCGCTGGTTCGCTCGGGTAGCTGGGAGAACGCAGTTCGAGGTGGCGGTGTTGGGGAGAGACCCTCGCTCAGGGCGCCACTAGACTTGGCGGCCGGCGGCCTATCTGGGGGGTTTTGGAGCGTATTTCGGCGGAGCGATTGGGGAGGAGGGGGCTTGTTGCCGGATTCTTCAGCTGAGCCGGAGATCCGCTGCTGGGGGTCCCTGGGCCGAGTTGTGAGCACGGCCTGCTGAAGGGAGATCCAGCCGATTGCACGACGGGGACGGCCGGGGCTCTCCGGCTAGGGCGCGCGGCTGGCTGGCTGGCGAGGGAGCAGGTGGGGAGGAGGCGGGGGTCCTCACTCTCTTAGGAAACGCACCCGCGCGCCCGATTGCCACGAAGTCCGAAGGGTGCGTGTGTGGAATTAAAAAGCAAAAACGAGATACGGGCAGGGCAGACAAAGAGTTTTCTGCAAGAGGATGGAGGGCAGGTTGAAGAGAAAATCACTCAGGATGAGACAGTCAAATCAGCCATGATAAAATGGGCTCAGGATATTGGGTATAACATCATGTTTGAGGACTGGGAAAGGTTATGGACCACCGGAATGAAATTCACGGCATGTAATGCCTTGAAGGAAAATATTATGAAAATGATTTATAGGTGGTACATGACCCCAGTCAAGCTTGCAAAAATATATCACCTGTCTGATAATAAATGTTGGAAATGTAAGGAGGCTGAAGGGACATTCTTTCACCTCTGGTGGACTTGTCCAAAAGTGAAGGCCTTCTGGGAAATGATCTATAATGAGTTAAAAAAGGTATTTAAGTATACCTTTCCCAAGAAACCAGAGGCCTTCCTCTTGGGCATTGTTGGCCAGAAAGTGTTAAAGAAGGATAGAACTTTCTTTATGTATGCAACTACAGCAGCAAGAATACTTATCGCAAAATATTGGAAGACACAAGATTTGCCCACACTGGAAGAGTGGCAGACGCAATTGATGGACTACATGGAACTGGCTGAAATGACTGGCAGAATCCGAGATTTGGGAGAAGAAACAACGGAAGAGGACTGGGAAAAATTTAAGGACTATTTACAAAAACAATATAAGTTGTATGAATGTTAAAAATTTACACGATTCGGAAACTATAGCTTCAGCAATTAGATTTGGGAAACAGGAAATTATATTTTAAGTAAGAAAAGGTCAAAATCTAAGGTAATACTATGTTTAATTTAAGATATAAGTAACTGATGAAAAGTATGTTAAATTTAGAGGTATAGTATTTGAAAAGTACAAAATAAGGTACGAAACAAGGTAATAATTTGCTGATATCTTTATTATAAAGAATGCAGGGTAAGGGAGATGCGAGGAAGTCCAGTTAGTTATATAAAAAATGTGTTGAATGGTTGGTTTTCTTTTCTTCTTTTTCTTTTTTTCTTTTTCTTGTTCTTTTACTTTTTTCTTCAGTGTATGTTTCTAACTTTGTATTTGAAACCTTAATAAAATATTTATAAAAAAAGAAGAAGAGAAAATCCTTTCGCTTTTCTGGGGCTCAGGGAAGTCTCAGAGCCGGAGGTTGGGGAAGGGACCCCCTTTGCTCTGCCCTCTTCTCCCGTCTTAGATTTGCATGGGGGTCCCCGCCCGAGCTTGCCTGGCCACCGGGCCACACAAGGGCCGCGCTCTACGCGGCACACCTTGCTAGCCGCGCAGCTGTCCTCCGCGGCTGTGGAGCGGCCCTGCGCCGGTGCCCAGCCCCTCTGGGCGCCCGCTGCGCTGCCAATGACAAGCGGGCGACGTCGCGGGCGGGGAAGGCGTCGCTTTCTTTCCCGATCCTTCATCCTCCCAGTCTTCCAGCCCTTTTTTGGGTTGGAAGCTCGTCTCGTTCGCCCTTCTCCTTTCTTCACCCTGCGCGCAATTTTCCTCCCTCGTCTCCCTCCCCATTTCTCCTTCCTTCCTGACTGACTGATTGACGGGCTTGGGCTCGGGCTCGGGCTCCGGGTCGGGCTCAGGCTCAGGCTCGGGCTCCGGGCTCGGGCTCGGGCTCCGGGTCGGGCTCAGGCTCAGGCTCGGGCTCGGGCAGCCACAGCGTCGGCGGTGTTGGCGATCGGCGGCGCGGGGGGATGGCCCTCCCGGGGGAGCCGGCGCTGCTCAATGGGGTTGCCAAGGAGACAGGCTGGCCGCCCTCCTCCCCCGGCCCGGCGCCCCCCGCCGCGCCGGTGCCCGTTATCGAGCTGGTGCGCGCCGGGCGCCCTATAAAAGCCGCGGACGCGCCCACCGCCGCCCGAGATTATTGGGGGGGCTGAGCCCCGCCAAACGAATTTTTGAGGGGGCTCGGGCCCCCTCAAGCCCCATGGAGTCGGCGCCTATGGCGGTGGGGAGAAGAGCGCTTCTGCCCGCTGCTGGCTCCACAAGCGCCTGGGGGGAAATAATTTTTTTTCTTTATTCCCCCCCCCAAAAAAAAACCTAGGTGCATCCTATGGGCTGGTGCATCCTATGGGGCGAAAAATACGGTAGATAACAGTAAAAAGCAGTGAGGAAAACAGGTTTGGGATGGTTGCAAGTTGCCCCAGGGGAAAGGGGTGAGTTGGAGGAAGAGGGGCAGGTCGAGGCAGCAGCTCCAGCTGTGTGGGTCTGGGTGTGGGGCTCAGCACCCTTCTCAGACAAGGAGAGGCGCCTTTCACCTGGCCTCTGGGTAGGGTTGGGGGCAGTGACAGATTTACCTATAAGCTAAACAGGCTATAGTTTAGGGCCCCAGTCGCTTGGGGGCCCCCAAAAAAATTAAAGGAAAAAAAGCTGGATGCACATATCCGAAATATAAGATAAAAAACAAATAAAATAAAGCCTACCTACAGGAACAGTGTTTTGTGTTGTGTAGGCTCCTGTGATGTAAGTCATGGGCCCCACATGCTAGCCTGTTCCCTAAAATATCCCTGGTTTGCTCATTTCAATATATAGGGTACCTACGATCTGCATCTGGGACGCGGGTGGCACTGGGGGTTAAACCACAGAGCCTAGGACTTGCCGATCAGAATGTCACGGTTCAAATCCCCGTGACGGGGTGAGCTCCCGTTGCTCAGTCCCTGCTCCTGCCAACTTAGCAGTTCAAAAGCACGTCAAAGTGCAAGTAGATCAATAGGTACCGCTCCAGCAGGAAGGTAAACGGCATTTCTGTTCGCTGCTCTGGTTCACCAGAAGTGGCTTAGTCCTGCTGGCCACATGACCCGGAAGCTGCACGCCGGCTCCCTCATCCAATAAAGCGAGATGAGCGCCACAACCCCAGAGTCATGCGACTGGACCTAATGATCAGGGGTCCCTTTACCTTACGATCTGCATGGACTGTTTGCATGGCTTTAGATACCTATGAGGTCCATCAATTACCTTATAGCATATATTCAGCACAAAAAACAGCGACAATTTGTTGTGGACAAAGGACAGCTGGACATATAAAGGGCCCCATCACCTTCAGTAGCTTAGGGCCTCATCAAACCCCAATCTGGCCCTGGTTGGGGGGAATCAAACTCACCTCTCTGTGGCGTGTCCCAGTCGAAGATCCACCAGGCGAAATACAGGACGCTGATAGGCCAGAAGGAGGTGAAGAGCAGGTAGACCGGGAGAACGGAGAAGGAGACACCTGGAGAGGGGGGGAGAGGGAAGAAGTCCAGGAGATTCTGTGGAATCTTGTTTTTATGTTGTATTCTGCATATGTGATTGCAAAATTCTGATTTGAAAAACCAAATAAATAATTTTTTTAAAAACCGAAACCAATATCACAATGTGGACTTCAAACTGGTTGTGGATGATATATCAATATATCGCCCAACACTACCCACAAGCAGCGCTCGGATTCAGAGCCCTGCCTGGGACCACAACCCCGATTTCACGGGACCCCCCGAGGATGTGATCTGAAGCCCCCCTAAACCTAGAAGAACATTTTAGGTTGGAAGGGGCACCCCAGGGTCATCTAGCCCAACCCCCTGCGGTGCTGACTCCCTAGTCCAGGCACACCTGGCGGAAAGGTGCTTTGAAAAGAAGAGGGGAGTTGGCTTTTGGGGGAGGGGGGTGAAATAAAAAAAAATAGGTCTTATATATATATAATACATGTTCATAAATGTACCAAGCAAACACGTACATAAATATATAAACCACATGTCTGAAGCTGCACAGGAAAACAGCCCGGAAACCATTTTGACCCCCAAACTGACCAAACAATTTCTCTGCAAGGTCGAAGGAAAATGGAAAAGCCTCCCCATTGTCTTTTCCTTCACAAATCCTGCCTTAAGGGTATGTCTGTGTATGAATAGGGTGAGCCTGTGACCTGGCTCAGGAACGAAGCATTTGTCACCACAAAAGACTGGCCAGGCTCCCCAGGGTATCCAATCAAGTGAGCATTAACAGGTAACCTGCCAGACAGGAGGTAAACAACGCACTCAGATTTCTGCTGTAGACCGCTCTTTCTGTGATGTAGGTGTGATGTTTCTGGGGGTGGTCTTGGACTCCAGGGTGGCCAATTTAAAATGAATATATAAAGTCGGGCACACCTTGGTTCGGGGTCCTCCTCCTCCTCCTGCGTGTGAAGGGGGCACCCTGTTGCAACAGATCAATAAAGATCAGACTTACTAGTTGCTTTGCTTCTCAATATTCTCTGCTTGGCCTCTGTTCTTTTCTCCGACCGATGGAGAACCTGCAAAGGACTCCATAAGGGCTCTTGTGTCCCCCATAAGGAAATACGGGCAGATTTACGTTTCTTACAGGGGCCTGGCCTGCCAGAGGACCTCCCAAGGGCCATGGCCCCAGGAAGAGGAGGAGGCCAAGCTGCCCCTCTTCCCTGATCTCCCCCTGCCCCTCCCTCCCTCCCACCCCAGCTCCCAACTTACCAAAGAAGAGGAAGGTGAGGACCCACTGGAAGACGCTAAGAGCCTCCAGGTGTTTCTTCAGAGCCATCTTCTGACCCTGGGTCTCAGGAAGAGATCCTGGGGGGGGGGAATCCACAGGGGGGGTTGTGGGGCGGATCTGCAGCAGGACTCCAGCCAGGAGGGGCCCCTGCCTTGGCAGAAGGGAGAGCGTGAAGACGCAGGTGTGTTCAGCACAGGTGGCCTCTGACCTGCATCCCAAAGCCCAGCTGCTCCCCTTCAGCCGTGCCCTCAGGAAGGGGGCAGCATGTGGGGCAGGAGGAGGAGGAGGAGGAAAGAGGCTCACTTGTCCAGGAGAAGATGTTGTCTTGCCCGCGGCTGCAATTCACAAGTCTCTCTCTGCCGCCTGCACTTTGGTAGCCAGGTGAGTTGGCAATAAGGATGCTGCTGGCACTCAGGTGAGGCAAAGGGGACCTGGCTGAGCTCTCCTCCGAAAGGAGACAAGGTGTGTCATTTCATTCCTGACCTTATAAAGGTTAAGCCCAGTGGCTCCCAAACTGGGCGTGCCCAGAGGACCTTCAGATTCGTTTCTTTTGACTCGCAGCCCTGCCTGGCACCTGCCTTGCTGGCCCTCGGCTCCCTCCCCTTGGCCCTCATTCCAGGGCCGCCCCGCCCTCTTGGCCCACAAGACAAAGGTTGGGGTGCCAGGATCGATTGCCCCATCTGCCTGTCTCCCTTCTCCAAACCACGAAGAATGGAGGAAGCTGCTCTCGAGGAGATAATCATCATCATCATCATCATCATCATCATCATCATCAAATTTTATTTATATCCCCCCCTCCCCAGCCAAAGCCGGGGTCAGAGCAGCATAAAATGCCATAAAAAGCAGAGAAGAACCGTTTTCAAAACAACAGACGCATTTCAAAAACAGTGGGACTTCTGGTAGAACCATAAAGCGGTATAGTTGGAAGGGACCCCCAGGGGTCATCCAGCCCAGCCCCTTGCAAGGCAGGAATCGCAGCTTTGGTGGTACTGTAGCTCTAGGGAAGAAAGAGTGCCTCTGAGCAGGTGAAGAGTGCTCTGAGGATCCACAGCTGCAGCTGCCTCCCTTTCAAAGGGATCAAGCACAGCTCCTCCTGATGGCCTTTAGGTGCCCCTGGAAGAAAGACAGGGTGAGAAATCACTGGGATTTCTGAAGCAGCCTGTGGGTGGGGGTGTTGGGTGCAGTTCAAAGGTTGCCCCCTCCTCCTCCTCCTCCGTCTCCTGCCAGGCAGGGCAGTGAGGTCCAATATGACTTGACCGGGGGGGGGGGGGCAAAGGTAGAAATTATGCAAACCTTTCCTGGCAATGACATTGCTTCCTGCCTCAGGGCAGGGCAGCCTCTCTACAAATTAGCATTTATATATCCAAATACTTTCCTCCAGAAATCTGTAAGCATCAGACATTGCATAAGGAGACGCTTCAAAGAGGCATTCTCATTTTGGCCCCTCCAGCAAGACGTCCTTGTAGATCATCCCTTTCTATACTCATGTTTCGGAGCCCAATATTATTTTTGGTTGTATAAGACGTAGTTTACAATCTATTGGCACATTAGCCACAGAAGGTAAAACACTGGTTTACAAAAAAATATATATCAAGAAATCAAAACAATCCAATGAAAACATGAACACCCACAATTAAAATACACAAATAAAGATCAGAAGCCTGGTGGGCCTTCGGAATTCTGGGCCTGTCCCTGGAAAATCAAGACACTTGGAAGGTATGGCAGGAAACTCTTCATCTCAAGGTCGTGGGTTCGAGCCCATGCTGGGCCAAAGGTTCCTCTTTTTCATTTTCAATTTTACAAAGAATCAAAATACAAGCATCATATTTCCTTTGACTCTCCCCCCCCCTTTGTGGATCCTTAGGTTACAATTTTTGTTCTGCATCTCTTCCCTGACTCCAGTTATTATAAGTCCTTACTCCAATCCATGATTTGAATATTTACTACACGTTTTCTGTCAAACCTACAAAGGATTGTAGTTGTTTACAATAAAATTTTTCAAATGCATTTTAAACTCTCCCCATTCTTTATTGAAATTTGATTCTTCCTGGCTCCTGATTCTTCCAACGAATCCTGCAGTGCAGGGGGGTTTGGACTAGATGACCCCCAGGGTTCCCTTCCAGCTCTACAATCCTATCAGTGTTCATAAGTTGCCCATATATACAATAATAGAATAGCAGAGCTGGAAGGGGGGGGTCATTAGTCTACCCTCCCACGGGCAATGCAGGAATATCTGGCCCAGCGTGGGGCCCGAACCCATAACCCAGGAATGGGGAGGTGGGTTGGCTGGGGGTGGGGAGAGAGAGGAAAGAGACCCCAGCCAGGAAGAGCAGGGTTTTTAAGGAGGGGGGGAGGAGAGGGGGAAGACGGATTCCCACCTACCATATTTTTCGCTCCATAAGACGCACTTTTTTCTTCCTAAAAAGTAAGGGGAAATGTCTATGCGTCTTACAGAGCAAATGCGTGGTCCCTGGAGCCGAATTGCCCAGGGGCGAAAAGCAGGTCATGCTTCTTTTTTTGAAAGAGGGAAGGGGGTGTTGAAAGGAAGCAGCTGATCGGCAAGCGATCGGGGGGAGAGATAAGGGAGGCTAGAGGTAAAGGAGGCTGCCTGGGAGGGGGGAGGTAAAAGCCCACGGATCCTCAGGATTTTTGCACTGGGTCACCCCAAATTCACCACCAGATCACATAGCATGTCCATGACGACAGCCTGCACCTAAAAAATCACCCACCCACTGTTTTGTGGGGCTGCAATGCAGCAAAAACGTGGTTACAAAGCACAGATCCACATGGATCCTCAGGATTTTTGCATTGGCGAGCCAAGAAAGTTGCGAGAAGGCTGATCAGGTGGATGCGCTGCTGGCGGCTGGGTCATCTTTTCCTGAGAAGGGGAGAAAGCTTTGTTCCTTTCAGCTACTCTGTGTTATACAGCAGAGCTAATGCATTTTAGGTTTGCATCTTCAAAGAAAGAATTTGGGAAGTCTTGAGGCCTAGGGAAGTCTTGAGGCCTAGTTGGGGTGACTACACACTAATTGGGGTGACCACACAGTCAGGATTTGGGTATCCTGTCCCTTCATCCCCCCCCCTTTTATTTTGGACAGCCTTCCAGCTCGTCCCAAGGAGGCACTGGCTGATATTCTCGGGCTAGTGCTATAATCTGGGGCCGAACCATTCGTGACACCATTTTATGCATCATATTTTGTGAGAGCCAGTGTGGTGTAGTGGTTAAGAGCGGTAGTCACGTAATCTGGGAAACCGGGTTCGTGTCTCCGCTCCTCCACCTGCAGCTGCTGAGTGACCTTGGGCCAGTCACACTTCTCTGAAGTCTCTCAGCCCCACTCACCTCACAGAGTGTTTGTTGTGGGGGAGGAAGGGAAAGGAGAATGTTAGCCGCTTTGAGACTCCTGAAGGGGAGTGAAAGGCGGGATATCAAATCCAAGCTCTTCTTCTTCTTCTTCTTCTTCAAGCATTGCAAGAAGCAAGGTACACTGGAGCAGAAAAGAAGCAAAATTATCAATGGGCCTAGTAACATCATTTGTAAGTCAATCAGTCCACCAGGACATGTCCCATCCATTCCAAGTAGGGACAGGGACATGGGCCACTTTTTCAATTTCTGCTGCCAAATTTTGAATAGCTTCAGCATGGTCAGAGATGTTAAAGCAACAGGCCCCACCCGTCAAATTTAACGCAACACAAAACCCGCCCTGTCGTGCCAGGAGAAAGTCCAGCCCTAAGCGGAGCTGAAGGACTGGGTGGCGATTAACCAGAGGGCTGTGGCTGTGGCATTGGCGACCATCTCTACTACCGCTTGGAGTCTTATTATGCAGTTTAAATTATAAATTGGCCCCCTTGCCCCTGTGATTTTTTCTCCCCGATTCCATGAGGCCGGATCGTAATGGGCGATTTCTGGAGGCCACTGATCCTTGCCCCAATTTTGGGAGCTGCCTCCTCCAACTGCTACTAGGTCAACCGAGCGTCTCCTCCAACGGGGTGCAGTGGCAATCGGCTCATAAATCCACATGGGAGGAATTAAAGAGGCTGGAAAGCACACTCCACACCATCCCTTTGGCAGGATATGATAAGCCAGCTTTCCACACACCCAATACACATCATGTTCTTGAGCAGAGACACCACCTAGATTACAGCCAGAAAGAGTTCCTAGTGCGGACTCAGTCACGGTTGTCTGGGCTGGGAAGGTGCGATTACAACGCTTCCAGAGTGAAAAAGCACCTGAAAAAAAAACTTTGACAAAGTTCCCAAAAAAATTCACTTGCTTTTTTTTAAAAGAAGTTACTCTTGAGGTCCTTGCTTAGAGCATGGGGTGGGTAAACTTTGGCCTTCTGGGTTTATGTTGTGGGACTGTAGCTCCTAATTAGCTCCAGGCAGTATGACCAGCAGTTCAGGATGATGACATAGCAGCCAAGAGATAAGCGTGCAAAACTGATGTCCTACTTGCATGAATCTGTACTGCCTTTAGATCCAAGCCGTGCTGTGCTGTTGCTGCAACAGCCTTTAGCAAGAACAGATGAGATTGAATCATTTGTAGAAACCTTATTCCGTATGCTGAACAACCATTGTTGGATCAGGGCCATAGTCTTCCCACACAGAAGCCCATAGTCTTCCTTGAGACAAAGTATTACCAACCATTCAGCAAAGGATTATCCAGTTTCTGGGACAGTGGCGGGGGGGGGCACTGTGTTTGTTTGTTAACGAAGGGGAACGCAAAGAAGAATCTGGAACCAGACCCCTTCTGCCGCTAGGCGTGGGATGGGATACTGTCTAGCAGCTATGGGATTAGCAAATGGTTTGGGTTTCACAAACATGGGTATATTTCTAGCCATGCCCAGGGGGTTATCTACGGATTCATGAGGACCCAGTGTTCCCTGTTACAATGTTGACCTCATGGGAACCTGTTTTTTTTGGGCCCGGTCTATCCTAGTAAGTCTCTCAGTGCCATTGCCCCATATGCTCCCGGCTGGCGAGGTGGGGTCCAGGTAGGTCCCCCTGTAGCCTTATGAGGCTTTGCCCTCGGGTGGGAAAAACATTGCGCTTGGGAAAGGGAAGTGGGAGTCAGCAGACACTCAAGGAATAGTTTCGGAGAAAAGGCTTTTATTTCTACCATTGTCGAGAGCCTGCTCGACATCAGTAAGAAAATCAGTCTCACACCAAGATAGGTTGAAGAAATATGGCTGCTCTGGCTCCTTGGCTCCTCTGGCCCTTGGCTCCTGGCTCCTTTAGAGCTACTGCAGCACAGCCTTTATTGTGTGAAGTCAGAATGATACAAAATACAAGCAAAGCAACTTATTCTCAGCCAGCAGATAAGGGCCATCACACTAGACCACGCAAGTGATCAGGCCATGCTAGTTGACCAATCATTTGGGACAGCACGAGCTATTCACGCGCTGTTCATGCTCCAAGGATGCTTTTAGCTATGAAAATCACCCTGCAATAATAAGAACTCTGCTCATGCTCTTATGTACAAGCAATCATTTTCCCACATACCATCCATGAACTGGTAGAAGGAGCAAGTGTGATAAGTCACAAAAAGCATGCACAAGTTCACAATCATGTGCACAAACATATATACCCCTTTCCAGTTCCCTCCTCCTTTCTCCTCCCTCAGGAGTCCTCTGAGCATGAACAGAAAGCTCCTGTCTTGGGACTATTGGGACTCTTGGCAGGAAAGGGGTTTCAGAGTGTTCAGATATGTTTCAATCTCTTGTTCTGGCACGGTTCCCGGACAGAAAGTAAGTTGCAATGTGGTTCTTTAGCAAGGCCAGAAGGCATGAGAAAGGCCTGAGAAACAATGGACTGTGTTCCCTACCTTTGTTGCAATCTTTTTAGTTACAGCAAGTGGAATGTTTCTGATGCTTAGCTAATGCCTTTTAGCTGCTGAGAAAGAGGATTTTGAAAAGCTCTGAGCAGCTTTGAGCCTGCTTTGGTGGGGGGTGACTTCGGGCCTAGGTGAGGTCACCTGTCCTCAACTTCCTTCATTCCCCCTCTTAATCTTTGGACAGCCTTTTTCTTAAAAAGGCTCGTCCCAGGAAGGCACAGGCTGCTCGTCCCAAGAAGGTACAGGCTGGTATACTTGGGCCAGCGCTATAATCTGGGGGCGAAGCATGCGTGCAGATACCCCCCCCCCTTCTGAAGCCCACATTGCAGCCAGAAAAAGTTCCTGGCGTGGACTCAGGTGTAACGATTTGGGCTGAGAAGATACGATTGCAGATTGTCACTGGCGCTCTTTGATTTATTGACACAAAGCCAGCCAGTAATTCGGTGATGGAATGATTGCGGTTGTAACTGATAATTCATTCCATTTGTGCACAGGGTCATTGCCAAGTTGGTGCTGTGGTTCAAGGGGGCTTCGGGTTCAAGGGGGCTTCAGTTAGGTTCTGGTGGCGCTGGGTGGAGCTCAGTCAGGTGGAAGCCGGCTGGGGCATAATTTCCATGATTGAACTTCCCACACAAATACCCTTCTCTGCAGGGGTGTTGTAAAGCTATCCAGGGGCCCTGCAACCTTCTATACAATTCAGTTATGCAAAGGGAAAGAAAATGAGAAAATGTCCTCTTTCAATCCATCCTGGATTCTTGAGCCGTGCAAAAATGCCAGGGGTGATGCAGGAAGGCAGGGTGGTCATCTCACAGGCGTCGGGGCGTCTGGTGGGCGTTGGGCATCTTGGGTCCCTTCCAACAAGCCTGGAGTGATGTCTGGGCGTCTGGGTCCAATCTGGTTCATAGGGATGCAGAGGCTCGACCAAGGCACAAGGCGTTTTGGCAAAAGCTCACCTGTTAAGAGAAGAGATAACAAAGACGGCAGCGATTGCACAGAACAAATTGATAGATAACATTTGCACATAAGGTATATTAACTCAAAAGGGTATGCTTGGCAGGAAACTTCGCAAGGGGTTAACAGTTCTGTTCCTTGGGTTAAGTTTTGCCAGCTGAGATTTTTAAAAAGTCTTTTCCTCTGCTCTATTTTTTTCAGAGCTTTTGCGGCCTGTAAAACATGTTGCAAAATTTCAGTTCATCTGCCAAAGACTGCCAGTGTTAAGCAGGAGGGGCACTGTGTTCCCTGGCTTCTGGAAAAGTATCAAAGTTTCAAATTCCTATGTTATGTTGCGGCTCCTTTTTCAGAGTAAAATTGCACCTTAAAAAGAAAAACTTGACAAAGTTCACAGAAAGCATTCACTTGCTTTTAAGAAAGTCACTTTCCAGGTTAGTGCTTGGGGCAGGGGGGTGGGTAACCTTTGGCATTCTGGGTTTTTGTCGCTTAACTGTAAATCCAGACAGTGTGAGGTTCAGGGTAGCTGGTTGGTGAGAATGCAGCATTTTCCTCTTGGGATAGCAGCCAAGAGATAACGCTCTGAAGCTACCTCCAAGCCCCTGGCACAAGGGCGGCGGGGGGGGGAAAAGCTTATTTTGGCTGGGTCCTCTTCGAAAGAAGGATTCTGATTTAAGGTGCGTGGAGGTCTGTGGTCCTGGGCATCAGATGACTCCAGGGGGTCGTACACTCAGTGGGGTGGGGCCATCAAAGTGGCGGTTTAGCTGCCTCAATTGCAACATCAGTATTGTCCGCTGCCCTGAGGGCATATATCTTGCAGATTTCCTCAATGATCAGTAATTGTAATCCTAGGGTTTTAAATCCCTTGGGTTTTAATTGTCTCTTTTTTAACAGTTCTGTCCTATGCGGCTCTCAAAGCCTTCTGCTCTGTTTCTTTCTGCCAATTCACATCCTTGCATTGTGCTGCTTCTAGAACCAAGAAGCCACATCCAGCTCACTCTTTTGGATTGCTTCCTGGTTCTATCTCACGCGGCTCTTTAAAATCTTCTCCTCTTTTCTTTCTGCCAATTCACATACTGAAATACTCTTTGGGACTGTCGGCTTGTCCATTTCACCTGATTCCTTCTGAATTTCACCATTCTCAACTTCCTCTTCTCTTTCTTCCTCAGTCTCTTCGCTTTTGGGGGTTGGGTAGGGGGAACCTCATTAGCCCTGGTGCAGTTGCTGCATAGGGTGGAGGGGGGGGGTAATTATTCCTCCTTCACCTTCTGGGTCTGGCAAGACTGCTGGGGTTCTTTTCCTTGTATTTGCTGCCATACTGGTGTTACGGAAAAATCTGGGTGCGGGGTTACTCTGCCACCCAGCTCATCGGACTAAGTCCGCGGGTCCCTGCGGAAGAAAATGAGCTCAGCCGGACGCAGGAGCAAACTACAGAAGATCCAAGTTTATTGCGCAACAGGTTCAAGGCGAGATTGCACAGCGAGAAAGGGGTGACATGAACTTTTGAAATTTCCCTCCATATCCCAGAATACAGTGCAAAATACATCCCAGTTACATCATGAATACATTAGGAAGAGGTTGGGTTACACCGGATTAACATATGGAGGAGGGAGGGGGGAATATGCAGAGAGCTGGAGATATGCGCAGATAAGCACATCCTGAGAAGACAATGGTCCATGTATGCATAGTCTGTCACCTGGCATTGCCCGGAGGAAGGGCTTGGCAGAGCGATTTGACCAGATTAGGGTCTTGACCACCTTGCTTGAGGGATTATGGAGGACAGGGGAGGTGTCATGGGGTCCTAGAGAAATTGAGCAAACTGGCACGTTGATTTTCTATGAATTTTATAGATTTTAGTCCCTTTTGACATTGACAATTGGAAATAAATGGATATATTGTAGCGAAGAAGAAGGTGAAGAAGACATGCCCCCCCCCTTCCGTATCACTGGGCACAGTTTGGCTTAGGTTAATCACAGTTTTGCTTTTCCTAAGCCATGGGGGACGGTCAGGCAACTTCACATAAGTGTTTGGAGCCTATTTTTCATCAGGTTTTAAATCCTCAATCATCTACTTTCATGGCATCTTTCCAATTTGTTCAGGAAACATCGCAGGGGGGTCGTGGGAGTTGTTTTACTGCTTTTTCTCCGTGACCCTGGGACCCTTCGACCCTACTGGGACACCCCGTCCTGCTAATGTCATTTCTCTCACTCAGTCACAGGCCAGACGTTGCTTTCAACGTCTCTCACACTCAAAACATTCACTGGAGTGTCCCCACACCCACATTCAGAAAAACCCATGCACCTCCCTCAATCCCCTTTTTACCAAAACCAAAACCACAACCACAACCGGCAGCGCTTCACAACTTCGACCGGGGCCCAAGAGCACCTTTTTTTTACTGCTTCTTCTGGGCACAAAACCAACAACCAACCACAACCAGCAGCGCTTAGACTTCGACCGGGGCCCAGCAGCACCCTTTACTGCTTCTTCTGGGCAAAACCAAAACCAGCGACACTTCTTCTACCCTGCTGGCGGAGCTGATCAAACTCTCTTTGCTCCCACCTAACCCTGTGGAGCCTACCTTGTTCCTCGAGGTACCTTCTTTCGGCCGTTGCTTTTTCTCCGGTCCTTGCAGTGTCTCCACTCAGGAACGGGTGGCAATTCCTCCCACGAACTTGGCAGGATGTGCACTGGAACTGCTGACACGAACAGGCTTGGCCTTTATTGGAAACTGTCGCAACAGGACTCCCACCCGCAACAAGATGAAGCAAAATGGAAGCCCAGAACAAAAGAAGACCCCAGCTTTTATTAGTTACTAATCCCCCAAACTACACCCCTAAGACTACATCACAACTACATCACAGAAAGGAGGGGTTGAGGGAGGGGTTGTGGAGGTAACCTGAGTGTCCTGTCACCTGGCTGGTTCCCCCTTTCCCCCTCCCCATGAGTACTTTCCAGGTGACAGAGGGGAGTTTGCAGTTTCCTGCCCCCACAGGGAAGATCTGATCATTGTCCTTTGTTCCAGTCTCTGCTGAATCCACTCCCATATGCAAGTTCTTTGTGATCTTGATGGTCTTCTGTCTAGGACCATCAGGGTTGGCATAGCAACTGGGCAGGGCTCCTGTGGATGTGCTGGGATGGTGATTCAGAAAAACCCATGCACCTCCCCCAATCCCCTTTTTTACCAACACCAAAACCACAGCCGGCAGCGCTTAGACTTCGACCGGGGCCCAGCAGCACCCTTTTTGCTGCTTTTCTGGGCAACACCAAAACCAGTGGCACTTTTTCTACCCTACTGGTGGAGCTGATCAAACTCTCTTTGCTCCCACCTATCCCTGTGGAGCTTATCTTGTCCTCGAGGTACCTTCTTTCGGCCGTTGCTTTTTCTCCGGTCCTTGCAGTGTCTCCACTCAGGAATGGGTGGCAATTCCTCCCACGAACTTGGCAGGATGTGCACTGGAACTGCTGACACAAACCGAGCTGTTCACTGCAGGGACGCCTTGAACCCACATCCCTTATCCTCAGGGAATCAGTTTTTCCCGGCCAACGCACCAAGAAATGTAGCCTTATGAGGCTTTGCCCTCGGGTGGGAAAAATATTGCGCCTGGGAAAGGGAAGTGGGAGTCAACAGACACTCAAGGAATAGTTTCGGAGAAAAGGCTTTTATTTCTACCATCCATGAACTAGTAGAAGGAGCAAGTGTGATAAGTCACAAAAAGCATGCACAAAGTTCACAGTCATGTGCACAAGCATATATACCCCTTTCCAGTTCCCTCCTCCTTTCTCCTCCCTCAGGAGTCCTCTGAGCATGAACAGAAAGCTCCTGTCTTGGGACTCTTGGGACTCTTGGCAGGAAAGGGGTTTCAGAGTGTTCAGATATGTTTCAATCTCTTGTTCTGGCACGGTTCCCGGACAGAAAGTAAGTTGCAATGTGGTTCTTTAGCAAGGCCAGAAGGCATGAGAAAGGCCTGAGAAACAATGGACTGTGTTCCCTACCTTTGTTGCAATCTTTTTAGTTACAGCAAGTGGAATGTTTCTGATGCTTAGCTAATGCCTTTTAGCTGCTGAGAAAAATGATTTTAAAAAGCTCTGAGCAGCTTTGAGCCTGCTTTGGTGGGGGGTGACTTCGGGCCTAGGTGAGGTCACCTGTCCTCACCTTCCTTCACCCCAGGGGGTGGGGGTGTGCCATGGGTGCCGGTCACAAAATGGCTGCCATGGAGGGGGGGCGGTTGTAGGAGAGGCTGAGCGGGGGAACGGACAGCCTCCTGCCCCTTTTAGGGTTTCAAGGCGAGGGTATTCTTGTAAGAATTCTAAGGTCTCAAATATAAATTAAATGCACATAAACGTACAAGGCAAACACCTACCTAAGTATATACACCAGGTGTCTGAAATAGTACAGGAGAGCAATCCTGAAGCCATTTCGACTCTCCCAAATTGACCTCGAATATTCCTCCGCAAGGAGGAAGGAAATGGGGAAAGCCTAAAGGGTGTGTGTGTGTGCTCTGTTTAACCAAATCTTTAATCTTTAATCTTGTGTGTGTGCTCTGTTTAACCAAAGTCAGCCAAACTGGCTTATTTTTCACATCCACTGACACCAACATGCTTTCTTCCTGCACCTTAGTAAGAAGAATGATACAGTGGTACCTCGGGTTACACGCGCTTCAGGTTACAGACGCTTCAGGTTACAGACTCCGCTAACCCAGGTTAAGAACTTTGCTTCAGGATAAGAACAGAAATCCTGCTCCGGCAGCGCGGCAGCAGCAGGAGGCCCTATTAGCTAAAGTGGTGCTTCAGGTTAAGAACAGTTTCAGGTTAAGTACGGACTTCCGGAACGAAATAATAATAATAATAATAATAATAATAATAATAATAATAATAATAATAATAATATATTTATTGTCATTGCCCCCTTCGGGGACAACGAAATTACTTCACAGCTCCATAAAAACACTAATTAAAACAATACAGTATAGTACAGCAAGGAAGATTAGATGACTTTCAAAGTCCAGGCTTCCCATTCAGGGCCGAGATCGCTCTGGGGAAGAAGCTGTTCTTAAGACGACTCATTCTTGTCTTCATCGTCCTGTATCTCCGTCCCGATGGCAGGAGCTCGAAGAGACAGTGACCAGGATGCGATGGATCTTTTACTATGTCCAGTGCCTTCCTATGGCACCTTGTGGCATAGATCTGCTCTAAGGTGGAGAGTGGGCAGCCAACAATGCTCTCTGCTGCCTTAACAACTCTGCACAACCCCATCCTGTCCCAGGTAGTACAGCTTCCGTACCACACACATAAGCCACAAGTGAGCACGCTCTCAATGGCACAGTGATAGAAGGCAAGCAGCAGTTTCTGCGGAAGATGGTTTTTCCTTAGTATTCTCAAAAAGTACAGTCTCTGCTACGCCTTCTTCACAAGCCCCCTTGTGTTGACACTCCAGGACAGATCCTCTTGTAATTCAATGCCCAAAAATCTGAACGTTGTTACCCTCTCCACACAGACCCCATCAATCGAAAGTGGCTGGACATTGCTCTTCTGTCTCCTGAAGTCCACCACAAGCTCCTTTGTCTTCCTTGTATTTATGAGCAAGTTGTTAGCTCTGCACCACTCTGTCAGCCGCTCCACCTCATCTCTATAGTCCGTTTCACCCTCCCTTTCAGGGATGAGCCCAATCACGGTTGTGTCATCTGCAAATTTAACAACCCTATTACTAGGGTGAGTAGCGACACAATCGTACGTGTAGAGAATATAAAGGAGCGGACTGAGTACGCATCCCTGTGGTGTTCCTGTGTTAGTCTTAAGCATACTAGAGGTATAAGGGCCCAACCGAACCCTCTGGGGGCGGTCTGACAAAAAGTCCAATATCCAACCACAAAGTGATAACGGAAGCCCCAGATCTTCCAGTTTAGACATCAGACGTTGTGGTAGAATGGTATTAAACGCCAAGCTGAAATCTAAAAAAAGCAGTCTGGCATAACCCCCCCGCTGCTCCAAATGTGCAAGGACGGCATGGAGGGCAATTGCCACAGCGTCCTCTGACGATCTTTTCATTTTATAAGCAAATTGGAATGTGTCCAGTCCCTCTGGTAGGCAGGCAATGACATAATTTCGTACCAGCTTTTCAAAGCACTTCATGATTATAGGTGTGAGTGCTACTGGACGAAAGTCATTCAGATCTTCTGGGTTAGATTTTTTGCTATTGGAACGATAATAGAGGACTTTAAGCAGGATGGAACAATAGCCTGGGCTAGGGATCGATTTAAAATCCCAGTGAAAACTCCTGCTAGTTGATCTGCACAGTCTCTCAATACCCTTCCAGCTTTAAGTACTTAATTAAGTACTTAACCCGAGGTACCACTGTACACTGAATAGCGACAGCTGTCCGGTTGTATTTCCTAAACATAAAACAAGCATTTCACTAATAAATGAAGTAGTCTGTTGTGAATTACTTATACCAAAAAGTAGCTTAGAGCATTTAATATAGGAATTCAGTCAGTGGGCTCCCTTTATGGAGTTTTGCTGGCAAGCTCTGCATTTCGCTGGGGAAAGAGAAGGGCCCTGAGCAAAATGCTCTCTGCATGTATTAAAAAGTTTTTAAAAGCAGAGTACCTCTCAGCACGCCCAGAGGCCTTTGCCACACACCCTGAAAGTGTAGCAGGAACCCCCCCAATCATTCAGTTTGTACAAACTTCACACACACACTCACACACTACATACGCTGCGCTTCTGTTATAAATTCATAGAAAACCAACCATACATCGGATTTGCACTGTTCCACTTTTATTTGACTCCATGAAGGAAGGACTACAAAATGGGGAAGGTTTGATAAGGCCAGCCATAATCCCTTCAGCATTTCAGCACATCCACAGGAGCCCTGCCCAGTTGCTATGCCAACCCTGATGGTCCTAGACAGAAGACCATCAAGATCACAAAGAACTTGCATATGGGGGGGCTTCCGGGTTAGCGCCAGCGATAATGGCGGATTCCCTCTGATCTCTGAGGGACCAGCTCCGTGGGATCGGGTCTGACCGCTGCGGCGAAGCGGGGACCCATTTAAAATCACAGGCGGGTGAAGCCTGTGAGCGTGGGACTCAGCGGGCACCCTTAGCGCCCCCCCAAATTGCGAAGGGACCCTGTTTTTGGGCTCCGGAGCAAAGCGGGGAGAGTGGCGCGGTGCTGTGAGCGACGACTGCTTCTTCCGCGGAGCGAAGCCGCACAGCCGTTATCGGAGAGCGCTGACTTTTTCCTGGACAATTTGGCTGCAAGAAACAACTACCTGTGAGTAGGATTAAATTGGATTATAAAGGAAATTAGCAAATTCGGCACCGAAACGGGGGAAGTATAAACAGGAAGTCTGCTTCCCCTTTTTTGTATACAGAACAAAGCAAAGAGACTGTGAGCTAGAGCTTTGAAAGTAACTTTTAAAAGGGTCAAAATCCGAACGTCAGACAGAAGATTTCCCCTCCGGATTGCAGGAAAGGAGGGGAAAAGATTTGAACTTTATTTTCCTGTAAAGAAAGTGGGGAAAGGAATTGGAAATCCACTGCTTAGATCCTGGGAACGGACTGCCTTGAAAATGAATGCCGCATTGTGAAAGCCACGCAATAAACTGCTTTTGACAGCTAACTCTGCAAAAAAAAAGATACAGTGTTTCTGGCTGACTTCTCCTGGTTTTAGAGTAACTTTAAAATAGTTGGAATTGATACAGTAGTCTTTTTTGATGAACTGGGGGACTTAAAAAAAATATTTTTTAAAGTTACAAGTTTGGCTGCAACTGTGTCCCCCTAGAGGAAGTAGAACATTGTTACAAAAATAATTGAGCCAGGGAATTTTCCACTTCATAACAAAGCCCAGCTGTGGGAGCGACCTTGGACTTATCTGGAGTGGTATGGCAGACGGGAAAGAAAAGTTAGATTCGACTCAAGAGAAAATATTGAGGTCTGGCAGAATTCGTACAGACATTGGACCACAAAGAAGAGCAGTCAAAAGGAATGTCGTCTGAGGAGGTTTTAGCTTTGGCATTAGGGAAAATTAATGAATCATTGGAAAAATTAACCAGGCAAGTAGCTGAAACAAATATACAGGTGGCCGAAACAAATAAACAAGTAGCTGAAGCATCGGCAAAAATCGACCAGAATACTACAAGCATAAATAACTTGGGACAGCAGGTGAATACCAATACACAGGCTATTGAGAAATTGCTTCAAAAATCTACTCAGATTCGAAAGACTGCTGAGGAAGCAAAGGAGATAGCAACTGCCACTGAAGAGAAGATACCACCGATACACAGACGACTGGACGGCTACGGCTTGATGCTTTCCATGGTTGAATTGAAGGAGAAACAAACCAATTTGAGAATCAGAGCTGTACCTGAACTTGAGAAGGAGAATTTGGCTGACTTTCTTACTAAGGAATGTATAGACCGGGGGTCGGCAACCTGCGGCTCCAGAGCCGCATGCGGCTCTTTAAAGCCTTTGCTGCGGCTCCGGGGCGGAGGCGCGAGGGGAGGGCGCGAGGGAAGGAGGCGAGGGGCGAGGGGAGGGCGCGAGGGAAGGAGGCGAGGGGCGGGGGCGAGGGGAGGGTGCGAGGGGAGGAGGCGGAGGAGTTAGTTGCCTGAAGCCACTGTTCATTTTTTTTTTATTTTTTTTAATAATAATTTTTTATTGCTTTTTTTCCAAGGTCAGAATACATCGTCAGTAACACAACAAAAGCGGTTTTACAAAGAAAAGAAGAAATTATAGAAGAAAATTCACTTTTTCAAATCAATTTTCATGATCAACCGGACTTCCCCACGTCCTCCATCCCCTGCTTTCTTTACAATAAAAATAAACAGCAAATTAATACCTTATTTCATATGTTTTTGTGTTTTCATTTAGTTATATAGTCTGCAATTTATGCTTTTATAAATCATAACTTAGTTTCCATCATTTACCAATCTCAGTACTGAAGCATGTTTTTCCCAAAAGCTTAGCAAATTCTCAACATTCATATAACTTGTAGTATTTTTGTAAATAGTCCTTAAATTTTTTCCAGTCCTCTTCCACTACTTCTTCTCCCAGGTCTCGGATTCTGCTTGTCATTTCGGCTAATTCCATATAGTCCATCAGCTGCGAATGCCATTCTTCCAGCGTGGGTAACTCCTGTGCCTTCCAATATTTGGCTATAAGAATTCTTGCTGCTGTGGTTGCATATAAAAAGAAAGTTCTATCTTTCTTTGACACTCTCTGGCCCACAATGCCCAGGAGGAAGGCCTCTGGTTTCTTATGAAAGGTATACTTAAACACCTTTTTCAACTCATTATAAATCATTTCCCAAAAAGCCTTCACCCTCGGGCATGTCCACCAGAGATGAAAAAATGTCCCTTCAGCCTCCTTACATTTCCAACATTTATTATCAGACAAATGATATATCTTTGCAAGTTTGACTGGGGTCATGTACCACCTGTATACCATTTTCATAATGTTTTCTTTTAAGGCACTACATGCCGTGAATTTCATACCGGTGGTCCACAACCTTTCCCAGTCTTCAGACATAATGTTGTACCCAATGTCTTGTGCCCATTTTATCATAGCTGATTTAACTGTCTCATCTTGAGTGTTCCATTTAAGCAGCAAGTTATACATTCTTGAAAGCACTTTCGTCTTTCGTTCAAGTAGTTCTGTCTCTAATTTTGATTTTTCCACCTGGAAACCAATTTTTTTTATCTTTTTTAAAAATCTCTAAGATTTGGGCATAATGAAACCAATCTCGCACCTTTCCTTTCAATTTTTCAAAACTCTGCAACCTCCAGGTATCACCATCTCTTTCTATTATCTCACAGTGAAGCCACTGTTCAAAACTGGTCACTGTTTTGAAGGGGAGTGAAGAACACACACTCAAAAAAAGGTAACTTGTTAATTTAATGTTTATTATGTTTACTGATTTGTGCTTTGTGACTGTTTGAGGTGGGGGTTTTTTCTTGGGAGGCTGGGCGGCGCGAAGAGAGTGAGGCTTGTGGTAGCGTCGGGGTTTGTCTCTAGCAAAGTAAGTCCTCGCTATTTGGTCACATGCGCAGCATTCTCCTTGTGGGGGTGAGGTGGCTTCGGAGCTCCAACACTTGCTTTGCCGGCTGCTTTCAAAAGCGTCGGAATCAGCTGTGCTGTTGCTGGGTAACCGGATCGTCCCAGCAGCCATCTTATCTGCCCATGTGGTCTTCTGAGGCGGCCGCCATCTTACTATAGCAAATTCCACGTGGGAGTTAGTTGCCTGAAGCCCCTTTTTAGTTGCCTGAAGCCCCTTTTTAAACTTAAGCAGGGGAAAGTTTGGTGAATTGTTTTCCTTAATGTTATGCAACAGCTTATTGCTGGTCTTTGTCGTCCCGCCTTTGTAAGCAGGCTGCATTGAAAGGGGGCATATACACTAGTCACTGTTTTGAAGGGGAGTGAAGAACACACACTCAAAAAAAGGTAACTTGTTAATTTAATGTTTATTTCTATGAGGAGGAGTAATTCTGAGGGGTCAAACAAAGAAATAATAAAAAGTGTCAAAAAAGGTATTTTTATAATGACGAATGCCTCATTATTATATATTATTTACATCAGGCACTGATTATGATTTATGGTACACTGGGGCCCTGATTCATTTTCTATGGCATTTTGGGGCATTGGTTATTGGGCATAGCAAGTTGCGGTCGCGTGGAATTTGTGCTTTGTGACCGTTTGAAGTGGGTTTTTTTTCTTGGGAGGCTGGGCGGCGCGAAGAGAGGGATTATTTTTATAATGACGAGGGTGACATTGGGCCCTCATTATTAATTATTATTTACATCAGGCACTGATTATGATTTATGGTTCACTGGGGCCCTGGTTAATTTTCTTTGGCATTTTGTGGCATTGATTATGCAGTCGCGGTCGCGTGGAATTCCACGTGGAGTTAGTTGCCTGAAGCCCCTTTTTAAGCGAAGCCCCTTTTTAAACTTAAGCAGGGGAAAGTTTGGTGAATTGCTGCCAAGGAGTGTGGTGGAGTCTCCTTCTTTGGAGGTCTTTAAGCAGAGGCTTGACAACCATATGTCAGGAGTGCTCTGATGGTGTTTCCTGCTTGGCAGGGGGTTGGACTCGATGGCCCTTGTGGTCTCTTCCACATATGTATGTGAGCAGGTCTTCTCCAACATGAACTATATTAAAAACAAACACCGATCACGCCTCACAGATGACAGCTTGCAAGCCTGTGTGAAAATGAAGGTGACGTCTTACAGCCCTGATGTGCAGACACTGAGCACTGAGGTTCAGGAGCAAAAGTCCCATTAACCTGGTTACCTGGTTGTAAATTAAATATTTTAATTAGCTATTAATTTGTCCTTTTTTCTTGAGATTGACAGCTGACTGCACGATCCTGTATATATAGCATTAAGGCCAGAAACAATATATGCAGTGTTATATTTGTTTTAAATGTTGCAATGTTTTTGCGGCTCCCAGTTGTTGTTTTTTCGGAAACGGGTCCAAGTGGCTCTTTTTGTCTTAAAGGTTGCAGACCCCTGGTATAGACTTTTGGCAACTAGATTCGGGAAAGGAAGAATTCAAGATAGTAAGCGCATATAGGCTTGGAAGAGGAGGAAAGAAGAATAAAGTGAGAGACTGCCTTATTACTTTTCGAACTAAAGAGGAGAGAGATAAAATCTTGAATTTGCACTACCAAAAGACCTTGGAAATTTATCAGTCAAGTGTTGAGATTTTTAAGGATATCCCGAAACATCTTTTGGACCTGGTCGCTTTGTTGAGAAGTAACAGAATTCTTTTTAGGTGGGAGTTCCCTCAAGGCTTGTCCTTTAAATACAAAGGAAGGAAGATAAAAATAAGATCACTGGACGACAAAGATAGAGAGACCGTGGAGAAGACTTGCAGAAAGAAGCAGAAACAGGGAAAGAGCCAAGAGCACGGGAAAGCGGAATATTAGACATAGCAAACTTATCTTTTGGATTACCTGGTTCAGAGAAAGTGACGCCACCGACAGATCAAGAACAGATACTTGGCGCTGTTGGAGGAAAAATAAAGTAACTACACTATGGCTCTGCAACTATTAAGCTGGAATTGTAATGGTCTAAATTCCCCCCAGAAAAGGAAAAATGTTTTTCATTTATTGAAAAAGGAACAATTGGACTTGATTTGCCTACAGGAAACACATGTGATTAGGTTACATAGAAAAGTACTGATTAATAAAAGATTGGGACAAGAGTTTATTTCATCTGATAAAGTAAAAAAAAGAGGAGTAGTGATTTATGCAAAGGAGAGATTATCACCGAAATTTATTTTTAAAGACGACCAAGGAAGATATGTGGCAATTGAAATCCAAATTCAAGGAGAAAAATTCTTGATAGTGGGAATTTATGCACCGAATGAGGGGAAATCTGAATTCTTCAAAAAGTTGCATGAGACTTTAATGGACTACATGGACTATAATTTGATCCTGATGGGAGACATGAACGGAGTAGTATCAACAAACATGGACAAGGCACAAAGACAGGTGGTCACCAAGGATGGTAGACTACCGAAAACCTTTTTTGTGATGACAGACAATTTGGATTTAGTTGATATTTGGAGAGTAAAAAATCCCCTGGCTAGAGAGGGAACTTTCTTCTCTGAAGCCAAAATGACATGGACCAGAATCGATCAAATATGGGTAACTAGTGGCTCCAAAGATAAAGAAGGCGGAAATCTGTCCAAGAACTTGCTCTGACCATAATCCCGTGAAGATGAAATTGATTTCCACTGGTTCTTTTAGAAAGTTGTTACAGTAACAAAGTACTGGAGCTCTATATAAGCAGGCTGACTGAGGCCTTCAGTTCTGTTCTGTTCCAGCTTACAAATAAAGAGCTGCTTTGGAGAAATCGCTGTGTCGTCTGATATGTTCGCCCCCAACTTAACACTGGCGACAAAGATGGGATCGATGGACATCAGAGCACAGCCAGATGCGGCCATCCTCTGAACTGAGCTGAATCACTGAGCAAAATCACTGAACAGAACCAATTCAGAGCTGACTGTTCTGGCTAGAGCACTGTGTTCCATCCATCACCCTTCACGCCGGCATCGGAATCATGGCTTCACTTGTGCCTCTACCACCGTTTGCACCAGCCTCTGAATCATGGGACTCCTACCTCACTCGGTTCGAATGCTACCTCCAAGCCAACGAGCTGACGCAAGTATCACAGGAGCGTACGCGGGGCCTATTCCTCAGCCTCTGTGGGCCTGAGGTGTTTGAGACGGCCCGAGCATTGGTTGCGCCTGAAGCAGTCCAGGCAACACCGTGGGACACGATCCAAGAGAAGCTCCGCAACCACTACGCACCAAAGCTGTCCAAGATTGCTGCCCGCCATGCATTCTATCACCCGAACCAGGCAGAGGGGGAGTCAATCAACAACTACACCACCGCCCTCCGACAGGCTGCAATGCACTGCGAGTTCCAAGACTTAGACGATGCCCTGATGGATCAAATCGTCTGCGGGGTCCGGGACATCCATCTGCAACGGCGTCTCCTCGCCAAGCCAGACCTCACGCTGCAGAAAGCCATTGAGGAGGCCGTGGCCTCGGAAGCTGCCGAACGCTCCACCCAGGAGATCCGCAAGGCCAGCAGCCCGCGTCTTGCTAGGAAGCCAGTTCCAGTGCATCATGAAGAGGCCAGCAGTGATGAGGCATCCTCCAGTAAAGACGATGATGTGCACCAGACAAAGCGGGAGCGCAGGAAGTTCCAAAAGAAGTCCAAGGGCCAATCGGAATGTGCCGGCTGCGGAGGCAACCATTCCCGTGCCAAGTGTTGATTCAGAGATGCCATCTGTCGGACGTGTTCCAGAAGGGGCCACATCGCTAAGGTCTGCCGATCGGCTCTGTCTGACACCCCCCCCTTCACCGACTTGCAAGTCCAAGTCTTCACTCCAGTCTGCCAAGGAAAGCTGTTTCACTCTCACCAACTGCCGCTGCCCGTCTGGAACCACGATTGGCCAAACTGACTCGCCTACGCGACGCAAGCTGAATGTCACGGTGCTCATTGAAGGAGCTCCATGTGACATGAAGATCGACACCGGGTCTGCCCTGTCCATCGTGTCTTGGAGCACCATCAAAAGGCAACTTGACTCTCACCGCATACACCTGAGAGACTACCAGGGAAACTGAGGAGATTTCACCCATCCCATACCCAAGAATCTCCTGACCATCTCCTGATGGTCTCTGCTGACTCTCCACAGAGAGAAGGAGGCGTGTCCTGCCTATCTACTTATTCTGCCCAGTAACATATCTGTGTGTGTGAGTGAGAGACAGTCAGTCAGTGTATCGGAGAGAGTGAGAGTGTTAGAGATCCTAGAGATAAGATTGCTGCTAAGAGCAGCTGCAGACTCTCAGTGTAGCATTGATTTATGCTCAGAATATTCAGCTCTGTATATAGTTTTGTACCATAGTTGTAGTTACAGAATAAAAGGAAGATTTTCTACAGAGCTGCTCTCCGAGTGGTTTATACTCTGCAAGACTCTGCAAAACTCTGCTGCGCAACGACTGTATTATTGAGACAGTGAATCCGGTGCTCTCAGCTCTAAGCTGTGAGTCCACAGCACTGTGACCTGTTCCTGTGAGAAAGGAGGTCTCTGGCGGTGCTACCCAGCTCGCCTAGCCCAGTCGGGGTTGAGGTGCAAGAGTCCAGTTGGTGCACTGGCTCTAGGGCGATGCTGACAGAAACGACATTCCCGTGGTAGGCGTTGGCTCGTTCCGGATCGCGTCCAAGGATTTTTCAGGCCTGCTCCGACTGGTGGTGGTCGAAGGTCAGCGGCCAAGCCTCCTAGGGCTAGACTGGTTTGATGCCCTCGGCCTGGAAGTCACCGGCATCAACTGCATCTCTAACGCAGAGACTGAGGGTCTGGTCAAAGACTTTGCCGAGGTTTTTGATGGCACTTTGGGGCAATATACAGGTGCGCCCATCTCCTTTAGCCTTGATCCACAAGTCGCCCCCATCAAGCTAAAGCCACGCCGGGTTCCCTTTGCTCTCAAGGCTAAGGTGGACGAACAACTGGACAAGCTGATCGCCCAAGGAGTTTTGAAGCCGGTTGACGACGCCAAGTGGGAAACCCCCATCGTCACGCCTGTCAAGCCAGACGGGTCGGTGAGAATCTGCGCTGACTACAAGTGCACGATCAACAAGGCACTTCAGCAGCACGCTTACCCGGTTCCTGTTGTTCAACACCTGCTGCATTCCCTGGGTGAGGGTAAGGTCTTTGCTAATCTGGACCTTGCCCAAGCCTATCAACAACTGCCCATCGATGATGCCACTGCTAAAGCCCAGACGATCGTCACCCACCGAGGGGCATTCTGTTGCCGCCGGTTGCAGTTCGGGGTGAGTGTGGCTCCTGGCATCTTCCAAAGCCTTATGGAGCGTCTCCTGCAAGGGCTTCCGGGCGTGGTACCATATTTTGATGGTGTCTTGGTGTCCGCAGACTCACACCCGCAGCTGTTCAAGCACCTCCGCGCCGTGCTGACCAGGTTCCAGGAGGCCGGGCTCAAGGTAAAGAGGGAGAAGTGCCAGATTGCCATTCCACAGGTAGAGTTCCTGGGCTATCTTATCGACGCCTCCGGCCTTCACCTGACCACATCCAAGATCCGCGCTATCCAGCAGGCCCCCATCCCAAAGAACAAGACAGAGTTGCAGGCATTCCTGGGGCTGCTGAACTTTTATAACATGTTCCTGCCCCACAAAGCCACGGTGGCTGAGCCTCTTCACCGACTCCTCAGCACAAAGACGCCTTGGTCCTGGGGTCATTGGGAGACGGCGGCCTTCAACGCGGTCAAGGCTCTCCTTTCATCCGACAGTGTGCTGGTACAGTACAGTGAAGCCAGGCCGCTGGTCCTTGCCTGTGACGCCTCACCTTTTGGCATCAGCGCTGTCCTTAGTCACCGTTTTCCAGACGGAAGAGAAGCACCACTCGCCTACTTTTCCAGGACGCTATCTCTGACTGAACGGAATTACAGCCAGCTCGACAAGGAGGCATTGGCACTTGTGGCTGGAGTGAAGAGGTTCCATGAATACCACTACGGCAGGACTTTCGACCTCATCACTGACCACAAGCCGCTCCTGGGCCTCCTCGCCGGTGATCGTCCAACTCCACCGGTCCTCTCACCGCACATGCTGCGATGGACTGTTTTCCTGGCTGCCTACCACTACCGGCTCGTCTATCGCCCGGGGAAATTGATGGGCCATGCCGACGCCCTCAGCCGTTGCCCTCTTCCAGCATTTGTGGAAGACTCGGCTCCAGCTTCATCGCTCCTCCCGATTGAGGATCTTCCGGCAGCGCCTGTATCGGCTGCCACTGTGGCCTCCGCGTCTGCCCAGGATCGCACCATCAGCCGGGTGCTCAACTGGGTGTGGAGGGGGTGGCCACAAGGGCCTTTTGCATCGGAGTTCCAGCCCTTCGCAACCAGACAACACGAACTCTAGGCTCATCACGGCTGTCTGCTGTGGGGAGACCGCGTCGTGATTCCCCAAAGACTCCGTCAGCGCGTCCTGGAGGCTCTGCACGTTGGCCACCTGGAAATTGTCAAAATGAAGGCATTGGCTCGGTGTTACGTCTGGTGGCCTAACATGGACGATGCCATCACTGCCTGGGTGTCTGCCTGTCAAGCGTGCCAAGAATCGAGGCCTGCGCCACCGGCAGCTAAGGGACACACCTGGGAGACGCCCAAGACACCCTGGTCGAGGGTGCACAGCGATCTGGCTGGCCCCTTTCACGGCCAGACCTTTATGGTAGTGGTGGACGCCTATTCCAAATGGCTGGAAGTGGCCCTGATGACCACCATTACCGAGGCCGTCATCCGGGTGCTGCGAGGCCTGTTTGCGACGCATGGGTGTCCTGATGTCCTTGTCTCCGACAACGGACCGCAGTTCACGTCAGGCACTTTTGAGCGGTATCTTTTGGGACTGGGTATCCGCCATGGCCTAACAGCACCATTTCATCCATCCAGCAATGGGCAAGCGGGGAGAACGGTGCGCTTAGCAAAAGAGGCACTGGCGCGCCTGGACCAGGGAGACTGGCACGAGCGGGTTGACGAATACTTGTTTGTGCAACACATCCCCCCTCATGCGGCCACAGGGCGGAGTCCTGCTGAACTGCTTATGGGCCGCCGCCTCAGGTCACCGCTCGACCGGCTGCACCCGGACTTTGCCGTGGCTGAACCCCCAGGCTGTGCCAACGCGCCACGGTCATTTGTTCCAGGAAACCAGGTCTTTGCCCGGAACTATGTGGGGGACATTCCTTGGGTGCCAGCCACAGTAGTGGGAGTCACTGGACCTCGCTCGTACCAGGTGGCACTCGAAGACGGACGTTTGTGGCGACGGCACATAGACCAGCTTAGGCGCAGGGTTGGCGACTTAGACACTACCGAGGTGCCCCCAACTGCGCTCGTGGCTCCGGAAGAGACACTTACAGATGGTGAGGCTTCACCTACACCTCCTTCGCAAACTGCCAGCGTGGAGCCGAACCAAGCCGCTTCAGAGGGTCTGCCAGACTTACCACAGGCTCAGACCACTCCACTTGCGGAGGCTCCACCCACAGCAGCGGATCCAGGGGATTTGGTTTCAACGCCACCTAGGGTCAGTGGCGTAGCGTGGGGGGTGCAGGGGGGGCCGACCGCACCGGGCGCAACATCTGGGGTTAGGGCAAATCCACAGGTTAGGGGGCGCAAATCCACGGGTTAGGGGGCGCAAATTACTTGCCTTGCCCCGGGTGCTGACAACCCACGCTACGCCACTGCCTAGGGTCGCACCACAGCCTCAGCAAGAATTGTGTGGCCCCCCGGTCTTGGCTACCAGTCCCCAGCGGTCTGGCAGAGTTTCCAAGTGCCCAACTTATTTAAAGGACTATGTTGTTGGACATGAAACACTGTTGGTCTAAGTATGTGAAATGTAACCAATATGCTTTTGTGCCTAATTGAACCATTACGTGTATTGCTGTATATAAGGAAACCATTACGATTGTAACTAACGCCTTATCTCGGTGGGGAGGGGTGTTATGTACTGAAGTTCTCACCCTGGGCCAGCAGGGGGATACTGTAGATAGTTATGCAAATGAAGGATCGAAAAGTGACGTTCAGTGATTGGATAGTTTGTATGCAAATGAAGGATCGAAAGTGACGTTCAGTGATTGGATAGTTTTAGAAAGTTGTTACAGTAACAAGGTACTGGAGCTCTATATAAGCAGGCTGACTGAGCCCTTCAGTTCAGTTCTGTTCCACCTTACAAATAAAGAGCTGCTTTGGAAGAATCGCTGTGTTGTCTGATATGTTCGCCCACAACTTAACAGATTCAGCATGGACTGGAACAAAGGACAATGATCAGCTCTTCCCTCTGGGGGCAGGAAACTGCAAAGTCCTCTCTGTCACCTGGTAGTGACTCATGGGGAGGGAGAAAGGAGGAACCAGCCAGGTGACAGGACACTCAGGTTACCACCACAACTCCTCCCTCAACCCCTCCTTTCTGTGATATATGCATGATGTTTCTGGGGGTGGTCTTGATCTACAGGGTGGCAATTTCAAAAGTCTTTATAAGCCCTTGCACAGCATTTTTTCTGGGTCCTTCCTCTCTCCTGCAAGTGAGGGGAGCACCCTGTTGCAAGAGTTCAATAAAGGCCAAGCCTACAGGCTGCTGTTTTGCTCCAAGTTATCCTAGTTGGTGTCTTTGTTTTTGTCCAAGGGAGCCCTCGGATTTTTCCGTTAACAATGCTCAGAGGAAATCTGATTGTTTCCTACGAACACTGTAAAGGGTTCTTTTGCTAATAAAACAGCCTGGACGAGGGGGTGGCGATACGCACTTCCTCCCAGAGTCTTGCTGGTCAAGCCTCATGTGTATTTTATTAATCAGAGTCCAATCCTTCCTTGCTTTTGGGAAGCAACATGTTCTCTCTTCCATGGGACAGCCCTTGAACTCCTTCAACCGTTCCTCATCAGGCTTGGCTTCCAGACCCTTGATCATCTCAGTCACCCTTAAAGCATGGCACCCAGACCGGACACCAGGTTCTAGTTGGTGTCTGGCGCGAACCAGCCTGTAACACCCCCCCCCCTCTGAAAAACACACCTGTGGCATGGCTGCCTGCCTGGGTAGTTCCTGGAGTGGAGGGCATTGCTGAGCTGCCTTGGCCCCCTCCCTCCCCCAGAGGGCAAGAGAAGGGGTAAATTATGCAAGGGCAGCTTTAATAGCAAAAAATGTACACCCCCAAAGAAAGACCCCCCCACCCCAAGGGCTGTCAAAGGCGCTGCCAAGTGCCACACCCCCCGCGCGGCCGGACGGCGTCGTAGATGAAGAGGCCCAGGAGGACGCAGAGGGCGAAGAGCAGCGCCACGGCCAGGACCACATAGACGGCGGTGGTGACGGCGAAGGCGAAGAGGAAGACGGTGCGCTGGCAGAAGGCAGGGTGGCCGGCCGGGTCGTAGTTGGGGGGGTAGATGGTGTAGACCCACACGTTGCCTGTAGGGAGAATGGCGTAATAGAAATTTTGAGGTCTTAGATATATGTTCAATGTTCATAAGTGTACCAACCAAGCACGTACATAGATCAGCAGAGAAAGACCGACCTGAAGCCATTTTGACTCCCAAACGGACCAAACGATTTCTCTGCAAGGTCGAAGGAAAATGGAAAATCCTCCCCATTGTCTTTTCCTTCAGAAATCCTGTTTTTAAGGGTATGTCTGTGTATGAATAGGGTGAGCCTGTGACCTGACTTAGGAACTAAGCATTTGTCACTACAAAAGACTGGCCAGGCTCCCCAGGGATCCAATCAAGTGACCATTAACAGGTAACCTGCCAGACATAAACAACACACCCAGATTTCTGTTGTAGACCACCTTTTCTGTGATGTAGGTGTGATGTTTCTGGGGGTGGTCTTGGACTCCAGGCCTGGCAATTTAAAATGTCTATATGAGGGCGGGCACATCTGGGTTCTGGGTCCTCCTTCTCCTGCGTGTGAGGGGATCACCCTGTTGCAACAGTTAATAAAGATCAGGCTTACTAGCTGCTTTGCTTCTCAATATTCTCTGCTTGGCCTCTGTTATTTTCTCCTCCCAATGGAGAAGCTGCAACGGACTCTACAAGGGCTCTTGTGAGGGCAGATTTTCGTTTATTACAGGGGGGAAATAAGGGCCTTTCCTGCCTCTCCCCCTCCCCCCCTGGAGATTTTGTTGGGGGGTGAACAAGGGATGGGGAGGGGTCCCGTCGCTGACCTGCATCTCCTGCCTGCCCATCTGAGGCAAACCCACAATTCATTTGCGGGAGTTCCATTGAACCCTCTCCTGAACCCCCTTTCTGAGGACCCCTGTTCTGAATGGCCCATGGAGTCAGAAGGGGCACCCAAAGGCCATCCATCCCAACCCTCCAGGATGCGGGAATCGCAGCTTAGGCATCCCGGCAGACCTCTGCTTAGTGACCTCTGCTTTTCTGGGGAAAGGGCAGCCCACCCACCCACCCGCCGACTTCCACCTCATAAACACCCCCTTCTGCCGGGCAGCAGTTCCCACCAGGTATGTGGGGAAGAGACAGGTGGGGGGCGACTCACCTGCCAGGAACCAGATGCAGAGGAAGAGGCAGCAGGCGGCCCGGAAGCGCTGTGCCCAGGGGTTGGGTCGGTCTGTGCCATCTCCGCAGGGCAGGCAGCTGAGCAGCAGCAGGAGGAGGACACCCGCACTCAGGACGATCAGGTAGATGGGGATGAGAGGCTGCTGGGGGCAGTGGCCCAGGTAGACTGCTCCTGCAGGTGGAGGCACAGCGGGAGAGGCTCAGCGCCCGGGACCCCGGACTCTCCCCCTACGGGGCCGCCTCTCCTGGTCTGCCCTGCAGAGGACCTTCAGGTCCATGAATAATCATAGTTTAGAGGTCCCTAAGGAACTCAGACTGTCCTCCCCCAGGGCCAGGGCCTTCTCAGTGGTGGCTCCGACCTGGTGGAATGCTCTGTCCCAGGAGACCAGAGCCCTGCAGGATTTAACCTCCTTCTGCAGGGCCTGTAAGACAGAGCTATTCCGCCTGGCCTTTAATTTGAATTCAGCCTGATCTTTTATTTCCCTTCCCTTCCCTCACTCGCTCTGAGACCCCACAGCTAATTCTCCCTTGGTCTCCTCGCTGGCCCAAGTAGGACCAATTCAGCCAGCTAGCCCTGGGGATTATCTAATGCTTATTTCCCCTAAACTGATTATTTAATATTTTATGGTTATTCATGTTTTTATACTGTTTTTTATGCTGCTTTTATAATTAAGTGTTTTAAATTTGTTGTTAGCTGCCCTGAGCCTGGTTTTCTGAACCGGGAAGGGCAGGGTATAAATAAAATATTATTATTATTATTATTATTATTATTATTATTATTATTATTAGCCGCAGATGTGGACCCCACTGCGACTGCTGCTTCCCACTGCTCAGAGTTGGGAGAGACCCCCTAGTCCAAGGTATCACAGCTGCCGACTGCCCTTCGAGTGCAGCCCATTGCCAGGGTGGGGAGCCAGGAGGCGGCGCCCCGTCCCAAATGGCAGCCCCAAGAGGCAGCGTGTCTTAGTGGTTGGAGCGCCTGACTAGGACCTAGAAGAGACCAGGGTTCGAATCCCTCTGCTCAGCCATCAGATGTCAAAGAGAAAAATAGGTGTGACATTGCTAGGTGTGACATTGCTGGGGTGGTGGTCTGCCTCGCAGGGTGGTTGTGGGGATTAAAAGAGGAGGGTAGAGAACCTCGTATCCCGTCTTGAGCATAAATAAAGCAAACACAATCCTATTATGGCAGCAGCAGCAGCAGGAAGACTCGCACCCGGCTCCAGGATGTTTGCCAAATAATCAGAGTTGGGGGAGAGCTATGCAGGCCACATGCAAAACCCCAACCAACTAGCTGAACAGCCACTGATCAGGGATTTTTAAAGTTGGGATTCCTTTATTGCAGGGGGGTTGGACTAGATGACCCCTGGTGTTCCCTCCCTAGTCTGGCTGAGCCTCTTAGCAACACTGGCTGCTGCCCTGAGCTGAGCTGGAGCTGGGTGCAAAACACTTCCCTCGCTTTGAGCTCAAGGTTTCTCTGCTCTTATCGCTTCCAAGGCCGTTTCCTTTGGTTGCATCTGTACTTGCAATTCTGAGCTGTCACAGATTGCAAGATAGCTACTGATTTCCTGATGAAGGTTTTTGCACGTTGCGGAAAAACAATACGAACTGTAGAAAAAACCACCATTAAACACTGGTAGAAATATATCTATACCCGTGCACAAAAGCTGTTTAAAACATAATAGATAATGACAATAAAAACAGCACAGCCCCAGCCCTTTCTTTAAAAGCAGCCTGTTCCCCAAACGAGGAAATCTCCAAGTCTGGCTTCTCCAGGGAGAGAGAGGCCAAATCGTGGAACTGCAGAACTGGAAGGGAACCCAGGGGTCATCTAGCCCAACCCGCGCCTGCAATGCAGGAATATTTTGCCCAAGGCAGGACTCGAACTCAGGACCCCAAGATTGTGAGCAATTAGGTAGAAACGCTTTGTGCTGCAAATTCGCTCGCCCTGCAATGCTCTCTAGCTGAATCGGATCGGGTTAATACCGCCTTCTTTTAGTGGGTTGTGCAAGCAGCTCAATAATGCTTTTGTGCGCATGGTTTAGGGATGTTGGGGTGAGTTTCTAGAACTAAGGGGAGGCAAGGACTCAAAAAAAACTGGGGAATCACTGGTCTAGTCAGTAGCAATGCATTAGCAGGTTAATCCGGGTTAATGCATTTTAATGTTGTATTTTAATCTTGTTTTTTAAGCTGTGCTTCAATCAATTGTTTTTATATTTGGTGTTAGACGCCCTGAGCCTGGTCTTGGCTGGGGAGGGCGGGGTATAAATAAAATTTGTTATTATTTATTAATCCACAGGTGCAGAGACAGACAGGCAGACAGAGATCGAGTCTCTGCGCAAGGAGAGCATTGCACATTATTTTTCCGGACTCACCTATAACAATCCCGGCAATGGTTGGGGCAGCGAACAGGATCTTCACCAGAACTGAAAGGAAGAAAAAAATCTGAAATATGAGATTTAATGACGGATTGGTTGCAGTATCACCAGGTAAACGATGTCTTTAGCAGCTAATCAAAGTTTGGGTTCTCTTTTGTTGGGGGCTTCCATCTTGTTCCACCTGGTGGCAGGTGGGAGTTGTGATAGAAATTCTGAGGTCTTAGATATATGTTAAATGTTCATAAGTGTACCAACCAAGCACATACATAGATCAGCACAGGAAGACCGACCTGGAACCCTTTTGATTCCCAAACTGAGCAAATGTTTTCTCTGCAAGGTCAAAGTGGAAAAGCCTCCCCATTGTCTTTTCCTTCACAAATCCTGTCTTAAGGGTATGTCTGTGTATGAACAGGGTGAGCCTGTGACCTGGCTCAGGAACGAAGTACTTATCATTACAAAAGACTGGCCAGGCTCCCCAGGGTATCCAATCAAGTGAGCATTAACAGGTAACCTGCCAGACAGGAGGTAAACAACGCACTCAGATTTCTGCTGTAGACCGCTCTTTCTGTGATGTAGGTATGTTTCTGGGGGTGGTCTTGATCTACAGGGTGGCAATTTCAAAAGTCTTTATAAGGCCTTGCGCGCCATTGTTCTGGGTTCCTCCTCCCTCCTTCGTGTGGGGAGTGAGGACCCTGTTGCAACAGATCAATAAAGATCAGTCTTACTAGCTGCTTTGCTTCTCAATATTCTCTGGTCGGCCTCTGTTATCTTCTACTACCAATAGAGAACCTACGTAAGGACTCTATATGGGCTCTTGGATACCCCATAAGGAAAAAAGGGCAGATTTTTGTTTACAACAGTATGGGGCTTCCATCTTGTTCCACCTGGTGGCAGGTGGGAGTCCTGTGGCGACAGTCTTCAATCAAGACCAAGCCGACTGGCTGCTGTTTTGCTCTGGTATTCCTGGCCGGGGTCCTTGTTTTTTTGTCCAAGGGAGCCCTCAGATTTCTCCGTTCACAGCAGGGAGCAGGGTCCAGGGAGAAGGACCTCGCATGATGGTCACTGCTCACAGACGCATCACAGGGGGTGGGCTGGATGACCGCTGGGGGAGCCCTTCCAACTCGACAATTGGCAAATTTGGGAAGGGAAGAGGCGGCGACTCACCCATCAGGACGGAGTGGAGCGTGGACTCCTCTGTGGCCTCCAAGAGGGCCGAACGGCTGCCCTCCAGCAGCGGGGTCTCCTCGGGCATGGTGTCAACAGAAGCTGTGAGCCTAGGAAATAAAAACCGAGCAGGTGGAAATGGCAGGAGCATGTCTCCCCCCCCTCCAAGCTTTAAGTAGCCTTTGCTTCTCTCTTAGGGGCTGCTGGGACCAGGTGTGGCCTGGCCTCACCTGCACCTGGGAAAGAGATGATTGTGCTTTTGCCCTTGCAGGATCAGGCCCCGACATCCCGCCTGCAGTCAAGGGAAGGGAGGGCAGGTGAGCTGAACACTAAAATACAATAACCTATTAAACATTAAAAACTTCCCTAAACAGGGCTGCCTTCAGGTGTCTTCTGAATGTCAGGTAGTTGTTTATTTCCTTGACATCTGGTGGGAGGCCGTTCCACAGGGCAGGCGCCACCACCGAGAAGGCCCTCTGCCTGGTTCCCTGTAACCTCACTTCTCTCAGGGAGGGAACCGCCAGAAGGCCCTCGGAGCTGGACCTCAGTGTCCGGGGTGGACGATGGGGGTGGAGACGCTCCTTCAGGTCTACTGGGCCTTTGAGGCCGTTTAGGGCTTTCAAGGTCAGCACCAACACTTGGAATTGTGCTCGGAAACGTACTGGGAGCCAGTGTAGGTGTTATGTGGTCTCGGCGGCCGCTCCCAGTCACCAGTCTGGCTGCCGCATTCTGGATTAGTTGTAGTTTCCGGGTCACCTTCAAAGGTAGCCCCACGTAGAGCGCATTGCAGTAGTCCAAGCGAGAGATAACCAGAGCATGCACCACTCTGGCGAGACAGTCTGTGGGCAGATAGGGTCTCATCCTGCTTACCAGATGGAGCTGGTAGACAGCTGCCCTGGACACAGAATTGACCTGCGCCTCCATGGACAGCTGTGAGTCCAAAATGACTCCCAGGCTGCGCACCTGGTCCTTCAGGGGCACAGTTACCCCATTCAGGACCACGGAGTCCCCCACACCTGCCCACCCCCTGTCCCCCAAGAACAGTCCTTCTGTCTTGTCAGGATTTAACCTCAATCCGTTAGCCGCCATCCATCCTCCAACCGCCTCCAGACACTCACACAGGACCTTCACTGCTTCCGATTTGAAAGAGAGGTAGAGCTGGGTATCATCCGCTTACTGATGAACACCCAGCCCAAACCCCCTGATGATCTCTCCCAGCAGTTGCATGTAGATGTTGAAAAGCGTGGGGGAGAGGACAGACTTCAACGGAAGGATACTCTTGGCATGCTCAGAGGAACTCCCGGCGTAATTGTCCCTTCCTCGGTTGTGGCCGAGGCCTGCCGTTATGCCCCCCCCGCCCCACCCAGGACCCCCTCCCTGGGCCCTGCTGGCACCCAAGCTCTGCGGTGGGATTCAGGAAATCCTGTCTCCTTTCCTGCCCTAGTGCAAACTGGAGGAAGGAGCAACCGGGGGAAGGATGGGGGCAGGAAATCTGGGGGTAATTAATTTTTATTATTTTCTTTACATATTCTTTTCTTACATTTCGTCAACGCACACCCATGACTTCCCTCCCTTCAGCTGGTACCCCATATCCCATCCATTCGCCTATTTTATCTTTTCATTCCCTAGCCTCTACATTGCAGGAGTTCCTTCAGTCCTGCTGGTGCCTTTAGTTTTATACAACTACCCTTTAAGCATACAGTAAATTTACTCCAATTTCCTTGGAATCTCCGATCGTCCTGATCCCGAATTCTTCCGGTCGGTTTGGCTAACTCTGCGTATTCAGTCATTTTCGCCTGCCGCTCCAAACTTCTTTCGATTTCCAATTTTGGGCCGACAAAGCCCTTGCGGCAGCTGGGGCGTAAATCATCTTTTATCTTAATCTCCTTTCCCATCGAGCCGAGTAAAAGAGCATCCAGCTTTTTGGGGAAGGTATTATTTTAATATTTTCTTAAGTTCATTATAGACCGGGGGGCTTTTCTGGGGTCGGGGTGAGTGCGCTGGGTGCTCAAAAAACGGGGGCCCACCCTATAGGGAGTATGAGATAGGGGGCCACCCACCGCCCTGCCTAGCCATCCTAGACCCTCCAGGAGACCCCAAAGTGTGTCCAGCTCATCTGCCAAAGCCCCCCAAGCCCACACTGCAGGGTCAGGGTTGCCCCCAGGGCCGAGGGAAGGGGGTCTGCCCCTCTCTCTTTTTTACCTGCGTCCGGGGAAGATGTACACAAAGGACCTCGCAGCCCAGAGACCCCGATTTTGTGGGGAAACCTCACCCTTCATCTGCCACCCGCAAGGACCAGCTGACTCTCCCCACTTCCTGCCTCGCAGTGGGGTGGGCACTGGGTGGGGCGGGGGACCCTGGTGACGGAGAGACCCCATGACCTCTTCCTGCCCACGCTGGCCCAGCCCAGCCCCTCTTATCATCAACCTTTGCTTGGGCTCTATCTCAGAGCAGATGAAAAGAGGCCGGTGACGCAAGAGGACTCGGAGGCGGAAAAAAACGGTTTATTGTGGCTGCTCTGATTCGGAAGGCAGAGAGAGAGAGAGAGAGACGGAGGGCAAAGGTGCTCCTCTCGCTTCGACACAGAAGCACTGGATTGCAGTGAAAGAATCACAGAATCATCATGTTGGGACCCCCGGAGGTCATCCAGCCCAACCCGCTGAAATGCTGGAATCTCAGCTAAAAATAAATCACGGGACGGTAGAGGGGGAGGTCAGGAAGCCAGCGTGGGATCAGTGGTAGGTTGCCTGGAAAGACAAAAACAAGGCAGAGCGTGAATGTGGGGCGGAGGAAGGGGCTTTCTGTGGGGAGCGGGGCAGGCCCCAGGCTTCCCTTGCCAATGCTGGCTTTGCAAACTGGGCCCAGTCCAGCTTGGCGGCACCGTCCCTTCAAAGGACCACAGGGGCACCCCTCTCTAGCTGGCCAATGGGGGCCAAGGCACAGCTACGGCTCTTGTGGAGTTGGCGGGGACCCCAAAGGTCATCTAGCCCAACCCGCTGAAAGGCAGCAATCGCGGACTCCGCCCCGCCCTCACTTTAAGCTCTCCATCTCGTCACTGGGACACGTTGGTTAGGGCGGCAGCAGCAGCAGCAGGAGTTGGAAGCAAGTAGGGCACCCAGGAAGCCCCCAGAAAAGAGGGGGTCTGCCCCATACATTGCTGCCTCCTCCTCCAGAGAAAGGGGGGCTGCAGGAGCTCCTCCTGCGTCTCCCCCCGTCCGCCTTCCTGCAAGGCCTCTGCTCACAGGGAGCCGCAATCCCACTGAGTAAATAATAATAATAATAATATACCGTATTTTTCCATGTGTAACACGCCCCCATGTATAAGACGCTCCCTATTTTTGGGGACTCCAAATAGAGAAAACGGGGGGGAAGATTGTATCCATGTATAAGACGACCCACAATTTTGAATGTAATTTTTAAATAAAAAAAACCCTGGTCTTACACACGGAAAAGTATGGTAATTGTTTTATTATTAGCTGGATATTAATTAACTAACTTTGCATACCACCCTTCACCTGCAGATCTCAGGCTTGCGGCTGACGACATAAAGACACAAGCACAAAATACCAGAAAGAAGAACAAGTACAGACCGATAACTACCCCCCCTCCATAACGGGGGGTTGGTCTAGAGGGCCTTTGGGTTCCCCTCCAGCTCGACCGTTCTGTGGTTCCAGGAGCTCAGCGGGGCTTTCTCCGCAGGGCTGCTTGCGACTGGGCTCCCCCCCCCCAGGTTGGGCTAGGGAGGCGGCTGCCTTTGGGGGCCTGCAGCGAACCCACCTTTTCTTCCTCGTTGCAGGTTCCGCAGACGCAGCCAAAGAGCCCGTTGAGGATCTGCAGGGCGCAGAGGCAGAACTCCACCAGGCCGGAGGCCAGGATGATGGAGAAGAGGATGACGTTGAAGCGGGTGACGCCGGGGGGGTCCCGGCAGACGTCCCACAAGTTCGTGTCAAAGAGGTAGTTTTTCTCGCTGGAAGAGAACGGGGCAGAAAAGAGATGGGCGGCCCCGTCACCCTCACAACTGTCTCCCTCGCACAAGCCCTGCACCCCTTTCCTTCGCCCCTGAATGAGAGGCAGTGAGGGCCCCCAAACTGGAGGGCGAGAAAGATTCAGGGAGGAGGAGAGGGCTATGGAGGGCTGCTAGCCCCTAGGGGGTTAAGCTTCTGGAAACCGCAGGAGGGGAAGAGTTGGTCTTGTGTTCGAATCCTGACTGCGGATCACCTGCGAGAACAAACAGGGTGCTGGACCAGGTGGGACCCAGACTTAGGATGGGAGAAAACAAGGAGGGCCACGGCAGGGCCCCGCCCTGGGTTAAAGGTAAAGGGACCCCTGACCATTAGGTCCAGTCGTGGCCGACTCTGGGGTTGCAGCGCTCATCTCGCTTTACTGGCCGAGGGAGCCGGCGTACAGCTTCCGGGTCATGTGGCCAGCAGGACTAAGCCGCTTCTGGCAAATCAGAGCAGCGCACGGAAACGCCGTTTACCTTCCCGCCAGAGCGGTACCTGTTTCTCTACTTGCACTTTGATGTGCTTTCGAACTGCTAGGTGGGCAGGAGCAGGGACCGAGCAATGGAAGCTCACCCCGTCGCGGGGATTCAAACCGCCGACCTTCTGATCGGCAAGTCCTAGGCTCTGTGGTTTAACCCACAGCGCCACCTGCGTCCCTGGGTTAGGAAGAGACAAAAAAAGCTTTAAGTCAGCAAAGCTGATCTTGAAGGGGCAGCCTCTCTTTGCCTCCAGCGACGCTGTACATAAATCAAATACCAACAAAAAATGGCTTTGTGCCTCCAGAGCTCTTTCCTTCAAAGGGAGCCTGGTTTGCACAGCCCCTGGAACTCCCTGCCACTTGAGACGCCCGGCGCGAGTAATGTCTCCTTTAAAATAAATCAGAAACACCGCTCTGCCTGCTCTGAAGGGTCTCCCATGTGCCAAAACTGGAGCTAGCTGAAGCCTCTCCCCACAACACCCTCCAGACCCCTCGCTCACCTGAAGTCCTCCAAGCTGCTCTCAAAGGGGCGGCCCCACTCCAGCGTCCCGTTGGCCAGGGGGTACTGACACATGGGCCCGTGAACAAGGCCCAGAGAGGAGGTGGCGACGGCGTAAACGCCTCCCAAGGCCCCCACAGCTGCGAAGATGATCGAAAGGCACATCTGGGGAGGAAATGTGGGGCGGGGGTTAGTGGCCAGCCCAGGGAAACAAGAGCCCTGAAGGTGGGACCTGGTTCTGGGTGGAGCACCAGTTCCCCCTGATATTTAATAATAATAAAATAATTCTATTTATATCCCGCCCTCCCCAGCTGAAGCCGGGCTCAGAGCGGCCAACAACAATAAATGCAACACAGTTCACATAAAACCACAATCAATCAATTGAAATGCATTCTAAAATCAATTCATTTAAAATCAATTCAAAATCAAATTAATGGCAACCATTGGGCTAGAGTGCTATGAGGATTACAGAAGGAGAGAGGGGGTCAGACTGTGCCTTGGCCAAAGGCCTGGTGGAACAGCTCTGTCTTGCAGGCCCTGCGGAAAGATGTCAAGTCCCGCAGGGCCCAAGTCTCTTGTGACAGAGCGTTCCACCAGATCAGAGCCACGGCCGAAAAGGCCCTGGATCTGGTTGAGGCCAGCCTAACCTCCCTGTGGCCCGGGACCTCCAAGATGTTTTTGTCTGAAGACCGTAAGGTCCTCTGTGGGACATACCAGGAGAGGCGGTCCTGTAGGTACGAGGGTCCTAGGCTGTATAGGGCTAATATTGTTATGAGTTTCACCCCCTAAATTCCTGGTTCCAGTAGGTGCTAGGATTTAACCCGTGCTTGGAGTCTTACTTGAGTGCCAGTCCTGAGATTTAGCAAGTGTTTCCAGCATGTTCGCACTCCTGTCTCACGGACGCTGGCTTGGCCATGTCCATGGAAAAGGGCAGGATCTCGCAAGGATATGCTCTACGGGGAGCTGGTTTCTGGTACCAAGCCCCTTGGCAGACCACCTCTGCACTACAAAGCTGTCTGCAAACGTGACATGAAGACTGGCAACATCAACCCCGCCGTGTGGGAATCCCTTGCAGGAGATCGCAGTGCCTGGAGACGGGCAGCCAAGTCCATAGCAATGAACAGAGAAGAAATGACCGCCATAGCGTCAGATGTGCCTCATTCCCAAAAGGAAACACGGACGGAAGCGCCTGTAATCTCGCGCCGCTCGGAGACTGGGGTGGAGTACAGCAATATATATATTTATTTGGGGAGGGGGCTTTGAAATAACAGCATGGGAGCGCAGAATGGGGAGGGTGCCGAGGTGAGAATGGAGAAAGGGGACGTTTCACGGCACTGCAGGGGGCCTGGACTGGACAACCCATGTGTTCCTTGCCCTCTACAGTTTTATGAGGTTTTGCCTGGGAGTTTGTGGCACTTTGCCCGCCCCCGCTCCACGCTGGCATGTGCAAACAAACAAGGGGGTGGGGAAAAGCAGAAGTTTCTGCCCCACATCTCACCCCGCAGCGGTTCCCACAGCAGCCTTTGCGCCCGGTGGCCTGGATGTGGACGGCTGGAACCATCACCTGGGGAGGGGAGAAGACCCGTCAGCTCAAGAAACGTGATCAAAATGCCCCCCCGAAACACACAGATACAACCCCCCCTGGTTTTCCTGCTTCCCCATAACCACAACATTCCCCCCCCCCTTCTGAACCCACAGCCCAGCTGTTGGCACTGGGCATGAACAGGGCAGCCAGCCTGGCATTCAGATCCCATTTCTGCAGGAGACAGATCATGCCTTCTCCGGTAGTCCTCACCCACCTGCCGCAGGGGGAATTCTTAATCTGTATGGCATGTGGCCTGCTTTGCAGGGTTGGCGTGCAGCTGATTAAGAACTGTTTCTCAGCTTTACTCTACTTATCACACACACACACACAGTCATGAGGTGGTCGCAAAACCCACTAAAGGCAATTCTCCACCGAGATGTGGTAGCCACGATCCCTGCCTTGCCCGGGGTTGGAGTGGATGACCCTTGGGTCCCTCATGCCACGATTCTCAAAACCTCTCAAGGCAGCTTGCGAGCAAAATGAAAACACCTTAGGAGGCGAAACTGCGCAGGATCCTTCCCTTAAGGGCCGTTCATCCTGCTAGTGTCCCAGAGGGAGTTGAAGGGGGGGGGGAGTAGGAGAGAAAGAGTCGGGTTTTGGCACAGCCCCCCCCAATATCCTCTGCCAGATTATTCCTTCTGTTGCAAAGACCGTACAGGATTCCTAAGAGCGGCTCCCTCTTGCCGTGGAACCTTACCATGACGCCCCCTCCGATGATCCCGCCCAGGTAGAGGATTTCGGGGGTCAGGTACTCTCCCCAGTGGTGGACATACTGGGTCTTCCAGTCCGGGAAGGCAAGGACGATGTTGCACACAATGCACAGGAGAGCGAAAGGCCAGAGGGCGGCCCCCAGCACGCGGGAACAGGCCCCCGTGCACATGGCAACGCCGAAATGGGGCTCTGCGGGGCAAGAGGCAGCCTTATACGCCCGGGGGGTGGCACCCAGTAGACTCAAGAGGAGGAAGTGGGGAAAGTCTTTGGACTTTCTCAGCGCAATTGGCTCGTAAATGCCACCTTTGTCCCCTCGGATGCCGTCCAGCACGTGGGGTGAGCAGATAGTGGCGCTGGGGGCAAGGGGTTCCTGGCGTGGGCAGAGCCCTGTCCTCCAAAGGATGAGTCAGAAAGGCATAGAGGAGGAAGGGACCTCCAGGGGTCATCCAGTCCAACCCCCTGCAAGTGCAGGAGTCGCAGCTGATGCGATGGCCACCTGACCGCTGCTTAAAAGGAAGTAGAAGCTGCCCCCTTTCGAGGTCACAGAATGATAGAGCCGCAATTGTCTCCTAAAATCTACATCCCGCATTACTGTAAAAAAAGAGAAAGACCTCTCACAGCAGTTTCACAAAAAGATAAAGCGACCAAGAAACATTTTCAAGACTTTAACGTACCCAAAGTTAAAAGACTGAACACTTTCTAAGCATCTGGGACGGCTTGTCTAAACAAGGAAGTTTTTTGAGAAAGAACAGAGGAGGTTCCTGCTTGATATCATTCGTATCAACAGGCAGGGAGTTCCAGAGTGTAAATGACCCGCTTCTTACAAATGTGGAAGGGGTATTGTGCCAACTCCTCCAACTGGAGCCGTCAGTCTTGCAAGTAAACTGGTCCCAGGTTGTTAAGGGCTTTTTGTTTACTAATAGTAATGCCTTGAACTTGGCCCAGTAGCAAACCGGGAGCCAGTTCAGATTTCTGGCACAGGTGTTGTGCACTGACAAGGCCTCCGTCCCGTCAGCAATCGTGCTGCAGCGTCCTGCACCAGCGGCAGCTTCCAGATCAAGAGTAAGGGAAGCCCCACAGTGAGCGCACTGCAGTAGCCCAGCCTTGAAGTAACGAACGCATGAATCATTGCAGAGTTGGGAAAACCCCTGAGGGCTATCTAGTGTGGGATATACAGCTGTCAGTCAAGTCCAACTTTCTGAGAGGCCTAACTGCCTCTGTGTGGCAGGCAGTTTTGTCAGTTGGTTGGTTGCTGCAAGGAGCGTTAACTGGTAACCTTCTCATGACTCACGACTATCTAGTATATAGTTTATCTGTTATGTCACCTAAGCCTGCCTTCAGGAACAACTCTGTAAAACCTGAATGAATCTGATAATAAAGCAGTTTATGTTAATATGATTCAGATTCATGTGTGTTTTCTTTAAGAGGGACAGAAAGGGATTATCTGTTGGGATATTTCCGTTCCACCTTAAAAGGGAGCAGGATGTTTGTGTCACAGCCTGCGTATTTCCTGTTCACAGGATGTTTATGTTTTCTGTTGCTTTCGTTTCTCTCTCTGTCGGAGACACTGACGCAGAACAGTCATGTCTTTCTTTGTTCTGATCAACGCTGAATAAAGCCTGTAAATATTACTCTCCTGCGTGCAACTTTTGGCTGTGCATTATCTGCTGACAGAGTGTGCACGAGCCCTGGAATGTGGCAAGGTATTTCCTGGAAACTCGTGTTGCTAATTGCTGAAATTGCGTGACTACGGGAGATCGATGGATCGTCCGGCAGCCGGCTTGGGGGGCCATGATGGACTTTATCTCCCTGGCAGTATCCCAACATTATCAACCAGGAAGGTATTGATAGGACTCAAATGAGTTAGCAACCCGCTTGTCGCTGCATATACTCAAACAGGGGACACTTTAAACTCTGCTAAATTATATAAACGTTCCCACATCTAGTACAACCTCCTGCAACACAGGAATCCTGCGTCCTGCCCACCACCTCCAGACCACTAAGGGCATACAAACAGGAAGCAAAGGAATAACAGCCAGAAGAGGCTCGAGCAAGCTAGCCAAGGCGCATCTGGCAGGGGAGTGTAAAAAAAATAAAATAAAGTCCATCAGGGTCACTAAACAGAGGGAGGAGGGTCTTCTGTGGCCACTGTCAAGGTGTTTCTGGGCGCAATTAGTACAAGGGCTAGGTAAAGGTAAAGAGACCCTGACCGTTTGGTCCAGTCGTGACCGACTCTGGGGTTGTGGCACTCATCTCACTTTACTGGCCGAGGGAGACGGCGTACAGCTTCCGGGTCATGTGGCCAGCAGGACTAAGCCGCTTCTGGCAAACCAGAGCAGCGCACGGAAACGCCGTTCACCTTCCCACCGGAGCGGGACCTATTTATCTACTTTCACTTGCGTGCTTTCGAACTGTTAGGTTGGCAGGATCAGGGACTGAGCAACAGGAGCTCACCCCGTCGCAGGGATTCAAACCGCCGACCTTCTGATCGGCAAGTCCTAGGCTCTGTGGTTTAACCCACAGCGCCACCCGCGTCCCTTAGTACAAGGGTTAAAAGCCCAGAATTAATTGGAATTCAGGTACTTGAAAATATTTATTTATTTCATAGAATTGTAGAATTGGAAGGGACTCCCAGGGTCATCTAGAAACCTAACGCAGGAATCTCAGCTAAAGCATCCATGGCAGACAGCCATCTAACCTCTGCTTAACACCCCCCAATGAAGGAGAATGTTCCACCCCCCCCCGAGTTTCCACTGTCAAACTGTTCTCACCATCAGAAAATTCTTCTTGACGCTGAGTCGGAATCTCCTTTCTCGGAGCTTGAAGCCATCAGTTCGAGTCCTACCCTCTGGAGCGACAGAAAAGAGGCTGGCACCTTCTTCCATGGGGCAGCCCTTGAGATATTTGAAGTTGCCTCTCATATCTCCTCTCCTCTTTCGCAGGCTAAACATCTCCAGCTCCCTCAACCGCTCCTCACAAGGCTTAGTTTCCAAACCCTTCATCCTCTTGGTCACCATTTTTGTTGGGGGACGCAGAGCAGCTCTGCAGCTCTTGGCTGGGGCTGTAGAGTCCACCCAGACCCTCCCCTCGAGACCCACCTCCTTCCCTGAAGACTTGGAAGGGCCCCCCATGCCCTGGCACGATGAGGTCCGCCATGCCCAGGGCACGGGCCCTGCTCCCTGCCTGCCGTGCAGGGTCCTCGCTAAGCGGCTGCCACTCTCCTTCGTCTCCCTCACGCTCAAAAAGGTCTCCGGCCACCAGGACGTCCCCCAGGGAAGTGCCGCGGACCAGCAGGCTGACGTCGTTCCCCGTGTGGCCGGGGGTGGGCAGCACCTCCAGGTGCCCCGCGTGGAGTGGGTAGGGGAGCCCCCGGCGCAGATCCGTGGGGAGGTAACGTCCATCAGGCCGGCTGACGTCCGTGCCCACGACCAGCAGGGCCTCGGGGAAGAGGTTGAGGTTGCCCACGTGGTCCGAGTGGCCGTGGGTGCAGACCACGTGGCGGACATCTCGAGGGGACACGCCCTGCTCGGCCAGCCCCGCCAGCAGCCGCTCACGGCCCCAGGGACCCCCTGTGTCCACCAGGGTGAGCTGGGGACCCAAGACCAGGGAGACGGTCCCGTCCGCTCGGGTGCTGCCGTCGCAAAGCTCCTCCGAAAAGCCCTCCTGGAGGACCAGCACCGAGTAGGGGGAGCCGGGGATCAGCCGTGCGGGGAAGGGGGCTGTCCGTGGCTTCGAAGAGGTGGAGGCCAGGGAGCAGAGAGCCATGGAGAGGGAGATCCGGAGGGGAAAGGGTCCGGGGGGGTCCTTTCTTTCTGTCTGGTGGAGGGACGGCTTGAGGGCAAAACTCCCGGCGGGTCCTGGCAAAGCAGATCCTGAAGACCTTTAAGAAACAGGATAAGGAAGAGTTAGAAGGGTCCCCCCAAAGTTCATCTAGCCCAGGGGTCAGCAACCTTTTTCAGCCGTGGGCCAGTCCACTGTCCCTCAGACCATCTGGAGGGCCGGACTATATTGGGGGGGGGGGGATGAACGAATTTCTATGCCCCACAAATAACCCAGAGATGCATTTTAAATAAAAGGACACATTCTACTCATGTAAAAATACTGATTCCTGGACTGTCTGTGGGCCAGATTTAGAAAGCAATTGGGCCGCATCTGGCCCAAGGGCCTTAGGATGCCTACCCCTGATCTAGCCCAACTGCCTGTGACACAGGGATCCTTGACCAGGGGCTGGGGCAACTTTGACTCTGCTTGCCAACCTGACAGAGATTTCTGAGGCTGCCCTTTGCCAGGAAAGGATCAGACAGGAAAATAATAATAATAATAATAATAATAATAATATTTTTTTATTTGTATCCCACCCTCCCCAGCTGAGGCCGGGTTCAGAGCGGCTAACATCATAAAAACAACACAATATGCATAAAAACAGACATCAATTAATTAAAATACACTAGCGTTGCTAGTGGCCCCCCAAACCCCTGGGGAAATGAGGACACAGCACCATCCACGGCAACATCAGGGGTGAAATGATGCCAGTAGAAAGGAGAACCCCCCCCCCGCCACCCACCTGGCCCGGGACAACGGACCAGGCGCGTGCAGGTGTGCCCCCCCCAGCCTCCCTGCGGCCTCCGCTGAATCCAACCCTCGTCAGGCTCATCCAAGATGGTCAGACAGAGGCAGAGAAGGTAGACTGGGGCTGGTAAGAGGTGCCACCGCAATGGCCCTTTCCTCCCTTGACTTTTGGGGGCAGGAAAGGTGCCCTGAGAGGCCCATGCCGGGAATCCGGGGTGGGGAGAAGGCGGCTGTGGCGTTCACCTCCCTCCTTGGCAAGGGGAGAACGGGGCCTTCTCTGTGGTGGCTCCCCGTCTGTGGGCTGCTGCTCTCCCCAGGGAGGCCCCCCTGGCGCCTTCCTTCCCCTCCCACCAGGCCTGGGCTGACCCGCCTGCCTCTCTCTCTCTCTGGCTCTTGCTCCTTACGCATTCCCCCCCCCCTTTTTATACCGTAAACCACCCTGGAGAGAGGCAGGGGAGTTTAAGAAATAAACAATTTATTCATACCTGTCAAACCACCTTTAACAAAGAAAAACAAAACCGAGAACCGCTAGAAAAATACGAAAATTGGGGGGAAAAAGCAATTAAATTGCAAACACTGACAGAAGTAAATACACCTGTAGACTGTTTTTTTCTATTTCCCACCTCGTGACGTCACGTCCGCCGCACGCACCGGAAGTATGCGCGCTCACGCAGGCGCCGCTCTAGCACCTCCTCCTCTGTGCTCTTGCCGCAGCGTCTTCCTCCGCCAATCCTGAGAGGAGGAGGAGTGCGCATGCGCAAGTGGATAAAAAGACTACCCCCACCAACCAGGCGCCGAGGCGAGGAAGGAAGCTCCGCCCACCTCCTCCTCCTCCTGCAGCGGCGCCCTTTGAGCACTTCCGGTCGGGGCTGTGGGCGGGGCTTGTGTCTCCCCGTCGCGGGGCAGGGGCGCCGTCGGATGACGCCGCCTGGGTCGGGCTACCGTATATGCGGATGTAGGGGCGCCGCCCGGAGGCGGCTGTTACCGTATTTGCGGCCGTGGCCAGAGAAGCCTCCTCCGGCGGTAAGTGGCGCGCCGCCGGCTGCGCTCTGCACATGCCCCGGGGGCCGCTCCTCCGGGGCGAGCTGCTTCCTGCATGGCAGGGGGGGGGCTGGACTAGATGGCCCCTGGGGGTCCCTCCTCGGTCCCCCGGGCAGCTGGGCGCCGCGTCCTCCTGTCTGGCCGCTCGGCCGTTCCTTCTCCCCCCGGGGGTCCCGGGCACCGAGAGGCTGAGCCCCCCGCCTCTCCGTCCGGCTCCCTGGCGAGTCCGGCAGCTCGGGGGGCGGGAAGGGGCCGGGGCGCCGGGGTGACATCCCGCTGCATTTGCCCTCCTCGTTTCCCGCTGCTAGGCTGCTGCTATTCCGCCCCCCGAAGGAGCCCAGGGTGGCAAGCCACTTCGCAGGGCAGGGGGACCTCGGGTTACGGACCCTTCAGGTTACAGACTCCGCTAACCCAGAAATAGTGCTTCAGGTTAAGAACTTTGCTTCAGGAGGAGAACAGAAATCGTGTGGCAGCAGCAGGAGGCCCCATTAGCTAAAGTGGTGCTTCAGGTTAAGAACAGTTTCAGGTTAAGAACAGACCTCCGGAACGAATTAAGTACTTAACCCGAGGTACCACTGTAATAATAATAATAATAATAATAATAATAATAATAATAATAATAATAATAATAATATTTTATTTATATCCTGCCCTCCCCAGCCGAAGCTGGGCTCAGAGCGGCTAACAACAGTAAAAATAACACCAGCCCTTCTCAGCATACCTTTCAGCTTGTCAGTACAGTGGTACCTCGGGTTACATACGCTTCAGGTTACAGACTCCGCGAACCCAGAAATAGTACCTCAGGTTAAGAACTTTGCTTCAGGATGAGAACAGAAATCGGGCTCCAGCGGCACAGCGGCAGCGGGAGGCCCTATTAGCTAAAGTGGTGCTTCAGGTTGAGAACAGTTTCAGGTTAAGTATGGACCTCTGGAACAAATTAAGTATGTAACCAGAGGTACCACTGTAATAGTTTAAAAACCGTAAAAGCACTGGTTTCTGGGTTGCCTGGAAGAGCATCATTCAGCCATCTTTAGATTTCCTTCCAAAAGTCCCTAATAATAATACAGTGGTACCTCAGGTTACAGACGCTTCAGGTTACAGACTCCGCTAACCCAGAAATAGTATCTCGGGTTAAGAACTTTGCTTCAGGGTGAGAACAGAAATCGTGCTCTGGCGGCGCAGCAGCAGCGGGAAGCCCCATTAGCTTAAGTGGTGCTTCAGGTTAAGAACAGTTTCAGGTTAAGAATGGACCTCCAGAACAAATTAAGTATGTAACCAGAGGTACCACTGTAATAATTTATTATTCATACCCTGCCCATCTCACTAGGTTTCCCAACAGAATCTCAAAAACATGATAAAACGTCAAACATTAAAAACTTCCCTAACAGGGCTGCCTAGTGAGGGAGAGATTGTGGGCAAGTACAGTGGACGCTCAGGTTGTGAACATGATCCATGCAGGATGCACGTTCGCAACCCACAGCGTCCACAACCCGCAGCAGCGCGTCTGCACACACGCGGGTTGGGATTTGGTGCTTCTGTTGCAAGTAAATTTTTATTCAGAATTTGTAAAAGAAAAAAGAAAAAAGGACAAACAAATACAAAAATAAACATTTTAACATAAATTATTCATCCTATTTTCATGCTATACAAAAAGTAAGCGTACAATCATACAAAAAAATAATATAAACATTAGGCTCTACTTAGCCTTTGACTTCCCTTCACCCTTTTGGTAAGTATCAAATAAATCCCGGGTTGCGTAATTAGTTTATTAAAGTTTATAATTATTAGCTGATAAAGTTTTTCTAATACCGCCAGTTCCTCCTATATATCTGTTCCAATATATTTCCAAAATTTACTCCAATTTTTTTGAAATTTCTGGTCGTCTTGGTCTCGTATTCTGCCTGTTAATCTATCTAGCTCGGCATAGTTAATCATTTTGACCTGCCAGTCACTTACGTTAGGTATAGTTTCTGTTTTCCAGTTTTGTGCCAGCATAATTCTTGCGGCTGTGGTGGCATAGAGAAATATTTTTTTATCTTCATTTTTTATTTCCTTACCCATAATTCCCAGCAAAAAGGCCTCAGGTCTTTTGGGAAAAGTATATTTAAAAACTTTTTTAAGTTCATTATAAATTGCTTCCCCAAAAACCTTCACCTTGTTGCATTGCCACCGCAAGGGATTTGGTGCTTCTGCGCATGCGCAGAGCGTGATTTATCGCTTCTGCACATGCGCGGCCGCCGAAACCCGGAAGTGACCCATTCCAGTACTTCTGGGTCTCGGCGGTCCACAACCCACAAAAAACGCAACCTGAAGCGTCTGTAACCCGAGGTATGACTACATTGTAGTTCAGCATTGGGGGTCTCTGGCCTGCAAAGCGTAAAACTACTTCCATTTGTTACCCAGATTACCATCTCCATATCTTCTTGGCTTTCCTCAGCTGCCTCTGTTTCTTTTCCGTGCTCCAAAAAATAATGAGTTCACAGGTTTTGTTATGTCGGTTTTGTTTCTTAGCATGTACTTCTTACGTGTCCACAGAAATCTCCATGAAAATCAGTTGGCAAAGCAATAATAGCGGGGAACGCAGCAATACGTCTCCAGGGAGGGCGTTACGCCAACGGGGAGCCACCACCAAAAAGGCTTCGCTATGGGTTGGCCAATGTTGGGGGTTGAGGCAGAAGGCTGCCTGGAGTGAGGGATGCCGGTGACCAGAGCAGATCTTTGTGGTCTTTCCACCCGCAGGGGCAGCCATTGAGCCAAGATGGCGGAAGAGAAGAAGATGAAGTTGAGCAACATGCAGCTGCCCACCGAGTCCATGAAGGTCATGGCCGAGTCGATGGGCATTGGGCAGGTCCCTGAGGAGACCTGCCAGATGCTGGCAGACGAAGTCAGCTATCGCATCAAGGAGATTGCTCAGGTCGGTACTTCTTCCCGCAGCACGGAGTTCAACTGCGGAACTCCCTTCCACAGGAGGCAAGACTGGCCACCAACTCAGATAGCTTTATAATAATAATAATAATAATAATTTATACCCTGCCCTTCCCAGCCAAGACTGGGCTCAGGGCGGCTAACAACCGATTGATTGAAATACAACTTAAAAACAAGATTAAAATACAACATTAAAACATTAAAATGCAGCCTCATTTCAATAGAAACTCAAATCAAAAACTTTTTGGGGATGAAAACATCAGGTCTTCACCAAGGCTAGCTTTGAAAGAGGATGAGCAAACAAACAAACCCCTGTGCTGCAAAATATGAATCAGCAATATCAGAAGCAAGACGATGGCCAGAAACAATTACAATGTGGAAAACTTTATGGAATAATTCAAAACATCAAAACTAGGAAACTGAAGTCTCTGCAAGTCCTGTTTCGTTGAATTCTTCATCATGCATGAGCCCTGTTCCGGAGTATTTTTCATTCTCATGTATATTATATCTATTCGAAAAAAAGATTGTTTAATGAAGAAATTACATATCTTTCTACTTACGAGTGTTGAACTAATTGGCTGATGAAGAATTCAACAAAACATGTCAAAATATTGTTCTAAAAATGACATGTTAATAGGCTTAGAGTAAAAAATGTAAGCAATAACAAAACCAATAAAGAAAGAAGGAAAAATCAGAATTTAACAAAAATAACTTATTATAGAATGCAAGGGGGGAAAGGTAGAAAGAAATATAAAGAAGTCAAATTGCTGTGGAGGGAAGTAGAGGACGGGGGGGGGTTATAATTAAGTGTATAACTATGCAACTGTTGTAATCTAGGATTTATATTTTATGTGAGGGAATCATTGGGAATTTTGGTTATTATGTATATATGTTAAGTTGCAATAAAGATCTTTGAAAATTTAAAAAAGAATTCAACGAAGAAGTAGTTGTTATCCGTAAACACCGTTGCAGAGTTCAGAGTTGGACATCAGAATCGGACATTTGCTGATTATAGAAAGCTGTTCACAGCTTGCTTTCCGCCGGGTAAAGTCTGGCACCGTGATTCATTGAAGGACTTGCAGAGACTTTCAGAGACTTCAGCTTGTTAGTTTGGATGTTTGGAATTATTCCCTAAAGTTTTTCACATTGTGATTGTTTCTGGCCACCGTGTTGCTTTTGAAAGGTGACAGAGAAGAGGGCTTTGAAGAGCTACCAGCCACGATGGCTACGCTCTGACGCCAAGTTTGGAGGCAGTAAATGCTCTTCTCATGCTCACGTAGAGATTCGGGGGACCCCAAAGGTTTGTGGGGCTGTGCGATTCATCTCCGCTCACCCTGCTTGACTTCCAACTGTGCAGGGCCCAGAAAGCGTCAGTGTGACATCGGTTGATTGGCAGGCGGTTGCCCTGCAGGGTTTGGGGAGGTGGGGAGGTAGGGGAAGAGGGAGCTTTGGCCTCCCCTCTTTGAGGCGCACCCAACCCTTTGCCCGGTCTCTCTTTTTCCCTCTGCGACTTCCACCCTCTCAGGATGCCTTGAAGTTCATGCGGATGGGCAAACGCCGGACCCTCACGACGGGGGACATCGACTTGGCCCTAAAATTGAAGAATGTGGAGGTGAGTGTTGGGGTGGGGGCGGGCAATTTCGGCAGGGCTGGGGGTGTTTGTGTGGAAGCAGAGCCATCTTCTTGAGCTGCGTGTTCCTGCGTTGTAGAGGGTTGGACTAGATGACCTGTGGGGGTCCCTTCCAACTGTGATTGTGTGTTCATTGCTGCCTCAGAGAAATTGGCATAGTGGCTAAGGGGGTTATTATTAAACATACAGGTGAAACTTGAAAAATTAGAATACCGTGGGAAAGTTGATATATTTCAGTAATTAAGCTTAAAAGGTGAAATATATTAAATAAATTAAATATATTAAATATATTTAAATAGCTTAAATATATTAAAACTAATATACGAGATAGATTCGTGACATGCAAAGTGAGATACATCAAGCCTATATTTGTTATAATTGTGATGATCATGGCGTACAGCTGATGGAAACCCCAAATTAACAATCTCAGAAAATTAGAATATTGTGAAAAGGGGCAGTAGCTATTCAATCCATAACCCCTGCAATGGGTTCCTGAGCCTTTAAATGGTCTCTCCGTCTGGTTCAGTAGGAAGCACAATCATGGGGAAGACTGCTGACCTGACAGTTGTGCAGAAAGCCATCCTTGAGACCCTCCATAAGGAGGGAAAGCCTCAAAAGGTAATTTTCCACAATATTCTAATTTTTCGAGTTTCCATCGCAGCCACGTGGGTGCCAAATTCCTTACATTTGGCGGCATCTGTAAACGGACGAGACCCTTTTGTTTATTTCACTGCCTCTTTCGTTGTGTCAGTTGTGTTTTCGTGCCCCATGTACAATTGCGTCCGTTTCATTCTCCCCAGATTTTGACCCTGTTCTCAAAAGCTCCTTGTGTTGAACTTAACAGTACTTTCCCATCATTATTTGCTTTTTCTCCTGGTCCGTGTCATAGGAAAGAACTAAAAATAAATGAGCGATCCTAGATTCATAGAATTGCAAAGCTGGGAGGGACTCTGAGGGTCATCTAGTCCAACCCCCTGCAGTGCAGGAATATTTTGCCTAACGTGGTGCTTGAACCCTCGACCCTGAGATTGAGAGTCTCCTGCTCTACCAGCTAAGTCGGGGCTGGGTGCCAGGCGGCATTTTGAGTTGGATTCAGGGAGGGAGGCAGCAGGGCCTTATCCGGGGCGACCCCTTTTGGGGACAGTCCTTGAACCACTTTCTTCCTCTGTTTCCGCCACAGCCGCTCTACGGCTTCCATGCCCAGGAGTTCATCCCCTTCCGCTATGCCAGCGGCGGGGGGCGCGAGCTGCACTTCTACGAGGAGAAAGAGGTGGACCTGAGCGACATCATCAACACCCCCTTGCCTCGCGTGCCCCTCGACGTCTGCCTCAAAGGTGAGGGGCGGGTGGGAGCCCAGGGGCCGTGTGGCGCTCAGGTCCAGGGTGGGCTCGGAGAAGGTGGGTGCCTTCTGCTGGCAAAGCAGCGTTCATGCAGGAGGAGAGGGCGATGGAGGGCAAGCAGCCACAAGGTTTTAGTGTTGTATTTTAATCTTGTTTTTATTATTGGTTGTTAGCCGCCCTGAGCCCAGCCTTGGCTGGGGAGGGCGGGGTATAAATAAAACTTATTATTATTATTATTATTATTATTATTATTATTATTATTAATGGCTACTCACTGCCCTCCACTGTAGTGATCAGGCGGGATGGCTAGGAGGAATTACAGTGGTGCCTTGCAAGACGAAAAGAATCCGTTCTGTGATTCTCTTCGTCTAGCGGTTTTTTCGTCTTGCGAAGCAAGCCCATTGACGGATTAGCGGATTAGCGCTATTAGCGGCTTTTAGCGGCTTATCTGCTGACCGGATCAGCTGATAAGCGGCTTAGCGGCTTAGAAAAGGGGGGGGGGAGAAAAAAACCAGCAGGAACTCGCAAGACATTTTCGTCTTGTGAAGCAAGCCCATAGGAAATTCGTTTTGCGAAGCACCTCCAAAACAGAAAACTCTTTCGTCTAGCGAGTTTTCCGTCTTGCGAGGCATTCGTCTTGCGGGGCACCACTGTATAAAAAATATGGAGCAAGCCATTTGTGCCAGCAATGAAAGCATTGACTGGGTTTGAGCCATTCTGAGAAGATTTCTGATCAATCCACGCCTCTGCATCCCTGTCCAATTTCTCTTGCTTGGCAAGTCACATACACAGACCAGTGGCTTCACCGGGCGTCCTCCGTACATGAAGATAGTAGGTTACTTTGATGTAGTAGTTACTGTATTTTTTGCTCTATAAGACTCACCTTTTCCCTCCTTAAAAGTAAGGGGGAATGTGTGCGCGTCTTATGGAGCGAATGCAGGCTGCGCAGCTATCCCAGAAGCCAGAACAGCAAGAGGGATTGCTGCTTTCACTGCACAGCGATCACTCTTGCTGTTCCGGCTTCTGGGATTCAGAATATTTTTTTTCTTGTTTTCCTTCTCCAAAAACTGGCTGCGTCTTGTGGTCTGGTGCGTCTTATAGAGTGAAAAATACACTAGATCTTAAGGGCCAGGAAGAGAGTTCACAAGGATACGGCCATCCTTGTTATTATAATCCTTGTTGTTATTCATGTTTTTATACTGTATTTTATGCTGCTTTTATAATTAAGTGTTTTAAATTTGTTGCTAGCTGCCCTGAGCCCAGTTTTTGAACCAGGAAGGGCAGGGTAGAAATAAATTTTATTATCATTATTATTCTTGACCCTTGGCAGTCCTTTCTGGCCCGGGTGTGAGGGACCTTAGAATTGTAGACTTCGAAAGTACCCCAAAGGTCATCCAGCCCAACCCCCTGCAATGCAGGGATCTTTGAAGAGGTGTTTTCCAAGCGTCTAGGAGAAGCGACTCTTGAGATCCGCGCTGGGATCCTCAAGCTTGTGGGTCGGCAGCTGAGCAAAAGCGTGCAGAGGTTTGCCTCTCTCTTTGTCTCTGAGGTTTCTTTTCCCTTCTCTCGTAGCCCACTGGTTGAGCATCGAGGGGGTCCAGCCCGCCATCCCGGAAAACCCACCCCCAGGTGAGTCGCCTGCTTTGGTTGATGCCGTGAATCTGATGGGGCACTTTCTTTTTTTAAAAAAATCATTTTTATTAAGTTTTCCACTTTAACAATCCAATCCAATCACATTAAATATTCCAAGTTATACATATTGTGATGAATATAGGGGTTGCTCGTGCGTAAGTTGCTGCCACTCCTGGCTAGGTTGCCTAGTTAAACCTTTTCTGTCTGGACAGCCCTTCACTTCGTGGCTGCCTCAGTCGCTAGCAGAATCCGTCAGTGGGCGTTTCTTAAACCTTTTCCAGCATAAAAGCTGTTTGACGCCAAGTCTCCTCCTACTCTCCCTGCGCAGAAGTCTTCTGCGCAGGGAGGGTGTGGGTAGCGGAGGACCCGTGCTCTCCCTGCTGGTGTCCGGCGAGGAGTCCTGGAGCCCTCTCGCCGATTCCCCCATCTGCCCCCCTTTATCCCTGGTGTTGCACTGATTTCCTTCCCCAGCTGATGAGCTGCCTCTCTCCCTGCTGGGTCCCTCTCCAGCATCACTTGGGAGCCTTCCCTCCGCCTCTGGCTCCGATGTCAGTTCCCTGACACATATACATATCCAATAATCCAATTATTCTGCCAAATTATATTTTTTTTAATGGGACTTCCCATGTTAGGAGTGTTCTCTCTGTTTGGTGCACGTTAGGAAGTCAATAAACGAAACTTCATTTACACAAAGAAGAAGCAGACCCTAACCTCAATCCATCCTTTCCCCTTCCTCTCCAGCCCCGAAGGAGCAGCAGAAAACAGAGGCCACCGAACCCCTCAAGGCAACGAAACCAGGACAGGAGGAGGACGGCGCCCTCAGGGGCAAAGGGCAGACCACCGCGGCCCCCGATGGCAAAGGTCAGGCAGGGCAGCAGTGCTCTGTATTTTGATAAATGTTTGCCCATTTATTTTTTTGATGGAGTTACCAGCTTGGTGGATCAGGGGAACGCTGTGAATGTAGTATATCTTGATTTCAGGAAGGCTCTTGTCACAGTCCCCCGTGATATTCTTGCAGAGAAGCTGGTAAAATGTGGACTGGGCAAGGCACCGTAGTTTTCACTCCATAAGACACACTTTTTTCTTCCTAAAAAGTAAGGGGAAATGTCTGTGCATCATATGGAGCGAATGCGTGGTCCCTGGAGCCAAATTGCCCAGGGGTGAAAAGCAGATCATGCTCTCTTTTTTTGAAAGAGGGAAGTGGGTGTTGAAAGGAAGCAGCTGATCGGCAAGCGATCGGGGAGGGAGATAAGGGACGCTAGAGATAAAGGAGGCTGCCTGGGAGGGGGGAGGTAAAGACAGCAAACTTGCAAGGAGGGAATACAGGAAGATTAAAGCAAGGAGGAGAGAAATTAGAAGAAAAGGGGGAGCAAAAAACTGCTCCAGCTAAGGGAAAGACACTAAGGCAAACAAGAGGGAAAGGAGTGTTGAAAGGAAGCATCTGATCGGGAGAGAAATAAGGGACACTAGTGGAGGCTGCCTGGGAGGGGGGAGGTAAAAGTCACCCCAAATTCACCATCAGATCACATAGCATGTCCATGGCTACAGCCTGTACCCAAAAAATCACGCATCCACTGTTGCCTGGGACCGCAGTGGCGCAAAAACCTGGTTACAAAGCACAGATCCACATGGATCCGCAGGATTTTAAAGACTTTCAGAGACTTTGAGTCTAAGAGTTCATTTTGAACTTGTTATTGTTTGAAGGAATTCTGTAAAGATTGCCTATTACGTATGGATATGGTTGTCGTGTTGCCTAAACTTTGTTGACCTGCGTAAGGAAGCTGGAGGGGTCAGCCAGATGGAGACATCCGTTGTCAACCAACCTGGCGCCCACAGATCTCCAGCTGGTCAATTGGACCTCCGCCAGCCGCCAAACCCTTTGCTGCCCCTCCGTGACCCTGCCTTCCTTCCCTCCCTGCCAGGCAAAGAGAAGAAAGGCCCCCTTTTGGAGGGAGCCCCCCTGAAGCTGAAGCCCCGGAGCATCCATGAGCTCTCTGTGGAGCAGCAGCTGTACTACAAGGAGATCACGGAGGCCTGCGTGGGCTCCTGCGAGGCAAAGCGGGCGGTGAGAAACCGTGGAAGGGAACCCCCGAGATCCTCTAGTCCAGCCCCCTGCACAAGGCAGCAGTCGCAGGAGTTGGGGACCTGCTCCTGCCCAGAGGAAAGCCGGCTCTGAATCAGCTGGCTTAGGGCACAGGAAGAGCCTGGCAGCAGGATCAGGCCAGCGGTTGCCCATCTGGCCCAGAACCCTCTTCTTGCAGTGGCCAGCCAGGTGCCCGTTATAGGAAACAGGCAGCAGGATCTGAGCACGCGCAGCCTCTCCTCTCCTGTTGTTGCCAGCAACTGGGATTCAGAGTGTCTGCTGTTGTGGCAGAGCCCTCGCTCCTTCATTAATTTGCCTAATCCTCTTTTAAAGCCAGGTTGGTGGCTGTCCCAGCCTGCTGTGGCAGGGAGTTCCACAGCTTAAACCTGCGCTGCAACAATAACAACAACAACAATAATAATAATTAATAATAATAAATTTATTTATACCCCGCCCATCTGGCTGGGCTTCCCCAGCCACTCTGGGTGGCTTCCAACAGAATATTAAAATACGGTAATACATCAAACATTAAAAGCTTCCCTAAAGAGGGCTGCCTTCAGATGTCTTCTAAAAGTCTGGTGGTTGTTTTTCTCTTTGATGTCTGGTGGGAGGGCGTTCCACAGGGCGGGTGCCACCTCCGAGAAGGCCCTCTGCCTGGTTCCCTGTAACTTGGCTTCTCGCAATGAAGGAACTGCCAGAAGGCCCTCGGCACTGGACCTCAGTGTTCAGGCTGAATGATGGGGATGGAGACGCTCCTTCAGGTCTACTGGGCCTTTGAGGCCGTTTAGGGCTTTCAAGGTCAACACCAACACTTTGAATTGTGCTTAGAAAGGTACTGGGAGCCAATGCAGGTCTTTCAAGAAGTGCTTTTATTTGTCCTGAATCTTCTTAGCTCTCCCTCCATCACCGCAGTGCCTTGGACAAGGGACAGTGAGGGGCTTGTGTGGCCAGTTTATACAGTAGTACCTCTTTGTGAGTCCGCCCCACTTAGCATCCATTTCGTGGAACGTCTGCAGCAAACCTGGAAGTACCAGGATGGGTTACTTCTGGGTTTGCCGCTCGCGCAAAATAGCACTTTGTCGAGCGTCCAGTTCTCCTGAACGGATCCCGGACTCAAAACAAGGTGCCACTTTAATCCCACCCTGGAGCCCTCCTGCTGGTGACTTGGACTACAATACCCAGCAGCCAGTATTCCCAGCGCTGATGCATCATGGGAAGTGGAGCCCAACACTTTTCGAGGCCGGTGGCTGGAAACCACAGGAAAGGAGACTATTGCTCTGTGGCTCGGATCCTGCTTGTGGAGTTCCTTTTGGGGTGTCTGGTTATGAGACCAGGATGCTGGCCAAGTTTCCTATGATTCCCACATGGAGCCTCCATGGACAAAGCCAGTCTACCTCAGAATGGCAGAGAACAAGAGCGGGAGGAGGCCGCTGCCCTCGCATCCTCCTTGGGGGCGTTGGGTCGGCCACTGTGAGAACAGGATGCCAGTGGCCTGATCCAGCTGCAACGCCCTCCCTGATTCCTGACGTTCTGCCTTTTTTTCTGCAGGAGGCTCTTCAGAGCATCGCCACAGACCCCGGCCTCTACCAGATGCTTCCTCGCTTCAGCACGTTCATCTCCGAAGGGGTAAGGGGTTTGTGTGCAAAGGGCGGGGAGGATTTTAGAAAAGTCTTTCAAAACCAGATGAAAACTCGCACCCGCTTCCTAAGCATCCAGACAGGCTTGCCTAGGCGAAGCATGTTCTCAGTAGGCGCCGAAAAGAGTACAGCGAGGGTGCCTTTGCGTGATGTCAAGAGGCAGGGAGTTCCAGAGTCCAGGCGCCGCCACACTAAACGATCGAGTTCTTGCAAATGTGGAATGGGTGTTGCACGGCACCTGTGGCAGTGCCCCTCCTGCTGTTGAGTTGGGCGCATGTGGAGTTAGGCGATCATGCAGGTAAATGGGTCTCGAGCTTTTTAAGGGCTTTGTATCCTGATAGTGAGGGAGGTGGGTTAAACCACACAGCCTAGGACTTGCCGATCAGAAGGTTGGCGGTTCAAATCCCCGCGATGGGGTGAGCTCCTGTTGCTCGGCCCCTGCTCCTGCCAACCTAGCAGTTCGAAAGCACACCAGTGCAAGTAGATAAATAGGTACCACTCCAGCGGGAAGGTAAACGGCATTTCCGTGCGCTGCTCTGGTTCTCCAGAAGCGGCTTAGTCCTGCTGGCCACATGACCCAGGAGCTGTACGCCGGCTCCCTCGGCCAATAAAGCGAGATGAGCGCCGCAACCCCAGAGTCGGCCATGACTGAACCTAATGGTCAGGGGTCCCTTTACCTTTTATCCTGATAGTAGCAGCAGCACCTTGAACCTGGCCCTGTCTCGGATCAGACCCCTCAGCAGCAAAGGCACTCACTGCAGGCAAGGCCTCCTTGCTCCTGTCAGCAATCGTGCTGCAGCATCCCACGCCTACTGCAGCCTCCGGGTCAGGCGCGAAAGAAGCCCTGCATTCGAGGGCACATTTTATTTTTTAAAAAATTTTTTTTACTGAGTTTTTGATAATGTTATACATATGAAACAAAACCATTTCAAACATTAAAATACAAGGTTCTTTCAAACCTCCTTCCCTCCCTGCATGGGTTCCATGTTTAAATTTAAATTTGCTGCATCTTTTACCTTTACTAATCCATTATATAACCATTGTGACCATAAATAGTTCCACATTACAAGTGTCCTTACATCCCTGCCAAAGATTTTAACTGTTTACAGTGGTCTTTTAAACAAATTACAAATTTACTCCAGTCTTTAGAAAACACTTGAGCTTCCTGGTTTCGGATCTTCCCCGTCAGTTTCACCATCTCTGCCTATTCCATCAGTTTCGTCTGCCATTCTTCTTTTATTGGTACTTCTCCTTCCTTCCATCTCTGGGCTAGAAGCATTCTCGCTGCTGCCGTTGCATACATAAAAAGTCTTTTATCTTCTTTTGGAAACTCTATTATACCTAGTAAAAAGGCTTCTGGTTTTTTGACAAATGCGTTTCTAAACATTTTTTGCTCCATAAGACGCACCTAGCTTTTAGAGGAGGAAAACAAGAAAAAAAATATTCTGAATGAAACAGTGGATATATCATTTTTTTGGTTCAGGCTGAAGCCATGGACATGCTGTGTGATCTGATGGTGAATTTGGGGTGACCCAATGCAAAAATCCTGAAGATCCATGGGCTTTTACCTCCCCCCTTATCTCTCTCCCAATCCCACTGATCAGCTGTTTCCTTTCAACACTCCCTTCCCTCTTGTTTGCCTTAGTGTCTTTTCCTTAGCTGGAGAGTTTTCCCCTCCTCCTTTTCTTCTAATTTCTCTCTTTATTGCTTTAGTCTTCCTGTTTTCTCCCCTTTGCAAGTTTGCTGTCTTTACCTTCCCCCTCCCAGGCAGCCTCCTTTATCTCTAGCGTCCCTTATCTCCCTCCCAATCGGCAAGCGATCAGCAGCTTTGTTTCAACACCCACTTCCCTCTTTCAAAAAAAAGAGAGCATGATCTGCTTTTTGCCCCTGGGCAATTCAGCTCCAGGGACCACGCATTCGCTCTGTAAGATGCACAGACATTTCCCCTTACTTTTTAGGAAGAAAAAAGTGTGTCTTATGGAGCGAAAAATACGGTGTGCCATTTCCCAGAAAGCCTTTACCAATGTACATGTCCACCATATATGGAAAAAGGTGCCTAGAGGCATATCTCTGTAGCTGCCGGCTGCCTTTCCAGTCTGATCTGGAGCCCCTCACCTGAGGCCCCTGTCTCCTCATCCCTCCCTCTCTCCCTCCAGGTGCGGGTGAATGTGGTACAGAACAACCTGGCTCTGCTGATCTACCTGATGCGGATGGTGAAGGCCTTGATGGACAACCCCACCCTCTACCTGGAGAAATACGTGAGCCCCCCCCCTCTCTCTCTCAGGGATGGAGAGACCATTAAGCAAAATAAGCCCGTTCTTAGGGCATCAGAGTAAGCGGGGGGAACCACAGACAGGGTCCATGGGCCACGTGGTGCCGCTGAACCAGGTTCCCCTGGGGGGGCGGGGGCGAAGAAGGCTGAACTTTATAAAATAAGTGTAGAAGATATCGAGCATGCCTCATCCAAACACTCTGGTATACAGTAGTACTTTAAGAACTTAATCCGTTCTAGAAGTAGGTGTTTTGGTTTGTGAACTTTGCCTTGGAAGCAGAACATGTTCCGCTTCCTGTTGAGTGTGTTCCATTTGTAAATAGAGTCCCCCGCTGCTATGGGAAAGCATGCCTTGGTTTAAGAACGCTTTGGTTTAAGCGTGCTTTCCCATTGCAGCCGGGGACTCTATTTACAAATGGGACACACTCAACAGGAAGCGGAACATGTTCTTATTCCAAGGCAAAGTTCACAAACCAAAACACCTACTTCCGGGTTTGCAGCGTTCTTAATCCAAGCTGTTCATAAACTAAGCTGTTCTTAAACCAAGGTACCACTGTATTTGCCTTGGTGTATTTTTAACAAGAACGGTCACAAATGGCTGAGCGTTCCTTTTCTCAGCTAGAAGTCCCAGCAGAGCAACTAGGCAAGCCAGACGCCTGTTCTCGACAAAGTACAGAAGCAGGTGTGTTACGTAAGATTAGTTTTGAGGATCCGATCAAGGTGAAAATTACCCTAACCCACACATTCTTTTATAAGCAGTCGTTAACAGTCTTCCACAGGTTTACCACACCCATTGAGTCAATCCCCCATCTCCCACTACCCTTCTGAGAAAAACCCCACCCCACCTTCCCACTATATATAAGAGTCTGGTGACTTCTGTTTCAGTGTATCTGAAGCATGCACACGGAAGCTTAGACCCAGAACAAACTTCGTTGGTCCATAAGGTGCTACTGGACAATTTGTTTAAGCTTTTTCATTCTTTTATAAATTATAGTTATTATCTGAATAAATACAAAATTTAGCAGGCTATTAATATGTATGTATCAACTCGTTCCAGATAATCGCCATACAGTGGTACCTCTGGATGCGAACAGGATCCGTTCCGGAGCCCCATTCGCATCCTAAGTAGAACGTAAGACGCATCTGCGCGGGTCACGTTTTGCCCCTTCTGCGCATGTGCGTGACGTCATTTTGAGCGTCTCTGCGTGTGCGAGCGGCGAAACCCGGAAGTAACGCGCTCCGTTACTTCTGGGTTGCTGCGGAGAGTAACTTGAAAACACTCAACCTGAAGCACATTTAACCCGAGGTATGACTGTGTTGGTCGAAATAAAGTCTCGTGTCTGCAAGCAGCTCGGTTTTTTATTATCCTTTGAATTAGGTATATACAGGGGCACCAAAATCTTTTTGAGTGCAAAAGGTCTTAATCCAGCCCTGCTCTCTCTGGGGGGCTGGGGGCCACTGGGCAGGTGGGTGACGGGGAGACACCCAAGGGAGTCTCTCCCAGCTCCCTTTGTGGCACAACCGCAACACAAGCAGCCTCATCTTGCTGCTAGCGGGTCTTAGTCTTGTACTGAAACAGCCCTTCCTCTTCCTCGTCCAGCCCGGGCTGGGGGGGTGTCTTGGGGGTGCCCCAAAGTGAGTCGGGAGCGGGCGCTGACCTTAACGCCATGGGCATCTTTTCTTCCCCACCCCCTGGCAGCTCCACGAACTGATCCCGGCCGTCATGACCTGCATCGTCAGCCGCCAGCTGTGTCTTCGGCCGGACGTGGACAACCACTGGGCGCTGCGGGACTTCGCCGCCCGGCTCATCGCCCAGATCTGCAAGAACTTCAGCACCACCACAAACAACATTCAGTCGCGCATCACCAAGACCTTCACCAAGGTGCATTTTAGCGCCGGAACACGCGGGCCTCCGATGGAGCTGAGCGTGGGGAGGTTGAGTTGGACTGCGGAACTCCCTGCCACCGCAGGCAGCGATGGGCACCGTCTAGGGTGGCTTTAAAAGAGGGTTGGGGGAATTCATGGAGGAGGGCAGGGTTTCGAGGGCTCCCGGTACGTTTCCGGGCACAATTCAAAGTGTTGGTGCTGAGCTTGAAAGCCCTAAACGGCCCCAAATGCCCAGTATACCTGAAGGAGCGTCTCCACCCCCATCGTCCAGCCCGGACACTGAGGTCCAGCTCCGAGGGCCTTCTGGCGGTTCCCTCGCTACGAGAAGCCCAGTTACAGGGAACCAGGCAGAGGGCCTTCTTGGTGGTGGCGCCCTCCCATCAGATGTCAAGGAGATAAAGAACTATCTGACTTTCAGAAGACATCTGAAGGCAACCCTTTTTAGGGAAGTCTTTTATGTTTTATGGTATTTTTAATATTCTGTTGGGAGTTGCCCAGAGTGGCTAGGGAGGCCCGGCCAGATGGGCGAGGTATGTCAATAATAATAATAATAATAATAATAATAATAATAGTTGTTGTTGTTGTCAGGATGGCTTTCCTTTGCCTCCCCAGTCGGGGGCAGCGATGCTTCTGAATCCCACTTGCTGGAAAACGCAGGAGGGGAGAGGGCTCTTGGGTTCGGATCCTGCTTGCAGCTTTCCTATAATAGGCAACTTTTTGGCTGCTGTAATGCTAAATGAGCCCCGTTTGGCCTGATCCACCAGCCAGGCTCTCCTCCTGTTCATATAATAAATAAAAAAAATTATTTATAACCCGCCCTCCCCAGCCAAGACCGGGCTCAGGGCGGCTAAAACCAGATATAAAAACAATTGATTAAAATACAACTTAAAAACAAGATTAAAACACAACATTAAAATGCAGCCTCATTTCAGCAGGAACTCAAAAACTTTTTGGAGGATGAAAACGTCAAGTGTTTACCAAGGCTAACTGTGCAGACTGGTCCTAAAGGTAAAGGGACCCCTGACCATTAGGTCCAGTCGTGGCCGATTCTGGGGTTGCGGTGCTCATCTCGCTTTACTGGCCGAGGGAGCCAGCGTACAGCTTCCGGGTCATGTGGCCAGTACCCATTTATCTACTTGCACTTTGAGGTGCTTTCGAACTGCTAGGTTGGCAGGAACAGGGACCGAACAACGGGAGCTCACCCCATTGCAAGGATTTGAACCGCCAACCTTCTGATCGGCAAGCCCTAGGCTCTGTGGTTTAACCCACAGCGCCACCCGCGTCCCTTCCAGACTGGTCCTACATGGGCCAGAAAAAAGCCAGGGAAGACCCCAAATAGGAGTTCCATCACAGGAAAGGAGAAAGGATAGAGGGGAAGGGGATCAAATTAGCTCCAAGCCAAAGGCCAGGCGGGACAACTCTGTCTTACAGGCCCTGCGGAAAGAAATCAGATCAAAATATGCATTTAGGGAATCCGCTCCCCTCCCCCTGACTCCTCTCTCTCTCTCTCTCTCTCTCTCTTCTTCCCCCACTAGAGCTGGGTGGACGAGAAGACCCCCTGGACCACGCGCTACGGCTCCATCGCAGGGCTGGCTGAGCTGGGGCACGACGTGAGTAGCCTCGGACCCAGCTGTGGGTACGGCAGGGGCATCCCGGGGGCAGGCGCTGGGCCTCACTCTCTCTCCTCCTGCCTCCCCAGGTGATCAAGACCCTCATCCTGCCCCGGCTTCAGGTGGAGGGGGAGAGGGTCCGCTCCGTCCTCGAGGGGCCGGTCGTCAGCAACATCGACAAGATCGGGGCCGACCACGTCCAGAGCCTCCTCTTGGTAAGGGGGCAGCTGGGGGGGTGTGGGGCTGCTGTCGAATGGTTTGCGTGCGTACAGAGAAAAAGCTGGTCCCAAGCACAGGGAGAAGCTGTGGGGAGGAAAATATAGGTCACCCATGTGGGGTAATTGATCGGCTGGAGCCCTAGGTCCAAAGTTTGGGGCTGGACAAATCTCTCCAGCAAGAGGGGAGCTCCCAGAAAAGTATTAAGGTCACAGAATCACGCAGCCCAGTGATGAAGCATGAGGAATACAGTAGAATTGGTTGGAAGGGACACCAAGGGTCATCTAGTCCAACCCGCTGCAACGCGATAATCTTTTGAACCCACAACCCTGAGATTAAGAGTCTCATGCTCGACTGACTTAGCTGCCCCCAATATAGGCAGTTGGATCCTTTAAACATCCCATTTAGTCCACTGCCCTTCTCTGCCCCTCTGGCAACGAACAGACCACACCGTTAGGAAGTTTAAATGCTTTACTTACAAACTTCAAAGGTCAGATTCATGCGTTAGTGCATGCAGCAAGGAGAAGAGCATGGGTGGGAAATTCAGAAAAATATTTCTGAGCGCATGGTCTGGGCAGTGCATCACTCTCCTCCTGTGTAACTTCCTTGCGCTTGAATCCTGCTTGTGGGCTTGCCAAGGGCATCTAGTTGGCGTCTGTGAGGGCAGGGCGGTGGAATAGGCGGGTCCCCTTTTTGCCCGACCAGCTTCTGGGCTCTTCTGCTCTTCCAATGGAACTTCCACATCCAGGGGCAGTCTTTCTCAATTCCCGGGCTCTTAGTGGCTTACGGGTGCTGGGCTTGGGTGCTTCTTCTGAAGTCTCTCCTACGTCCTCCCCCCACCGCAGAAACACTGTGCTCCGGTCCTGGCGAAGCTGCGCCCCCAGCCCGACAACCAGGAGGCCTACCGGGCGGAGTACGGGGCGCTGGGCACCCTCTTGTGCACCCACGTGGTCAAGGCTCGCGCCCAGGCCGCCATGCAGGCACAGCAGGTGAACCGGACCACCCTCACCATCACCCAGGTAAGGGGGGGCAGAACCCCCACCCCCAAGCACCCACGGGCTCCGGGTCTCTCACTGGGCGGCCCCACCCAGGGCTGCGGTTCCCCTCTCCCTTCATAATAATAATAAGTTTTATTAATTTTATTTAAATAAATTTTAAATATTTAAATTTTATTTAAAGAGGCAGCCCTGTTTAGGGAAGCTTTTAATGTTTAATAGGTTATTGTATTTTAGTGTTTTGTTGGAAGCCGCCCAGAGTGGCTGCAGAAACCATCCAGATATGCGGGGTATAAATAATAAATTATTATTATTAGGGCCTGGAACAAGGGCCTGGGGTCTGTGGTGTGCACACCTAGGATGCATTAGGAAGACTGGGTGCCATCTGTGCATGTGCAGAGTGCATTTGCCCTGCCACTGAAGGAACTCACACTCGGTAGTGGTGCCCGCCCTGTGGAACTCCCTCCCACCAGATGGGAAAAAACACCTACCAGACTTTTAGGAGACATCTGAAGGCAGCCCTGTTTAGGGAAGCCTTTCATATCTGAAGGGCTACTGTATTTTAACATTTTGTTGGAAGCCACCCAGAGTGGCTGTGGAAACCCAGCCAGATGGGCAGGGTATAAATAAAAAATTATTATTACAGTGGTACCTCGGGTTAAGTACTTAATTCGTTCCGGAGGTCCGTACTGAACCTGAAACTGATCTTAACCTGAAGCACCACTTTAGCTAATGGGGCCTCCTGCTGCTGCCACACCGCCAGAGCATGATTCCTGTTCTTATCCTGAAGCAAAGTTCTTAACCTGAAGCACTATTTCTGGGTTAGCAGAATGTGTAACCTGAAGTGTATGTAACCCGAGGCGTATGTAACCCGAGGTACTACATTATTATTATTATTATTATTATTATTATTATTATTATTATTATTATTATTCCTCCCCAGCCAAACACCAGCTATAAAACAATTGATTGAAATACAGTTTAAAAAACAAGATTAAAATGAACCTGGGAGGGAAAATCTAACCCCCCCTGTGATCCTCTCTCTGTCTCTCTCTCTCTCTCCGCAGCCTCGCCCCACGCTGACCCTGTCCCAGGCCCCCCAGGGGGGCTCCGGCAGCGCCTCGCGGGCCCCCAGCATCATCAAGATGCCCGGCTCCCTTGCCCTCCCCATGCAGACGCTGGTCTCTGCCCGGCCGGCCACCCCCACCCAGCCCTCCCCGCCGCCCACCAAGTTCATCGTCATGTCCTCCTCGGCCTCCGGGACGCCCACCTCGCAGCAGGTGATCACGCTCAGCGGGGGCCCCGCCTGCACCTCCACCTCCCCCGTCACCACCACCGTGCCCAGCACCCAGCCCCTGGTCAAGCTGGTCTCTGGCGGGCAGGCCGCCCCCAGCCCCCCCGTCTCCGGCAGCGTCCAGAAGTACATCGTGGTCTCGCTGCCCGCCGCCGCCGAGGGCAAAGGAGCGGGACCCGCCCAGCTCTCGCCCTCCTCCTCGGGGGCCGGCGGCTTGGCCCTGGCGGGGGGCATCAAACAGGAGCACGGCGAGAGCCCCCCGCCCCCCGGGAGCAGTGCCAGCACCTCGGCCGCCACCGCTTTCCTGGCCAAGGCCAACGGGGCACAGGGCTTGGTGCCAGAGTCCCCGCAGACGCCCTCCCTGTGAGGGAGGCCGGGCACGTCCCTGGATCGCAAGACGGCTGGGGGGCCGCAACACAGCACAGCACCTCCCCTTGCCCACTGCGTGCCAAGGAAGGGGGGCGACGGCGGCATCTCAGCAGCCTCTGCGTGACGTTAAGTCTATTCCCTCCGCACCTTTGGAGCAACTTGGGGGGCAGAGGAGAAGGAATCGAGACTCTGTGTTGTTTTTTCTTCCTGCGAGCAGCAGGGCCAAATTGGGGGGGTGCGTGTGTGTGTTTGTGAACGTTGGGGGGGGTGTCCCACGTTTGGTGTTGTAGAAAAGCCCCCCCTGTCCTTTCATCTGTGTCGCAGAACTGTAAATAGGTACTCTTTTAAGTTCCAATAAACTCGACTCTTCTACCTGTCTGTGAGAGTGGTGTTCGCCCTGTTCCCTTGTGGGATTCCCCCCCCCCCCAAATCTAGGACACAGTAAAAGGAACCCCCTTCCTCTTGAAAGGCCCGGGGAGATGGTGACGGCCAGCTGGGCTTGGCAAGGCAGGCCCAACTCAAAGCAGGCAGCTGTGAGTGCGGCAGGTGCAGCTCCCATCAGAGAGTCCTAGACTTGGAAGGGACCTCGAGGGTCATCCAGCCCAACCCCGAAATAATAACACAGGAATTGCAGCACGGGAATCCCCAACAGGGGTTCTCTGCTGAGAAACCTCCAAGGAAGGAGAGCCCACCTTTTTCTGAGGGCGCCCAGCCCTCTCCTACCTTCAAAAAGTTCTTTCTAACATCTACTTGGAGAATCTCGCTGGGGTGGACGACACTGCAGGCCCCCCAGTTCTCCATCTGCTGCTGCCATGTGCATATGAAGTCCTTGCTTTTGCTGCATCCTGGCGCTTTCTTGGCACGCCAGTCCAGGGCGTGGGGGATCCGGGCTCCCCAACCGGTTCTGCCAGCTTCCCGTGGGGCTCCCTGGTAGGTCTGGATGTGGGCCTGCCCCTCTCTGCAAGCTCCAGCCTGCGCCTCCCGCAAAGAGGAAGCTGCGCTGGACCCGCCGGGAGGAAGCAGGTAAGAGGCCTCACCTTTGCCCACCTGTTGGGAGGGGAGGGGAGGAGGAGAAGTCCCTTGGGTGGGACCAGAGGCAGAGCGCCAGGCCTGGGAAAAGGGGTTGTGTAAAAGCAGCCATTCCAAAAAGAGCCTGGGGCAGAAGTGAGAAAGGGGTGCCTCTGGAAGAACTTTCTGAGGGCCAGATTGACAGAAGTTGGTGGCCTCTCCTTCCTGGGTTCTTAAACAAGGGTTTGGGTGGCCAGGGATTCCTGCAGCGCATGGGGTTGGACTAGATGGCCCCTGGAGGCGCCTTGCAGCTCTGTAATTCCAGGGTTGATTTTGAAGCGCCACAGGTTGGGCGCCCTCGCTGCCTCCGGAGATGGCGAGTGCCACCACTTTGGGCTGGCAAGGGTCCTCTAGTAGTCCAGCCCCCTGCGACGCACGGTGCCCCTCACCGCCTCCCGTCGGAGAGGGGCAGGATCCGGCTTGCCTTTCCCACGGATCCCTTCCTAGCCCCGCACCAAGGCCGTTTTTCGGAGGCGAGGCTTCCAGGACGCGCGAGTACCAGGGCGCACGGCGGCAGCAGCCTCCGCTCCCCACAAACACGCGGACACGTCTGGGGCTCACTTCGCGACTTCTTTACTGTCTCGGGCGGGCGAGACCCCCCCTGGCCGCCTGACGGGGGGCGTCCGGCTGCACAGCTCCCGGAGCTGCTGGGGGAGCAGCGTCGCCTGTCCGCCCTCGCCCAGGACGCAGGGGAGCCAGCGCGCGTCGTAGACCACCTGCCCTCGAGGGGCGCCGCCGCAGCTCCCTTTGGGGACTTCGCCCTTGGAGTCCGTGCGCAGGATCAGGATCTTGGAGGGGCAGGGCGCGCGCAGGCGGCGCTCCCGAGGGGACGGCGAGCGGCTCGCCACCTGCTGCCGCGAGCGCCGGTGCCGCCCCGACGCCTCCTCCAAGTCCTCCGGTTGCTGCTGCTGCTCCTGCCGCCGGGCGCTGCTCGACGGCTCGGGGCGCTTCCCGTCGGTCCCGTCCCTCCTGGAGACCCGACGGCTCAATCCGCTGCCGCCGCCGCCGCCGCCGTCGAGGGCCCGGCTGGAGCTGTGTCTGTGCGTCTGGGGAGCCGCCTCTGGACGAGAGGAGGCGCGGTGGGTGCTGCGCGCGCTCTTGGGGCGTCCGCCTTCTGCAAATTCGGGTGCAGGGGAGAAGAGAGAGAGAGAGAGAGAGAGAGAGAGAGAGAGAGAGAGAGAGAGAGAGAAAGAAAGGGTGAGGCCCCAAGGAGGAGGGTCCCCAAATCGCTCCTCCATCTCTGTGCCCCCGTCCCAATTTGGAGCAACTCTGCGCACCCCCATCTGCGTGCGCCAGAGGCACTCGGCCGTTCCGGTACCCAAAGTCACACCGGCCCACCGAGGGGAGATTTTTATTGCATGAGATATTTTTTTTGGAACCGCCTGTTTGTAGGAAACGGCGACAGCAACACCCTCGAGCGGCATACCAGAAAAGTATACCGTTACCCAGGAAAATGGGGGAAAATTTGCAACCCGACTTTAATGCGCACACAGAACGCAATTTCTAAGCACCTGGCGCCGGAAGTGGTGCCTTTGAAGGCTCCTGCCTGGTGTCAAAACGCAGGGAGTTCCGAAGTTGTATGTGCTGCCACACTAAATTATAGATTTCGTGCAAGGGAAGCCCCTCCAAGGGAGCATTGCAGGAAGGCACTCTGCACATGCTTGAGAGCAGTCTGCCCTATGCTCCTAACTCCAGCTGCTAGTGGGCTGAGTTCTGCTGGGATTGCAAGCTGTGGTTTTCCTGCCTCAAGCACAGCAGCAAAGACTGACTCTCTCTCTCTCTGTGCATAGCAGCCAAAGTCAGCCAAGTCTTGGAGGTCCCGGACCACAGAGAGGTTAGGCTGGCCTCCGCCAGAGCCAGGGCTTTCTCGGCTGCGGCTCCAATCTGGTGGAACGCTCTGTCCCAAGAGACCAGGGCCCTGCGGGACTTGACATCTTTCTGCAGGGCTTGCAAGACGGAGCTGTTCCACCAGGCCTTTGGCCAAGGCACAGTCTGACCCCCTCTCTCCTTCTGTAATCCTCATAGCACTCTAGCCCAATGGTTGCCATTAATTTGATTTGAATTGATTTTAGAATGAATTGATTTTAGAATGTATTTCAATTAATTATAATAATAATAATAATAATAATTTTTTATTTATACCCCGCCCTCCCCAGCCAAGGCCGGGCTCAGAGCGGCTTACAAGCAATAATAAAAACAAGATGAGTGATTACAACTTAAAAACAAAAATAAAATACAACATTAAAATAATGGAACATTAAAATATTAAAAAATTGACCGTGATTTTATGTAAACTGTGTTACTTTTACTGTTGTTAGTCGCTCTGAGCCCAGCTTCAGCAGCTGGGGAGGGGGGATATTAATAATAATAATAATCATCATCATCATCATCATCATCATCATCATAGCTAGAGAATCCTGCAAGCAGCGGGTTTTCTTTCTCTTTCCCTTACTTTTTAAATGCAACTATTAAAATTCATTTTCTCAACACCCCAAAACCAGTCGCCTGAGGCGGCCACCTCACTCTGCTGAATGGGAGGGCTGGGCCCTCTTGGGTGCGAGTGACTCTGCCCCCCAGCCACGAGTGTAGCCAGGATTCTTGTTAGGTGGGGCAGGACTTTTGTTGGAGGGGGGAGAACCAATGAGGTTGGTCAGTTAGTTAAGTGCTTCTATTGTTTTGCTGAAGTCAGGAGTGCCTGGCGTGCTCTGGTCCAGGGGGTCACGAAGAGTCGGACACGACTAAACAAACAAAATTGTTTTGTTTGATGGGGGGACTGCCCCCTGCCCCCCCGGCTACACCCGTGCCATCTCCAAGCTGCCCGGCCCTTAAATTCAGTTTTTCCTTGACTTTTGATTTGCACCCTGTCTTGGACCTAAAAGCAGAGAGGGAAGAGAATCTCCCATCCCACACACCGTGGGGCTCCCGGTACCACCTCCAGCTGAAAGGGGGGGCTGTAGCCTTGGGTTCAGACCCCCCACCCCTGACAACACCCCCAGCTAGGCCTGGCAAACCCCAGAGAACCACTGCTGCTACCTGCCTGCGCAGACAGTACTGGTCTAGACGCACCCAAGGGGGGCTTGGATTATTGTGGGTTGGGGACATCCTTACTTGGGATGGGGTGAAGAGACAGGAGGAGCCTCAGATCCGCTTTTAACTGCAGTGCAGACAAGCCCCAGAAGTTTGGGAAGGGGCTTTTCTTGGCGGGAAGATGGGCAAAGGGAGGGAGCCTGGAAGAAGCTGCCTGGTGCTCCAACTCCCATCACCCCCTACCAGCTCGTGGTTGAGGGAGGTGGGATATTGCAGTCCAGGCAACACCTGAGAGCCCAAAGTCAAAGAACAGGGCCCTCCGCCCACTGGCCGGCCACAGCTCTCCTTGGGTTGCCGATCTGCCTGCAGATGCCGTCAGGACTCGAACTCAGGGCCTGCTGCAGGCAGAGCAACACAGCCCATCCTGGACTGTGCAGAGTCCAGGCAAAGATCCATTGTGGGGTCCCTGCAGAGTCTGGGGGAGAGCATCTTTCAGGGGCCGTGATGTGAATGGGGATCCCCCCCCCCGCCTCTGGTGGCTCCCCAAGTTTTCTCATCCCACAAAAAAGGACTCCCCGACCTCGGCTGCTTGTCGGCTCCAGCGCCTCTTTGGCCTCCTGCTCCTGCTTCTCTCTCTTGCGCTTGCTCCGGGGAACCTCTTTGCTGCTGAAGGGCGGCGGAGGCAGGCAGAGCTGGGGGGGGGGCGAGAAATATTAATAATAATTCCTTTATATCCCGCCCATCTGGCTGGGTTTCCCCAGCCACTCTGGGTGGCTCCCAATAATAATAGCGATAAAAGATCAAACATTAAAAACTTCCCTAAACAGAGCTGCCTTCAGGTGTCTTCTGAAAGTCAGATTGTTGTTTATGTGGGTGTTCCAGGCAGGCAGGCGCCACCACCAAGGAGGCCCTCTGCCTGGTTCCCTGTGACCTCACGTCTCCTGACCAAGGCGGTTCCAGTCCCATGATGAGGCCTGAATCCTGACTCAAGGGGATCCAAATGGTCCGCATCCTCCAGGTGTGCCTGGAGCCGTTCAGCAACCACCCGCTCCATCACCTTGCCCAAGAATGGAAGATTTGAGACCGGGTCTGGGAACGCTCCTTCACAGAGGAAAGCATTCCCCGCCCCACAGAGCCCATCGCCCAGCCCCTCCCTGCTCACTTTTATGAGGCCAGGTCAGCAGGTCCAGTGAGCGGGGCATCAGGTGTCCTCCTCCAACAACCAGTCCCAGCTTCAGGTGGGCCAGATGGGCTTGGGTCGTTCCTGCATTTCAGGGGGTTGGTCTAGATGACCCTTAGGGGTCCCTCCCAAATCTACAGGTCTACAATTCTTGAATTTCCTGCCCCAGAGCCAGAGGGAGGAGGTCAGGGGTGGATTCCGGCACTCCTAGCTGGCCACTGTTGGCAGCTGGAGACTTAATATTTGGGGGTGTTAACGGAGAAATCTGAGGGCTCCCTTGGACAAAAAAACAAGGACCCCAGCCAGGAATCCCAGAGCAAAACAGCAGCCAGTCGGCTTGGTCTTGATTGAAGACTGTCGCCACAGGACTCCCACCTGCCACCAGGTGAAACAAGATGGAAGCCCCAAACAAAAGGGAACCCAAACTTTTATTAGCAGCTAATCACCATGTTAAAGGTAAAGGTAAAGGGACCCCTGACTATTAGGTCCAGTCGTGACCGACTCTGGGGTTGCAGCGCTCATCTCGCTTTACTGGCCGAGGGAGCCGGCGTTCAGCTTCCGGGTCATGTGACCAGCATGACTAAGCCGCTTCTGGCGAACCAGAGCAGTGCACGGAAACGCCATTCACCTTCCCACTGGAGCGGTACCTATTTATCTACTTGCACTTTGACGTGCTTTCGAACTGCTAGGTTGGCAGGAGCAGGGACCGAGCAACGGGAGCTCACCCCGTCACGGGGATTCGAACCACTGACTTTCTGATCGGCAAGCCCAAGAGGCTGTCTAGGACCATGAAGGTTGGCATGCCAACTGGGAAGGGCTCCTGTAGACGTGTTGGCATGCTCAAGGGATTATGGCTGCCCTGTATCAAACCACCCCCCTTTGATAGTTCTTCCTTCATGGAGGAAAATAAAAGTGGAACGGTACAGATCCGATGCACGGGTGATTTTCTATGAATTTATAACAGAAGTGTCGCGTATGTCATGTGTGAATGTGTGTGTGTGTCAAGTTTGTACAAACTGAATGATTGGTGGGTGTCTTTTACTGCAACACCTGTGAGTCAGTACATAGAGACATTGATCAGTGAATTCTTACATTTGGTATCGCACAGCAAAGGCCCTTTGAATAGATAGGAAGACACTGTGATGAAGTGTTTTGTGGGGACAAGTCACAAAAGTCACAAAAGTGATTGTGCTGGTTTTGGTAGTGGGCTGCAGGTGCATGATATACGCTGGAGGGGCAACCCCCCCCCAACCTATGCATAAATTCCTGCAACAGGGGGTCTGGCCTAGTAGGGCATTACTCCCCCCCCCCAACCCCTCGCCCGTCCTCACCAGAGCAATGACGTTGTTGGCTACGCAGAGCAAGACCAGGCCGCCCAGAAACTTGATGGCCAAGTCCCCGACTTCCTGGCAGGAGCTGTGCTTGGAAGACATGGCAGGAGGTGGGCTGCCATTGCAGACTGAGGACCAAGAAACCAGCCGGTGGGGGGGGGGCAGGGAGGAGAAGCCATTGTGAGGCGGCAGCGATGAGCTCACAGTAGGAGAGGAGGGGGCAGCGAAGGCCTGGCATTGTGTGGGGTCTTCCATCCCTGCCCTATAAGCTCCCCGTTGACCCGCGAAAGGCAAACTCTCAGGAATTTTTAAGTAGTAGATAGGTAGCCGTGTTGGTCTGCCATAGTCAAAATAAAAAAATTCCTTCCAGTAGCACCTTAAAGACCAACTAAGTTAGTTCTTGGTATGAGCTTTCGTGTGCATGCACACTTCTTCTTCAGGAATTTTTAAGGAATTGACAGGCTGCGTTGATTCCTGTGTTGCGGGTTGGGATGGATGGCCTTTAGGGGTCTCCCTTCCCACTCAGCAATTCCGTGATTAGATTTCAAAAGAATAAAAGTCAAATCTGCCTCCTATTTTTTCTTCTTCCTGTTTTATTCTGTCGCTTTGGGGGCCGCTTCTTCTTCTTTTTGAATTTGCATTTTATTTATTTGTTAACATTCTTATATTACATTGGTAAACGTTGTCCTATTACATTACAGGACTTACTGTAATAAAATTTCCAATGTGTATACAAAAATGATATACAAATTTTATGTACCTAGAAAGAAAATGAAAAACAAAAAAAGAGAAAAATCAAAAACCAATTCCCCCCCCCAAATCATATACCGTACATACCAACACACTAGACTTCCTGTCTTTTCCATTGTATATTCCTTTTTTGCAAATGAATATATGATACAATACAATATCTTTATTGTCATTGTCCCATACAGAACAATGAAACTGAAAAATCTACATAAGACATTCAAAAACCCCTAAAAACTCTGAAACCCCATTTTAAAATACAATATACTCCTATAGAGACTCCTTATACTGGGTTTAAAACCAGAATTGCATTTGGGTAGAAACTGTTTCTCAGGCGGCTAGTCCTAAGAGAATGTGCTCTTATTATTGTATATTTCTTGACATATTATCTAATACATTCCTAGATCAATAGGTGCTCTTAGTCTTGTTTCTCAACTCCATCTCACTCCAATGTCAGTCGAATGCTAGCTATGCAAATCTGCCTCCTAACCTGTCTGTTTCTTCCCTCCCCCCCCCACCCCCATAATTCTGACCCGGGGTCCCTCGTCCCTCCTCCAAGGGCTGGAGCCCCCCGCCCTATGTCTCCCCCCCCTTGCTTCCTCTCTAGGTCGCCATGCCTTCCAGGCTGAAGTTCTTCCGGGGACAGCGCTACCAGCACCTGAAGAAGCGCTGCCTGCAGCAGCAGAGCCTCTTTGAGGACCCCGAGTTCCCGGCCACAAACGCCTCCCTCTTCTACCGCAGAGACCCTCTGCAGGGAGTCTCCTGGAAGCGCCCCGGGGTGAGCAGGAGACAGGGGCGCCTAGTGGTTGGAGCGCTGGAGAGGCCAGGGTTCACATTCCCCCACTCGGCCCTCGGGAAGCTCCCTTGGGGGCCGGTCCCCGCCTGGCCTACCTTGCAGGGGTTATTGAGAAGGGGAGCCCCCCCCAAATCATGGAATTGCAGAGTCTCAAGGGACCCTCAGAGGCCCTCTAGTCCAACCCCATGTGCAGTGCAGGAATCTTTTGCCCGGCGTGGGGCTCGAACTCACAACCTTGAGATTAAGGAGTCTGCCAACTGAGCTATCCCTGTATTAGGAGGAAAAAGTGGGGTGGGAATTAAATGAATACATAAATACGGGGTCTTGGGGTGGGGTTGGTGAATCCTACTGTACCCAAAGGACTTCAGCTCAGCAGATCCCCATAAACTTGGGGTCCCCTCCACAAGCAGGGTGTTTCCTTGACCCCAAAGGGGTGGGAGAGAGTGGGGGCCTGGGCAGATGTGGGGGACTCCCTGGTCCTGAATGGGGCAAGTGTGCCCCCTGAAGGACCAGGTGCGCAGCCTGGGAGTCATTTTGGACTCACAGCTGTCCATGGAGGTGCAGGTCAATTCTGTGTCCAGGGCAGCTTTCTACCAGCTCCATCTAGGACGCAGGATGAGACCCTCCCTGCCTGCAGACTGTCTGGCCAGAGTGGTGCATGCTCTAGTTATCTCCCGCTTGGACTACTGCCATGCGCTCTACGTGGGGCTACCTTTGAAGGTGACCCGGAAACTACAACTAATCCAGAATGCGGCAGCTAGACTGGGGACTGGGAGCGGCCGCCAAGACCACATAACACCAGTCCAGAAAGACCTCCATTGGCTCCCAGGACGTTTCCGAGCACAATTCAAAGTGTTGGTGCTGACCTTGAAAGCCCTAAACGGCCTCAAAGGCCCAGTAGACCTGAAGGAGCGTCTCCACCCCCATCGTTCTGCCAGGACTCTGAGGTCCAGCTCCGAGGGCATTCTGGTGGTTCCCTCTCTGCGAGAAGCCAAGTTGCAGGGAACCAGGCAGAGGGCCTTCTCGGTGATGGCGCCCGCCCTGTGGAACACCCTCCCACATATGTCAAAGAGAACAACTACCAGACTTTTAGAAGACATCTGAAGGCAGCCCTGTTTCGGGAAGCTTTTAAGGTTTGATGTATTACGGTATTTTATTATTTTGTTGGAATCCGCCCAGAGTGGCTAGGGAAACCCAGCCAGATGGGCGGGGTATAAATAATAAATTATTATTATTATTATTACTGTTATTGTTATTGTTATTATCATTATTATTGTTATTTTATATAAAGCGCGAAAGGCAGGAGCGTCATTTCCCACATTGCCAGGGTTGGACTAGGTGCCTCTGGGTGCCTCTTCCAGCGCTATGATTCTGTGCGATGCTGCCTCTGGCTTCTGCTGCTTCAGCCGCAGACCTGGCAGGGCTGTTTCTCAGGGGGAGGTGGGTGGGGAGAAGCCCCTTGGCTCTGCCAGGTCCTGCCCTATCATGGGGGGCGTTTGGGGTTCCAATGTCCAGAAAGCCTCTCTCCCTCCCTTGGCCAGGAGCTGTGCGCTGACCCCCGGCTCTTTGTGGACGGCATCAGCCCCAGGGACCTGCACCAGGGCAGCCTCGGGAACTGCTGGTTTGTGGCGGCCGCCTCCTGCCTGGCCAGCGAGCCCAGCATCTGGAAGAAGGTAGGGGCCCCTCCTTTGCCCACCCCCTTCCCCCCTTCTCTGCCCCCTCTCTGCCCAAGCAGACACCAGCCTCTCTCTTGTTTGCAAGCGGGATCTAGCCATGATGTGAACGGGGCTGGTTGGTTCAGGCCAGGGTGCCTCTGGTCATGTGCAGAGTGTCCGGAAGAGAGATGCAGCCCTGTCCAGAGGTCTGCCCTCTGAGGTGTGCCAGGCCTGCTGCGCCCAGGCAGAATCCAGTTCTTCTCTTTTTATTTTTTAAAATTAATTTATTTAACATAATTATTACAAAATATAAGCTAAATATTGCAAATACATACATATATATTTCAGATAAGCACACATATATAAAAAAGAGAAGAGAAGAAAAAAGAAGAAAAAATAAAGAGAAACTCTCTCTTTTTTAAAACAAACAAACAAACAAACAAACAAACAAACAAACAAACAAACAAACAAACCCAGAACCTAGCTGTGATTCTGGCTTCTTTGAGTGCCTCTGGGCATGTGCAAAGTGGCAAGGATCCATTCAGGGTTCGGTCAGTCAGCCAGCTACAAATCCACCTAACAGCTGCCTCGCCGCACTCCCATTTTACCAGCTTCCTGGCGAGAATATCCTGGGGGACTTTGTCAAAAGCCTTCCTGAAATCAAGATAAACTATGTCTTCAGCATTCCCCTGATCCACTCGTTTTGTATCTCGGCCTTTTTCTTTGGCCTCCTCCTGCCCGAGTCCAAAGCCCTTCCTGCTTCTCTTCCCTCAGGTCATCCCCAACCCCCGGGAGCAGGATTGGGACCCTGGCCGGCCCCACGCCTACGGCGGCATCTTCCGCTTCCGCTTCTGGCGCTGGGGCAGCTGGACGGAGGTTGTGGTGGACGACCGGCTGCCCTGCCGCCAGGGACAGCTCCTCTTCTGCCGCTCGGCCGAGCCCCGCGAGTTCTGGAGCGCCCTCCTGGAGAAGGCCTACGCCAAGTGGGTGGGGCAAAATGGGGGGGGAATTGGGTGGGGGGGTCTTCTCAAGGGCGTAAGGAGAGACCTGCTACTGGATCAGGCCACCTGGTTCAGCATCCTGGCCTCAAAATAGCGGAAGGACCCCAGGATCCTAGGGAGCGAGATATATTGGCAAAACCTATTGGTGTTTCGCAACTTTCCGACTCGTTGCAGGACCTTAGCCAGACCTAGCAGAGTCAACGCAGAATCCACGGAAGCAATTGGCGACTTGGCTGCAGGCAGGATAGACGAAGCAGGAACCAGGAACTTGTAGTTAGGTGTTTATTATATACAGCGGACTATTTACAGGAACACCGGGACGCGGGTGGCGCTGTGGGTTAAACCACAGAGCCGAGGACTTGCCGATCAGAAGGTCGGCGGTTCGAATCCCCGTGACGGGGTGAGCTCCCTTTGCTCGGTCCCTGCTCCTGCCCACCTAGCAGTTCGAAAGCACGTCCAAGTGCAAGTAGATAAATAGGTACCGCTCTGGCGGGAAGGTAAATGGCGTTTCCGTGCGCTGCTCTGGTTCGCCAGAAGTGGCTTAGTCATGCTGGCCACATGACCCAGAAGCTGTATGCCGGCTCCCACGGCCAATAAAGCAAGATGAGCGCCGCAAGCCCAGAGTCGGCCACGACTGGACCTAATGGTCAGGGGTCCCTTTACCTTTACCTATTTACAGGAACAGAACACGGACCTTTTGCTAGCTCTCTCTGACACGACTCACAACTCCTACACTCACTGACACACTGAACCACTGAACCCTGAACTAACACATTCCCGTTAGGAGGCCATTAATTATCGCTCCCTTGAGAGAGCTTGACCAATCAGGGAGCTGTCTCCATGTCTCTGTTATCACCAGGCAGACTTACTCCTTCACATGACCTTCTGGCTGTCTGCCAGACCTTAATTGACTCTGTGTGAGTAGCTACACATACATAGTTTCCCAACAAAATAGACTGCCTGGAGAACTTCTGAAGAGCCCCCATTGGCTGCTGGATCCGGCCAATGGGGGCCCATCTAGCCCTGTTCTCACAGTGGCCAAGTGGGTGCCCCAGTGGGGAAGCCTGTGGTCAGGATTTGAACACAAGAGCGCTCCCCCATCCCGCGATTTCCTGCAACTGGGGTTCAGAAGCATTGACTGCATGTGAACGCAGAGCAATAATCGATAGCCCTCTCCTCCTCCATGAATTTGTGTGATCCTTTTTTAAAGGCATCCAGGTTGGCTCCTGTAGCAGGGAGTTCCGCAGTCGCAACGCAGGAATCGCGGCTCAAGAACCCGACGGACAGCCGTCAGATCTCATGTGGCTCTTTTTATAATATTCCAGAGTACTTTAAAAAAATCTAATCTAGAAAAACAAACCGGAGAAGGGGGAAAGTAAAAGGAAAGGAAAAATAGAAAAAGATGAAATAGCTTCTGATTCTCTGTCTGCCAGCTAAATATACAGTGGTGCCTCGCAAGACGAAATTAATTCATTCCGCAAGCTTTTTCTTCTTGCGAGTTTTTCGTCTTGCGAAGCACGGTTTCCCATAGGAATGCATTGAAAATCAATTAATGTGTTCCTAGGGAAACCGCTTGCCAGGCTGGCGGTGCGGAGAAGGGCTTTTCTCCCCACCGCAAGCCTTCAGGACAGGTACGGGAACAGAGGGGAAGGCGCGCAGCGCTTCTCCTCTGTTCCCGGGGCTTGCGTGGGAGGAGGGTTTTTCCTCCCCACCGCCAACATTCAGAACAGCATTCTGAATGTTGGCGGTGGGAAGGAAAGCCCTTCTCCCACCGCAAGTCTTCAGGACAGCCATCCGAAGGCTGGCGCGGGGAGAAGGGCTTTCCGCCCCACCGCCAGCCTTCGGAGGAGGTCCGAGGACAGTGGGGAAGACGCGCTGCGCTTCCCCGCTGTCCCGGAGATTTCCCTATGGGCTTTCGTCTTGCGAAGGAAGCCCATAGGGAAATTCGTTTTGCGAAGCGCCTCCAAAACGGAAAACCCTTTCGTCTAGCGGGTTTTCCATCTTGCGAGGCGTTCGTCTTGCGGGGCACCACTGTACTAATATATTCGCTCAAATTAATATCCAGCTATTCTATTTTCTATCAACCATTATTTTTTGCCAGATATTATTATTTATTATTATTTAATTTTATTTATACCCTGCCCTCCCCGACCAAGACCGGCCACAGGGCAGCTAACACCCGGTATAAAAACAATTGATTAAAATACAACTTAAGATTAAAATACTACTGAAAATGCAGCCTCATTTCAGTGGAAGCCCAGATCGAAAACTGTTTGCGGGGAGAAAACGTCAAATCTTTGCCAAGGCCAACTCTCCAGACTGGTCTTATGTGGGCTAGAAAAGTCAGAGAAGTCCCCAAATAGGGGTTCCATCACCAAAGGAAAAGGAAGTTAATTTAAAGTCTGCCTTTAGTCTTAATAAATGTCAACAGTGGGCTTCGCAAGTGTGGGGAGGGCGGCTGGGATTCTCAGACCCTCCTCCTGACAGACTCTCCATTGGGGCAGCTGGCTGGCTGTAATCCCCCCCCCGGGCTGTGTGGTCGAATGGTTAGAGCACCTGCTCTGAGGGTGGGCCTTGTTCCTTCGCCCAAAAGACCGGTCATTGGGGAGTGACCAGCCCACCCCAGCCCCAACTTCAGCATTGGGGGGGGTCCCCCTCCCCGCTAACCACTGGGCATTCCAGCCCACCCACCCTCTTTCCCCTCTCCTCCCCAGGCTGAATGGCTGCTACGAGGCCCTGGAGGGCGGCAACACGGCCGAGGCGCTGGTGGACTTTTCGGGGGGCATTTCGGAGCCCCTGGCGCTGGACGAGGGGGGCTTCGGCACGGACCCCGAGAAGCGGAAGGAGCTCTTCCAGCAGCTGAAGAAAGCCCACGCCCGGGCGGCCCTCGTCAGCTGCTCCATCCGGGTGAGAAAAGAGGCCGAGGTGAAGGAGAGGCAGCGCGGCGCAGTGGTTAGAGCGCTGAAAGAGACCAGCGCTCGAATAATCCCAATTCTCGCTTGGTGTGACCCTCAAAGCCAGACTCTGCCTCTTGGCTTTCCTCGCAGGGCTGTTGTTGGGGACTGAATGAGGAAGGGGAGAGAGAGAGAGAGAGAGGGAAAGGGTTGGGATATCAGTGCAATAAATAAATTAAATAAAGATAAATTGGCCATTAGAAGTAAAAAGAGAAGCAGGGGGAAAGCATTCTTTCTCTCTCTCCCCCCCATTTTTATTTCTGCTTTTCAGATATATACATTTCACTGATTTTACAATCTTTTTGACATTTCAGAACTTGACTTCCTCCCCCTCTTTCTGCGGCTCCTTAAATTTATTTTTTTAATATCTTCTGCATATCCAAATTCACTTAACTCGCTCGTTTATCTTCTTCCAATATTTACTCTTTCGTAACTGCAGGTTATTACAATAATCCTACCAGTGGTTTTTTTTTTATCTGTTTGCAATTTACCTGTAAATAATTCAATAAACCATTTCCACTCTTTTATAAAAAAAAGTTCGTTATCTGGATTTCTTATTCTTCCAGTAAGTTTTGCCATTTCTGCATATTTTTTGTATCCATTCTTCCTTTTGCTGGGAATTCTCCTTTCCCTTTTTGGGCAAATAACATTCTTGCCACTGTAGTAGCAGACATGAATAAGTTTCTGTACAATTTAGGTAGTTCCACCCCTATAATTCCCAGAAGAAAAGCTTCTGGGTTTTGTTTGTTTTTTAACAAATGTTGCTTTAAACATCTTTTTCAATTCATTGTATATCGTTTCCCAGTAAGCTTTACCTTTACTGCAAGACCACCCATTATGATAGAAAGTAACATTCTTGCTGCTGTAGTTGCAGACATGAATTAAGTTTCTATACAATTTAGGTAGTTCTGTCGCTATAATTCCCAAGAGAAATAACATTTACGAATGTTGTTTTGAACATCTTTTTCGTTGCATTGTATATCGTTTCCCAGGAAGCCTTAACCTTCCTGCAAGACCACCACAGGGCGTTCTTAGTCTTGCATGGCTGTTCTCTGAATCTGTGTGTGTTGTGTGTCCCCCCCCCCATAGTCCCTCCCTGGCGAGGGGCCCGAGGCTGAGCTGCCCTGCGGCCTGGTCAGGGGCCACGCCTACGGGGTCACGGCGGTCAGGACCGTCCACCTGCGCAGGAGGAACTTGCTGGAGCTCTTCAAGGTCAAAAAGCTGCAGCTGATTCGCATGCGGAACCCCTGGGGGACGGTGGAATGGAACGGGGCCTGGAGCGACAAGTAAGGGGGCGCGCGGGAAGGCTGCCTTTGGGGTGGGCGGAAGGGGGAGAAGTCAGCCCCCTTAGTCACAGAATTATGGACCTGTAGAGATAGGAGGGGGCACCAGTGGTCATCTACTCCAACCCCTCAATGCAGGAATCTAGGGGAGAAGTCAGCCCCCTTAGTTGAAGAATTATGGATCTGTGGAGGTAGGGGGACCCCAGTGGTCATCTAGTCCAACCCCCACAATGCATGAATCTGGGGGAGCAGCCAGCCCCCTTAGTCGCAGAATTATGGACCTGTAGAGAAAGAAGGGGGCACCAGCGGTCATCTAGTCCAACCCCCACAATGCAAGAATCGCAGTTGAAGAATCCCTAAAGAGATGGTTGCCTGATCTCTGCTTAAAGGGGAAGGGGACCCCAAAGGTCATCCAGCCCAACCCCATGCAATGCAATGTGGTGGGGTCCCCCTGGAGGGGAAAGGAGACCGGGTGGGCTCTGGGGGGCTGTTAGAGAGGGTCCTGCTCGAGGGGCGGAGGCTTTTGACCTGTCTCACTTCAAACCTCCCCCCCCCCACACACACTTCAAAGGTCCCCAGAATGGCAGAAGGTGAGCCAGCGAAACCGGAAGCAAATGGGGGTAACCGTCCGGGACGATGGCGAATTCTGGTAAGTTGGGGCTTTTTGGGGGGGGGTCTCCATTGGTCTCTCTGTGATTGTGGTGCCCCCTCAGGGTCCGATCCTGCAAGACTCCATTTCAGGGGTCAGCTGCAGGTTTCTAGGACAGGCATAGGCAAACTCTGGCCCTCCAGATGTTTGGGGACACAAGTCCCATCATCCCTAGCTAACAGGACCAGTGGTCAGGGATGATGAGAATTGTAGTCCCAAACATCTGGAGGGCCAGAGTTTGCCTATGCCTGATCTAGGATGTGGAAAGACCCCAAGGCAGGCTGACCCCTCTTCCCCTCTCCATGGGGCAGCCCCTGCAGCCCCACTCCCAGCCTGCCAAGACCAGACTCTGACAGCTGATGGATTGATTGACTGACGGATAGTATTTCTGTTCCGGTTCAAATGAGTCCCAGAGCAGCTCACAAGCAACAAATAAATGCACAACGTCAGTAATTGCAACCGATAAAACACTATATTAGCAAACCAGCAAACTAAAATATAGCTGGACGTCACAATTGGAGCATGACACTGTCAGCATCGCCCTAGAGCCAGTGCGCCAACTGGACTCATGTACCTCAACCCCGACTGGGCTGGGCGAGCTGGGTAGCACCGCCAGAGACCTCCTTCCCGCAGGAAACGGTCACAGTGCTGTGGACTCACAGCTTAGAGCTGAGAGCACCGGATTCACTGTCTCAATACTTCAGTCGTTGCGCAGCAGAGTTTTGCAGAGTCTTGCAGAGTATAAACCACTCGGAGAGCAGCTCTGTAAAATATCTTCCGTTTATTCTATAACTACAACTATGGTACAAAACTATATACAGAGCTAAGTATTCTGAGCATAAATCAATGCTACACTGAGAGTCTGCAGCTGCTCTTAGCAGCAATCTTATCTCTAGGATCTCCAACACTCTCACTCTCTCCGATACACTGACTGACTGACTCTCTCTCACACACACAGATATGTTGCTGGGCAGAATAAGTTAATAGGCAGGACACGCCTCCTCTTCTCTGTGGAGAGTCAGCAGAGATCATCAGGAGATGGTCAGGAGATTCTTGGGTATGGGAGGGGTGAAATCTCCTCAGACACACCATCTGATTAGCAAACCAATAAGGCGTTTATAATCTCTGAAGCAATATTCACTAAATTGCAGCTAAAAAATAAGCTGCAAAGTCTGCACACCCCAATGTTTCATAACCTTTCGCTCTCTTTGGTTCATTGAGAGAGTGTGTCTAAGGAGCTCCAGCCGGCTCGAGTAAGTGAGCCAAGCCACACACACGCACCGGAAGGGTGAAGGAGAATATTTCCGACCTCGCCAGTCCCTGCCTGACTCTTCTTCCCTGTCTCCCTGACTTTCCCGGCAGGATGAGCTTTGAGGACTTCTGCGCCCATTTCACAGACGTCGTCATCTGCCGCCGCATGAACACGACGAGGCTGAGCTGCCGGCGGAGCTGGGTGGAGGGTCTGCAGTTTGGGGAGTGGGACCCCCAGAAGAGGCGGGCAGGGGGCTGCCTCAACCACAGGGACACCTTCCTGGAGAACCCCCAGGTGATTGGGGGAAAGCGATGGACGTTCTGGGACCCCATATTTCGAAAACCTCATCAGTTTCGGTTGTTTGCAAGCTGAGAATAAGGGCGAGAGGCTGAGTTCTCCTCTTTTTAGCGTTTTATTTCTTTTGCTTTAAATGCCCTTGCTTTCCCATTTTTGCTGCGATTCCGGCATTGCAAGGCGGGTTGGACTAGATGACCACTGGGGGTCGCTCCCAATTGTGCAGTTCGATTATGTCAATTTATTGATTTATTAAATCTGTACACTGCCCTCCATCCGTAGATTTCAGGGAGCTGCACAGCACAAAAACGCAAGATAAAAAACACAAAATACCGTATTGGCCCGAATATAAGCCGCACCCGAATATAAGCCACACCTTTAAAATTCAACGGGGGGGGGAGAGAAAAAGACAATACCCGAATATAAGCCGCTGCCTTAAAATTCTGCAGGCACTAACACCTGTTCCGTTTTACCGTCTGCCTGTTTCAGCAGTGATATCATAAAAGCACATTTTTGTAAGGTCGCGAATTTAAGCCACACTTTAACTTTTCACGGTCGGAATTTGGGGGGAAAAAAGGTGAGGCTTATATTCAGGCCTATACAGTCATACAGTGGCGTAGCGTGGGGGGTGCAGGGGGGGGCCCGGCCGCACCAGGCGCAACATCTGGGGGTTAGGGCTAGGGGGCGCAAATCCACGGGTTAGGGGCGCAAATCCACGGGTTAGGGGCGCAAATCCACGGGTTAGGGGGCGCAAATTACTTGCCTTGCCCCGGGTGCTGACAACCCACGCTACGCCACTGCAGTCATACCTCTTCTTGCGAATGCTTCATGTTGCATTTTTTTCAACCCGGAAGTGTTTATTTCTGGGTTTCGCTGTGCGTGCGTGCACAAGCATTCTGCGTGGTTCGCGCATGTGCAGAAGCACTCTATTGCAATTTGCAGATGCGCAGAAGTGCTGCTCTGGTTACGGTGCGAACCGCAACCCCAGAACGGATCATGTCCACAACCACAGGTACCACTGTACGGTACATAATAAAAATAAGAACAAGAACACACACACACACACACACACACACATATATATATGTGTGTGTGTATGTATACATATTAACAGATATATATACCATATAAGCAGTCAAAACAATAGGCTGACCTTTTCTCTCTTCTCCCCCCAGTTCTTCTTCGACGTGTCTGGGGTTCGAGACTCGGTCCTGATCTCGTTGCAGCAGGAAGACACCCGTCAGCTCCGGGGGTCTGGCTCCGGGGGGCACAACCTCCCCATTGGCTTCGAGCTCTTCAGCGTGAGTCCAAGCACCTCGTTCGGGGGGGGGGCTTGGGGGTGCAGGAAGCTCTGGGTGTGGGGAGTAGGGCAGGTCATAAAAAACTTTTTTTTTAAAATGCCTGCTCCAAAGGTCTTAGCCCAGCTTTGCCTGGGGACGGTGGGATATAAATAAAATCATCATCATCATCATCATTTTGCTACACTAGGGATTATCTAGCTATATCTGAAATTTCACGCATATCAGTTAATATCTTGACCCTGCTTGGCTGAACTGAAATTTCAGCCTTCATGACTTGGGAAAATGGCCAAGTAAACAGCTATTTTCATAGAGGAGGGTCAAGATATTAACTGATATGCATGAAATTTCAGATATAGCTAGATAATCCCTAGTGTAGCAAGATAAGACCTTTGGAGAAGGCATTTTCAAAACAAAGCTTCTAATGAACCGCCCCCTGGGGGGGAGGCCTTGCCTGACTTGGCAGGGGAGGGGCTGAGGGGGGGGGCCTTGGCGCTGCCATTTGAACTGCAGAGTTGGAAGGGACCCCCAGGACTCACCTGCCCCAATGGAGGCTTTTGAGCAGAGACCGGCTGGCCACCCCCAGGGGATTCTCGAGCGGCGATTCCTGCCTTTCTGGGGTTGGGCTGGATGACCTCTGGGGTCCCCTCCCCGTCCCATGTAATTCCCTTCCTCGCAGGTGGAGCAGAACCGGACTTGGCGCCTGCACCGCATCCCGCCCCGAATGGCCGGCTCCACCTACATCAACTCCCGCAGCGTCTTGCTCCGGGCGGAGGTGCCCGGGGGCCGCTACGCCCTCCTGCCCACGACCTTCGACCCCGGCCAAAGCAGCACCTTCCTCCTGCGCATCTACAGCGAGCGCCCGGCCAGGCTGCGGTGAGCGGGGCCCCTCGAACCCCAGCCTCCCTCTCCCTCTGAGCATCTGCAGAGTGCATCCGCCTCGCCTGACGGGCCTCTTCGCAGCAGCCCCTTTCAGCTTGGCAACTTGAGATTTCACGATGGTGACAAGTGTTCCTCTGGGCATGGGCAGAGTGCCTTTCCCTCACTATGGATGGAGCAGATTGTCTGATAACATAAAGACAGAGGGTGGTGTCTCTCCTCCAGGGGGTGTTCTCTCCTTCGCTGTGTATTTAATTTTAAAACACCCACCACCCCCAAAAACGATTCCTGGGAGCTCACTTGCCCCTCGCAGACCCCTGGTTCCTGGCGTTGTTGGCAAACTGCAGTTAGCGGGTGGGTGGGCTTTGGACGAAGGGGCCCTAAGCAGGGATGGCAGGGGGTGGACTGGATGACCCCTAGGAGCCCCATACAGATCTATCTTCCTGTAAGGCTATTTTCCCCCCCCCCCCATATTTAAATTGCATTTTAACCTGTATTTTAAATTGTTTGTTTTTTTCCTATTATGTTTTCACTGTAATTTTATTGGTGTTAGCCGCCCTGAGCCTGACTCTGGCCGGGGTGGGCGGGGTATAAATAAAATTCATTATTATTATTATTATTATAGAATAAAAATACACTTCTTTCCCTCCCTCTCTGCCCCCCAGGGCTGTCAACCGCAATGACCCCCCACCTCCACGCTGCAGCTGCTGCTCCGGATCCCACCAGCTCATCACCTCCGTTTGCGTCCATCGGGCCGTGGGGTTGGCACTCCCCAACTCCAGCAAAGGTGAGCTTGCGACGACTCCTGCCTTGCAGCGGGTTGGGCTAGATGACCCCTGAGGGTCCCTCCCAACTCTGCAGTTCTCTGATTCTGCAGAAAGACACTCCCCTCTCCCAAACGCCTTGCCAAAAGGCACAGGGTGAATTCAAGGGGGAGGCGGCAGGAGAGACCTGCCAGCAGCTGTGAGCTGTGTTGCAGAGCCTCCACATTCAGGGATAGTCTACCTTTGCCCAGGGGGGGTTGCTGGTGAGGGAGGGGCTCTTGAGGAAAGCCTAGGCCCTGGGCGAGGGGTCCCACAAGAGGCCTAGGGGCAAATGACTGGGCTGTGTCCCCCCCCCCTCTCTCTCTCCAGCCCCAGATGTCTACGTGAAGGTCTGCTCCGAAGGCCAGGCGGTGCGATCCTGCCTCCACAAGGCCACCTCCAGCCCAGACTTCAACTTCAAGGCCGTCTTCTGCCGCCGGCGGCCGCAGAAGCCCATCCACATCGAGGTGGGTGGAATTGGGGGGGGGACGGCCACACGGGCAGCAACATGATCTCCCACCTGTTACGTTCTGAAGGCCAAGGAAGGATTGGACCCGGGTTAATACAATACACACGAGGCTTGGCCAGCAAGACTCTGGGAGGAAGTGCGAATAATCATCTGCCACACCCTAGCCCAAGTCCCTTTTATTAACAAAAGAACTTTTAACACAGCGCTTGTAAGAACCAGTCAGATGTCCTCTGAGCATTAAAACAAAACAAAAACCTACCAAGTTAAAACTACAAAGAACTAATTTGAGCATGCATACATTTTGGGTAAGTAAAACAGGAATCAAGGAGGAATGTATTTAGCAAACCCTGGAGGTCATAAACAGGCAGTAAACAGGAAAGGAAGGATGACAAGGAAAGATAGTATTTACCAAGCCAGAGGGTTACATATGTGGAGGTATTTTTCTTTCAATTCACAACATGCTGTAAATTACAAATCTGTTTTCCATAACTTTTCTTAATCTACCACCTCACATTCCTCTCCTTTTGTTCCCCGCTCCACAGGTGTGGGCCAGGCGGTTCCTGCGCAGCACCCGGCTGGGGTACGTCAAAGTCTTGGCTGCGGAGACCCCCCCGGACGCCGGCAGTGGGCAGGTGCTGCGGCTGCAAGGGGGACCCCCTGCCTGTCCCCCAGGCTCCATCCTCGTGGAGACCTCCACCAGCTCCGACCTCCTGGCTCTGTGAGCTCGGCCGAGGAGCCCTTTGTGGGCGCCAGGGAGTGCATTGGGTGCCCGCCTAGGGGTGGGCGTGTTAGGATATAGTTCCATTCCACCTTAAAAGGGCACAGGCATGATATTCGTGTATCACATGCCTGTTTACGTCCAGCACAGTCTGCTGGGAACTTCCGTTGTGTATTGCTTTTGCTATACTGCTCTTTTGCCGGAGACGAAGGGATGCAGACATGTTTTCCTTTGTTCCTGAACTATGCTGAATAAATGCTGTAAATAAGGCTTACATCTGCCTCTGTCCGCCTCATCCGCTGTGTGATGGTTTACACACTCTGCTGACAGAGCGTGCACAGGTCTCTAAGCGTATCTGAGGCTCGTGTCGCTGGCTGACTGATGCTGTTCCACGGGAGACCGGTGATCGTCCGGAGCAAGCTGGGGGCCTGCCTGATGCCCCCTTCTCCCCGGCAGTATCCCAACAACATGGTTTCGGGCCCAGATCCATGGCGCTTACAGGAGAGTAAGACTGCTGATGGTTGCAATCCGGCAGTGACGGGGCATGTGAAGCGAGGCTTTTCTGTGCCGCGGCAGAGACCTGTAGGCACACACGCAAGGACCGCTGTCCTTCTGCTCCAGAAGAAGCCGTGCTGCTTGTTGTCATTGATTTCTGTCACATTCCCAAAGCAAGGAAGGATTGGACCCTGATTAATAGAATACACACGAGGCTTAACCAGCAAGACTCTGGGAGGAGTGCGTATAATAATAATTCCTCTCCACCCTCCGGCCCAGGTCGTTTTATTCACAAAAGAACTTTTTACACAGTGTTTGTAAGAACCAATCAGATTTCCTCTGAGCATTTCAAAAATGTGGGGACAAAGTCAGATCACAGTAATCCTTGTAACTACAGAAACGATTTCCTACTTGAGCATGCATAGTAGTTCAGAGTAAATAAAATAGGAAGCAAGGAGGAATGCTTTTAGGAAATCCAGAGGTCATAAACAGCAGTAAACAGTATTTACCATTTCCTTGTGAACTCTCTTCCTGGCCCTTAAGGTCTATCTAAAGATTAACAAAACCAAAGAAGGGTACATCAAAGAAGCTACCTACTATCCTTATGATCCAGGACGCCTGATGAAGCAACTGGCCTTTGTTTAGAATGCTTCTATGTGCCTGTCAGACAGAGAAATAAGACAGAGATGTGGATTGATCAGAAATCATATCAAAGTGGCTCAAGCCCAGTCAACGCAATGCTTTCATTGCTGACACAAATAGCTTGCTCCATATATTTTATAATTCCTCATAGCGATCCCACCTGATCACTACAATTTCTGCAGATGTTTCTTGAAATTTCACTTTATAACGTGTACGTAAAACGGAGAGGACAGTTGCATCAACCGAAGACAAGCGAAAGGTGGGGAACAAAACGGGAAAAGAGGCACACGGGACGAGTCCGGTTGCGCACGGGTGGAAACGAAAGGAAACTCTCGCTGTGGATTTCTGTCCCGACAAGGTCCAAGGAAAGGCTGTTGATTGTCAAGTCTAGTTCCCGGGACCTTCCAAGGGAGACCGTTTTCCTCTCGGATGCCGCAAACGGAAAAGGGAAGCTATAAACATTAATGAAACCTCTCTTTGCTGGGCACCAGGAACTTAGCTGTGAAGCTTTTAGCTTCTGGAACGTCTTTGCTGCTTTCAAATGCTGGTGGTGAATGTGCCGCACTTCAGATTTTATATTCTGCTTTAATAAAGTCTTCTAAACCCAGCAGGATCTGTAAAAACTCAGCTGCACTACTCAGCGTAAAAAATAGAACATTAACAGAGTTTGAACCTGGGAGGATGTTGGCTTTGTGGCTGGCTGGGGGCAGGGTCACCCCCCGGAAAGAGCAGGTTTTTGGGGAGCTCCTGGACCCCTCTCTGTCATGCTCAAGAACCCTCTGTGACTAGGAGCACATTTTCCCAACTACAGCTGGCGTTATAATAATTTTAAGGTCCCAGGAAAATGGAAAAGCCTCCCCATTGTCTTTTCCTTCACAAATCCTGCCTTAAGGGTATGTCTGTGTTTGAATAGGGTGAGCCTGTGACCTGGCTCAGGAACTAGGTATTTATCATTACAAAAGACTGGCCAGGCTACCCCAGGGTATCCAATCAAGTGAGCATTTGGAGGTAACCTGCCAGACAGGAGGTAAACAACGCACTCAGATTTCTGCTGTAGACCGCTCTTTCTGTGATGTAGGTGTGATGTTTCTGGGGGAGGTCTTGGACTCCAGGACTGGCAATTTAAAATGTCTATATGAGGGCGGGCACATCTGGGTTCTGGGTCCTCCTCCTTTCCTGCGTGTGTTGAGTGAGGACCCTGTTGCAACAGATCAATAAAGATCAGACTAGCTGCTTTGCTTCTCAATATTCTCTGCTTGGCCTCTGTTCTTTTCTCCGACCGATGGAGAACCTGCAAAGGACTCTGTAAGGGCTCTTGTGTCCCCCATAAGGGAATAAGGGCGGATTTTCATTTATTACAGAGGGAACCTACATAAGGACTTTATACGGGTTCTTGGGTTCCCCATAAGGGACAAAGGAGCAGGGTTTTTTCTATTACAGCTGGGAAGACCACTCCCATGGGGGGAGGTCCTTAGACAATTCCTCCAGGAGGCAGAAGCCCACCTGGTGGGGCCGGCTTACTCCCAGTCCTATAAAAGTGGGTGCCTCTTCCATGGCTGGGGTGGGGGTCTCAGTCTGCCTGTGCTCAGAGGCCAGCACAATTTTCCCACGACTGACGCCTCACTTCCTCCTCCTTTCTGTGGCTGTATGTGCTTCGCCATTGCGCAATCTTCCACCCAAATCTCCAGCACTCAGGGGAGAGAGGCTTGGTGGATTTGGTTGTGTGTGGCTCTTGTGGCTGCAGCCGGGCTTTGCTCTGATCCCTGAAGCCACCAGAGACCCTCCAGCAGCAGAGGATATGATCCGCCAGGGGCTGCTGCTGCTCCTGCTGGTCCTGGGTGGAGGTGAGTGAAAGGGGGAGGCAGAGGAAGGAAAGAAGCTCTGGTGGGGGACGGAAGGGGAGGCCTCCTGGATCAGGCCAAAGTCATCCACCTAGTCCAGAATCCTGTTCCCATGGTGGCCAAAGACCCCTCAGAACCTAGGAAGCTAGGTAGACTTCCTCTGGCCCTGGAGGTTCCATAATGCAGCCCAGTCAGTGATGGGTGGGGTATAAATAATAAAGCGATGGTGTTATGGAAATGACATGGGGGCGGCCACAACTTTAAAATTCGTAGAAAATCCATAGTTTAACCTCCTCTCCTCATTCCAATGCCATTTTTACCCTTAAAGAAAGGTGGGTTTGGGCTCCACGTCCCTCCACCCAGGGAGTGACCAGGGGGGTGTTAACAGAGAAATCTGAGGTCTCCCTTGGACAAGAAACAAGGACCCCAGCCAGGAATTCCAGAGCAAAACAGCAGCCAGTCGGCTTGGTCTTTATTGAAGACTGTCGCGACAGGACTCCCACCTGCCACCAGGTGGAACAAGATGGAAGCCCCCAACAAAAGAGAACCCAAACTTTGATTAGCTGCTAATCCCCATATTACACCCCCCCAAACTACATCACTCATACATCACAGTTACATCATGAAAGGGGAGGTCTGCTGGCAGGAATCTGAGCATCCTGGACCCTGCCCCATGGTTCCCCTTGCCCTCCACCAAACACCCATCAAGTGGAACAAAAAATATTTTCACGTTTCCCTGTTTCCCAGCCAAGTTCATCCCACCCTTTTGTCTTCATCTGGGCTTGTTATTTCTGGAATGGCTACCTGTCTGGCACTCAGGTCTCAGGATGCCAGGAATTATCATTTAAGCAGAGGGGCTTCTGGGTAGCTGAGCTCACGGGTCTAGATGAATTTCTGAAGTTTCCCCAGTGAGCCAGTACAGAGATCCATTGATCAGTGAATTCTTACATTTGGTATTGTGCAGCAAAGGCCCTTTGAATAGGCAGGAAGAAACTGTGACGAAGTGTTTTGTGGGGACAAATCACAAAAGCCACAAAAGTAATTGTGCTGATTTTGGTAGTGGGCTGCATGTGCATGAGATCTGCTGGAGGGGCAACCCCCCCCCCAAACCTATACTTAAATTCTTGCAACAGGGGCAACCATAGACATCTGCGGAGGCAGTTGAGCAAGTCTGGTGTTCTGAAAGCCCATCTCCAGACAAGTCCTGAGGGCAAGGAGATGTCAGGAGTTTTATTTTTCTTCCAGTGATGGATACTTAAGGGGTGTTGGGAAAGGTGTCTGATAAAGTGATCTCATGTTGAACTTGCGTCACCCTTCTAGACCCCTCTCCATTTGTGACATGCCAGTGATGTAGTGATGATGTATCCATGATGTCCCTCGAAGTATATTCTGGGGGAAAGAGGGAAGTTTTAAAAGAGGACGTCACCCCATGCTCAGGGTTCTTACTCCTGGGGGGGGGGGACCTGTTGCACAACAATAAGGACCATGGTCTACTGACCGCTGTTTTGCTCCAAATTACTTGGCTGGACCTTCCTTCTTTCACTGGCCACATGGACCCGAGACAAGCAGGGCTGTTGAGTGGTCTCTCACCCCAGAATTTTTTCCATAACAAGCCAAACTATGAGGGAGATAACCGGGCAGAGAGGGGCAAGCAGCCAAGCTATGTTGAATTGGGAGAATTAAGGGAGGGGGAGAGCAGTTAGGGAACACTTCAATAGACAGTGTGGAAGCTCCTCTGTCCCCTGGGATGTGACAACGTTTGGGCCGGTTCTGCTGGGGAGGGGGGAAAGGAGGAGGAGCCCGAGGGAGAAACTCCATCATGCAGTAAAGGCTGCAATTCTTTGTCTGTTCTCGAAGCGACTGAATAAGGCATACCGTATTTTTCCGTGTATAAGACGAGCTATTTTGACCCCAAAATGAGGTTTAAAATTTAGCCTTGTCTTATACACGGGTAGTGCTGAGGGGGGACGTGCGAATGGTTTTTAGCGCAAGCCTGAGATTGTAAGCGGTGATTGGCTCCTTCTAATCATGTGATTCAAAAACCCTTGCGCACCCTACTTATCTTATACCAGAGGTACACATGTCATCCATAGAGCAAGTCAGCTCCTTCTAAGCCCAAGTTTTAAGCGGCAATTGGCGGCTTGGTTGTTTGGGGGAATGCTGAAAATTGGTGGAAACTGCAGGAGGGGAGAGAGTGTTCGAATCCTGATTGTGGGTTTCCCATTGGGGCATCTGCTTGGTCCAGGAATAGGCAAACTCGGCCCTCCGGATGTTTTGGGACTACAACTCCCATCATCCCTAGCTAACAGGACCAGGAGTCGGGGCTGATGGGAATTGTAGTCCCCAAACATCTGGAGGGCTGGGTTTGCCTCTGCCTGGCTTGGCCCCTGTGAGGCCAGGAGGCTGGACCACGTGGGCCCCTGCTCTGAGCATGAAGGGCTCTTGCTCTATGTTCTTTCATGATAAATTAGTCCCCTGATTTGCCGTCACAGGACACTTTCGGTTGCGTCCCTCAGAGGCCCCCCCCCTCGCTGACGTGTGATGACATTTCCTTCTCCCTGAAACCACCAAGAGCTTTTGCTACTTCCTTTTCAAAGCAGAAACCCACAAACTTCTGCCTTTTTGGGTCTGTTTAGCCTGGGAAAGAGGAGGCGGAGATATTGGCCATCTCCCAAGATCTCCCCATGGAAGAGGGAGCAGGCTTCTTTTCTCCTGCTCCTGGAGGGCAGGACTCGAACCCGTGGCTTCAACTCTCAAATTATTCTTATTCTTATTTACCCACAACAGGGAGTACGGACTCATCCAGAATGTCACATGTGGCGGCAGCTGGCGAGAGCAATGGGGCGTTTCAGAGATGCAAGCGCTTGGAACCCGACCCTTCGAGGTGGAACGGATTGATTAAAGGTAAAACAGCCTATATTGCCTGTTTTGTGATTTTAAATCTCTGCTGTGGCTCTATCACCAAAAGTAAAGGTAAAGGTAAAGGGACCCCTGACCATTAGGTCCAGTCATGACCGACTCTGGGGTTGCGGCGCTCATCTCGCTTTACTGGCCGAGGGAGCCGGCGTACAGCTTCCGGGTCATGTGGCCAGCATGACTAAGCCGCTTCTGGTGAACCAGAGCAGTGCACGGAAACACCGTTTACCTTCCCGCCAGAGTGGTACCTATTTATCTACTTGCACTTCGTGCTTTCAAACTGGTAGGTTGGCAGGAGCAGGGACTGAGCAACGGGAGCTCACTCCATCGCGGGGATTCGAACCACGGACCTTCTGATCGGCAAGCCCTAGGCTCTGTGCTTTAACCCACAGCGCCACCCACGTCCCCATAACCAAAAGTACTTTCTCCCAAACTTGGATTTATGCCTCCAGAAGAATTTCCATTTATCCGTTAACCCCAATACTAAAATAACCAGTCTTTTCTTCTGTTTTTCTTTCTTTCTCTCTCCGTTCTGCTTCATTGGCAGATTGTACCATGTGCTACCAGAAATACCACATCTGGCAACCTTGCCATCTCACGGCCAGGCCAAGGGAGTCTGTCACCCTGCCCTGCACCTTCAACTACACCTGGGAGGCTCAAGAGACGGCCCAGGTGTATTGGCGCTTAGGAAACTTTCACGACCCACACCCACGACCCCACCCACTGGGAAACCCACCCGAATTACACAGGGCGGGTGTCTCTGGTCGGGGACCTGTCAAAGGGGCGCGATGCGTCAATCCAGATCGAGAATCTGCAGGAGTCGGACTCCAATCTATATTTCTGCGGCGTCTCCGTACTGGCAGTTCGTGAAGGTGTGCAGCGTTGGCGAAACATCGAGGGGACAAACCTCACAGTCACAGGTGAGCTGGCACATTTTTTAAAATGTTGCTTATTTTTGAGTTTTACAATTACACTTCCATCCCCTTCTTATACAATAGTTCTGTTTGACTTCCCACCCAGCGTTATGTGACTGTTCTTTTTACATCTTGCTTAGCTGCAAATACATTAATTATTCCTTCGCCCTATTTTCTACACTCTAGCATCTTTCATAGTAACAACTGTTGGTCACAAAGTACCTCCCCACCTGGAATTTATATTTGAGGTCCATTTTTTTTTGCAAATATTCCCCTAGGTATTCTCTCTGTTTCCAACTCTCCTGCATATTCTATCCTTCCTGCTGTTGTTGCATATAAAAATAGGTTGTGGGCTTTCTTTGGTAATTCATTCCCAAGTACACCTATGAGAAATTCTTCCTGTTTCTTGGGGAAGGTAAATTTAAAGATTTTCTTTAACTCATTGTACACCACCTCCCCAAAGTCTTTGGCCTGTTTACAGTTCCACCATAAATGAATAAAGGAACCCTCTGCTTCAAGACTTTCCCAACACATTTTTGAAATTTAATTTGTACATTTAAGCCAATTTAACTGGTGTCAAATACCATCTATACTGCATTTTATATCTATTTTCTCTTATTTGATAACATGCCGAAAAATTCATTGTCCATAATTTTCCCCACTCATCAATTCTGATATTACGCCCCATATCAATAGCCCATTTTTTTCATAGCCTTAATGAGTTTGTCTTTAGTCTCCCACTCTAGCAGCAGTTTATATATTTTAGAGATTAGTTTTTTATTGGGCCCCAAAAATCACCCTTTCAAATTCTGATCCTTCTTGGACAAATCCTCTCTCTTTGTCTTTTTAAAGCTTCTCCTTTATCTGGAAATATTGAAACTAGATGTGTATCCAATTAGACACCTCCTCCCTATCTTTTAATGTTATGTTGCCATCTTTGTATCCAAGGAGATCTTTGTACATATCCTGTCCACGTCTAGCCTATTCACTGCAACCACTTCCACCGGTGAGATCCAGCCAGGAGTCTTTCTTTCCAAAATACCTTTATGTCTCATCCAAACCTTCCATGTTGTTCTTGTTGTTTAGTCACTTAGTCGTGTCCGCCTCTTCGTGACCCCCTGGACCAGAGCACGCCAGGCACTCCTGTCTTCCACTGCCTCCCTCATGCTGGTCTCTTCGAGAACACTGTCCCACCATCTCATTCTCTGTCGTCCCCTTCTCCTTGTGCCCTCCATCTTTCCCAACATCAGGGTCTTTTCTCTTCTCATGAGGAGGCCAAAGTCTTGGAGCCTCAGCTTCAGGATCTGTCCTTCCAGTGAGCACTCAGGGCTGATTTCCTTCAGAATGGAGAGGTTGGATCTTCTTGCAGTCCATGGGACTCTCAAGAGTCTCCTCCAGCACCAGAATTCAAAAGCATCCATTCTTCGGCGACCAGCCTTCTTGATGGTCATCTCTCACTTCCATACATCACTACTGGGAAAACCAGAGCTTTAACTATAAGGACCTTAAACCTTCCGTAGACTCCTTCTAATCATGTGATTCAAAAATCCCTTGCACACCCTAGTTTTCTTATACCAGAGGTACACATACCATCCATAAAGCAAATCTGCTCCTTCTAAGCCCAGTACATTTGCATCCTTCAATTTGACCCACTCCTTCATCCAGCTTAGACAGGTTGCTTCATAATATAATTGCTTGAACACCATTCGCAAAGGCCAATCCAATGTCCATATAATCTAGGATCTTTGTCATAAAGGTCCATGAGACATTGTCGAAGGCCTTTTCCCGGTGGCGGCAATGTTATTCTTGAACCTCAGTCACTATTCATGGTGACAAGACTTCTCAAAGTGCTCACATTCTGACAATCCCCAGTCACAAAATGTGCCTGGCTAATTTCGAACGCTGCCTCAGCCCCTCTCTCCACAGCAGCCCCCTTCTCCCCAGGGTTGGCACTGCATTCTGCTTGGTTCAAAGGGGCCCCCGGGGAATGGCAGTGGAGCCTGAGGCAGAGCAGAAAATGGGGATCCACCCTCTCCCAGACAAAGGGCTGCGGAGGACCCAAAGTGACCACCCGAGGCAGGTAGACCCACAAGTGCCTCCCCACCACCACCCTAGACAGCAAAAATATCCCACCACAGAAAACACATTAGCTACATCTTCCCACAGAGAAGATGGAGCCAGCTTGCTTCCGGCTGCTCCAGAGGGCAGGACCTGAACCAACGGATCCACATTGCAAGAAAGGAGATTTTGACTAAACATTAGGAAGAATTTTTACCAGCTTGTTCAACAGAGGAACGGTCTCAAAAAACAACAACACAGGGGAATGGTCTCCCCATAAGGTGGCGGCCTCTCCTTCCTTGGGGCCTTTTCCTTGGATGGCCACCTGTCAAGGAGTCTTCAGCTGTGATTCTGCATGGGAGGGGTTGGGCTGGATGACCTTGAAGGTCCCTTCCAAACATGCAGTTTTATATTTCAACGAGGCGCCGCTCTCTCCCCAATGCTGAGGAGGTGCAATTGCAAATGGCAGGCGCCCAGATCAGGAGTCCCTTGAGGGTGCATGAAACGGTGTGTGGGCTCCTGTGGGTGCCCCCCATCCTTGAAAGAAATGCCCTTGTGCCAGGCCACTGCAGTGTGTGCCCGTCCTCAGCCTCTGCCTTGTGCTTCAGCCTAAGTCTTGCTTTCTTCCTGCCCCCCAGGTCCTCCACTGCCGGACCCCCCCAGCTTCAACTTCAGCCTTGTAGGTCTGGTGATTAGGGGAACCCTCGTAGGTGCCATCCCTCTGGGGCTGCTGGCATTCCTTGTATGGAGAAAAGGTAGGGGGGCTGTTGTGGGGCAGGGAGGGAGGGGGCAGTTACTGCGCTAGGGTCCGTCTCTCCCTCCAAAAGCTCCCAGCACCAGATGTTGGCTTGGGGAGGAGAGGGGAGGCAGAGGAAGATGAGCGGAGGGAGGTGGGGGCGAGGAGAATTGTATTTCAACATTCAGTTCATAAGTTTAGTGCAGGGGTAGGCAAACTAAGGCCCAGGGGCTGGATCCGGCCCTGTTAAGTTGTGGGTGAACATATCAGACGACACAGTGATTCTTCAAACAGCTCTTGTTTATTCAGAGGCCAGAAAAGAACTGAACTGAGGAGCTCAGTCAGCCTGCTTATATAGAGCTCCAGTACAAAGTTACTGTAGCAACTTTCTAAAACTATCCAATCACTGAACGTCACTTTCACCCCTTCATTTGCATAACTATCTACAGTATCCCCCTGCTGGCCCAGGGTGAGAACTTCAGTACATAACAGGCCCAATTGCCTTCTCAATCCGGCCCACGGACGGTCCAGGAATCAGTGTGTTTTTACATGAGTAGAAGGTGCCCTTTTATTTAAAATGCATCTCTGGGTTATTTGTGGGGCATAGGAATTCGTTCATTATTCTGCGTAATGCAGAACTAGCCAGATTGACAGGAAGAATTCGAGACCAGGATGAACAGAAGTTTCAAGAAAGTTGGAGTAAACTTATGGTGTACATAAAAGATCATTGCAAAGCCTTAAAAACACTGGCAGGACTGGAATAACTCTTACAACGTATGGCAGATATAAAGTTAAATAAATAGAATACGCAATATAAGAAAATATAAGATACTCATTGAAGGGGTAGAGGGAAGTCATAAGCTCGGCAGAGCTAAGGTAATTATGTGATATATGTGTATTGCAACTGGATGTTTAAAGAAAATAATAAACATTTATTGGGGGAGAAAGGAATTTGTTCATTATTATTATTTTCCCCAAAAAATATAGTCTGGCCCCCCACAAGGTCTGAGGGACAGTGGACCGGCCCCCTGCCAAAAAGGTTTTCTGACCCCTGGCCTAAAACTTGCCTCTCTAAGCTGCAAAGGGATGCTCTCTGCTGAACTCACAAGGAAGGAAAGATAATCTCTAACACGCTCTCAGCATCTATTCACATCCCTACAATCCCAACTTTACAATTCTACGATCTCTTAGTGTTGGGTCACCTGGTCCAAGCCCTGGGAGCTCCCCTGCCAGCCAGACTTGAATTTGTTCATTATTATTTTTTCAAAATATAGTTTGGCCCACCACATGGTCTGAGGGACGGTGGACCGGCCCACGGCTGAAAAAGTTTGCTGACCCCTGGTTTAGTGTTCTAGCCAAAGGCCATGTCAAATTTGTATTCGGCAAGAGTATTAATAAAATTATACAGAACATCCACCCATAATCTTAAAATCCACAATATAAAAACTTGACTTTGCAGAGTTCCTGATCATTAAAATGCAGTTTCCCTTCTGCATCTCCGACAGCTCCAATTCTAACAATATTTCGCCTTTTAAAGATTTTCCAACATCCGCGAGTTAAGAGAGAAAGACGATGCCAGACACAGCAACAGACGTACTGTGGGATGTTTACAATCCTCTCCTCGCATCTCTACACATCCCTACACCTAAATCTATCTTGATTTCAGATTAGACCTCCGAATCATCAGAACAATTTATAGCAATTTTATCTGACTCATTCTTTTCCTGTTGTTGTTTTTCCCAGCCTGTGCCAAGAGAACAGTTCCATCGGTCACAAAGCCACGATTGTCGCTCAAAAGAAACCGACCCATTTCTGCCGGCGTGTGTGAATAAATGTCTCAGAAATCGATCTCTTGGATAACCACAAGGTGCCTACAAGGTCTTTTCATAGTGGGCTGTATATAAATTTAATTAACAATAACAAATAAATACATTTATTAATGAATCAAATATATTTAATTAATATTAACAATAGCTGTCTCATGGTGCCAGAGGTTAAAGAAAAATAGGGGTCGCCGCTGCAGCCCACGCCTCACTCGAGGGTCTTGCAGTCCTCCAAGGTCCACTTGTGGGTCAGGAGCAAAGCAAGAAACTGCAGCCAGGTATATAGAAAGCAGGGCAGCTAGTAAGCCTGATATTTATTTTGCTGAGGTGGCTTTCGAAATTCCAGGACACTTGCTGTTGCTCAGAGAGCCACTCCGGTTCACTCTGTGCATGAGGTCTTTGGTTTGAGTTCCATTCACAAATACCGGTAAGCTATTCCATTCATTAAACTATTTCCATTCACAAAACAGGACTTAAACCCTTGTCTCCACTTCACTGCCTGCTGTTTGACGGACAAAGTGATGACGAGCAGGTCGCTGTTGCGCAAGGGGATCAAAGTTTCTTTAACTGTTCAAGGACAAGGGGATGCAATTTCCCCCACAAATGATTTTTATTAGTTTTCCAAATTAAATCAATTTAATACAATTCCTTAAAATCTGGTTTCCCGCTCCGGTTCCAAGCATATGATCATCATCATTTCCTCGCATTAGCTGATCATTTCTTATTTAGAGTCCAGTTGACGTCCTTCGCTTGCAGTTAGACATTCTTCCAGCTGGCTGCTTTTCCTACCTTACAAACTGCACCTCCGTTACATCTTAAAATAAGTAAACCCTTTCACACGTGTAGTCCTTCATGTACATTGTTGTTCCAGACCTGGTGTGCTGGGAGAGTTCATTACAGTGGTACCTCGGGTTACATACGCTTCAGGTTACAGATGCTTCAGGTTACAGACGCTTCAGGTTACAGACTCCGCTAACCCAGAAATAGTGCTTCAGGTTAAGAACTTTGCTTCAGGATGAGAACAGAAATTGTGCAGCGGCAGCAGGAGGCCCCATTAGCTAAAGTGGTGCTTCAGGTTAAGAAGACTTTCAGGTTAAGTACGGACCTCCGGAACGAATTAAGTACATAACCAGAGGTGCCACTGTACTATCTTCCATTATTCAGTTCTTTGCAGTGTTTACCTGGATGGGACAAGGTAACATTCTGTTCCTTCCGCTGTTTACAGACTAGCGTGTGAGCTGCAGCCATAAATAACTCACAGAGTGCATCTCCAGTCTCCGCCATAAAAATTCTGCTCTGGAGTTCTTCCTCGGCACACAGTTAGAAACAAGATTTTTTTCTCAATTTCAGCCTCTTTGCCAGAACCGTTCGGCGGCAGTTCATTCTTTTTTCACTGCGTTGCTCCATCCACACACTAGTCCAGTCCAGGAATAAATTTAAATAAAGTCCATTCAGCCTCGGTTGGGGGGGGGGAGGGCATAATAAAGACTTGTTAAGTTCCTTGCTGAGCATAAATCAAAAGCCTCTCCCCCTTTTCCGAAGTAACAAACAGAATAGCATAACAGCGGCTGCACATGTCTCTTTCATTTTGCAGAGGACACGAAGAAAAGAGACAATTTGAAACCCATAAGAAAGCACCAAGCCCCTTGTCCTCCCCTTCCTTCCCAGGCTGTTGTCACGATTCTCAAGCTTCAGGGGGGGAAATATTCAGATACCTTCAAGGAGCCAAGCCCAGTCCTTTCGGCAGCTGACTGATTGCAGCCCCTTCGCATATGTCGGGCCAGGAGCGCCTCTTGATTCATGCCAAGTGTCCGAATTATGGAGGAACAAGTCACAAACAATGCCGGGGACGGAGGCTCGTCCATGGCAGGGACACGCTCCCAGGTCGCGCCCGCTCTGCCTTTCAAGTAGGCAGACCCGGGCTTGAGCGGCGCAATGGGGTGCAGGGAGTGTGGGATGTAAAACTGCAGTCAAGCACAACATTCCCACAGTGGACGTGTCAGGGGATGTTCTGCACCACTCAGGAGAAGACTTCCTGTATCCTCCTGAGCTGGGACAGACTTGAAGAGGACGCGGCCTGTTGTTCTAGTATGGAGGAGCCCATGGCCTCCATGTTGGGATCCGTGTCTCTTCTCCATTTTGGATGTTGCTGTGTGTTTGGAGAAGCGGCTGCTTAGTCTCAGTCACTTGGGACTCACTTCTTTATGGAATAGTTCTGGTTCTTATGTAACCTAAGCCTGCCTTCAGGGATAGGCCTGTGAACCTGAATGAATCTGTCAGTAAACTGCTTTTATATTAACATTAGTCAGATTCTTGTGTTTATTCTTTTTAAGAGGGATTAGAAGGGTGGTGCTGTGGGTTAAACCACAGAGCCTAGGACTTGCCGATCAGAAGGTTGGCGGTTCGAATCCCCGTGACGGGGTGAGCTCCCGTTGCTCTGTCCCTGCTCCTGCCAACCTAGCAGTTCGAAAGCACCTCAAAGTGCAAGTAGATAAATAGGTACCACTCTGGCGGGAAGGTAAATGGCATTTCCATGTGCTGCTCTAGTTCGCCAGAAGCAGCTTAGTCATGGTGGCCACATGACCCGGAAGCTGTACGCCGGCTCCCTCGGCCCGCAAAGCGAGATGAGCGCCGCAACCCCAGAGTCGGTTGACTCCTGAGCTCGGGAGCAAGGTGGCACCCTGGGGGGTTCCCACAAATGCTGCTGGGGGGGGGGTTGAACTCTGAAGTGGAGGTGGTGGCAGCAGCCCTTGCCCTCGTCTGGAGACCTCTCAGGCTTCCTGGGCAAAGCGAAGGGCGACGTTTGGGCTCTCCTCCGAGCTTTCATAAGCCCAACTTGGGATGGTCCTCGGACGGAGGCGTGTGGCAAACCCAGGAGTCACCTCCGGGGCTGGTGGGTATCCAGTGTTCCTGCTTTTAGTTGACGCAATGCTTGCCTTGCCCAGGGCACTGGCAACCCGTGCCACGCCACTGCTCAGGGGAGCCCGTCTAGAGAACAGCATCCTGTTCTCACAGTGGCCACCCAGATGCCCCAATGGGAAAACCACAAAAGCAGGATCTGAGCATAAGACCAGTTCTCCGGTCCTGCTGTTTCCAGAAGGTGGCATCCAGAAGTTTTGCTGCCTCTGACTGTGGTGGCAGAGCAGAGCATCTTGGCAAGCAGCCCTCAATAGCCCCCTCCCACTCAATAATAATAATAATAATAATAATAATAATAATAATAATAATATCCCGCCCTCCCCAGCCAAAGCCGGGCTCAGAGCGGCTAACAACAATAAAAAGTAACGCAGCATTCTAAAATCAATTCATTCTAAAATCAATTCAAAATCAAATTAATGGCAACCATTGGGCTAGAGTGCTGTGAGGATTACAGAAGGAGAGAGGGGGTCAGACTGTGCCTTGGCCAAAGGCCTGGTGGAACAGCTCCGTCTTGCAGTCCCTGCGGAAAGATGTCAAGTCCCGCAGGGCCCTGGTCTCTTGGGACAGAACGTTCCACCAGATTGGGGCCACGACCAAAAAGGCCCTGGCCCTGGTCAAGGCTAGTCTAATTTCCCTGGGGCTCGGGATCTTCAGAGTGTTTGCAGACCGTAAGGTCCTCCGCGGGGCATACCAGGAGAGGCGGTCCCGTAGGTACGAGGGTCCTAGGCCGCGTAGGGCTTTAAAGGTTAAAACCAGCACCTTAAACCTGACCCTGTACTCCACCGGGAGCTAGTGCAGCTGGTATAGCACCGGGTGAATGTGATCCATGAATTGGCCCAGTCCTCTTTCAAAGCCATCTGAGCTGGTGGCCACCACTGCTTCTGGTGGAAGGGAGTTCCACAGTCTGCACTGCGTGAAGGGTTTCGTTTCATCTGCCCTGAGTCCTCCAAGATCCAGCTTCGTTCAATGCCTGCAGGTTCCACTGTTATGGCACGAGGTGCCAGGCAAAGTTTCATAACTCCACTCTACCCCCCTCCCCTGCCAGCTGGGAGGCCTGAGCCATGGGGCCTTCCTCCCCACCCCACCCCTCTTCAACTCCCCCCCCCCCCCAGTTGCACCATTGCCTCAGAGGAAGGAAGGAAGGAAGGAGGCTGGTTCTGTGGCAGTGAGTCAGGCGACTGGGGGCACCTCGACCGCCCCCTCCTTGCCCCCCCCCCAGCACTTTGCTTGTGTCACTGCAAAGGAGGAAGCGGAAACATCATCTGTAGCATTGCAAATACTTAAAAGCTGATGGGCATTTTAATGGCATCAGCAAGCATTGCAAGGGGTCCTGAGAACAATATCTGGAGGGTACGGGGGGGGGTCGTGGGTTGGCTCATTGTGGCAGGATCAGGCCAAAGAGGGATTCTTGAGCTGTGGTTCTGGCATGTGCAGGGGGCTGGACTAGATGGCTTTTGGGGTTCCCTTCCAGCTGTGCCGTTCTGTGTCCCTGAATCCCCTTCTCGCCTCACAGGGGGTCCGGCAGGTGCCTGTTTGCCTGTTTCTTGCAAGAAGGGGTGATCTCTTTCTTGATTGAAAGCGCTTCTGAGAATCTGATCTTTTCCCTGCAGGACAGAAATAAAAACAGCCCAAGTGCGTGGCGCTGGGGGTTAAACCACAGAGCCTAGGTCTTGCAGATCAGAAGGTCGGCGGTTCGAATCCCCACGACGGGGTGAGCTCCCGTTGCTCAGTCCATGCTTCTGCCCACCTAGCAGTTCAAAAGCACGTCAAGGTGCAAGTAGATAAATAGGTACTGCTCTGGCAGGAAGGTAAACGGCGTTTCCGTGCGCTTCTCTGGTTCGCCAGAAGCGGCTTAGTCATGCTGGCCACATGATCCAGAAGCTGTACGCCGGCTCCCTCGGCCCGTAAAGCGAGATGAGCGCCACAACCCCAGAGTCGGCCACGACTGGACCTGATGGTCAATGGTCCCTTTACCTTTTAAGAGAAAAATGAAGGAATCATCCCAAGAAGAAGAAGAAGAAAAATGAAATATCCGGTTTCAAATGAAGCAGCATTAGCTGCGGAAATCCAAATGCCCACAGGCGCAGACTCAGGGCAAAGGGGGCACTTTCACTGGGCAACAACATCAGTTAGTGTTGTGGTGTGAGAGCCAGCTCTGCAGGGCACCGTAGAACGGGAGAGTCGAAAGGGACCCCCAGTGGTCATCTAGCTGAACCCCCACCATGCAGGAATCTCAGCGAAAGCATTCCAGGCAGGTGGCCATCCGACGTCTGCTTAAATATCTCCCATGAGGATGTCCTTGGCCAAGGAGGTAGGAGCCCGCCTGGTGGGGCAGCCAGGAAGGTGGGGGCCTCATCCGTTGCTGGGCTGGGGGGCTTGGGTGCCTTTGCTCAGAGGCCTCCCAGATTTTCAGGCGAGCAACACCCCACTTCCTCCTCCTTCTCCGTTGCCTCTCTGCTGACTGTGGCAACAGGACTTCCCTGTCAGATGGGCTCTGCTGTTGCGCCACCCGAATCTCCAGCGCTCAAGGGAGAAGAGGCTTGCTGGATTTGGCCGTGTGTGGCTCCTGCGACGGCAGCCGGGCTTCCAGGGAGATCTGGATCCTGCTCCTTGAAGCCACCAGAGAAACACCCCCCAGCAAAGGATATGATCCGCCAGGGACTGCTGCTGCTCCTGCTGGTCCTGGGTGGAGGTGAGTGAAAGGGCGAGGCAGAGGAACGAAGGAAGCTCTGGTGGGGACCAGAAGGGGAGGCCTCCTGGATCAGGCCAAAGTCGTCCACCTAGTCCAGAATCCTGTTCTCACAGTGGCTGAAGGAAGCAGGTGTAATAAATGAAAATCTGCCCTTCTTCCCTTATGGGAGACACAAGAGCCCTTATAAAATCCTTTGCAGGTTCTCCATCAGTCGGAGAAAAGAACAGAGGCCAAGCAGAGAATATTGAGAAGCAAAGCAGCTAGTCTGATCTTTATTGAACTGTTGCAACAAGGTGCTCCTCTCACAGGCAGGAAAGGAGGAGGGCCCCGAACAAAGGTGTGCCCACCCTTATATAGACATTTTTAATTGCTCGCCCTGGAGTCCAAGACCACCCCCAGAAACATCATGCCTACATCACAGAAAAGGTGGTCTACAACAGAAATCTGAGTGCGTTGTTTACCTCCTGTCTGGCAGGTTACCTGTTAATGGTCACTTGATTGGATACCCTGGGGAGCCTGGCCAGTCTTTTATAATGATAAATGCTTAGTTCCTGAGCCAGGTCACAGGCTCACCCTATTCATACACAGACATACCCTTAAGACAGGATTTGTGAAGGAAAAGACAATGGGGAGGCTTTTCCATTTGACTTTGATTTTGTTGGTTTTAGGGGCTCATATTTCCAAAGCTGGCTTCTTGGGAGGGAGTCGCAAGTCCTAGTCCAAATCTTGCTGCTCTTCCAATTCCCATCATCGTCATCATCATCCCTGACCATTGGCCATGCTGGCTCCTAGGAAAGCAGGGGGCTCCCCTAGACCGAGTCTAGACCTTTGAGGTCCATCCAGTCCTTCTTCACACAGCACACACCATATTTTTCGCTCCATAAGACGCACCTAATTTTTAGAGGAGGAAAACAAGGGAAAAAATATTCTGAATGAAACAGTGGATTTATGATTTTTGTGGTTCATGCTGTGGCCACAGACATGTGATTTGACGGTGAGTTTGGGGTGACCCAAAGCAAAAATCCTGAGGCTCCTTGTGGATCCGTGCTTTGTAACCACGCTTTTGCGCCATTGCGGCCCCACAAAACTGTGGATATGTGGTTTTTTTGGTGCAGGCTGTAGCCATGGACATGCTGTGTGACCTGATGGTGAATTTGGGGTGACCCAATGCAAAAATCCTGAGGATCCGTGGGCTTTTACCTCCCCCCTCCCAGGCAGCCTCCTTTATCTCTAGCGTCCCTTATCTCCCTTCCAATCGCTTATCGATCAGCTGCTTCCTTTCAACACTCCTTTCCCTCTTGTTTGCCTTAGTGTCTTTTCCTTAGGCTGGAGCAGTTTTTTGCTCCTCCTTTTCTTCTAATTTCTCTCCTCATTGATTTAGTCTTCCTGTTTCCCCCCTTTGCAAGTTTTCTGTCTTTATCTCTCCCCTCCCAGGCAGCCTCCTTTGTCGCTAGAGTCCCTTGTCTCCCTCCCAACTGGCAGATGACCAGCGGCTTTGTTTTAACACCCACTTCCCTCTTTTTTTAAAAAAGAGAGCATGATCTGCTTTTTGCCCCTGGGCAATTTGGCTCCAGGGACCACACATTTGCTCCATAAGACGCACAGACATTTCCCCTTACTTTTTAGGAAGAAAAAAGTGCGTCTTATGGAGCGAAAAATACGGGTAGTTAGGCTGTGGAACTCCCTCCCACCGGAGGCAGGGATGGCCACTGACTTGGATGGCTTCAAAGGAGGACGAGACGTATCCATGGCCCTGGGTCTGCCTCCATTTGTCAGAGGCAGCGATGCTTCTGAATGCCAGTTGGTGAAAACTGTAGGAGGGGAGAGCGGCTTTTGTGTTCGAATCCTGATTGTGGGTTTCTTATTGGGGCATCTGCTTGGCTCCTGTGAGGCCAGGAGGCTGGACCACGTGGGCCCCTGCTATGAGCATGAAGGGCTCTTGCTCTATGTTCTTTCATGATAAATTAGTCCCCTGATTTGCCGTCACAGGACACTTTCGGTTGCGTCCCTCAAAGCAGCCCCCCCCCCCCCGCTGACGTGTGATGACATTTCCTTCTCCCTGAAACCACCAAGAGCTTTTGCTACTTCCTTTCCAAAGCAGAAACCCACAAACTTCTGCCTTTTTGGGTCTGTTTAGCCTGGGAAAGAGGAGGCGGAGATATTGGCCATCTCCCCATACCTCCCCATGGAAGAGGGAGCAGGCTTCTTTTCTCCTGCTCCTGGAGGGCAGGACTCGAACCCGTGGCTTCACCTCTCGAATTATTATTCTTATTTACCCGCAACAGGGAGTACGGACTCATCCAGAACGTCGCACGGGGCGGCAGCTGGCGAGAGCAATGGGGCGTTTCAGAGATGCAAGGGCTTGGAACCCGACCCTTCGAGGTGGAACGGAGCAATGCAAGGTGGGAAGGGGGCACAGAAACCCCCCAGGGCAGAGGGGGAACCAGGGCCTTCCTCTTAGGACCAGAAGGAGGGCCTGCCTGGAAGCAGAGAACTACCGTTGCGGCGCGTGTCCCTGAATAGCTCTCTCCAAAAGATTTGCAAAATCCTCTTTTAATGCCACCCCCTCCAACCCACTGGGACCCCTTTCCCATCTGAGTTGCAGAGGGGCAAATGGAAACAAGAATTTTAAAATAACAATAGCCCAACTCACCCTACGTCCAGGTTTTCCCGGAAAACCCAGACGTACGGCAGCCCTGTTTCTAAGAGATGGGTTAGATGAGCCACGAATGTTGCGAGATTCAAGACAGATAAAATGAAGCCCTTTCTTCAAAGACTATGGAACTCCCTGCCACAAGAGGCAGGAATGGCCACCAGCTTGGATGGCTTGAAAAGAGGATTGGGTGAATTCATGTGATGGGCTTGAAAAGAGGATTGAAAAGAGGATGCTTCTGAATCCCAGGTGTGGAGAATGTTGCTCTTCTGCTCAGATCCTCCTTATAGGTTTCTCTTTGACCACTCTGAGGTTGGGATGATGGACCAGATGGGTCCCTTTGGCTTGGTCCAGCAGCTGCAAGGCTCTTCTTAGCTCCTTATGGTTCCTAAAGGGAGCCTCCATGGGCAGAGCTGTTGTTGTTGAGTCATTTAGTCGTGTCCGCCTCTTCGTGACCCCCTGGACTAGAGCACGCCAGGCACTCCTGTCTTCCACTGCCTCCCGCAGTTTGGTCAGACTCATGCTGGTCGCTTTGAGAACACTGTCCCACCATCTCGTCCTCCGTCGTCCCCTTCTCCTTGCGCCCTCCATCTTTCCCAACATCAGGGTCTTTTCCAGGGAGTCTTCTCTTCTCCTGAGGTGGCCAAAGTCTTGGAGCCTCAGCTTCAGGATCTGTCCTGCCAGTGAGCACTCAGGGCTGATTTCCTTCAGAATGGAGAGGTTTGATCTCCTTGCAGTCCATGGGACTCTCCAGAGTCTCCTCCAGCACCAGAATTCAAAAGCATCCATTCTTCGGCCATCAGCCTTCTTTATGGTCCAGCTCTCACTTCCATACATCACTACTGGGAAAACCAGAGCTTTAACTCTACGGACCTTTGTGGGCAGAGCTAGTCTATCTTAAAATACTGGAGAATAAGTGTGGGAGCAGGTTTTGCTCTCCCATACTGCCTGGGGCTTTTCTATGTTGTTTTACTTGTTTTTGTGGGATAAATCCAGCCTTATATAACCAACCTGATTAATTGAAATTGAAATAATTTATTGTCACTTGTACAACTTGTATGCAGTGAGATTACGTAAGCACCCCCCACTCAGCTCTCTTAGTCTTAATTCCCCTCATTTACTGACGGACACCCACCAAACCCAAAAGTCCGTTGCCCTGTTGTTATCTTTTCATTCAGCAGCCGAACAGCCCGGGATAGAAGCTGTTCTTTACCCTGTTGGCGCGACTAATCATGCTTCTGTATCTTCTGCCCGAGGGCAGGAGATCAAGAAAGTGCCGGCCAGGGTGTGAATCATCCCTGAGAATTTCCCTCACTCTTCTTCTGCTATTTCATCCAGCGGATTCACGGAACAGCCAATAATATCTTGTGCTGTATTCACCACCCTCTGTAGGCACTTCCTATCAGTTGATGTCAAACCAGCGTCCCACACCGTGATTAACCACCTGGGTTGTATTGATTTTCCAAGTAAGGTCTTCACTGAGATAAACTCCTAGGAATTTAAAGGAAGAGACTCTCTCCACACAGCGGGGCTAGTTCTCCTCTCTTCCTCCAAAAGGCCAACACCATCTCCTTTGTCTTGCTGATATTAAGGTGCAAGTTGTTCCTTAGGCACCATGGAGATATTTTTTGGACCTCCCCTCTAGACGCTGATTCATCTCCACCTGTTATTAAACTCATTATGGTGGTGTCATCTGCAAACTTAATAATTGCAGTAGACGGGTCAGATGATACACAATCGTATGTATACAATGAATACAGGTAGGGACTTTGCACACATCCCTGTGGTGTGCCAGTGCTGATTTTTAAGGAATTAGATGTTACATGTCCAGTCCTCCCTGTTTGTGTCTGATCTATCAGAAAGTCTTTAATCCATTTTTAGCTCTAATGCATGAAGAGGTTAAGATAATAGATTAAGGTGTCCTGACAGGTTAGCTAGGTCACATGCCCTCACCTTGGGAGGAAGAGCTATCAAACTCTTTGTTCTTTCTCTTCTTTTCACTATGTGAACTTCACAGTAAGGATGTTTGAGCTAGATGCCATGAGCTTAGCCATCCATCTGTGTTTCTAGGGACGCGGGTGGCGCTGTGGTCTAAACCACAGAGCCTAGGGCTTGCTGATCAGAAGGTCGGCAGTTTGAATCCCCATGAGGGAGTGAGCTCCCGTTGCTCAGTCCCTGCTCCTGCCAACCTAGCAGTTCGAAAGCACGTCAAGGTGCAAGTAGATAAATAGGTACTGCTCCGGCGGGAAGGTAAACGGCGTTTCCATGCGCTCTGGTTTCCATTGCAGTGTTCCATTGAGCCAGAAGCAGTTTAGTCCTGCTGGCCACATGACGCTGAAAGCTGTCTGTGGACAAACGCCGGCTCCCTTGGCCTGAAAGCGAGATGAGCAACACCATAGTCGCCTTTAACTGGACTTAACCATCCAGGGGCCCTTTACCTTTACCCTTTTTACCATTGTGTTCCTGTACAAATAATTTTGAAACTATTGCCCTTTTTGAAAGTTGCACTGCCTGTGTTCTCTTGCTGCTGTATGGGAAAACACATGAAAATGACCTTTAAAGACTTTGTAAGTAAACCATTTTTAACTTACCAAACCTGTGGTCCCTTTTTATGCTAAGGGGCTTAGATGGGGATATTTTAAAGGTAAAACAGCCTATATCCGGCTGCTGCCTGTTTTGCGATATTAAATCTCTGCTGGGGTTCTCTCATCAAAAAGTACTTGCTCCCCAACTTGGATTTATGCCTCCAGATAATTTTCCTTTTGTACGTTAACCCAAATACGAAAATAAATGGTATTTTCTCCTTTCTCTCTCTTCGTTCTGCTTCCTTCGCAGATTGTACCACTTGCTTCCTGAAATACCACATCTGGCAACCTTGCCATCTCACGGCCAGGCCAAACGGATCCGTCACCCTGCCCTGCACCTTCAACTACACCTGGGAGCCTCAAGAGCTGGCCCAGGTGTATTGGCGCTTAGGAAACTTTCACGGAGAGTTCCTCTTCAACCACACCCACGACCCCACCCACAGGTACACCCTCCCAAGCTACACAGGGCGTGTATCTCTGGTTGGGGACCTGTCAAAGGGGTTCGATGCGTCAATCCAGATCAGGAATCTGCAGGAGTCGGACTCCAATCTATATTTCTGCGGTGTCTCCGTACAGACACGTCATGACGGTGTGCAGCGTTGGCGAAACATCAATGGGACAAACCTCACGGTCACAGGTGAGCTGCCCCATCCTCAGGAGGACCCCTCTGTGCCTGGACCTCTCTTGGCCCTCTGCCCCACACCTTTCTCCGCAGCACCCCCCTTCTCCCCAGGGCTGGCCCTCCTTTCTGCTTGGTTTAAAGGAGTATGGGGTGGGTGGGTGGCACTGGTGCCTGAGGCAGAGCAGAAAATGGGTCTCCACCCTCCCCCAGCTGAGGGGTCGCAGGGTACCCAAAGGTATTTCAGCACCTGAGGCAGGGAGTTCCGCAGGTGATGTTCCTCCCAGGCTGCAGGAATAACACAAGAGGTTGATAGCATGGCCGCCTTCAAACATCTGAAGGGTTGCCCTGTGGAAAGTGGAGCAAGCCTGCTTCCTGGTGCCGCTCCGGAGGACAGGGCCCGATCCAGGAGTAAACATGAGGCAGAACGTCCTGAGAGTAAGAGCAGTTTGACAGTGGAACAGACTCACTCATGAGGCCTCTCCTTCCTTGGAGGTTTTAAATTTATTTTATTCTGGACTTCCGGGTTGGCGCGATTCGGAAATGGCGGATTCCCTCCGAGCTGCGGAGGGAATCGGCTCAACCGAGGACGGGTCTTTGCCGCGCCGGCGACGCGGGGACCCTTAAAAACCGCAGGCGCGGAAGCCTGCGGACTGAAGACTCGGCGGGTGCCTTAAGCGCCCCCCCGATCCACGAAGAGCCTTTTTAAAGGCTGCGGAGAGGATACGGAGGGTGGCGTGGCACTGAGAGTCGATCGCTACCTCAGTGGAGTGAAGCCGCGAGCCATGACCAGAGAGCGCTGACTTCCTTCCTTGAAATTTGGACTGAAAAGAAAGAACCCGTGAGTAAGACGGATTGGGACTTTAAAAATTTTACCCTGAATTGGAGACGACCGGGGGGTGTGCTAAAAGGAAGTCCGCACCCCCCCCTGCAGATGATCTAAGCAACGACAAAGTGCTAAGCTGGAGAGCCTACCCTTGGAGGGGTGAGTTAAAAAGGACACTAACTTCCAAGATTTAGCTAAAAGAAATTTTGAGCTGGAGAGTGGAGACTGGGAAGCCTTCTTTTTGCTTTAAACAACCCCCCCTCCCGGGCCCGGGAGCGTCCTGTCTCTGTGCCTGTGTAAGAGCTGCGAAGTTTGACAGCTGTCAAAGCTGTCAAATGGGCAGTTTAGAGTGGAAAAATTGCTATTTAAGTTCCCTCTGGACTAAGAGTTACAATTGAACCAAGATTGTTGGAAACAAAGTAATAAAAATAAGTTAAAGGATTGTTGGGGAAAAGACTAATAAGTAACCAGATTCCCCCTAGGGGGAACTCTGTGAAACTACAATGGCTACAATGGCTGTGGATGGAAAGTTACTAGTGGAAATCGAAAGGATGTTTCAATTGGTGGGAATTCTACAAGAGCAGAGCTTGGCCATGAACAAACAACTTATGACCTTGACTTCTGGAACAGGCAGCTCTGCTGTATGTATTGAGGACCTGAATGAGAAAGAATCCACAGCTGAATGGGAACTGATATCTGAAGAGGTGGAAGAGACTAAACAAGAAAAAGAGAAAGTAAAGCTGGGAAGTAACAACCAAAAGCCGACATCTGTGGAATACAAGCAAGGAGATTTTTGGATTACATCTACCACAAGTCTGCGAAAGATGAAGAAGATGAAGGAGGAGGCCCCGGGAGTCTATGGAGCACAGGAACTTAAAACAAAGAAATATGATTGGGGCCTCCATTCTGACTTTGGCTTTGAGGATGCAGGATTTGTGGAAACCTTTCAGCAGTGGCTTTCAAATGTCCTTGTGGGAAGAGAATATGGTTTGATGGCGAAAGAACTCTTTCCAGATTTGATGACTGACATAAAGGACTACCAACAAGACCGGCGGAGAGGGACTGAAAGAGACTTGAAAGCCTCGGACGTGAGGAACCCAGGCTAAGAACTGCTATTCTGGATATGTATTGGGAAGGGACAAAAACCGGGGATGGGAGGGAGGGAAGAAGAGAACCTTAAAAACACTCAAGACCTTTAGGTTTAGTTAATATGATTTTTAATTAAGACAAAATGAGAAATCGACGGAAGAGAACTTGAGTCCAACTTAGGAAAAATCTATATTTCTTTATAAAAAAAAAGGTAATAAGATGGTTAAGAGGAGAAACACCAATTTGCTGACAAAATTTTGGGACTTGGGATGCACGAGGGGGGGTGGGGGGAAGTCAGGGAATAGGGTTAGGAAACTAGGATTTTCTGAATTTATACATGTTCTTGTCTTGTGTCTTTTTTGTGTGTGTTTTGTCTTTATAAAAGTGGAAAAACCAATAAATTTTTTTTAAAAAAAATTAAATTTATTTTATTCTAAAATGTTTCTTTATTATTTCTTTTGGCAGTCCACTGGCAAACCGTTCTGCTTTGCACCCATAGAAATGACCTTTTTATACTGCGGGGAAGGAAGGCCTAAGACATAGTCTGTCATTTGGTAGCTACAAGTCTTAAGTATTTTCCCTTCTTGAGTCTGGACTGTAACTTCTATTGGGATGTAAATACCGTATTTTTCGCTCTATAACACGCACCCGACCATAACATGCACGTAGTTTTTAGAGGAGGAAAATCTGTAGGCATGCCACCTGTAGGCATTCCCTCCATAACACGCACAGACATTTCCCCTTACTTTCTAGGAGGAAAAAAGTGAGTGTTATGGTGCAAAAAATATGGTACCTTCTTCAACTCCCTCTTGTCTATCCAGAGAAGGTAAATCGGTAGTACCCATTCTCCCCACGACTCCCCACACTTCATCGCCAGGACTATGGATTATAGTTGCTGTACTTCCATGCCAGTTAGATGAGAGCCAAAAGCAAGTTTGTAATCCAGTAGCTGTGCCAGGGTGAGAAAAACCGCAGGTGGGTTTCTTAACATTATCCTCTGCCACAACCATGAGGTCCAGTCGTGAACGACTCTGGGGTTGCCGCGCTCATCTCACTTTACTGGCCGAGGGAGCCGGCGTACAGCTTCCGGGTCATGTGGCCAGCAGGACTAAGCCGCCTCTGGCGAACCAGAGCAGCGCACGGAAACGCCCTTTACCTCCCCGCCAGAGCGGTACCTATTTATCTACTTCAGTGGCGTAGCGTGGGTGGTCAGCACCCGGGGCAAGACAAGTAATTTGCGCCCCCTAACCCGTGGATTTGGGCCCCTAACCCGTGGATTTGCGCCCCCTAACCCTAACCCCCAGATGTTGCGCCCGGTGCGGCCGGCCCCCCCTGCACCCCCCACGCTACGCCACTGATCTACTTGCATGTTGACGTGCTTTCGAACTGCTAGGTTGTCAGGAGCAGGGACCGAGCAATGGGAGCTCACCCCGTTGTGGGGATTCAAACTGCCGACCGCGTCTGCCTCTCTCGGCCTAACGCTGACGCCCAACTCAGGGCGCAGGGAACTGTCTCCACCTGGGGGCTGCTAGGTGTGGGCCCCCCTCCTCAGAAGAAACGCCCTTGTGCCACTGCAGTGGGGAGGGTGCTTGTGGGTGCCCCCTGCTTTTGCCTCAACCCCTGCTTTCTCTCCCCCCACAACCAGGTCCTCCAATGCCGAACCCCCCCAGCTTCAACCTCGTGGGTCTGGCGACCGGAGGGGCAGCCACTGCCGCCGCTGTTGCTGTGGGCCTGCTGGCGTTCGTCGCCTGGAGAAAAGGTACGGGGGCTGTTGAGGGGGGGGCAGGGAGAGGGCTGTGGTTGTGCCAGGGGCCGGCTCTCCCTCCGAGCTGGCCCTCCAGGTGGGGCTTCTTCCCAGTGTGGTGATGGTTCCTGCATCTCACCTGCAGAGGCACCTGGTACCCCAGCCCTGCTGCCCCGTGAGGCTCAGCCTGAACCAAACCACTGCCCCCACCCATTCTCCAGGGCTCCCCCCCCCCCCAGGAGCTGCTCTCTCTGAAGGCCATTTTCTCCTCTCTGTTCCTCCCCAGGTTGCTGCCCAAAGTGTGCCCCAAGGAGGTGAGTGCCTTTCCTGCCTCCTGCTGGTCTCCTTCCTAACTGCGGGGGGGGGGAGGGGGGCTGACCGTGGCCCTAGATTGGCTCTGCCATGGATGGTGACCTGTGGGCAGGACATACTGTTAATGGAGAAATCCGAGGGCTCCCTTGGACAAAAAACAAGGACCCCAGCCAGGAATACCAGAGCAAAACAGCAGCCAGTAGGCTTGGTCTTTATTGAAGACTGTCCAGCAGGACTCCCACCTGCCACCAGGTGAAACAAGAGAGAAGCCCCAAACAAAAGAGAACCCAAACTTTTATTAGTTGCTGATCCCCATATTACACCCCCCAAACTACATCACTCATACATCATGAAAGGGGAGGTCTGGTGGCCGTAATCTGAGCATCCTGGACCCTGCCCCATGGTTCCCCTTGCCCTCCACCAAACACCCATCAAGTGGAACAAAAGGGATATTCGCATTTCCCTGTTTCCCAGCCAAGTTCATCACACCCTTTTGTCTTCACCTGGGTTTGTTATTTCTGGAATGGCTACCTGTCTGACACTCAGGTATCAGGAGGCCAGGAATTATCACTCAGGCAGAGGGGCTGCTGAGGAGCTGAGCTCACCTGTCTAGATGAATTTCTGAAGTTTCCCCAGTGAGCCAGTACAGAGATACATTGATCAGTGAATTCTTACATTTGGTATTGTGCAGCAGAGGCCCTTTGAATAGGCAGGAAGAAACTGTGATGAAGTGTTTTGTGGGGACAAGTCACAAAAGCGATTGTGCTGATTTTGGTAGTGGGCTGCATGTGCATGATATCTGCTGGAGGGGTAACCCCCCAACCTATACATAAATTCCTGCAGCAGCCCTGTCCTCCCTCTCTTATATCATAACAGCAATGCAATAATCTCTCATTCCATCTGTTGCTCACAGTTCGAATCCTGCTTGCGAATTCCTCATTCTATAACATTTCTCTAAATAGACCGAAAAAGGCTTCCTTTCATCCACAAAACAATCATCATTTGGTTCTCTTATTTTAAGCTGTTCGTTTTCTGATTCAACGCAGCCCATTCCTTTACTATTTATTCGTTCTTCTTAGGTGGGAATTTGTTCATCTTTCCATTTCTGGGTATAAGGAATTCCAGCTGCTGTAGTTACAGGCACAAAAAACCGTTTTAAGCCTGGTGGTGAAAATCCGCCTTTTTACTTTTACATCAGTTAGTCTTTTGAATTCAATCCTTCTTGCAAGCCCCAGGGTGCTTCGAGGGGGGCACCCATGTGACCACCCAGAACTTTTCTTGCAGGAGAGCTTCACCCCAGAGCAAGGAGACGCCAGAGGAGAGAGAATACGAGGAGTTTCCCATTGAAGGTGAGCTGGGGTGGAAAAGCAGATAAAGGGTAAAGGGACCCCTGACCATTAGGTCCAGTCACGGCCGACTCTGGAGTTGCGGCGCTCATCTCTCTGTAGTGGCCGAGGGAGCCGGCGTACAGCTTCTGGGTCATGTGGCCAGCAGGACTAAGCCACTTCTGGCGAAGTAGATAAGTAGGTACCGCTCCGGCAGGAAGGTAAACGGCATTTCCGTGCACTGCTCTGGTTCGCCAGAAGCGGCTTAGTCCTGCCGGCCACATGACCCGGAAGCTGTACGCCGGCTCCCTTGGCCAGTAAAGCGAGATGAGCGCCGCAACCCCAGAGTCGCCCACGACTGGACCTAATGGTCAGGGGTCCCTTTACCTTTAAGGTGCTACTGGACATTCTTTAATTTATTTCGACTGCCTCAGACCAGCACGGCTACGTACCTGAATCTCATAATGCTGTAACTCTGGACATACTGTGAAGCAGAAAATTCAGGGCAGATAAAAGGAAGTTGCACCTTTGTGCAGCGTGAAGTTAAACTACGGAACTCCCTGCCACAGGAGGGGAGAGTTGCTCTTGTAGCCAGGCCCCGCTTGCAGGGTTCCCTTTGGATGCTGGACTAGATTGGCTGGTCTCTTGTGGCCCGATGCAGGTAGCCAGGCTGTTCTGCTGTTCTTGTGGAACCTCCATGCCCAGAGGCAGTCTACCTTGGCTCCTAGGTTCTTGGGGGTATTGGGCCACTGTGAGGACAGAGTGCTGGGCTTTTCCTCTGAGCAGTCTCCTCCTCTGCCCAGGGCCTTTCTGAGCTGCTCTGCCGCTGGAGGGAGGAGGAGGAGAAGGGTGATATTCTGTTCCTCTTTCTAACCTGCGTTGCCCCCCCTCCCTCCTCCTCTTCCAGGTCCAAAAGCCCCCCCTCCCGCCTCCCCCCAGCCTCCTCCTCGCGCCCCACCGCCGCTTGCCCCCAAAGACTCCGGTGGCCTCCTCTACGCCGACTTGAACTTGGCCGGAGGCAGAGGCAAGAAGAAGATGCCCGAGGGAGGAAGGGGCGAAGAGAGCACCTATGCCATCCTGCGCCACTGAGAGGGGGCAACGGACGATGGGGGGGGCCTTTCCTTGGCTGCCTCCAGCCCCCTCCTGCCCCCAGCCTCCTCCTCTTCCGCTTCCTTCTCCCTCTCCCAGGTGGGAGCGAGCGACCTCCCTTGCAGGATCGGGGCCCTGGGTGGATGGCCTTCTGGCTGCAAAGGAAGCCTGTTTAAGCCAGCCTGCTCTGCAGGGGTGTCGTAAGGAGCCCTGAGACAAATGGGGGGGCGTACTGTAAACGCTCCCCCCCTGCTGCCAGGCAACGGCCCCCGAATAATGCCCGAACGAATTATTGCAATATGCGATCACAGCGGCAAGAGATGCGCAGAGAGGGAAAGACAGCTCCGTCAGCCGAGCGTGAGACCCTTGATCTCCAGGTGGTGGGTTCGAGCCCCAAGTGGGGCAAAAGATTCCTGCACAGCAGGGGGCTGGACTAGATGATCCTCAGGGTCCCTTCCAACGCCGCGATTCGATGACCTATGTCTTATTATTGCCCCCTGTGGAAGAACGGTTGCTGAAATTAAGGGATTTGGCAGAGATGGCCAAGTTGACTTTTTGAATTAGAAAAAAAATAAATTGTTGTGTTTATGAATGATTGGAAGCCCCTTACGGACTTCCTGTGCGAAAAAGGAGAACGACGGGTTTGACGACTGAAAAGTTTGGTTTATGGAAAGTAGGAAATTTGCACGTTGTTATGGAGTAAGAGGTCTGCAGTTTTTAAAGCTGATACTTAGAATAAGGTTACCAGACGTCCCCTTTTCCCGGGGACAGTCCCCGGATTTACAAATCAGCCCCCATACAAAATCCATTGAAGTTGAAAAGTGTCCCTGCATTCATTGAAAAAAATCTGGTAACCTTAATCTGGTAACCTTAAGTCTTTGCCTTTCCTTTATTTTCTCTCTTTCTGTTGTTGTTGTAAAAAATAGCGCTTGCTATTAGATGTTGATTTCTGTATGTTGCTTTTTCTTCCATTTTTCAAACTTTAATAATAATAATAATAAACAGCTTCGGAAATAATAATAAATAATTCCAGTTGGTGGAAATCAGCAGTGAGGAGAGTTGCTGTTGTTGCTGCTGCTCTCAGCTCCTCCTCCTGTGAGTGCAGGATGAAGCCCTGGGGGCTTGAGGCCAACAGAGAGCAGGGTGCCCAACCTCTCCAGGGAAAAGGGAGATTTTGGGGGCAAAACACCAACCCTGTGCACCTTTCTACTTGCATAATAATAAAGTCCCAACGGTTCGTGTGTCTCCATTCCAAATATTTGCAGAGGCGAGGACTGACCCAATAGGGTGGCATTATGGGATGGACAGGTGGAGGGGGGGCAGGGGAGTCCTGAATTCTGGGGCACCTGCCTGGCCACTGGGGGAGAGGAAGGGGGCATCTTGGGCCTGATCCTGCTGCTGCTGCTGCTCTCTTCCCACATTCAAGACACCACACCTCCCTCTGGGGCAGAAGCAAATGGGGGCACAGGTCGGCTGGAAGGGGGCGTCCTGTGAAATCATGGCAAAGGAGTGCCCCTGAGCACGTGCAAAGTGATTCCCTGGAGGCTGTGCCTGGGGTGGCTTCCTTTTTCGGTCTCTGTCCCCTTTAACTTGCTGGGAAGGTGGCGGAGGTTTCTAAGAGAGAGGCCGGAGGGCCAGGACACCGGCGAGGGATTCGTCAGCTGCAGTGCGGTGGGGCTGGACTAGATGGCCTTTGGGGGTCCCTCCCAGCTCCACAATTCTAGGCTTCCTTAGACACCCTGAATAAAAGCGGCGTTTCAGCTTCCGAGCCCACCCAGGCTCGCCCTTCCTCGCCGCAACCCAGCCCAAAACAGCCTGTCCGCCTCCTCCCTGCGCTTTTACAGGCGCAAATCCCACCGGCGCAGCTTTTGCCCGGTGGGATGACGGCCTGCCAGGTGAAGCCTGCCCATTTGGGAGGCGGGCGGGGCCGCTGCCCGTCCAATGGGAGCCTGGGGGGCGAGGCGGGGCTGGACTCTGCCCCTGATAAGCCTCCTCTCCGGCGCGGGCGGCGTTTTCTGCCTCCGGTCTCTGCCCCGCGGCGCTCGCGATGCTGGTCCAGTTCGCCCCGCTGCGACTGCCGCTGCGCCGCCGCCTCCAGACCGCCGCGGTGCTGCAGTGGGTCTTTTCCTTCCTGGCGCTGGGTGAGGTCTCTGGAAAGGGGTGGGGGGCTCCTCCTATGGGGCGCCTTGGGAAGGGGCTGGTTCCGGGGGGCGCTGCCCGCAGGTGGCGAAGAGGCAGGTATTCATTTCGGGGCGGGGGGAGAGGAGACTTTCCTGTGCCCATTTCAAGGGGGGGGGGGCTGCAGGATTTTCGCTTTTTGGGGGGCGGTGCAATTCCGGGGATTCTTTAACAAAAAAAGTCGAGGCGGGGAGAGTTTGGCGCCTCTCAAGGAGTTTGTGGGCTGCCTTGCTTGGCTGAACGTGCGTTGCTTCGGGGGGGGGGTGTCCCTCCTCCTAGCTCCCCACTAGGAAAGGGGGCGACTCTGCCAGCTTGGTTGAAAGCAGCGTGCAGAATCCGCCCTGCTAGGAGGGTGTCGATTTGGAGGACGCAAGGAATGAGCTTTGGGTCGGCTGCGCAGGTGGGTGGGAGGCTGGGGAAGGGCGGGAGGGGGGTTGGAGAAGGGTCTTTTCTGCAGCGTCCCCTCAGCGTCTGTTCCAGAGCCACGGCCACAGCAGAGTGCCTCTGAGCATGTGCAGAGAGAGGTCCCTTTTGCTGGCTGTTTGAGCAGACATTCATTGCCACTTTCTGCTTTGTATAGTTTAACTTTGCATGCCAACCTTCGTCTAGGCGCGGTTTGCAGCTTAATAATGCAACGTAGAAAAAGGCAAAATAGATAATAAGACGAAATAATAAACAAGAGCAAATACAAAGAAATATATACTTCAAAAGGTATTGGGTGTTAACCAGCCAGAGGCAGAGGCTGAGCTGAGACATGGAGCATGTGCAGAGAGCCTTTCCTTTCACAGTGCAGGGCAGCCCAGCCGGATGGGTGGGGTGTGAATAGTAAAATTATTATCATCATCATGTTCAAGAGAAACATTTTTATGTATCATGAAGGAGCAAGCTGAACCTCCCTTGAACGGGACCCCAAGGGGTCATCCAGCCCAACCCCCTTTGAGGCAGGAATCGGCTGGGGTGGAGCAGGGGCTGGTCCCTTTCCCAGCAGCCAACCTCTCGGAGGAGCTTGTGGTGTGGGATTTGCAGGCATTGTATGTGTGTTGGTTTTCCCGGGTGGGGCGAACACTGAGGACTAGCCTCTTGAGGGCACCTAACCGAACCCAGGCCTGCCTCTCTCCCCAGCGCAATGCTGCCTGGTCTTGTTCCTCGTCTTGCTCCTGGGAGACGGCTGGGTGCTGGCTGTCCTCTACGCCGCCTGGCTGTACCTGGACTGGGAGACCCCAGCCAGAGGGGGCCGCCGCTCCAACTGGGTCCGCAACTGGGCTGTGTGGCGCTACTTCCGAGACTACTTCCCCATGACGGTGAGCAGGGCGTGTGTTTGTGTGTGTGTGTCTTGGGGCTGTGAAATCTGAGGGCTCCCTTGGACAAAAAGCAAGGATCCCAGCCAGGAATCCCAGAGCAAAACAGCAGCCAGTCGGCTTGGTCTCTCTTGAAGACTGTCGCCACAGGATTCCCACCTGCCACCAGGAGGAACAAGATGGAAGCCCCAAACAAAAGAGAATCCAAACTTTGATTAGCTGCTCATCCCCATGTCAGAGGGACATGGGTGGCGCTGTGGGTTAAACCACAGAGCCTAGGGCTTGCCGATCAGAAGGTTGGCAGTTCGAATCCCCACAACCGGCTGAGCTCCCGTTCCTTGGTCCCAGCTCCTGCCCACCTAGCAGTTCGAAAGCACCTCAAAGTGCAACTAGATAAATAGGTACCGCTCTGGCGGGAAGGTAAATGGCATTTCCGTGCGCTGCTCTGGTTTGCCAGAAGCGGCTTAGTCCTGCTGGCCACATGACCCGGAAGCTGTATGCCCGCTCCCTCGGCCAATAAAGCGAGACGAGTGCCGCAACCCCAGAGTCGGCCACAACTGGACCTAATGGTCAGGGGTCCCTTTATCTTTAATCCCCATGTTACACCCCCCCAAACGACATCACGGTTACATCATGAAAGGGGAGGTCTGGTGGCAGGAATCTGAGCATCCTGGACCCTGCCCCATGGTTCTCCTTGCCCTCCACCAAACACCCATCCAGTGTAAGAAAAGAGATATTCACATTTCCCTGTTTCCCAGCCAAGTGAATCGCACCCTTTTGTCTCCATCTGGGTTTGTTCTTTCTGGAATGGCTACCTGTCTGGCACTCAGGTATCAGGATGCCAGGGATCCTCACTCAGGCAGAGGGGCTGCTGAGCAGCTGAGCTCACAGGTCTAGATGAATTTCTGAAGTTTTCCCAGTGAGCCAGTACAGAGATCCATTGATCAGTGAATTCTTACATTTGGTATCGTGCAGCAAAGGCCCTTTGAATAGGCAGGAAGAAACTGTGACCAAGTGTTTTGTGGGGACAAGTCACAAAAGTCACAAAAGTGATTGTGCTGGTTTTGGTAGTGGGCTGCATGTGCAGGATATCTGCTGGAGGGGCAACCCCCCCCAACCTATGCATAAATTCCTGCAACAGGGCCTGGCGTGGCCTGTGCCCTCCTTGGCAGGGTGGCGTGCCGAGAGTTGCAGCCCAGCTGGTGCCAGACATCTTGCTCTACTTTTCTTTGGAGGCCAAGGGGTCTTGGCGTCTGGGCATCCCAGGACCTCCGGACACACTGCCGAGGCCTGTGCACTTCGATGCTGCAAACCCAGCGGTTAGACTTCGCCCCAGGAGACAGAGAGATGCCAAAGACCGGAGTCGGAAGGGGGACCCTCAAGGGACATCTAGCCCAACCCGCTTGCCTTGCAGGAATTGCAGCTAACGAATCCCTGATCCGGATGGCCAGCCAACCTCTGCTAAAAACCCTCTGAGGAAGGGGAGCCCACTGGCTTCTGGGTCAGTTGAACGCCTCTTGCAGACAGAAAGTTGTTATATGTAACGTCAAAAAAGAGAAATGTGTAACAAATTGAGAATTAATCGGTTTAAGTGATGAAAACCGAATATGCAGAGAGATATAATCTATACATCCTTCTGGCTTCTCCACACCCTCCTTTGGCCCCTGCCTGCCTCCCCGTGCCCTCGCAGGACCTTCCTCTCTGCTCCACTTGACCTGGGTACAAATTCCACCTCTGTTTGAACAGCAGGAGCAAACATTCAGGAAAAGCCACATTCCTTCTGTCCTGTAGAAAAGAGAAGACTTCCCTGGAGTCCTTCGCAGACCCATAAGAGCTCTGCAGCCCCATGGGATGGGGTCAGTGTCTGCCCCATATTGGAGAGGTGTGTGGGAGGCGGAGGCTGCAATGGCAAGGCTGAGCTGAGACACGGAGCATGTGCAGAGTGCTTTTCCTTCCACAGTGTGGAGCCGGTGCTGCTGCAGCTGCCTCCTAATACCCTCTTTGCATTTGTAAGGAAACTGTGGAACTCCCTGCTTATTGATGTCAGGGCTCTTTTTGCTGAGAACATTTCTGCTTAGAGCCAGACCTTCAGGATAGGTCAGATATTTAGACCGTGGTGCTGATAACGCCAAGGTTGTAGGTTCAATCCCCGTGTGGCATAGCTGCCTATTCCTGGGGTTGGACTAGATGATCTTTGGGTTCCCTTCCAACTGTTACTCCAAGGCCTGTCCAGATGTTTAGAAAGCCGATGTCTTAATCTGTTTTTAGTTGATTGCTGGCTTTATTCTTCAATTGTTCTGAAGAGTTGCTTTTACCAGTAATTTTATTGACAGACTCTCTTCAGTTTAGTTGGCCTGCGTGAAGATTTGACGTTTTCATCCCCAAAAAGTTTTTGATTTGAGTTTCTACTGAAATGAGGCTGCATTTTAACGTTGTGTTTTAATCCTGTTTTTATGCTGTATTTTAATCAATTGTTTTTTATACCTGGTGTTAGCTGCCCTGAGCCTGGTCTTGGCTGGGGAGGGCAGGGTATAAATAAAACTTATTATTATTCATCAGTTGCTCTCAGGTTCCCCCCCCCCTGTGTGTGCAATAAATAAAACCCCACAGGTGTGCTGCAGGTTTCCATCTGGGTTCAGAAGTGGGGCTCCCCAATGGGGCTGGTCCTGGGAACCAGAGAATGGCTTTGAGCCGCAGAATTGTAGGGTTTCGTGGGACCCCCAAAGGTCATCCAGCCCAACCCTCTGCAGTGCAGTGACAACATCTGCGGGAAACACCCATATCCCTCTAGGGTAATTCATTGCGGGGGGTCACCAAATAGCCCTCTCCCCCAACACCTTCGGGTGCCCTTCCCTGCCCGAAAAGTGAGGTGTGTGTGTGTGTGTGTGTGTGTGTGTGTGTGTGTGTGTGGAATGTCCCCTGCCTCCCTTCTTGCCCCCTTGCGCTGCCTGCCCCCCATGTTTCCGGCTGCTTCCTCACCCTGCCCCCCTCTTTCTCCCCCCGCCCCACGGCAGCTGGTGAAGACCGTGGATCTGGACCCCTCGCGCAACTACCTCTTCGGCTTCCACCCCCACGGAGTGCTGGTGGCTGGCGCCTTCGGGAACTTCTGCACGGAGGGCACGGGCTTCTCTGACCTCTTCCCGGGACTCACCCCACACCTGCTGATGCTCCCCTTCTGGTTCAAGGTGCCCTTCTTCCGAGACTACATCATGAGCGGCGGTGAGAGGCTTGGGGGACCCGGGCAGGGGGCTGCCGGGCTTGGGTGGGTGGGTGTGGGGCAAGAGGAACCGCCACGTGCCATTATATGAACTGAATATTGCATACGGTTAGGAAGAACTTCCTGACAGTAAGAGCTGTTCGACAGTGGAATTTGCTGCCAAGGAGTGTGGTGGAGTCTCCTTCTTTGGAGGTCTTTAAGCAGAGGCTTGACAACCATATGTCAGGAGTGCTCTGATGGTGTTTCGTGCTTGGCAGGGGGTTGGACTCGATGGCCCTTGTGGTCTCTTCCAACTCTAGGATTCTATGGTTCTGGTCGCCTCGTCTTTAAAAGGATATTGAAGAGTTGGGAAGGAGATGATGGAGCGACTCTCCTATGAGGAAAGGGGGGGCTTTTAAGTTTAAAGGCAAGCAAGAGGCTATGAAATCATGTGTGGCATGGAGAAGGTGGATATAATAATAATTAATAATAATAATAATATTGACTTGAATTGATTTTAAAATGAATTGATTTTAGACTCTTGTGTTACTTTTATTGTTGTTAGCTGCTCTGAGCCTGGCTTCGGCTGGGGAGGGCGGGATATAAATAAAATGTTATTTATTATTATTATTATTATTATTATTATTATTATTATTATTATTATTATTACTACTATAATTTATTGTTTGTAGGCCACTCATCCGACTGGGTTGTCCCACCCACTCTGTGGGGGCTTAACAGCAAATAAAAACATCACAGAGAGCCAGTGTGGTGTAGTGGTTAAGAGCGGTAGTCTCGTAATCTGGGGAACCGGGTTCGCGTCTCCGCTCCTCCACATGCAGCTGCTAGGTGACCTTGGGCCAGTCACACTTCTTTGAAGTCTCTCAGCCCCACTCACCTCACAGAGTGTTTGTTGTGGGGGAGGAAGGGAAAGGAGAATGTTAGCCGCTTTGAGACTCCTTCGGGTAGTGATAAAGCGGGATATCAAATCCAAACTCTTCTTCCTCATCACAGAGGAAAGTTTTCCTCCCTTTCTCAAAGCACTGGGACTTGCTGAATGTGAGAAGGTTCTGGACACAGAAAGGAAAGTCCTTCTTGTAGCACAGACTGTGGAACTCCCTGCCACAGGAGGCGGGGATGGCTACCAAGTTTGTTGTCTTTAGAATTGTAGAGTTGGAAGGGAGCTCTTTCTCTCTCTCTCTCTCCCTGCAGGGCTGGTTTCCTCGGATAAGAGCAGCGCCGCCTACCTCCTTGGCCACGAAGGCGGGGGCCAGGTGGCCGTGATCGCTGTTGGGGGGCCTCCCGAGTCACTTGACGCCCGACCCGGAGCTCTGACCCTCCAGCTTCACAACCGCAAGGGCTTCATCAAGATGGCGCTGCAGCACGGGTGAGTTTGGGGGCGCAGGGGACCCTCTGCTGTCGCTCCTCGCGACTTGTCCGTAGCGAAATCCCCTAGCCCTGATCAAGCCGGGCTCTTTTTAAATATAATTTTATTAAGGCTTTTCAACATGCAATTAAAAAAACAAGAACAGCAGAAGCAAAACAAAGATATCGGAAAGAGAACGAAGAGGAAAGCAAGAGGAAAGAGAGATAGGAATAATAGCAGGAGAGAGGGAGGGAGAATAATAATATAATAATTTCTTATTTATACCCCGCCCATCTGGGAAGGGGGGGGGAAGTATTTGATCCCCTGCTAAATTTGCCTGTTTGCCCTCTGACGAAGAAATGACCCGTCCATCATTTTAATGGTAGGTTTAATGTAGCTGTGAGAGACAGAAAAACAACGGGGAAACCCCCAGAAGACAAAAGTCAGAGATTGATGTGCATTATAATGAGTGAAATAAGTATTTGTGAAGGTACCAGGTAGTCCTGACATCTGGCTGGTTGATAGGGGATCAAATAAATAAATTATTATTATTATTATTATTATTATTATTATTATTATTATTATTATTATTTTATTATTATTATACCACTGGAATAAGACCCATAGCTGTAACTGATTACGAATTATACCAGCAGGACTCTTTTTATGGAACCTCCTGTTCCAAGAGCAGTCTATCAGGTTCCTAGATTTCTTAGGGGTATTTGGCCACAGGCTTCTGGACTGGGTGCCCCCCCCCCTTAGCCTGATCCAGCAGCGTCCTTAAGGTGCAGCCTGCTGGCCAGGCCCCCATCTTGCGCCCCATTGCTCACTCTCTCTCTCTCTCTCTCTGCCCCCCACTTCTCCCTCCCTCCCAGAGCTGGCCTTGTCCCCGTCTTCTCCTTTGGGGAGAACGAGCTCTTCAACCAGGTCTCCAACCCCCAGGGCTCCTTCATCCGGGCAGCGCAGGAGCGCCTCCAGAAGGCCATGGGGCTGGCGCTGCCCCTCTTCCACGCCCGGGGGGTCTTCCAGTACAACGTTGGGCTCCTGCCGTTCCGGAGGCCTATCTACACAGTCGGTGGGTAGAGCGGGGGGGCAGCGGGGGGGAGTGTGTGTGTGTGTCTCCTAGGTGGGCTTGACCTGTTTGCCAGCAGAGCGGACTCCCTTGGAAAGTTGACAATCCGCCTGCCTGGAACTCCTTGGCTGCCATCTCTGCATTGCAGCGGGTTGGGCTAGATGGCCTCTGGGGTGTCCCACCCAACCCGCGTACGGTTCTTTGCTTCTGCGACCTTGGAAGGCGGCGGGCTCTCCTTCACGGGAGGCTTTCAATCAGGAATTCTTTGGCTGTCGCTCCCTGCATTTGAGAGGGTTGGGCTGGATGACCTCCAGGGAACCCCTTCCGACTCTACAATTCTGTGCAAAGCCATTTCTGGATGTGACCGGTGGGGCCTCCCCTCCTAACCACCCAACCTGGGCCTCTTCTGCCTGCCCCACGGCACCTCTCGTCTCTGCCCCACTTTGCTCCTGGGCTGATGCAACACATACACACCCCCAACACTGACTTCTGTACCACCTCTGCCTTTTGCAACCCTCCCTCCCCTCTGGGCCTTCCTGGCAGCAGAGCTGTCGCGTTGGACTTTGGCCTTGGCAGAAGGGGGGGATTTCACGCTGACTCAGCGTGCTGCAACTCCCGGGGGGTGGGTGGGTCTCTCTTTGCAAAACCGGACCCTTTGACACCCCCCCCTTTGATGGAGAAAGGCTAACCCTCCCTTTGCTGCCTTCCTTTCCCAATCCCTGCCCAGACTTTTTGCTGCAAGCTTCCACATTTGCGACCCAAATGCTATGGGGGGGGGAGCTGGAGAGTTGGGAGGGACCCCTAAAGGTCCTCTAATCCAGCCCCCTTTCACAATGCTGGAGTCGTAGCGAAGGAATCCCTTGTCCCAGCCTGGGGTGTGAGTGTGTGTGTGTAGATTTTATGGGGGGGGGGGCAGTCAAGCACTTGGCTGTGCAGCTAGCATCCTTCAGGGCCGAATCCTGGCCTTGCCCGCTCTAACCACTTAGCCAGTGGAGGAGTTTGTTGTGACCCTAAAAGAAGCCGTCAGTGTGGGGGGGAGGTAACCCCAGGAGTCAGAATAATGGAACTGAATTGCAAGGGACCCCCAGGGGTCATCCAGACCAACCCCGTGCAAGCCAAGCAGCTGGAATACTTCTTGGTGCAGAGTTCGAGCACTAACTCTCTCTCTCTCTGTCTCCCACCCACAGTGGGGGCCCCGATCCTCGTGCCCAAGACCCCCCACCCGTCATCCGAGGCCATCGACGAGCTGCACAAAACTTACCTGGAGAAGCTCAACCAGCTCTTTGAGGAGAACAAGGCCGCGTACGGCCTCCCCGAAGACAGGCACCTCGAAATCGTGTAGGGCAGGGCAGGGGAGCGAAACCCACGGACACCCCCCACCCCGAAAGAGATCCCCTGTGGGGAGCTTATTTCCTGGACTGCATGAAGGGGTTTCTGGAGAAGACGACTGATGAGGAACCATTTCAATACTGGGGGGTCCCCCAGTCTCAGGAGGGGGGCACCCTGATTTTTGACCCTTGAAGGATTCCAGGGAAGGAGGTGGAGGGGGGTGGCGTGCACTTAAATGGGGGGCAGCTGGATAATGGCTGCTTTTATGAAAGCTGTATACTTGCCTCCTGGGGGGTAGTTCCCTGTTCTGTGCTTGCCTGAACCAAGGGGGATGTGGGTTGCCCCCCCCGTATGAAATGCTCCTTCAGCCTCTAAGCAGTAGCCCCCCTTGTTCTCCCTCTGCAGAAGTAATAAAGGGCAGAATTGTCTTTTCAAAATGATGTGCGCTGCAGGGTTTGTGCAAAAGACAAAAGGTTGCCTGCCCTCCTTGCCCCCTTTACCTGGTTCAGAGATGGGCTGCCACCTCCTTCTCCTGCCCCCCCCCCATTCCCGAAAAATACACACAGCATGGAGAAAGCTGCAAGGCTGAAATAATTATTCGGGTAGCGCAGAGTTAAACTGCAGAACTCCCTTAGGCTGTCAATGGCTCCTAGCCAGGAGGGCTCTGGTCTGAATTCCAGAGCCTGAGAAGCACAAGGAGGGGAGATTTGTGGGTTTCTCAGCTGGCAGAGCACAATATTCCTAATCTCAGGGTCGTGGGTTTAAGCCCCATGTTGGGCAAAAGATTCCTGCCTTGCAGGGGGTTGGACTAGACTAGAGGACCGCCAAGGTCCCTTCTGATTCAGCCACTGGGGGGGGGGCAGGATGCTGTGCTACGCGGGCCATTTGCCAGATTCAGCAGCCTCCTCTTGAGGAGGCCTTTTCTTGCAGCTGACCCTCCATGCCCAGGAACAGTCTACCTGTGAACACCAGGAAACGGGGGAGCCACAGTTGCAGAAGACTGGTGCCCTCAAGTCCTGCTTGCTGGCTTCTCTTTGGGGGCATATCATCGGCCCCTGGCCTCATCCTGCCTCTGTCTCTTTCCCCTCCTGTGCTTTGTGACAGTGGCATTGCTCCCCCTTCCAGAGCCTCGCTTGACCTATCCAGCTGTTCCAAAGGCCATGTCGGAAAATGGATCCCAGTAGAGTGTGTGGTGGCGGCGGCCTCCTCTAAGGCTAAGAATAACCTTTCTTGCCCAAGGGCTGGCTGGGGAGGTGCGGAGAGGCCTAAAGCAGATGATTATTGGCTGCATGCAGAGTCACGGAACTGTAGAGCTGGAAAGGGACCCCGGGGTCATCTAGTCCAACCCGCTGCAATGCAGGAATCGCAGCCGAGAGCCGAGCCAGAGCTGGCATCCTGCAGGCGGCTTAACACTTGCCCTGTGCAGCCGGCCACATCAGCTGAAGCTCTTCTACTCTGTCGGGTGAGGAGGAAGGCTGCTCTGCACATGCTCAGAGGCATTCTTGGCTAAGCATCGCATGCGCTGAGCAAAGGTGGTCAAATAGGTTCAGGGGTGAAGCCCCACAGCTTGGGATGGGGGAAGACCCTCCCTCCTCCTTGCTATTTGATGCTGGCAAATGCGTTTCAGGGTGCAAGTTGGAATGGGGGGGGGAGTGTTTCATTCCCCAACCCCCCAGCTTCAACTGGACAAATGTGGATTTAATACACTAGATTCCTCCCCACCATGATTTAAATGTTGCCAAAGGAGATTTAAAGCTCCCAGCTATAGAACCCTCAGTGGAACCAAACAAGAACCATCAAATTGTAGAGTTGGCAGGGACCCCAAGGGTCATCTAGTCCAACCCCCTGCACTGCCAGAATCGCAGGTGAAGAACCCTCTGGCAAGTGACCCCCTAGCCTCTGTTTAAAAGCCTCCAGAGAAGGAGAGTCCACCACTTCCTGAGGGAGTCCGGTCCACCATGGAACAGCTCTTGCTGCCAGAAAGTTTTCCCTGATATTTAGTTGGGATTCCCCCTTTCTTGGCATTTGGATCGGTTGAATTATGGAGCAGCAGCAGCAGAGACTCTTCCCTTCCACCTTCATTGGGGACACATCCCTCTTCCTTTGCCAAGATTCCTTGCCGGAGGGCGGAATTGGAGAGAGTTGTGCAAAGAGAGATCTGCCTCCACATCCTGAGAGCCAGCCAACAGGTGCTGGTGATGAAACGATCTGTCTGCCATGGGGAGCAGAATATATGCCCCCAGCCCCACCCTAGAGACTTGTGCTGCCTCAAGGTTCGCTCATCGTTCAGATTAAGATCGGAGGCAGCCACCAGGTTAAGTAAACACAAAGAGGATGCTCAGACTGAGGTCAAAGACCAGGCAATAAATCACACCGGTCAAAGATGGGAGTTTACTCTTTATGAGCAGAGCCACTATTTGCACCGAGTTTGTCGGGAGTCAGACCTCATGAGCACAGCCCCTCAACCCCAGCAGGTCTTGCCCCATGGATCAGTTGCCAAGACTGAAAATCCTTGCCTCCCCACAGCCACCTAAGTCCCCTCTTCTGCAGGGCTTTCTTTTTGCAAGCAGTTGGAGACTGTGCCTGCACACAGCCCACCTCTCCTACGCCCTCTTCATGCCTCTCCTGGTTCTGGGAGACCCTGAAAAGAGGGGAGCTTGTTGCAGCAGCAGGAGACACCTGTGACCTTTCGCCATCTGACTCATCTCTGCCTCTTGGCCTTCTTCCTCTCCTGCCTCTGATTCTGCACTTCTAGAGGGCTCCCTGCTCCTGAATGGGGCAACTGTGCCCCTGAAGGACCAGGTGCGCAGCCAGGGAGCCATTTTGGACTCACAGCTGTCCATGGAGGCGCAGGTCAATTCTGTGCCCAGGGCAGCTGTCTACCAGCTCCATTTGGTATGCAGGATGAGACCCTCCCTGCCCGCAGACTGCCTCGCCAGAGTGGTGCATGCTCTGGTTATCTCCCGCTTGGACTCCTGCAATGCGCTCTACGTGGGGCTACCTTTGAAGGTGACCCGGAAACTGCAATTAATCCAGAATGCGTAAGCAAGAGTGGTAAACCGGGAATGGCTGCCAAGACTACAAAACACTGGTTCTGAAAGACCTACATTGGCTCCCGGTATGTTTCTGAGCACAATTTAAAGTGTTGGTGATGGCCTATAAAGCCCTAAAAGGCCTCAAAGGCCCAGTACATCTGAAGGAGCGTCTCCAACCACATCGTTCTGCCCGGACACTGAGGTCCAGCGCCAAGGGCCTTCCGGCAGTTCCCTCCCTGCGAGAAGTGAGGTTATAGGGAACCAGGCAGAGGGCCTTCTCGGTGGTGGCACCCGCCCTGTGGAACGCCCTCCCACCAGATGTCAAAGAGAAAAACAACTACCAGACTTTTAGAAGACATCTGAAGGCAGCCCTTTTTATGGAAGTCTTTTATGTTTGACGTTTTAGCTTTTTTTTAATATTCTGTTGGGAGCTGCCCAGAGTTGCTGGGGGGGGGGCAGCCAGATGGGTGGGGTATAAGTAATAAATTATTATAAATATTTTCTGCCATAGACTCCCCCTGCTCACTAAGCCCCGTCACCCTTTCTGCTTCCAACACCTCCTCTTCAATGTCTTTTCCCTCTGGCCACTCATCACCATCCCACTTCCTGGGGGGCTCTGAGCCTTCTTCCCAGGGGGGGGGGTCTCCCAGGTGCCGCAACAGGGTTCCTACTTCCAGCGACAAGAGAAGAGAGACCCCCTGTAGTAAGAAACTTCTGGCTGGCTTTTACAGCCCATATCCCCATCCAAGGGAATTTGTGTCCATCAAGGTCAGCTGTCGGTCGGAGATATACGGTACATACATGGAAGTCCCCACAAAGGAAGAATGGATACAAAAACTTATGGAATATGGAAGAATAAGAAATCAAGATAAGAAACATTTTATAGAAGAATGGAAATGGTTTATTGAATATTTACAGATAAATTGCAAACAGATAAAAACATTAGCAGGATTGTTGTAATGACCAGCAGTTTGAGAAGAGTATATATTTAAAATAGGTGAGCAAATTAAATGAATTTGCATATGCAGAAGATATAATAATAATAATAATAATAATAATAGTTTTAAGGAACTGCAGAAAGAGGGGGAAGTTTTGATTCCCCACCCCATGGTAAATCTTTATTGGTTTAAAATACAAATACAGATAATTTACAAGGAAGGAAGTCAAGTTTTGAAATGTTAAAATGATTGTAAAATTAAGGAAATGTATAAACCTGAAAAGGACACAAACTATTGATCTTTTTGGCCTGGTAGCAGTGTCTCCCTGCCCACAAAGGTGTGTAACACCTTTTAAAACCTCAGAAAGTATTCCCCCATATTTGGCAGAAAGGCCACCCCAAAGCATAACAAAATGTCAAGGAAGGAAGAATTGGCGAGCAAAATTTGAGGGCCCGACTTCCCACGTGTCCATTAGGATCCTCGATAATGGTCCTTCCTAGTACATCCTTTAGGAATGGCAAAAGTACTGTGGCCCCAGAGATGATTGCCACCCCATTCATTCCTGCTTTGCAAGTCTGCTCTATTTTTGGCAAGCAGCTGTCAGACAGGTGATCCATTGAGGAGTTCCTGCCTCCCAGGAGAGAGAGAGGGTCTTCTAGATTCAGCAAACACTTCATTTAGACACAAGCTGGAAATGGAGTAATAATTGACCCGTTGCTGGCTGACGGATAAGGTGTCAGCAAGTGTAGCACCCTGCTTGTGGTTAACGCTTAGCTGGAATGAAATATTCAACGCAGCAATAGAGAAATTAAAATAATTATTTATTTGTCAGACAAATAAATGAGAGGCACAGTGGTATATGGTTACCAAGCTCTGGCCTGGGCTCCCGCCATTATGGCCAGCACTTATATCCCCTTAATCCAGCCCCCTTTGCTCCTCCTGTGGCTGCCTCTGTCCAATCAGCCTGGTTGGATTTCCTATTGGCTGATTGCTATAACCAATCCTAAAAGATACACCCATATCCTCCTGTCCTTATAAGGAACACAAAGAGCTATATATTGTTACATCTATAAATGACAAATAAGCAGTAATATATCTTACATGTGTCTCAACAAGGAATCTTAATTACCAGCTCACCTCTTGCCCTCCTTGCCCTATTGCCTTCTAAAACAAATGGTTAATCTTAAATTTTTATCTTAAACATATGTCAAGGATCTTGAGTTTCACATCAACATTGAAAGATATCCTTCATTTGAAGGTTTCCAAACAAATGTCTGACAGCCATATATCAGGACAGCTTGGATGGCGTCTCTTTGTCTAGCAAGAGGGCTGGGCTGGTGTCTGACTTAATTCCAGGATAAATACAACTCTTTACAACTATATGAAATAAGAATCTAGCATTTCTAAATCCTTTGCATAATTATATTTAAGACAATATATTTAATACACAACACAGGTAGCCTCTTAAAAGGAATAAGGTCTTTGTAAAGTAGAAAAGGGAACTCAGTATAAAACAGTTTCAGAAGAAACCTCTTTAGTTTACATTCCCCCCCCTTCAGCCAGCTGCTTCAGCCAGCTGCTTTGTTTCCATTAGCTCTTCCCAACATTTATTGAAACTCTCTCAGTTTAAGAAAGAAACAGCTTTAAAAGACTTCCCAGCTAGATGCTTCTCCATTTGGTCTTGGCCTTTTTAACCTTAGAAGATCTGGCTCATTTTACTGGGAGGCACATTGGCATTATTTTTCTATTTACCAACTATTAATTATGTTTATCTCTGCCTTTTTTATCTTCTATAACATGTAGGGTCAGTGCCTTACTCAGTCTGTAATTTCAGCTTTTACGACTTTGAGAATTGTTTTCTGCTATCAATCAAAAGGGGCCCCTTGTCTAGGAGGAAAAACATTGCCAGTGTTTTCTTAAGCAGCTAGCCTTCTTGCCTGGCATGAAACTTTTGAAAATCTTTTAGGCTCTCTCTTTAATATACAAGTCCTGATCAAACATTAATAAAATGCAGGCTTATGCCTGATGCCTCATTCCCCCCTTTCAAGCTCAAGGACCTTCGTCCCAAGTGTCCTTGATAGCTTGACCTTCATCATGTTCCTGAGGAAAAGCTCTGTATAGGGCCATGATATGAGGTAGAGTTTCATTTGAAACCATCTTGCTAATTGTACTTCTAAAACATGAAATGATACATGGCATCATACATAAAACCATTACCACTACTGTCAAGAAAAACAAGCAAGACAATAGTATCCCTTTGAGTCCTGTGACATTAGGTAACCAATTGGTGAGCCATCCCATATCCCATCCTTCCCATGTTTGTACTGGGACATGTGCTATATTCTCCATCTTTGTGGCCAACACACGGATTGCCTCACCATTATCTGAAATGTTAAAGCAACAGGCATTCCCTGTCAAGTTCAAGACTCCACATAGGCCTCCCTGCTTGGCAAGTACATAATCCATTCCCATTTTCAGCTGCAAAATGGCGGCTCTACTTTCATCCAACTGTTGTGCAATAAGTCTCAAACTCCGGGCCGTTGCATTGGTTACAAGTTCCACTACTGCTTGCAATCGAATTATTCTGTTTAGATTATAAATAGGATCCCGTGCCCCTTGTATGAGCTCACCAGGATTCCAGGAGGCAGGATCATAATAGGCTATAATGCGCTCTGGTGGCCAATCATCAGTACCGCTCCAACTTTGGGTACTTCCTCCTGCTATATGAGAAATATCAGCGTTTCTTCGTGTACGCTTGGCCAAATTAGTGGGCATAATCCACATTGGTGGTAATACCCATCCCAGGAAACAAGTCCCACTCCATTTGGAGGGGAGTTTCTTGTATGCCCATTCTCCACATATCCACCACAACCATCGGGTCTGAGGTCTTTGGTACGTGGAGTACAGAAGGCGAAATAGCAAAAGAGGTAGAGAGTTCACAGTGCAGTATGTTAGATTGCCTTTTTCTGTCACAGTTATGTTCCATACCACTTTCCACGCATGAATAAAAGGAGGTGCACAGGGCAAGGCATTCCGAGTTCGATAGGTAGTATCGTGTGCCCAGGTATTCTTAATATTATCCCAAGTATAGTGACAATGAGAAGAGCCTATCATGGTAGAATCAGCTGCATTTGATGATTTATGTACACAGAATTCCCCTTGTACAGGTATAACTCGTAATGGTTTAGTTGAGTTCCATCCGGGGAAATTCTGTACTTCTGTTTGGTGTGGTATTTCGCTTACCATACCAATGGCATCTAATGGTATCGGTAATAAGGGCATACCTCCCTCTGAATCATCTGGCCCAAGAGAGCAAACAAGGCAATTGGTCCTATTTGCAACATTGGCTACCATTTCAGCTAAACCTACCCACATATTGTGGTCATGGCGGAATCCATATTTAGTCAATTTGGTCAGATTCAAGGACCCTTCCCCTTCCCAAGGGATCAGGATTAATAATAGAATCATGTTGATGTCTAGCATATGCATTCCTTCCACAAAAGATTACCTTATTGTGATAGCAAATAAATATTAGTCCCAATATAATTCCCCCAGTGACAGAAATGGGGAACCACCAAGACCAAAACATATATCCCGAGGATCCCCAATGAGTAATATCTCTGATAATTGTTCCACAAGGGGGGGGGGGCATTCAATTAATTGTATAAGAGAATCTTTCCTTTCACAATCGCTGGTTCAGATGCTCCTCAAGCTTCAGGCGTGCGCAGGTCAGCCAGCTTCCAGGTTGTGGCTGCAGCAGGCCGGTCGTCTAATGTTGCCCGTGACCTAGCCCGTTCCCGGTAGGGCTAGATACAGGGGTTTTTGGAGAGAGTCAGTTTTAAAGGATTAGAGGGGTCACCTTTGCACGTCCAACTGCCTTCGGACTTCTTCAAACGGGAGTGATGAATCCAGGGGGGTCACCTCCGCTACCTTCACCGCTGTTGGAGTAGAGAGCAAGACGGTGTAAGGTCCACGCCACTTAGGTGCAAGTGGATCACGTTTCCACTCTTTCACCCATACGCTATCGCCAGCCTGGAACTGATGAATCGGCTCGGCAATGCTGCACGGCGTGCGCTCGAGGGCCCACCTGTTAAGAGAAACAAAAACACGGGAGAGAGATTGCACTTGTCCCTGTGTCACATGGTCTCCTATTTGTTTAAGATCAGCTGAAATATCCTGAACAAAGGAGGGCGGTCTCCCATACAGGAGCTCAAAAGGTGACAACTTAAGTCTTTTTGTGGGTGCACACCGAACACGAAACAGTGTTATGGGTAACACATCTACCCATCCCAATCCCGTTTCCTGGGTTAATTTTGCCAATTGGGTTTTCAGAGTCCGATTCATTCTTTCAGTTTTCCCTGAACTCTGAGGCCTATAGGCTGCATGCAGTCTCCATTTCACTTGTAGGACTCGACATACTTCTTGTACTACTTGATCAATGAACGCTGGCCCATTATCACTTCCAATGCATCTAGGTAACCCAAACCTCGGGATCAATTCAGTCAGGAGTCTCTTAGTTACCTCTCGTGCCTTTTCAGTTCGGGTGGGAAAAGCTTCAACCCATCCGGTAAGAGTATCTACAAACACAAGGAGATACTTGAATCCCTTAGAAGGGACCAGCTCTGTGAAGTCCACAATTAGGCTTTCCATGGGGACATATCCCACATGTTGGATTCCAGGAGGTTGTACCGGTCCCTGCCTGGGATTGTTTTTAGCACAAAGAACACATTTCTGTGAAATGCAAGTTGCTAATTGTGATAGATTAATAATATACAACTTCCGACTGAGACTCTCTCTGGTTGCAGTACCGCCAAGGTGAGTAGATTCATGATAATTTCTTACAATTGTGCCTGCTAGATGATGAGGTACATAAATCCTATTGTCTGGCAGGATCATCCAACCATCCTTCACAACTGCTCCTTCCTGTTCAGCCCACTTCCTCTCTTCTGGGGTATAGTGAGGTTTAACTTCTTCTGGAACTACCTCTGGTATGAGGGCTGCTATAAATCCTCCCACAGGCTTTTGGGCTGCCTCTCGGGCTGCTTTGTCAGCAGCATGATTTCCTCTGGTTATTGGATCCCTTCCTCGTCCATGACCTTTGCAGTGCATTACAGCAATCTGTTCTGGAGCCCATACTGCTGCTCGCCGGGGTAAAGGATATTGCTTTACAGATACAGGGGTAGCCATAGGTTTTAAGGTTACTACAATTGGAGCTATATTCTTAGCCATTCCTGGGGGGCTATTTTCGGCCCATACTCCTGGTGGCACCTGTAGAGTTCGGAGGAGCTTGTTTAACTCTGTATCCAATGTGGGTTGGACTTGCAGGGCTGACATTAGGCGCCATGATTGTTCCTTAGGTACTGAGAGGGAAATTATTCCTGCTGCCTTTGATGGCAGTTTCATTTCTGGACCTCGAGGAGTGAAGGTGATTTGGGCCTGCAATTTGGACAGCATATCTCTACCTAAGAGAGGTATTGGACACTCAGGTATATACAAAAACTGATGGGTTAAACGATGTCCCCCAATCTGGCATTCCAAAGGTTGGAGGAAAGACCTCTTAGCTGACTGACCAGTGGCACTTTTAATGACTACACTTTTGGATGCCTTTTTCTGCAATAGTTCTGGGAGTACTGAGTATTCAGCCCCAGTATCAATCATAAAGTCTATTAAATGGCTTCCTAATTGAATCGTGACCGTGGGCTCCTGGAAGCCTAACTTTATGGAGTCCGGTCTTTCCTAGTCTTGGGTAAAATCCTCCTCTGCCAGTCCAATGACATTGTCCCTACTCCGTCCTTGTCCAGGTCTCTGATATCTTCCATCTCGGATCATTCCCCGTCCCCGTCCCTGGTTTCTTGGGCCGGAGCCTGGGCCTGGGCCTGGGCCTGGGCGTACTTCTTCCAACCTCAGGGGTTCAGGACACTCCCGCTTCCAATGACCCTCCTTCTTGCAATTCGCACATTGATTCCTTCCCAGTGGTGGATTCCTTCCCCGCCCTCTTCCTCCATTTAAGGGGCGGTAGTCTTGCTTCACTGCTGTGGCTAGCATTACCATCTTTTCCTTCTGCCACTTCTTCTTCTCTTGTTTCTCAGCCTCATCCCTATTCCGATAAACTCGGCGTGCAATGGCCATAATTTGGCTCATCAGCATCCCTTCCCATCCTTCTGATTTCTGAATTTTCTTACGAATGTCAGAAGCGCACTGGGCCACAAATGTAGCAGTAATCATTCTGCTGTTTTCAGGGGCTTCAGGGTCAAAAGGAGTCCATATACGATAGGCTTCTTGCAGCCTCTCTAAAAAGTCTCCTGGACTCTCATTTGGTTTCTGTTCTACTTCTGAGACTTTAGACATATTAGTGGGCTTCTGGCATGCCCTGCGGATACCTTGCACAAGCGTCTGGCGATAGGTGGTAAGTCTGGCCAGGTGAATTACATTGTTTGGATCCCAATTAGGATCTTCCAAGGGAAAGTTGTCTTGGAGATGACGGTCAATATTATAAATATTTCCCACTCTGGCCTGCTCACGCAAATATATCTGTGCCTTTTCAATTATGTCTCTCCTTTCCTCAGTGGTGAACAGAGTATTCAGGAGCTGGCGGCAATCTGTCCAAGTAGGACTATGAGTATTTATTATTGAAGTCACCAAGTCCATCATAGCCTGAGGTTTTTCTGCAAAAGATGGGGTGTGTGTTTTCCAATTCATCAGATCCGTAGTTGTGAATGGAATATATTGCAGGGTCGAAGTTCGAGGTGGCCGTGGTCCGAGTTGCCCGTTAACCAGCACAGGCTCCTCAAGTGCATCAAATACTCTTCTGAGAGGGGCTACTACGTGATCTTTCTCTTCACTTCGCTCTAGGGGCCTCAAATCATAGGGGATGGTATTTGTCCCAAGGCGTTCTTTTAGCAGCTTTATACGCCTGGCTGTATTGCTTGCTGACCGATTAAGGTCTCCCTGTAACTTCTGTAATAATTCTCTAGGATTTGGATGTACAGGAGTTTGGGGTAGGCAATCAGTTGTTTCACTAAAAGAGACTGTAGATGGAGTTCTACTGGGACTCACAGATGGAATAACCGCTTCTGCTTGGGCTTTATTATAGGCCTCCAATGCCTCCTGAAGATATTTATCATAATCTATCAAGGAATCAAGTTCTGTGACTCCAGCCCCATTATTCATTCCACTTTCTTGCCTTGGGGTTACAACTGGTGGAGTGTTTGGATTAGGCTCCCTTCGATGTGGAGCATAGGGTGGAGGTGGAAGCAGCTCTTCCTCTGGTCCCTCAAAAATGGGTTTGAGTTTATTTGGCAAGATTCCTTTCCTAGCTTCGGCTTTTACAGCCAATAATTTGCATCATTGGACTTTGCATTCCCTTATCCATGGAGGATTTTTATTTAATGTGCTCAGCCAGGAATCTATATATGAAAATTGTTCTGGGCACCCTCCAATTTCTTTGGCGATGTTAGACCAAAGTTTGCTTACTAAATTTATATCAAAGGTTCCTTGAGATGGCCATTCAGTATTTTGCTTTGGCCACTCTAATTCACATAACGTTCTCAGGCGCTCTGGCGTCATTTTGACTCCATATGCCCCTGAGAAGGCTTTCTTAAAATTATTTAACATACATTCAAGAGGTGTATTTTCCCCTTTTGAACCCCCAACTCCCATTGTATGGCCCTGTGAAGTATCCACTCAGTCACTCACACACACGCTTCGTGGGTTTCCTTGCCCAGATGGAGTCGCCTCACTGGGAACCGAAGTACTACCCACTCCACACTCAGGTCAGCTACAGATTGCTCTGTACTTTCTCACACATACAATGCGCTAGATACTTCACCACACACTACCTCCCATTCTTCCCTTTTCCCCCACCAGATCACCATCTGATGTATCCAACCACCTAGCGTACTCAGTTCCCACTTACTGAGACGCAGAAGTTTGATCAAGACTTCTCTTCCTCCCAGTTAATTGGAGGGCCAAAAATCCCTTTGTGCACTTACCCTTGGTTGGTTCCGTTTCCCCCCGGTCCGTCGCCGCCAGTGAGCAGGGTATCAGACAGACGAGACTTCTGCGTCCCCCCTGGAAAAATTTACCAGTGCGCGCTTGGGTAAGCAATCAGTTGTCTTCTCTCTTGTACCCCGCCCAGTGAGGCGAAGGGGCTGCGTTCCAGCAGACCACTTATCCGAGTCACAGGAGCACCATAAAATGTAGCACCCTGCTTGTGGTTAACGCTTAGCTGGAATGAAATATTCAACGCAGCAATAGAGAAATTAAAATAATTATTTATTTGTCAGACAAATAAATGAGAGGCACAGTGGTATATGGTTACCAAGCTCTGGCCTGGGCTCCTGCCATTATGGCCAGCACTTATATCCCCTTAATCCAGCCCCCTTTGCTCCTCCTGTGGCTGCCTCTGTCCAATCAGCCTGGTTGGATTTCCTATTGGCTGATTGCTATAACCAATCCTAAAAGATACACCCATATCCTCCTGTCCTTATAAGGAACACAAAGAGCTATATATTGTTACATCTATAAATGACAAATAAGCAGTAATATATCTTACATGTGTCTCAACAAGGAATCTTAATTACCAGCTCACCTCTTGCCCTCCTTGCCCTATTGCCTTCTAAAACAAATGGTTAATCTTAAATTTTTATCTTAAACATATGTCAAGGATCTTGAGTTTCACATCAACATTGAAAGATATCCTTCATTTGAAGGTTTCCAAACAAATGTCTGACAGCCATATATCAGGACAGCTTGGATGGCGTCTCTTTGTCTAGCAAGAGGGCTGGGCTGGTGTCTGACTTAATTCCAGGATAAATACAACTCTTTACAACTATATGAAATAAGAATCTAGCATTTCTAAATCCTTTGCATAATTATATTTAAGACAATATATTTAATACACAACACAGGTAGCCTCTTAAAAGGAATAAGGTCTTTGTAAAGTAGAAAAGGGAACTCAGTATAAAACAGTTTCAGAAGAAACCTCTTTAGTTTACATTCCCCCCCCCTTCAGCCAGCTGCTTCAGCCAGCTGCTTTGTTTCCATTAGCTCTTCCCAACATTTATTGAAACTCTCTCAGTTTAAGAAAGAAACAGCTTTAAAAGACTTCCCAGCTAGATGCTTCTCCATTTGGTCTTGGCCTTTTTAACCTTAGAAGATCTGGCTCATTTTACTGGGAGGCACATTGGCATTATTTTTCTATTTACCAACTATTAATTATGTTTATCTCTGCCTTTTTTATCTTCTATAACATGTAGGGTCAGTGCCTTACTCAGTCTGTAATTTCAGCTTTTACGACTTTGAGAATTGTTTTCTGCTATCAATCAAAAGGGGCCCCTTGTCTAGGAGGAAAAACATTGCCAGTGTTTTCTTAAGCAGCTAGCCTTCTTGCCTGGCATGAAACTTTTGAAAATCTTTTAGGCTCTCTCTTTAATATACAAGTCCTGATCAAACATTAATAAAATGCAGGCTTATGCCTGATGCCTCACAAGCACCATTTTGTAAGGCTGCAGTAGCAGCAGGAGCTCCCGTAGGGGCCGCTCTTGCAAAGGAAAAATCAGGTCATTTTAAACTTTAAAGGGGATGTCATGTTTTGGTGCTTGGGGACGTGTGATAATGCACTTAGGTTCCTGCATTTATTTTTGGGGACTTCAATTTCTTATACTGCCCTGAAGAAAGTACACTTTTCACCCAGCCGTTATCGAAACCCCCACCCCCACAAAAAGTGGGAGAAATGTAATAGAAAAAGGAGAAATTTGAGTGTATGGTTTGCAACTTATCCATCAGGACATTTTGAGTGCCAATGTCTTGGGGTGCTTCTCGCATTTTGATGCCTATTTGCATTTCCTTTTGCAATTTCAATTCCTGAAACCAGGTCACAGGCTCACCCTATTTATACACAAATACACCCTTAAGACAGGTAAGCAAAAGACAGAGCAGGGATCCTCAAACTTTTTAAACAGGGGGCCAGTTCACTGTCCCTGAGACACTATTGAGGGCCAGACTATAGTTTTTAAAAATGAACGAATTCCTATGCACACTGCACATATCTTATTTGTAGTGCACTAAAAACAGGAAAAATACAAAATATAAAATGAAGAACAATTTTAATCAACAGAAACTTATATTTCAATGGAAATTATGGGCCTGCTTTTGGCTAATGAAATAGTGTCCAGTTCCATTTTTGTCACGGCTAGTCGTAGCAAGTGATGCAAGTGTTCATCAGTTAGTCTGGGTCCGGTTGGGGATTTTAGATGTTTCATTTGGGGAAAAGTCTGTTCACAGACATAGGTGCTCCCAAAGATGGTTGTAAATTTGAGTGCATGATTCCTGAGATTCAGATATGTCTCAGAGGGGAGAGATGCACAGAAATTAGTGAGGCTGCTTGATTTGAATGCATCTTTCAGAGAGTCACAATTCTGTAGTTCGATCAATTCCATTCCGCAAATTGGATCAGCAGTTTCAAAGTCAACAGAAAATGGGTTCTGGGAAAGCTGTATGCCCTGCTCATGGATGTGAAGCTCTTTAAACAGAGTTTGAAACTCCTTTTGCAACATTTCCAGTAAATCCACACGTTTCGTGGGGAGATGGCAGACGTTTTCCTCCTTCACTTGTTTAAAGAGGTCTAATTTTGCTTGAAACGCTTTCACAAGTGAAAACATATCACAGATGAGATTCCCCTTTCCTTGAAGCTGAACACTGGAAACTGTTCAGTAGCTCTGTTATGTCTGTCAGAAAGGCAAGGTGCCATTTCCATTCTGCCAACATGGGGATTCAGGGCACAGTTCGAAAATGGTTACGCTCCTTTCTCTCAGGTCGGGGACAGAGGGTGCCGCTAGGGAGGGAGTTGTTGCTGCAGCACTCCTTGGTGTGTCGAGTCCCGCAGGGTGCAATCCTTTCCCCAAAGCTTTTTAATATCTTTATGCACCCCCTTGCCCAGATTGTCCGGAGCTTTGGGCTGGGTTGTCATCAATATGCTGATGATACCCAGCTTTATCTCTTGATGGACAGCTGCCCTGACTCTGCCCCAGACACACTGACCAGATGCTTGGAAGCTGTGGCTGGATGGTTGCATGGGTCCTGGTTGAAGTTAAATCCTTCAAAGATAGAGGTCCTCTGGCTGAGTCGGGGTGACTTGGGGTTGGGGGGCCAAATCCCATCTCTTGCGGGGGCTCAATTAGTGCCAGTGCCTTCTGTCAAGAGCTTGGGTGTAACCTTCAATGCCTCCCTTTCCATGGAGGCGCAGGTTGCAGCCATAGGAAAGGTGGCATTTTCCCATCTCTACCGTATTAAACAGTTGGTCCCTTACCTTTCTCACCCTGATCTGACCACAGTGATCCATGCAACGGTTACATTCAGGCTTGATTATTGTAACTCGCTTTATGGTAGGCTGCCCTTGAAGCTGACCCAGAAACTCCAGCGGGAGCAGAATGCCACAGTGAGGCTCCTTACAGGGTCCTTGCCGCAGGATCACATTTACCCGGTGCTTTACCAGCTGCACTGGCTCCCGGTGGAGTAGAGACTCAGGTGTATGGTGCTGGTTTTGACCTTTCAAGCCCTATGCAGCCTAGGACCCACGTACCTACAGGGTATACCGTATTTTTTGCCCCATAGGACGCATCAAGTTTTTTTGGGGGGAAATAAAGAAAAAAAAATTTATTCCCCCCCAGGCGCTTGTGGGGCAGGCAGCGGGGAGAAGCGCTCTTCTCCCCGCTGCCCGCCTTGAGATCAGGTCCGGGGACAGCAGGAAGACGCTCCGCACGGAACCCCTTTTTTCTTTCCGTATATTTTCCCTCAGTAAGACCGAAACGCTCTATCTAGCCCTATCCTTATTATGGGTAGACCAACTGTCTGAACTCAGGGTCAATCGGCTGCCGTTCCAGCCAATCAGTGTTACCGAACAGCGCCCCTTGTGGCGGCCACGCAGGTACTGCAGGCAGCAGGCGCTCGCTTCTCTATCTTTGACGGTTCTCAAATACAGAGTTTCCGAGTCCAATTGACTGTGACTGATTTAATCAAAATGTTGCAAACCGCTTCCGGAAAGGCGAAAGTGCTTTGAACTTCAAGGACAGTAGTATTCATAAATTCGCCATAAATCAGCCGTATATCGGATTTTCACCGGACCACTTTTATTCTGCTTCACATTACAAGGACTATCAAGGGGGGGTGGCCTGATACCAGTCAGCCATAATCCCTTGACCGAGCAGGCACGTACTCGGCAGCCCTTCCCAGTTGACCTGGCAACCTTGACAGTCATCTTGATGGGCTCAGACAGAAGACTATCAAGGACACAACGAAATGCATACACTAGTGTATTCAACTCAGACTTTGACAAAGGGACCGTGACCGGATTCCCCTCAGGGGGCAGGAAATTGCGCCTTTCCCTTTGTTTTCAGAGAATGACTCATGAGGAGGAAGGGAGGGGGCTCCCGCCAGGTGTCAGGATGTTCAGATTACCTGTGCAACCCCTCCCCTGACTCCTCCTGTTTTAATGTAGACATGATGTAAATATGATGTATTTCTAGGGGTGTAACTTAGGGCTCCAGTACTTTGGCCACCTCATGAGAAGAGAAGACTCCCTGGAAAAGACCCTGATGTTGGGAAAGATGGAGGGCACAAGGAGAAGGGGACGATGGAGGATGAGATGGTTGGATGGTGTTCTTGAAGCTACCAGCATGAGTTTGACCAAACTGCGGGAGGCAGTGGAAGACAGGAGGGCCTGGTCCAGGGGGTCACGAAGAGTCGGACACGACTAAACGACTAAACAACAACAATTTAGGGGATTAGGAGCTAATAAAAGTTGGGGTCTTCTTTTGTTCTGGACTTCCATCTTGCTTCACCTTGTGGGCGGTGGGAGTCGTGTCGCGACAGTTTTTTCTTCAATAAAGACCGAGCCTACAGGCTGCTGATTTGCTCCAAATTGCTCTGGTTGGTGTCTTGATTTCTGCCCAAGGGAGCCCTCGGATTTTCCCGGTAACAGTGTCTTTAACTTCCCTCCTTTCAGGGTGTGTGGCAAAGGCCTCTGGGCGTGCTGAGAGGTACTCTGCTTTTAAAAACTTTTTAATACATGCAGAGAGCATTTTGCTCAAGGCCCTTCTCTTTCCCCAGCGAAATGCAGAGCTTGCCAGCAAAACTCCATAAAGGGAGCCCACTGACTGAATTCCTATATTAGATGCTCTAAGCTACGTTTTGGTATGAGCAATTCAAAACAGACCACTTCATTTATTAATGAACTGCTTGTTTTATGTTTAGGAAACACAACCAGACAGCTGTCGCTATTCAATGTATCACTCTTCTTACTAAGATGCAGAAAGAAAGCATGTTGGTGTCAGCGGATGTGAAAAATAAGCCAGTTTGGCTGACTTTGGTTAAACAGAGCACACACACACAAGATATTCCCTTTAGGCTTTCCCCATTTCCTTCCTCCTTGCGGAGGAATATTTGAGGTCAATTTGGGAGAGTCGAAATGGCTTCAGGATTGCTCTCCTGTACTATTTCAGACACCTGGTTTATATACTTAGGTAGGTGTTTGCCTTGTACGTTTATGAGCATTTAATTTATATTTGAGACCTTAGAATTCTTACAAGAATACCCTCGCCTTGAAACCCTAAAAGGGGCAGGAGGCTGTCCGTTCCCCCGCTCAGCCTCTCCTACAACTGCCCCCCCTCCATGGCAGCCATTTTGTGACCGGCACCCATGGCACACCCCCACCCCCCGGGGGACCTGCCTGGACCCCACCTCGCCAGCTGGGAGCATATGGGGCAATGGCTCTGAGAGGGGAGGAAGAGACTTACTAGGATAGACCGGGCCCAACAAAAACAGGTTCCCATGAGGTCAACATTGCAACAGGGAACACTGGCGCCTCATGAATCCTGAGGTATGGGCTGAAGATAACCCCCCAGGCATGGCTAGAAATATACCCCCCATCATCGCGAAGCCCAAACCATTTGCTAATCCCATAGTTGCTAGACAGTATCCCATCCCACGCCTAGCGGCAGAAGGGGTCTGGTTCCAGATTCTTCTTTGCGTTCCCCTTCGTTAACAAACAAACACAGTGCCCCCCCCCACTGTCCCAGAAACTGGATAATCCTTTGCTGAATGGTTGGTAATACTTTGTCTCAAGTAATAATTTTGTGTGGGAAGACTACGGCCCTGATCCAACAATGGTTCTTCAGCATACGGAATAAGGTTTCGACAAATGATTCAATCTCATCTGTTCTTGCTAAAGGCTGTTGCAGCAACAGACAGCACAGCTTGGATCTAAAGGCAGTACAGATTCATGCAAGTAGTAGGACATCAGTTTTGCACGCTTATCTCTTGGCTGCTATGTCATCATCCTGAACTATCGTATCTGAAGAAGTGTGCATGCACACGAAAGCTCATACCAAGAACTAACTTAGTTGGTCTTTAAGGTGCTACTGGAAGGAATTTTTTTATTTTGATCATCCTGAACTGCTGGTCATACTGCCTGGAGCTAATTAGGAGCTACAGCCCAACAACATAAACCCAGAAGGCCAAAGTTTACCCACCCAATGCTCTAAGCAAGGACCTCAAGAGTAACTTCTTTTAAAAAAAAGCAAGTGAAAGTGTTTTGGGAACTTTGTCAAAGTTTTTTTTTCAGGTGCTGTTTCACTCTGGAAGCGTTGTAATCACACCTTCCCAGCCCAGACAACCGTGACTGAGTCCGCACTAGGAACTCTTTCTGGCTGTAATCTAACTAGGTGCCTGACACACTTGGCAAGGGCTTCAGAAGGGGGAGGTGGTGTCTCTGATCAAGAACATGATGTGTATTGGGTGTGTGGAAAGCTGGCTTATCATATCCTGCCAAAGGGATGGTGTGGAGTGTGCTTCCCAGCCTCTTTAATTCCTCCCATGTGGATTTATGAGCCAATTGCCACTGCACCCCGTCGGAGGAGACGCTCATAGAATCATAGAATCATAGAATCATAGAGTTGGAAGAGGCCACAAGGGCCATCGAGTCCAACCCCCTGCCAAGCAGGAAACACCATCAGAGCACTCCTGACATATGGTTGTCAAGCCTCTGCTTAAAGACCTCCAAAGTAGGAGACTCCACCACACTCCTTGGCAGCAAATTCCACTGTCGAACAGCTCTTACTGTCAGGAAGTTCTTCCTAATGTTTAGGTGGAATCTTCTTTCTTGTAGTTTGGATCCATTGCTCCGTGTCCGCTTCTCTGGAGCAGCAGAAAACAACCTTTCTCCCTCCTCTATGTGACATCCTTTTATATACTTGAACATGGCTATCATATCACCTCTTAACCTCCTCTTCTCCAGGCTAAACATGCCCAGCTCCCTTAGCCGTTCCTCATAAGGCATCGTTTCCAGGCCTTTGACCATTTTGGTTGCCCTCCTCTGGACACGTTCCAGTTGGTCAGTGTCCTTCTTGCTCGGTTGACCTAGTAGCAGTTGCAGGAGGCAGCTCCCAAAATTGGGGCAAGGATCAGTGGCCTCCAGAAAGGATAGTGGCCCATTACGATCCGGCCTCATGGAATCGGGGAGAAAAAATCACAGGGGCGAGGGGGCCAATTTATAATTTAAACTGCATAATAAGACTCCAAGCGGTAGTAGAGATTGTTGCCAATGCCACAGCCACAGCCCTCCGGTTAATCGCCACCCAATTAGATGAGACGCACACAGCAGTCCTTCAGCTCCGCTTAGGGCTGGACTTTCTCCTGGCGCGACAGGGCGGATTTTGTGTTGCGTTAAATTTGACAGGAGGGGCCTGTTGCTTTAACATCTCTGACCGTGCTGAAGCTATTCAAAATTTGGCAGCAGAAATTGAAAAAGTGGCCCATGTCCCTGTCCCTACTTGGAATGGATGGGACATGTCCTGGTGGACTGATTGACTTCCAAACCTAGGGTGGTTTTGAGGACTTTTAATGATGTTACTAGGCCCATTGACAATTTTGCTTCTTTTCTGCTCCAGTGTACCTTGCTTCTTGCAATGCTTGCAAAATATGATGCATAAAATGGTGTCACTAATGGTTCGGCCCCAGATTATAGCACTAGCCCGAGAATATCAGCCAGTGCCTCCTTGGGACGAGCTGGAAGGCTGTCCAAAATAAAGGGGGGGGAATGAAGGGACAGGATACCCAAATCCTGACTGTGTGGTCACCCCAATTAGTGTGTAGTCACCCCAACTAGGCCTCAAGACTTCCCAAATTCTTCCTTTGAGAATGCAAACCTAAAATGCATTAGCTCTGCTGTATAACACAAAGCATAACACAAAGTAGCTGAAAGGAAGAAAGCTTTCTCCTCTTCTCAGGAAAAGATGACCTAGCCGCCAGCAGCGCATCCAACTGATCAGCCTTCTCGCAACTTTCTTGGCTCGCTGACAGGAGCAATGCACACCCGACCCGTGGGAAAGGCCTGAAAGGAAACAACCCAATGCAAAAATCCTGAGGATGCATGTGGATCTGTGCTTTGTAACCACGTTTTTGCTGCATTGCAGCCCCACAAAACAGTGGGTGGGTGATTTTTTTGGTGCAGGCTGTAGTCATGGACATGCTATGTGATCTGGTGGTGAATTTGGGGTGACCCAATGCAAAAATCCTGAGGATCCGTGGGCTTTTACCTCCCCCCTCCCAGGCAGCCTCCTTTACCTCTAGCCTCCCTTATCTCGCTCCCGATCGCTTGCCGATCAGAGGATTTGTTTCAACACCCCCTTCCCTCTTTCAAAAAAAGAAGCATGACCTGCTTTTCTCCCCTGGGCAATTCGGCTCCAGGGACCACACATTTGCTCCGTAAGACGCATAGACATTTCCCCTTACTTTTTAGGAAGAAAAAGGTGCGTCTTATGGAGCGAAAAATATGGTAGGTGGGAATCCGTCTTCCCCCTCTCCTCCCCCCCTCCTTAAAAACCCTGCTCTTCCTGGCTGGGGTCTCTTTCCCCTCTCCCCCCCCAGCCAACCCCCCCCATTCCTGGGTTATGGGTTCGGGCCCCACGCTGGGCCAAATATTCCTGCATTGCACGGGGGGGGTAGACTAATGACCCCCCCTTCCAGCTCTGATATTCTATTATTGTATATATGGGCAACTTATGAACACTGATAGGATTGTAGAGCTGGAAGGGAACCCGGGGGTCATCTAGTCCACCCCCCCACCCACCCCGCAATGCAGGATTCGTCAGAAGAATCGGGAGCCAGGAAGAATCAAATTTCAATAAAGAATGGGGAGAGTTTAATATGCATTTGAAAAAAATTATTGTAAACAACAACAATCCCTCGTAGGTTTGACAGAAAACGTGTAGTAAATATTCGAATCATGGATTGGAGTAAGGACTTATAATAACTGGAGTCAGGGAGGAGATGCAGGACAAAAATTGTAACCTAAGGGTCCACAAAGGGGGGGGGAGTCAAAGGAAATATGATGTTTGTATTTTGATTCTTTGTAACATTGAAAATGAAAAAGAGGAACCTTTGGCCCAGCATGGGCTCGAACCCACGACCTTGAGATGAAGAGTTTCCTGCCATACCTTCCAAGTGTCTTGATTTTCCAGGGACAGTCCCAGAATTCCGAAGGCCCACCAGGCTTCTGATCTTTATTTGTGTATTTTAATTGTGGGTGTTCATGTTTTCATTGGATTGTTTTGATTTCTTGATATATATTTTTTTGTAAACCAGTGTTTTACCTTCTGTGGCTAATGTGCCATTAGATTATAAACTACGTCTTATACAACCAAAAATAATATTGGGCTCCGATACATCAGTATAGAAAGGGATGATCTACAAGGACGTCTTGCTGGAGGTGCCAAAATGAGAATGCCTCTTGGGAAATAGTAGAAAAAGATGGAAACACATGGAGACTGCAGAGTTTTGAGAAATTAAAGGATAAAGTGCGAGACTGGTTACATTATGCTCAGATCAGAGAGGCCTTTAATATGGACAAAAAAACAGGTTTCCAGGTGGAAAAATCGAAACTAGAAACAGAACTGTTAGAACCAAAAATTAAGGTACTTTCAAAAATGTATAACTTGCTGTTAAAATGGAACACTCAGGATGAAACGGTTAAATCAGCTATGATAAAATGGGCGCAAGACATTGGCTACAATATTATGTTTGCTGACTGGGAACGGTTATGGACCACCGGTGTGAAATTCACGGCATGTAATGCCTTGAAAGAAAATATTATGAAAATGATATATAGGTGGTACATGACCCCAGTCAAGCTTGCAAAAATATACCATTTGCCAGACAATAAGTGTTGGAAATGTAAAGAAACTGAAGGAACATTCTTCCACCTTTGGTGGACGTGCCCAAGGGTTAAGGCTTTCTGGGAAATGATCTATAATGAGCTAAAAAAGGTATTCAAATATACCTTCCTTAAGAAACCAGAGGCCTTCCTTTTGGGCATTGTCGGCCAAATGGTGCCAAAGAAGGACCGAACTTTTTTTATGTATGCGACAACAGCAGCAAGAATACTTATCGCGTATTCTTTTCCTGGCAACGACATTGCTTCCTGCCTTAGGGCAGGGCAGCCTCTCTACAAATTAGCATTTATATATCCCAATACTTTCCTCCAGAAATCTGTAAGCATCAGACATTGCATAAGCAGATGCTTCAAAGAGGCATTCTCATTTTGTTTTTGTTTTTTTATAGAATATTTATTAAGAGATTTTAAACAATTTAAACAACACAACAATCTTCCCATTCACAATCCATAAAAAAGAAAAACACCATAAACCAAATAAAGACAAGAAAAACATACAAAGCATACAGAAAAAAACAAGCAAAAAAGACATAAAAAGACAAAAAAAAAGAAAATGATTCAATTTCTTAAATATTATTTCCATAACCCTCTTTCATGACTCCCTCACGTCTCCCTTTTCTGTGTTCCTGTTTATAAAATCTTCTTCAGCAATACTTCACCTTCTTTCAAATCTTATTTTATATTATACATTACAGCTATTACATCTCTAATTTTTCCCTTTTCTTATCAGTTATTTGAGCTTAACATAATATTATTCAAATTTCACCTTTGTTCTTATAAACCAATTTTTACATACTCCTCTCAAATTTGTCACTAATGCCACATTATCTTTATATCCTGCATCGTTCTAACATTCATACAATTTACAATGCTTTTGCAAATAAACCTTAAATTTCTTCCAGTCCTCTTCCACTATCTCTTCTCCCAGGTCTCGGATTCTGCCAGTCATTTCTGCCAGTTCCATGTAGTCTATCCGTTGCATCTGCCATTCTTCCAGAGTGGGCAAATCTTGAGTCTTCCAGTACTTTGCGATGAGTTACAGATAGGTAGCCGTGTAATGCCTTGAAAGAAAATATTATGAAAATGATATATAGGTGGTACATGACCCCAGTCAAGCTTGCAAAAATATACCATTTGCCAGACAATAAGTGTTGGAAATGTAAAGAAACTGAAGGAACATTCTTCCACCTTTGGTGGACGTGCCCAAGGGTTAAGGCTTTCTGGGAAATGATCTATAATGAGCTAAAAAAGGTATTCAAATATACCTTCCTTAAGAAACCAGAGGCCTTCCTTTTGGGCATTGTCGGCCAAATGGTGCCAAAGAAGGACCGAACTTTTTTTATGTATGCGACAACAGCAGCAAGAATACTCATCGCGTATTCTTTTCCTGGCAACGACATTGCTTCCTGCCTTAGGGCAGGGCAGCCTCTCTACAAATTAGCATTTATATATCCCAATACTTTCCTCCAGAAATCTGTAAGCATCAGACATTGCATAAGGAGACGCTTCAAAGAGGCATTCTCATTTTGTTTTTGTTTTTTTATAGAATATTTATTAAGAGATTTTAAACAATTTAAACAACACAACAATCTTCCCATTCACAATCCATAAAAAAGAAAAACACCATAAACCAAATAAAGACAAGAAAAACATACAAAGCATACAGAAAAAAACAAGCAAAAAAGACATAAAAAGACAAAAAAAAAAGAAAATGATTCAATTTCTTAAATATTATTTCCATAACCCTCTTTCATGACTCCCTCACGTCTCCCTTTTCTGTGTTCCTGTTTATAAAATCTTCTTCAGCAATACTTCACCTTCTTTCAAATCTTATTTTATATTATACATTTCAGCTATTACATCTCTAATTTTTCCCTTTTCTTATCAGTTATTTGAGCTTAACATAATATTATTCAAATTTCACCTTTGTTCTTATAAACCAATTTTTACATACTCCTCTCAAATTTGTCACTAATGCCACATTATCTTTATATCCTGCATCGTTCTAACATTCATACAATTTACAATGCTTTTGCAAATAAACCTTAAATTTCTTCCAGTCCTCTTCCACTATCTCTTCTCCCAGGTCTCGGATTCTGCCAGTCATTTCTGCCAGTTCCATGTAGTCTATCCGTTGCATCTGCCATTCTTCCAGAGTGGGCAAATCTTGAGTCTTCCAGTACTTTGCGATGAGTTACAGATAGGTAGCCGTGTTGGTCTGCCATAGTCAAAATAAAAAAATTCCTTCCTGTAGCACCTTAAAGACCAACTAAGTTAGTTCTTGGTATGAGCTTTCGTGTGCATGCACACTTCTTCAGATACACTGAAACAGAAGTTGCCAGATCCTTCTATATAGTGAGAAGGTGGGGAGGGGTATTACTCAGAAGGGTGGTGGGAATGGGAGATTGGCAGATAGCTGAGATGAGCCTGTTGACGACTCTTAACGACTGTAATAGGTCTTACAGGAAAAGGCAAGGGGTGAGGAGGTGAGAGATGGCTTAGTCATGTATAATGAGATAAGAATCCAATGTCTTTGTTCAAACCAGGTCTCTCCATGGTTTTAAGTTTGGTAATGAGTTGCAATTCAGCAGCTTCTCTTTCCAGTCTATTTCTGAAATTCCTTTGTAGTAAAACAGCTACTTTGAGATCTTGTATAGAATGTCCTGGGAGATTGAAGTGTTCTCCTACTGGTTTCTCTGTTTTGTGATTCTTGATGTCAGATTTATGTCCGTTTATTCTTTGGCGTAAGGTTTGGCCTGTTTGTCCAATATAGAGAGCTGAAGGACACTGTTGGCATTTGATGGCATACACAATGTTAGACGATGAGCAATTAAATAGTCCCGAGATGGTATGTGTGATGTTGTTGGGGCCAGTAATGGTGTTGTCCGGGTGTATGTGGCAGCAAAGTTGGCATCTGGGTTTATTGCAGGCTCTGGTGCCAGTGTCCGTGTTAAGTCTGGTTGTAGTATTATTGTGGGTTAGGAGTTGTTTAAGATTGGGTGGCTGTCTGTAGGCAATGAAAGGTCTTCCTCCCAGAGCTTGAGAAAGAGAACTGTCATTGTCCAGGAGAGGTTGTAGATCTCTGATGATGCGTTGTACTGTTTTAACTTGGGAGCTGTATGTGATGACTAGAGGTGTTCTGTTGTTTTCTTTTTTGGGTCTGTCTTGCAGCAAGTTCTCTCTGGGTATCAGTCTGGCTCTGTTGATCTCTTGTCTAACTTCATCTGCTGGGTATTTTAGTTCTGAGAAGGTTTGCTGTAGATCTCTTAGGTGAGAGTCTCTGTCTGTAGAATTGGAACAGATGCGGCTGTAACGTAGTGCCTGGCTATATACAATGGACTGTTTGGTATGTTTGGGATGGTAGCTAGAGGCATGTAGATATGTTTGTCGGTCAGTTGGTTTACAGTATAAGGTGGTGTCTATGTGCCCATCCTGTATTTTTATAGTAGTGTCCAAAAAATGTATTTCTGTAACTCATCGCAAAGTACTGGAAGACTCAAGATTTGCCCACTCTGGAAGAATGGCAGATGCAACTGAAAGACTACATGTAACTGGCAGAAATGACTGGCAGAATCCGAGACCTGGGAGAAGAGATAGTGGAAGAGGACTGGAAGAAATTTAAGGTTTATTTGCAAAAGCATTGTAAATTGTATGAATGTTAGAACGATGCAGGATATAAAGATAATGTGGCATTAGTGACAAATTTGAGAGGAGTATGTAAAAATTGGTTTATAAGAACAAAGGTGAAATTTGAATAATATTATGTTAAGCTCAAATAACTGATAAGAAAAGGGAAAAATTAGAGATGTAATAGCTGAAATGTATAATATAAAATAAGATTTGAAAGAAGGTGAAGTATTGCTGAAGAAGATTTTATAAACAGGAACACAGAAAAGGGAGACGTGAGGGAGTCATGAAAGAGGGTTATGGAAATAATATTTAAGAAATTGAATCATTTTCTTTTTTTTGTCTTTTTATGTCTTTTTTGCTTGTTTTTTCTGTATGCTTTGTATGTTTTTCTTGTCTTTATTTGGTTTATGGTGTTTTTCTTTTTTATGGATTGTGAATGGGAAGATTGTTGTGTTGTTTAAATTGTTTAAAATCTCTTAATAAATATTCTATAAAAAAACAAAAACAAAATGAGAATGCCTCTTTGAAGCGTCTCCTTATGCAATGTCTGATGCTTACAGATTTCCGGAGGAAAGTATTGGGATATATAAATGCTAATTTGTAGAGAGGCTGCCCTGCCCTGAGGCAGGAAGCAATGTCATTGCCAGAAAAATGTTTGCGTAATTTCTACCTCTGCCCCCGCAAGGCTCAGGTCAGCTTGGACCTCACTGCCCTGCCTGGCAGGAGACGGAGGAGGAAGAGGAGGAGGAGGCAACCTTTGAACTGCACCCAACACCCCCACCCACAGGGTGCTTCAGAAACCCTAGTGATTTCTTACCCTGTCTTTCTTCCAGGGGCACCTAAAGGCCATCAGGAGGAGCTGCGCTTGATCCCTTTGAAAGGGAGGCAGCTGCAGATCCTCAGAGCACTCTTCACCTGCTCAGAGGCACTCTTTCTTCCCTAGAGCTACAGTACCACCAAAGCTGCGATTCCTGCCTTGCAAGGGGTTGGGCTGGATGACCCCTGGGGGTCCCTTCCAACTATACCGCTTTATGGTTCTACCAGAAGTCCCACTGTTTTTGAAATAAATCTGTTGTTTTGAAAACGGTTCTTCTCTGCTTTTTATGGCATTTTATGCTGCTCTGACCCCGGCTTTGGCTGGGGAGGGGGGGGATATAAATAAAATTTGATGATGATGATCTCCTAAAGCGCAGCTTCCTCCGTGGTTTGGAGAATGGAGGCAGGCAGATGGGGCAATCGATCCTGGCACCCTAACCTTTGTCTTGTGGGCCAAGAGGGCGGGGCGGCCCTGGAATGAGGGCCAAGGGGAGGGAGCCGAGGGCCGGCAAGGCAGGTGCCAGGCAGGGCTGCGAGTCAAAAGAAACGAATCTGAAGGTCCTCTGGGCACGCCCAGTTTGGGAGCCACTGGGCTTGACCTTTTTAAGATCAGGAATGAAATGACACACCTTGTCTCCTTTCGGAGGAGAGCTCAGCCAGGTCCCCTTTGCCTCACCTGAGTGCCAGCAGCATCCTTATTGCCAACTCACCTGGCTACCAAAGAGCAGGTGGCAGAGAGAGACTTGTGCATTGCAGCCGCGGGCAAGACAACATCTTCTCCTGGACAAGTGAGCCTCTTTCCTCCTCCTCCTCCTCCTGCCCCACATGCTGCCCCCTTCCTGAGGGCACGGCTGAAGGGGAGCAGCTGGGCTTTGGGATGCAGGTCAGAGGCCACCTGTGCTGAACACACCTGCGTCTTCACGCTCTCCCTTCTGCCAAGGCAGGGGCCCCTCCTGGCTGGAGTCCTGCTGCAGATCCGCCCCACAACCCCCCCTGTGGATTCCCCCCCCCCCCCAGGATCTCTTCCTTTTCCTCTTCCTGAGACCCAGGGTCAGAAGATGGCTCTGAAGAAACACCTGGAGGCTCTTAGCGTCTTCCAGTGGGTCCTCACCTTCCTCTTCTTTGGTAAGTTGGGAGCTGGGGTGGGAGGGAGGGAGGGGCAGGGGGTGCTCAGGGAAGAGGGGCAGGGGGTGCTCAGGAGGTCCTCTGGCAGGCCAGGCCCCTGTAAGAAACGTAAATCTGCCCTTCTTCCCTTATGGGGGACACAAGAGCTCTTACAGAGTCCTTTGCAGGTTCTCCATCGGTCGGAGAAAAGAACAGAGGCCAAGCAGAGAATATTGAGAAGCAAAGCAGCTAGTCTGATGTATATTGAACTGTTGCAACAGGGTGCCCCCTTCACACGCAGGAAAGGAGGAGGACCCAGAACCAAGGTGTGCCCGCTCTCATATAGACATTTTAAATTGCCCGCCCTGGAGTCCAAGACCACCCCCAGAAACATCACACCTACATCACAGAAAGTGTGGTCTACAACAGAAATCTGAGTGCGTTGTTTACCTCCTGTCTGGCAGGTTACCTGTTAATGGTCACTTGACTGGATACCCTGGGGAGCCTGGCCAGTCTTTTGTGGTGACAAATGCTTCGTTCCTGAGCCAGGTCACAGGCTCACCCTATTCATACACAGACATACCCTTAAGACAGGATTTGTGAAGGAAAAGACAATGGGGAGGCTTTTCTATTTTCCTTCGACCTTGCAGAGAAATCGTTTGGTCAGTTTGGGAGCCAAAATGGTTTCCGGGCTGTCTTCCTGTGCTGCTGCAGACATGTGGTTTATATATTTATGTACATGTTTACTTGGTACATTTATGAACATTATATATATATATGTCAGGGCTGCCTCAGGTCTCAGCTCACAAAAGACCAACGCCAGGTTCTTCTTATATACAAGGATGTTTATTGCAGTTCATTATTGGTTCCACAACCGAGGCGCGCAGCCCCGCGTCTCTTAGCCTAGACATTTGAAGTCCCCTCTGAATCGGTCCCGCCCCTACACCAGCTTAAGAGGCTTGTGCTAGTCCACCTCTTCCTGTCTTTCCTTTTCCGCAGGGTCTTTCTGCCCCCCTGGGTTCCTTCCCTCCTGCTCTCTCCTGAAGCGGATTCCTCAGATGCCTGTTCCCCCCTCCTTCGTGCTTTGGGGCCAGGCTCCTCCTCCGAGCTCTCTCCATTTCCGCGCGCCTCCACATTTGAACTTGGCGCGCGTTCGCTACCCCTGACCTTTCTCTTGACACTTACACTACTCCCTGTACTACTCTCCGCCTCTTCCGGCAGGACGTCCTGCCCCGATCTCCTTCCCCTGTCTCCTCCCTGCTCCGCTCCGTGTGTCACACTGGGAACTCCACTCTCTTCACTTCGTTCCTGCTGGGAAGCCGGCCCCGATCTCCCACTCCCACTCGGGGTTTCCCTGCTGCTTCCCTGCTCCTGGCAGGTCCCCCCTGTGACCCCCCTTGGCCTGACTAGGGGCGCCCCCTTCTGGGAATCCTCCGATTCACTTGAGAGACTCATGGAAGACCTCAAGTCATTGTCATCCTCTTCCTCACTGTCCTGGGATTCTTCCCCATCGCTCTCCGTCTCCCCCCTCACCTGTGCCTCTGTCTCTGAACCCCTGACATCCATCCCCCCTTGAAGCCCCCCCTTCCCCCTCCCGCTGCTCGGGCGCAGGTTCCGGGGGCTCCGTCGTTGCGGAGGTCGCTGCCGGACACAGGTCGTCGACGTCGATCTCCTCTGCTTCCAGTTCATTGTTTGTGTGCTCGAACCCATGGTCCTCTCCCAACATGTTCACGTCCTCCCCTCCCCCTGTTGCCTGGGTGGGGTCTGCTTGCCAAGGACCCATCCGCCACCTCGTGCGCCAGTCCTCTTCTGGTTGGTCGTCCCACCAGTAAGAAGGGTCGGTGTCCACCCCCGAACACGATCCCCTTGGAGGGCTCGACTCTGGCGTCGTCTCCTCTGCGGAGGAGAACCCTCGGAAGGTGCTGGCGGAAAGTGTGGGCGTAAAAAGCCAATCGTCGAAAAACTGTGCTGGCATGGGCCTGTGTGGGAAAAGGGCATGGAACTTGTCCTTGAGGAGGGGTTCGTCCAAAGCGTAGTCCGGCACCCAACTGTTGGCGCTGGCCGGGGCGCCCTCCCTGGCGAGAAAATATTCTACTCCCTCTTCCCCCCATCTCGAGTCCAGAATCTCTGTGACCTTGTTGATTGGTTCGTCCCTAGGTGACCTCCCCCTCTTGGGCGACTCTCTGCTCGGTTCTGGTGCCGTCCCTGACTCCTGAAATCTGTGTGGGGCCCTGTAAGGGGTGAGCACCGACCTATGAAAGACCGGGTGCATTCTGGAACCTTCGGGGAGGGCCAGTCGAAACGCTACGGGATTGATCCTGGCCTCAACTTGGTACGGCCCTAGTTGCCTGTGTCCTAGCTTCTTTTTAGCTAACGACTTGGCCGGCATTGCTTGGGCCGCTAACCATACCCAGTCTCCCACCTGGATGTCTTCCCCCTCCCTCCTGTGTCTGTCTGCCTGCACCTTATAGGCCTGTTTGGCTAGCTCCAAATGTCACCGTAGCTCGTCGTGGACCTCTTGCAATTCTGCTGAGAAATGGTCGGCTTCCTGTGGCGCCCCCTCCCCCGTCGATACGAGCCCCGGGAAGGTTCTGGGATGCCGTCCATTGTTAGCGAAGAACGGCGTCACCCCCGTCGACGCGTGCTTCGTGTTGTTGTAGGCAAACTCAGCCATCGGCAGGTAATCCACCCAAGCCGCGGGTCGCTGATTGGCGTAACATCTCAGGTACTGCTGCATGATCGCGTTGACCCTCTCCGCTGGGCCGTTGGTCTGCGGATGTCTCGCCGACGACAGGTTGATTTTGACGTGCAGGATCCCTAGGAGCTTCCGCCAGAAACTGGACACAAACTGGCGCCCCCTGTCGGACAGAACGGACCGTGGCAAGCCATGCACCTTGAACACGTGGTCGATGAACAGTTTGGCGGTCTGCTCCGCTGTCGCCACCTTCGCGCAAGGAATGAAATGCGCCATCTTGGTGAACAGGTCTACAACCACAAGCACCACCGTCTTGCCTCGCGAACTGGGCAGATCAGTGACAAAGTCCAGCGCCACCCTCTCCCACGGTTGCAGTGGCGTCTCCAGCGGTTCCAGCAGTCCCGCTGGCTTCTGGTGCACTGGCTTGGACCTTTGGCATGTGTCACACCTGGCGACGTACTCCGCGACCTCCCCTCGCATCTGGGGCCACCAAAAGTCTCTGGCCACTAATTCCGTCGTCTTTTCCTTGCCGAAGTGGCCAGCGCTGGGTGCGTCGTGCAACTGCTGCAGAACCTTCGCGCGGAGATCGTCTCCCGGAACGTAGAGAGCACCTTTACGGGTCAGCAGGCCGTCGCGTATCTGGAACTCGTCGTCCTTCGCCGTGCCTCTCCGCACCTCTTCCATTTTGGACTGTGCGAACGGATCCGCCTGCAACACGCGCCGCACCGCCTCCAGGTCCACGGCGGCTGCAGCGCACGCCCACGCCTGTGGTGCAAAAATGTGCCTGGCTGCCGCCGGTGCCGCTTCCTCGAGATACTGCGGTTTCCTGGAGAGCGCATCTGCTATGACATTGTTATCGCCTGGGATGTACTCTATCCTGAAATCGAAATCCGCAAAGAACTCCGCCCAGCGTATGTGCCTCTGGCTCTGTAGCTTCGCCGTGCGCCAGTACTCTAGGTTCTTGTGGTCCGTGCAGACCTGCTTGGCTCCGATGAGAAAGTGCCTCCATGCCTTGAAAGCTGTGTGGATGGCCAGCAGCTCCCTGTCCCAGATGGTGTAGTTCTGTTCCGACTTGCTGAGCTTCCGGGAGTAGAAAGCACAGGGCCTCCAGTACCCCTGCGGGTCTTCCTGCAAGAGGACGGCCCCCACCGCTCTGTCAGAAGCGTCAGTCTCCACCCTCATGGGCCTGCCGGGATTCACGTGTAACAGCTGTTCTTCGGACGCAAAGAGACTCTTAAGTCTCCTGAAGGACTGCTCCGCCTGGTCCGTCCAGGTGAACTTCTTCTTCTTGGAGCTGAGAGTGTCCGTGATAGCTGCCGTCTCCCTGGCGAAACCCCTGATGAACTTGCGGTAAAAGTTGGCGAAACCGACGAACCTCTGGACCTCCTTCCGCGTTCGCGGGCTCTTCCAGTCCAACACCGCGCGGACCTTGGCGCTGTCCATGGCTAGTCCCCTGTCGGACAGCCTATAGCCCAGAAAATCCACCTCCGTCACGTCGAATTGGCACTTCTCCAGTTTGGCGTAGAGCCTGTGCTCCCGTAGCCTCTGCAGGGCTTCCTTAGCGTCGCTCTCGTGAGCCTCCGGCGATTCCAAGAAGATAAGAATGTCGTCGAGGAAACATACGCACTTCTTGTAGAGGAGTCCCGCTAGCACGTGATGCATAAAAGCTTGGAAGAAGTGGGAGCCATTTTGGAGACCAAACGGCATAACTCTGTATTCGTAGGTGCCCAACGGTGTGAACATGGCCGTCTTCCACTCATCACCCTCTCGCACGCGTATGAGATTGTATGCGCCGCGGAGATCCAACTTGGTGAAGATCTTTCCTTTCCGCACCGTCCCGAGCAGGTCGTCAATCTTGGGCATGGGGAAGGCTGCAGGCTTTGTTTTCGAGTTTATGAAGCGATAGTCCACGATCAGCCTTTTTTGGGGCGTGTCCTTCTTCTTCACGAAAAACACAGGACTGCCCCCTACAGCCTTCGATTCTCGGATGAATCCCCGCTGCAGGTTGTGAGCTATGAACTCCTTGAGCTCCTGCAGCTCGTCCTCGGACATGGAATACAGCTTCGCAGTCGGTAGCGTTGTCCCTGGCAAGAGGTCAATTGCGCAGTCGTAGGGCCGGTGGGGTGGCAACTGGTCAGCCTCCTTCTCGCAGAAAACCTCCAAAAACCCCTTGTACTTGAGGGGTACAGCTTGCGCCATGCTGAGCCTCAGCTGCTGCCCTTCCTCTGGGCCCTCCTCCTCTTGACCGGTCTGGATGCAATGCTGCGCGCAGTAGGACGAGCCGAAGGTGAGCTGCTGCTGGTACCACGCCATGGTTGGGCTGTGCCTATCCAGCCAACTCATGCCTAACACTATAGGCGTGTCTGACAGGCGGGTGACGTTGAAACTGATGATTTCTCGGTGATTGCCAATCTGCATCACCATGGGTGGCGTCTGTTGCACCACCTGCCCACCCAGCAACTTCCTGCCATCCACCGTGACGACGTTCAAAGGCAGCGTGGCTGGTAGGAGCTCTATGCGATGCTGCTTGACGAAGTGCACCCCCACGAAGTCTGCGTTGCTCCCACTGTCAATTGTAATGGGGACTTCTAGGGTGCGTCCATTAGGTAGTTGGAGAGTTGCAGTGAGCTGCACCACTGGCTTAGGTGGCAGGGGGTCTGTAGGCTGCAAAAGCGCTGGGGACTGCCCTACTGACTCACCTGGCTGTGCCCCAGCATTCCTGCTTCCAGCCAGGCATTGCCGTTTCCCTGAAACTGCTCTTCAGGGGGAGCCAGTGTGGTGTAGTGGTTAAGAGTGGTAGTCTCGTAATCTGGGGAACCGGGTTCGTGACTCCGCTCCTCCACATGCAGCTGCTGGGTGACCTTGGGCCAGTCACACTTCTTTGAAGTCTCTCAGCCCCACTCACCTCACAGAGTGTTTGTTGTGGGGGAGGAAGGGAAAGGAGATTGTTAGCCGCTTTGAGACTCCTGAAGGGGAGTGAAAGGCGGGATATCAAATCCAAACTCCTCCTCCTCCTCTTCTTCTTCTTCTTCTTCTTCTTCTTCTTCTTCTTCTTCTTCATGTTGTGCTGCTGCAGTTACTGTTGCTAAGGCTGCAGTGTGCTGCCGGAGCCTCTGGGGACACTCTTTGGCCATGTGCGTCCCACTGTCACAGATGTAACACTTCCTGTTCCCTCTAGGAGGCTTTGTCTTGACTGCTCCGGACGCTGGGGCTCCGGCCGCTGACTGAGCCTTTGCACTCCCCAGTTCCATCGGTTCCTCCCCTGCCGGCAGCTGAGGGGAGGGACGCGTACGTCCTGGATCTCTGGGAAAGAAAGGAGGCACTCTAGACGGTGCGTGAAGCTGGCTACCCCCCTCATTGCGCCAAGGGCGTTCTTCCTGGCGCACTCCAATGGCAAGCGCCCGCTGCACCACGTCTGCCAGGGTTTTAGGTCTGTCTCCCCTTGCCAGTTCGTCTTTCATAGGGCCAGAGAGCCCCTCCCAAAACAAGTCTCTGACTGCCAGGGAATCTTTCTCCCATCGCAGCACATTCAGCAAGGCGAAAAAGCGAGCATGGTACTGACGTACTGAAGCCTTGCCTTGCCTTAAACCATGCATCTGCTGGCGTGCTACATCCACATCCACGCTAGACTGGAAGCAAGCGTCCATGCATTTGATAAATTCATCAGAGTCCCTTCGAGCAGGGCAATCCTCGCGCCACAGATTGCGCAGCCAAGCCCTCGCTTCCCCATGCAAGTGGGACACAATGAAACCCACCTTCTCCTCCTCATCTTTAAAGTCGTCGCGAAGCAAATGCAACGCATATTCTACGTCTGCTCTAAAACTGGGGTACTGCTTCAGGTTCCCATCGAAGTGGGCTACCAAGTTGCCTCCTCTTCTGCCCAGTGCTACTCCAGCAGCTTTGGCCCCCGGGAACCCCACCTGGCATGCATGATCCCACCTGGCTTGCAGATCTTGGCACCGCTTTTCCGCCTCTTCCCCCCTCTTCTGGGAGATCGCTACCTCAGTGGTAAGCTGGGAGACTGCGTTGCGTAGCTCAGCTATCTGCTGCTCCATACTCATGGCTGCCAAACTTCGTGAGCTTTGCAAAAAAAAAAAATTTGCGTATCTTTGGGAGGGGACTTACTGTCAGGGCTGCCTCAGGTCTCAGCTCACAAAAGACCAACGCCAGGTTCTTCTTATATACAAGGATGTTTATTGCAGTTCATTATTGGTTCCACAACCGAGGCGCGCAGCCCCGCGTCTCTTAGCCTAGACATTTGAAGTCCCCTCTGAATCGGTCCCGCCCCTACACCAGCTTAAGAGGCTTGTGCTAGTCCACCTCTTCCTGTCTTTCCTTTTCCGCAAGGTCTTTCTGCCCCCCTGGGTTCCTTCCCTCCTGCTCTCTCCTGAAGCGGATTCCTCAGATGCCTGTTCCCCCCTCCTTCGTGCTTTGGGGCCAGGCTCCTCCTCCGAGCTCTCTCCATTTCCGCGCGCCTCCACATTTGAACTTGGCGCGCGTTCGCTACCCCTGACCTTTCTCTTGACACTTACACTACTCCCTGTACTACTCTCCGCCTCTTCCGGCAGGACGTCCTGCCCCGATCTCCTTCCCGTCTCCTCCCTGCTCCGCTCCGTGTGTCACACTGGGAACTCCACTCTCTTCACTTCGTTCCTGCTGGGAAGCCGGCCCCGATCTCCCACTCCCACTCGGGGTTTCCCTGCTGCTTCCCTGCTCCTGGCAGGTCCCCCCTGTGACCCCCCTTGGCCTGACTAGGGGCGCCCCCTTCTGGGAATCCTCCGATTCACTTGAGACTCATGGAAGACCTCAAGGCATTGTCATCCTCTTCCTCACTGTCCTGGGATTCTTCCCCATCGCTCTCCGTCTCCCCCCTCACCTGTGCCTCTGTCTCTGAACCCCTGACAATATATATATTTTTTTATTTCACCCCCTCCCCCAAAAGCCAAACCCCCTCTTCTTTTCAAAGCAGGTTTGGGCCAGATGAGTCTGGACTAGGGAGTCAGCACTGCAGGGGGTTGGGCTAGATGACCCTGGGGTGCCCCTTCCAACCTAAAATGTTCTTCTGGGTTAAGGGAGGCTTCAGATCACATCTTCGGGGGTCCCGTGAAATTGGGGTTGTGGTCCCAGGCAGGGCCTCTGAATCCCAGTGAGGGGGGAGCGCTGCTCTTGCACTCAGAGTTGGAAGATATATTGATATATGATCCAAAACTGGTTTGAAGTCCACATTGTGATATTGGTTTCATTTTATAAAAAAATTATTTATTTGGTTTTTCAAATCAGAATTTTGCAATCATATATGCAGAATACAACATAAAAACAAGATTCCACAGAATCTCCTTCCCTCCCCCCCCCCCAGGTTCCTTCTTCTCCGTTCTCCTGGTCTACCTGCTCTTCACCTCCTACTGGCCTATCAGCGTCCTGTATTTCGCCTGGTGGATCTTTGACTGGGATACGCCACAGAGAGGTGAGTTCGATTCCCCCCAACCAGGGCCGGATTGGGGTTTGATGAGGCCCTAAGCTACTGAGGGTGATGGGGCCTTTATATGTCCAGCTGTCCGTTGTCCACATCAAATTCTGTTTTTTGAGTTGAATACATGCTATATGGTAATTGATGGACCTCATAGGCATCTCAAGCCATGCAAGCAGTCCATGCAGATTGTAAGGTAAAGGGACCCCTGACCATTAGGTCCAGTCGCAGATGACTCTGGGGTTGCGGTGCTCATCTCGCTTTATTAGCCAAGGGAGCCGGAATATAGCTTCCGGGTCATGTCGCCAGCATGACTAAGTCGTGTCTGGCGAACCAGAGCAGCGCACGGAAACGCAGTTTACCTTCTCACTGGAGCGGCACCTATTTATCTACTTGCACTTTGATGTGCTTTTGAACTGCTAGGTTGGCAGGAGCAGTGACTGAGCAACAGGAGCTCACCCTGTCACGGGGATTTGAACCACCGACCTTCTGATCGGCAAGTCCTAGGCTCTGTGGTTTAATCCACAGCGCCACCCGCGTCCCAGATGCAGATCATAGGTACCCTATATATAGAAATGAACAAATAAAAATACCCAATAAAAGACACAATGGCAGAAAGCTTTTCTCTTTCTCTCTTGTGGGATGTAAAACACAGGAGCAGTCAATTACAACATTCCTAGAGTGTACATGTTAAGGCATGGGGAGGGATGTTTGTCCAACCAGCAGGTAAACTTCCTGGGACGTACTTCCTCCGCATGTGACCAGAGGTGGGTGTGGCCTCACCTGTGCAGGTAATGATAAAAGCACAGGGCAGACCAGCCATCTCTCTTGCCTCTCTTCCATCGCTCTAGTAACATCTGCTAAAGATGCCCTCTTGGCTCCCAGCCAAGAGAGGAGAAAGGGACTATCTTCTTATAAGATAGATTCTAAATGTATATTACTTTATTAAGCCTGTCTGCCTTCTGGGATCTGATTGTGAACAGAATGTGAGTAAACTCTTTTTATACTTTTATGAAAGACTGTGTCGTGTCTTGCATTTTAAGAGGGAACAAGGGGGAAAATACCAGAGTGATTATTATAGAGGTTCTAGCGAACCTGAGCACACGTTACCCTTGTGAACTTAAAAAGGGAATGTTTTATGTTAGCACAAGTTGGATAAGCATATAATTAGTCAATATATCCTCTCCTGCATCCCTGAACATTCCCACATCTCTCTCTGTGTATACGGAGGGCAGAAAAATCAGCTGCATTTATGTATAATTATTAAATGTTACTATAAAAAACACACAAAATCCTGTAATTGAAATGAATCAAAAGAACCCTCCCAAAATATAACATAGAATCAGAGTTGGAAGGGACCCCAAGGAGCATCTTGCTCCTCATGATTGATTATAATTTTATTTATACCCTGCCCATCTGGCTGGGCTGCCCAAGCCACTCTGGGCAGCTTCCAACAAACATAATAATAATAATAATAATAATAATAATAATAATAATAATAATAATAAATAATAACAACAACAACAACAACATCAAGTATTAATAGTAACAATCAGATACTATATAAACAGTCACAATAATGTTAAAATAATTTATACCAAGTAAAGCAATATGCACTGATCCATTAGAATCCAATAATAAACACTAAAATTAAACACCAGCGAGTAATAATTTAATTAATTAATTAATTGATTTAAAGCAGAGGTTGGGTGGTCACCTGCCAGGGATTCCTCAGCTGTGATTCCTGAATTGCAGGGGTTTGGGCTGGATGACCCCTGGGGGGGTCCCCTTCCAACCCCACAATTCTCTGACTCTTGTCTTCGCAGGTGGGCGCCGCTGTGACTGGATGAGGCGCTGGAGAGTCTGGGAGCTCCACCGGGATTATTTCCCCATCAAGGTATGAGAAGGGGGCTGGCAGGGCGAAGGAGGGTCCGCCTTCCTCAGAAGGATGCCCGGGGTCTCTGGAACCCCTGGAGACCAGATTACGGAGGAGGATGTGGTGGTTGTCAAAGGCCACTGGCCATGGAATCTGCGCATGCCCACCAATGGAAAGCAGGGCATGCCTTTGAATGTGACATTCAGGTGGGGGTCCAAATGCCAAAGGACTTGCCCCTCTTGCCTTGCAGCTGGTGAAAACGGCCGAGCTGCCCCCGACGCGGAACTACGTCCTGGGCTCCCACCCCCACGGGATCATCTGCGCGGGGGCTTTTTCCGTCTTCTGCACCGAGGCCACGGGCTTCTCCCGCGCCTTCCCAGGCCTCCGCCCCAGCCTGGCCCTCCTTGCACGGCAGTTCCACATGCCTGTCTACCGGGAGTACATGATGAGCTCAGGTGAGGCCAACGGGGCGAGGAATGTTGGGGGTGGGGAAGTGGGGTGGCCCCTCCCCTAAGGACCACCTTCAAGAACCCTGCCTGGCCCATCAAATGGGAGGAACCACCCCAGTCTCAGGAATGCCCTCCCAGAGCCCCTCGGAATAGAATTCCCCAGCAAGAACGTCTGTTTTTCCTTCCATTCTTCGCTCCTGTGCAAAAGAAAAGGGGCGTTTGTTTGTGCAAATGATGATGATGATTATGATTATTATTTATACCCCGCCCATCTGGCTGAGTTTTCCCAGTCACTCTGGGTGGCTTCCAACAGAGAATTAAAAACATGATAAAACACCAAACATTAAAAACTTCCCTCAACCTTCAGATGTCTCCTAAAAGTCAGATACCATAGATTCTGGCATATAAGACGACTTTTTAACACCGGAAAATTCTCTAAAAAGTCAGAGGTCGTCTTATACGTTGGGTATGGGTTCGCTGGGCAGCGGCAGTGGGCAGCGGGCTCTGCGCCGGGAGGAAGCTGCCCAGCGATGCTAAGCCGGTTTTGCCGGGCGGCTTCCTCCCGGTGTGGAATGGCCAATTTAGGGGGTCATCTTATACGCCCAGTTCCCTAATACGCCGTAATCTACGGTAATTGTTTTTCTCTTTGACATCTGATGGGAGGTCATTCCACAGGGTGGGCACCACTGCTGAGAAGGCCCTCTGCCCTGTAGCTTCGCTTCTTGCAGGGTGGGAACCGCCAGAAGGCACTTGGTGCTGGACCTCAGTATCCAGGCTGATCGATGGGGGTGGAGAAACTCCTTCAGGTCTACTGGGCTGAGGCCGTTTAGGGCTTTCAAGGTCAGCACCAACACTTTGAATTGTGCTCAGAAATGTACTGCGAGCCAATGTAAGTCTTTCAGGACATGTGTTATATGGTCTCAGCGGCCGCCCCCAGTCACCAGTCTAGCTGCCACATTCTGGATTAGTTGCAGTTTCCGGATCAACTTCAACGGTAGCCCCACGTAGAGCGCATGCCAGTAGTCCAAGCGGGAGATAACCAGAGCATGCACCACTCTGGCCAGACAGTCCAGGGGCAGGAAGGGTCTCATCCTGCATCCCAGATGGAGCTGGTAGAAAGCCGCCTTGGACACAGAATTGACCTGCGCCTCCATTGGCAGCTGTGAGTCCAAAATGACTCCCAGGCTGCGCACCTGGTCCTTCAGGACCACAGTTGTCCCATTCAGGACCAAGGAGTCCCCCACACCTGCCCGCCCCCTTTGCCCCCCCAAACAATACTTCTGTCTTGTCAGGATTCAACCTCAATCTGATAGCCACCGTCTCTCCTCCAACCACTTCTAGACACGCTGATCCTTTGCCAGCAACCCTTTTGTGCTTTAATATACTCGCATAATTTCAGAGTTGGAGAATCGCGAGTGTCTTCTAGTCCAACCCTCTGCAAAGCAGGGAACCCCAGGAAATGTCTCACACCCACAAGGATGTTTGCTTCCTCCCACTTCCAGGGATGGTCCCAGTCAACAAAAGGTCCCTGGACTTCCTCCTGAGTGGCCCCCCCGGGCACGCGGTGGTCATTGTGGTGGGGGGTGCGTCCGAGATGCTGGACAGTGTCCCTGGAGAGCAGCGCGTCCGCCTTCAGGGGAGGAAGGGCTTCGTGCGCTTGGCGCTGCAACACGGGTAGGGGCACCAAGGGGGCAAGGGGTGGGGGTGGGGGTGGGCACAGGTCAGCAATATCTCGGGCTGCGTGAGCATGGCAGTGCTTCCTGGTGGATTTTGCCGCAATGAAGCAATTGCAAGAACGGAAGGTTCCTGCCCTTCCTTGCTGTATAATTTCTCATTATATTTTTCATACATTTTCATAGTAACCTTCCCAACAAATAATTCCGCTGTTCCATAAGTGGACTTTCCACCTACAGTGTTTTTACTCAAACCTTTTCTACTGTGCTGTATCTCCATCTATTACAAAAAGATTAGTAAAATTATTTTGTCATTTTTCTTCTGCTGCTTTTATCTTGAATTCTGTCCGTGATTTCATTTGACTGTAATATTTTTTAAGTAATCCACAAACTGCCTCCACCCTTCTGTAAGAAGTTCATCATTCTGATCTCTTAATTTTGCTGTGAGCTTTGCTATTTCTGCCTAGTCCACGTCTTTCAAAAGCCACTCCTCCTTCGTTGGGACCTTCTCTTTTCCCCAATTAAGTTTTCTCTTAATGTATAACAGGCCGTGGATTCCATATGCTAAAGTCCCTGACTTCCCACAGCCTAGCCTCCCTCGCAAGGTTCTTGGTTGGATTAAATGCTCTCCCTGACCCGACATTCCATCTGTGAGTTATGAGCTATAACCTGTTCTGCTGAACATCTATTTCGACTGTGAACAGCTGAGTGCTTTGGCATCCAGCACTCTTCTGATGCACAACCCTGCTCCTCCCGGCTTCAGCAGAGTATAACAGATAGCTTGTGTGAGTAGGAAACAGTTGTAGGAACGATTCAGAGTGAAATTCGCCATTTCCCAAGCTTCCGCCCAGAAGCGTTGTGGTAAGCCTGAGTCAAAAAGCATCGCTTCCACCGCTTCCTGGAGCGTTCTGTTCCGCCTTTCTGCCATCCCGTTTTCCTGTGGTGAATGCGGAACCGTCAACCTGTGATGTATCCCTTTCTGGTGAAAGTAATTCTGCAACGTAGTGAACTCCCCACCGCTGTCTGATTGGAAACTGCAAACCCTCAGTGAGAATTGGAGCTCCACTGCAGTGACCCACTCCCTCAGCATGGTGGCAGCTTCACCCTTGTCCTTCAGAGGTATCACCCAGCTGTTTCTGGAGTAATCATCTGTCAAGGTTAAAACATATTTAGCCCCACCCAGACTTGCAACAGGCATAGGGCCACAAATATCTACATGAACCAAGGTTTCTTGGTTACCCTGTCAGACCTAGGATAACTGCACGTTTTTACCTTTGCCTCCTTGCATGCTCTGCAATCCAGGAACTTGGCACATGACTTCATTTTGCATCCCTCAGTGCACCCTGGTATTTTTCTCACATATCCCCAATTGCAGTGGGACATCCTCCTGTGCCACAAATGATGACACATATAGTGAGTGGGAACATTTGCACACTGTACATGTGCTGACCCAGTGTTACCCTTACCTGCTTGAGATGTTTCCAGAATAGCCTGTTCTGACATTCAACACTGAATGCTGTTCAGTGTTCCAGTCCCGCCCCTGGAAATAGAGCATGCATTATTCTCAAAGCAAACCTTAAACCCATCTCTAACTAAAGAAGACACAGACAATAGACAGCATTACATCCCTAGGACCACAAATGCTTCCAGTTCAGCTTGCAAAAAAGGAACAAAAACAGAGCCAACAGTTGTCAGCTGTCTCTTGGATCCATTGGCAAGAGCGACTGTTTTTCCTTCAGAAACAGCTCTGCAGTTCCGCATTTGGCCACCAGATGGCAGAAGATGATGACTGGCTCCGCTGTCGATCACCCACCGTTCCCATGGAAACCGCCAAATGATGGGACCTTTCCTTACGTTCCCACACTGGTCCGTTCCCCTAATCTGGTTGCCCGGGGCAACGGCCTTGGAGGCATTCTGTGCAGCTTCCTTGGGACATTGTTTACGCAGGCGGGTTTCCGAGCCACAACAATAACGTCTCATAGCAAAAGCCTTCATGGTGTCCTCTTTCACTGCCCCCCCCCCACTCTTGGAAGCAGGACTGCCCGGGCCAGCATGCCCCTCTCTGCCGATGTTCCTCCTCATCGCATAGGCGACCCGAGACAAACTGCAACGTTAGGTCAGCAAGGGGCATGGCTTCTAGAGTTAGGCACAAATTGTCATAACTCTTGTCTAGTGAGCTCAGAAGAATGTGAACTTTCAAATCTTCTGAAAAATTCATGTTTAACTGTCTCAGTCGGTTAAACACAGCCACCATTTTTGTCACATATTCTCTGATGCTGTCCCCTGGACGTAGCCTCAGCTCAAACAAACTTCTGGTGAAATGGATCTCCTGCTGTGGTTCTGTGATGGACCCTCTCAAGAGTTTGCCACATTGCCTGGGTGGCTGACTCCATAACCTGTGAGTTATGAGCCATAACCTGTTTTGTTGAACTTCTGTTTCGACTGTGAACAGCTGAAGTGCTTTGGTGTCCAGGACTCTTCTGATGCACCGCTCTGCTCCTCCTGGCTTCAGCAGAGCATAACAGATAGTGTGTGTGTGTGTGTAGGAATCTGAGCCATGCAGAGAAACCCTTGTACGAAGCTCCTTCTAATCTAAGAAGCGATCTATTCAGCAAAATAAATCAACGACCCGGGAGAGCACGGTGACATGCTGTCTCTCCCTCTCTCAAAACAGAAAGTAAATCAGCTCACATAACAAAGTGTAAACCCCGTATCTGAAACCCCCCCCCTAGTGATAGGACTTAACTTCCCACACTATTAACCCTATAAGCTCTGGGTCTCCTCACACTTTCTTCCTCCTCTTCCTCCTTGCAGGGCTGACCTGGTGCCTGTTTACACCTTCGGGGAGAATGACATTTTCCGACAGATCCGCTTCCCCGAGGGCAGCTTTGCTCGCCGCTTCCAGCTCGGTTTCAAGCAGCTGACCCGCTTAGCCCCTTGCCTCTTCAGCGGGAGGGGCCTCTTCTCCAGCACCTCTTGGGGGCTCCTGCCCATGGCTGCCCCCCTCACGGTGGTGGGTAAGGACCCACAGGGCTCCCCATCCCTTCCTTAGCCTTCGCCCTGCACCCCAAAATCCCAACCCACCTACCTGCTTGCAAAGAGCCACAAACTCTTCTGCATCGTACAAAACGGCAGGTTGTGGTGCTTTCGCCCCCTCCTAGAACTGAACCAGAGACCTGTGGAGTTGGATGGGAGCCCCAAGGGTCATCGAGCCCAACCCCTTTGCAGGAATCAAATGAGCAGGCTCGTTTTATGAGGCTTGCTATGGAGGGAGTGGAGATTGCACGCACGCACGCACGCACACACACACACACACTTCCTTCTCCTCATCCTTGGAGGTTACTAAGCAGAGGTTGGTTGGCCACCATTCAGGGATTCCTGCATTACAGAGGGTTGGGCTGGATGACGCTCGGGGGTCCCTTGGGTTCCTGCACTTAACCCACCCCTGAATACCAAGCCAGGGTGCAAAGCTGCCGGGGTGCGGAGGCCCTGGCTGCCATGGGGTGGGGGCGAGGGGCAGAGCAGACCCCCCAACTGTCCATGCTTCCTCTCCTTCCTGCAGTGGGGAAGCCTATCCCGGTCCCGCTCCGCCCGCGCCCCACCGAGGACGAGGTGAACAGCTTCCACGCTCTCTACGTCGAGGCCCTGAAGGAGCTCTTTGACGCCCATAAAGAATCTTGCGGCCTCCCGGCCTCCCAGCAGCTTCTCGTCACCTAGACTGAGGGACCCAGACTTGACCCGAAGCAGCATCAGCGGACACAAGGTTGCGGTTGGGGGGAGACACGCGGGAGCCTTTGTTCCCCCCACCCCTGTCTGTACACACCATTTCCATCAATCAATCAATCAATCAATCAATCAACTTAACTGGCACGCAGAGAGTCCACAAAAGTATATACAGTGGTGCTTCGCAAGACAAAATTAATCCGTTCCGCGAGTCTCTTCGCCTAGTGGTTTTTTCGTCTTGTGAAGCAACCCTATTAGCAGTTTAGTGGATTAGCGCTATTAGTGGTTTAGCGGCTATTAAAGGCTTAGCGGCTATTAAAGGATTAGCGGATTAGCGGCTAAAAGGCTATTAGCGGCTTAGAAAAAGGGTGGGAAAGCGGAATAATAATAATAATAATAATAATAAATAATAATAATAATAATAATAATAATAATAATAATAATAATAATAATAATAATAATAATAATTTTTTATTTATACCCCGCCCATCTGGCTGGGCCTCCCCAGCCACTCTGGGCGGCTTCCATAAAAACCAAAAATACAGTAAAATGTCACACGTTAAAAACTTCCCTGAACAGGGCTGCCTTAAGATGTCTCCTGAATGTCAGGTAGTTGTTTATCACTTTGACATCTGCTGGAAGGGCGTTCCACAGGGCGGGCGCCACTACCGAGAAGGCCCTCTGCCTGGTTCCCTGTAACTTGGCTTCTCGCAGTGAGGGAACCGCCAGAAGGCCCTCGGCGCTGGACCTCAGCGTCCGGGCAGACTGATGGGGGTGGAGACGCTCCTTCAGGTATACTGGACCGAGGCCGTTTAGGGCTTTAAAGGTCAGCACCAACACTTTGAATTGTGCTCGGAAACGTACTGGGAGCCAATGCAGGTCTTTCAAGACCGGTGTTATATGGTCTCGGCGGCCGCTCCCAGTCACCAGTCTAGCTGCCGCATTCTGGATTAGTTGTAGTTTCCGGGTCACCTTCAAAGGTAGCCCCACGTAGAGCGCATTGCAGTAGTCCAAGCGGGAGATAACCAGAGCATGCACCACTCTGGCGAGACAGTCCGCAGGCAGATAGGGTCTCAGCCTACGTACCAGATGGAGCTGGTAAACAGCTGCCCTGGACACAGATTTGACCTGTGCCTCCATGGACAGCTGTGAGTCCAAAATGACTCCCAGGCTGCGCACCTGGTCCTTCAGGGGCACAGTTACCCCATTCAGGACCAGGGAATCCTCCACACCTGCCCGCCTCCTGTCCCCCAAAAACAGTACTTCTGTCTTGTCAGGATTCAACCTCAATCTGTTAGCCGCCATCCATCCTCCAACCGCCTCCAGACACTCACACAGGACCTTCACCGCCTTCACTGGTTCTGATTTAAAAGAGAGGTAGAGCTGGGTGTCATCCGCATACTGATGAACACCCAGCCCAAACCTCCTGATGATCTCTCCCAGCGGCTTCATATAGATGTTAAAAAGCATGGGGGAGAGGACAGAACCCTGAGGCACCCCACAAGTGAGGGCCCAAGGGTCTGAACACTCATCCCCCACCACCACTTTCTGAACACGGCCCAGGAGGAAGGAGCGGAACCACTGTATAACAGTGCCCCCAGCTCCCAGCCCCTCAAGACGGTCCAGAAGGATGCTATGGTCGATGGTATCAAACGCCGCTGAGAGATCCAGCAGAACTAGGAAACAGCTCTCACCTTTGTCCCTAGCCCGCCGGAGATCATCAACCAGTGCGACCAAGGCAGTTTCAGTCCCATGATGAGGCCTGAATCCCGACTGGAAGGGATCCAAATGGTCCGCTTCTTCCAGGCGTGCCTGGAGTTGTTCAGCAACCACTCGCTCAATCACCTTGCCCAGGAATGGAAGATTTGAGACTGGGCGATAGTTGGCCATCGTGGCCGCATCTAAAGATGGTTTTTTAAGAAGCGGTTTAATAACCGCCTCTTTCAGCGGGTCTGGGAAGGCTCCCTCACGGAGGGAAGCATTCACCACCCCACGAAGCCCATCGCCCAGTCCTTCCCGGCTAGCTTTTATAAGCCAGGATGGGCAAGGATCCAGGAGACAGGTGGTTGGTTTCACTCGTCCAAGCAGCCTGTCCACATCCTCGGAGGTAACAGATTAGAATTGATCCCACTCAACTTGACTAGACAGAACTCTAGCACTCTCCCGCCCCGGCCCTGCTCCCACGGTGGAGTCTACTTCTTCCCGAATCTGGGCGATTTTATCTGCAAAAAACTTTGCAAAATCATTGCAGGAGAACATGTGGCCCGTACTGGGCCCCGATGTTGCAGGTGGTTCCGCTAAATTGTGAACCACCTGAAAAAGTCTCCTGCTGCTGTTTTCTGCAGATGCAATAGAGGCGGTGAAGAAATTCTTCTTCGCCGTCGCTATCGCCACTTGGTAGGCTCGACGTTGAGCTCTAACCTGTGTCCGGTCAGATTCGGAATGAGTTATCCGCCACCGGCGCTCTAGCCGTCTCAACAATTGTTTCATTGCCCTCAGATCCGTGGAAAACCACGGGGCTGTCCGGGCTCCATGCAATCGGAGAGGGCGCTTCGGAGCCAAACAGTCAATAGCCCTGGTTAACTCCACATTCCAGCGGGCCACCAGGGAATCGGCTGAAAGGCCATCAACATGGGATAAAGCATCCCCTACCACTCTCTGGAAACCATTTGGATCCATTAAGTGGCGGGGGCGGACCATCCGAATTGGTCCCACCTCCCTGCAGAGGGGATGGGTCGCAGAGAAGTCCAGTTGCACCAGGAAGTGATCTGACCATGGCACTTCTTTCATTTCGCTTTTACTTAGTGTCAGATCACCAACATCCATAGAGGTAAACACCAGGTCCAAGGCATGTCCACGGCTATGGGTTGGGCCAGACTTATTCAGGGACAGCCCCATGGAGGCCATGCTTTCCACGAAGTCCCGAGCGGCCCCTTGTAAGGTCGTGTCGAAAAAAAATGGAACACTTGCAAGACGTTTTCGTCTTGCGAAGCAAGCCCATAGGGGAAATCGTCTTGCGAAGCAGCTCAAAAACGGAAAACCCTTTCGTCTAGCGGGTTTTCCGTCTTGCGAGGCATTCGTCTTGCAGGGCACCACTGTAAGTCAAGGCATAAAATTGGAGTCTGCTTATAAAACGATATTCTAAGGCAATAAGGTTAAACAGTGTCTTTATAGCGACGTAGTTTCATAGCATCTCTTAGAAATTCTGCTACCTTTATACTTTCGCCTAAGGCTGTTCCATAGAAAGGTGTGAAAGGTGCAGGGTAATAAAGCACGTGGAACCCTGGTTTCCACCTGCCTTTGTGCCACAACTAAAACGAAGCCTTTCTGGGTGTGGAGTTTGCGGGAATATTCCTTGCAGGGTTGCGGGTGGCGTGAGGTCAAGTCTTGTAAGGGAAAAAGCTCTGCGTTGGTGGGGACGTAAATATGGGTGGGCAACGGGGTGAGGGGTGTGCCAGGAGCCTCTAGCCGAAAGGGCATGGGGGAGCTGGTCTGTGGTTCAGCATTTTGCCCATCCGTGCACGTCGTGTGCACTCTGTGCATGCGCCAAAGCAATCACCGTCTGAGCTTGCACCTTGATAATAATAAATTTTATTTATACCCCACCCTCCCCTGCCAGAGCCGGGCTCAGGGCGGCTAACACCAGTAAAATTACAGTAAAAATATAACAGGGTGGGGGAAACCAATTTAAAACACAGGTTAAAATGCAATTTAAAATGCAGTCTCATTTTAAAAGAAGCTCATAGATCAAAACCATAAGGGGAGGGAAAACATAAGGGTCAGACTGTGCCTTGGCCAAAGGCCTGGTGGAACAGCTCCCTCTTGCAGGCCCTGCGGAAAGATGTCAAGTCCTGCAGGGCCCTAGTCTCTTGTGACAGAGCATTCCACCAGATCGGGGCCAGTACTGAAAAGGCCCTGGCCCTAGTTGAGACCAATCGGGTCTGGGTAAAAAGCAGATCTACACGGGTATCCTCATGGATCCTCCACTTCTTAATAAATAACTCCACAAATGCAGTGACAAATCACACCTGGAAGGCACGCCTACAAACTGGACTATAAAAAGGTGGATCCAACACTTTGCCGCTCTGCAGCACCACAAAAACATGGATCCGAGGCACGGATCCTCATGAATTCATATGCTTTTTATATCGAAACAAAATAAAACACCATGATACTGTAGACCACTTCTTAGTCTGTAGGCAGAACCAAAAAAATCACGCATCCATTGTTTCGTGGTGCCGCAATGGCGCAAAAACATGGTTAAAAAACACGGATCCTCATGATTTTTGCACTAGATCAGCCCAAACTCACCGTCAAATTACACATCATGGCCAGGGGCACAGCCTGCACCACAAAAAACTCAGATCCACGCCTGTCGTGGATGGAGGACTTGACCTGGCATGTGTAAGAGACTTGGTTGGATGAAGCAGATGGTCCTGTCCTAGCTGCTGCTTGTCCACCAGGTTTCTCTTACACATAGCAACCCAGGTCATGGGGTGGGGTGGGGGTTTGCAGTGATTTTTAGGAAGTCACTAGCTTGCATCAGGCGTCCTATTGGGAAGACCCAGTTTTCTGAGTGCATGTTCTGGAAGTTGGGCAATAGGGGCAGTACAGGATTCCTTTTGGTGTACTGACCTCCCCGCTGCACCAAGGATTCCCTGCCTGAGCTGCTTCAGGTCATGGCGGATGTTCTCCTGGAGACACCTAGTTTGGTTGTCCTAGGGGATTTTAACATCCATGCCAACACGACCTTACAAGGGCTGCTTGGGACTTCGTGGAAAGCATGGCCTCCATGGGGCTGTCCCTGAATATGTTTGGCCCAACTCATAGTCACGGACATGCCTTAGATCTGACACTAAGTAAAAGTGAAACAAAAGAAGTGCCATGGTCAGATCACTTCCTGGTGCAACTGGACTTCTCCGTGACCCTTCTCCTCTGCAGGGAGGTGGGACCAATTCGGATGGTCCGCCCCCGCCACTTAATGGATCCAAATGGTAGGGGATGCTTTATCCCATGTTGATGGCCTTTCAGCCGATTCCCTCTTGGCCCGCTGGAATGCGGAGTTAACCAGGGCTATTGACTGTTTGGCTCCGAAGCGCCCTCTCTGATTGCATGGAGCCCGGACAGCCCCGTGGTTTTCTTCGGAGCTGAGGGCGATGAAACAATCGCTGAGACGGCTAGAGTGTCAGTGGCAGAAAACTCACTCCGAATCTGACTGGACACAGGTTAGAGCTCAACGTTGAGCCTACCAAGTGGCGATAGCAACGGCGAAGAAGACTTTCCTCACTGCCTCTATTGCATCTGCAGAAAATAGTAGCAGGAGACTCTTTCAGGTGGTCCGCAATTTAACGGAACCACCTGTACCACCGGACCTTGTAAAGACCCCAAGATCTCCTGCAATGCTTTTGCAAAGTTTTTTGTAGATAAAGTTGCTCATATTCGGAAGACACCACTGTGGGAGCAGGGCCGGGGCGGGAGAGTGCTAGAGCTCTGTCTGGTCAAGTTGCATGGAATCAATTTCAATCCGTTACCCCCGAGAATGTGGACAGGCTGCTTGGACGCGTGAAACCAACCACGTCTCCAGGATCCTTGCCCATCCTGGCTAATAAAAGCAAGCCGGGAAGGGCTGGGTGATGGGCTCTGCGGGGTGGTGAATGCTTCCCTCTGTGAGGGGGCATTCCCAGACCTGCTGAAAGAGGTGGTCATTAAACCGCTTCTTAAAAAAAATCTTTAGACCCGGCCAGTAGGGCCAACTATCGCCAGTCTCAAATCTTCCATTCTTGGGCAAGGTGATTGAGCGGGTGGTTGCTGAACAACTCCAGGCTCGCCTGGAAGAAGCGGACCATTTGGATCCCTTCCAGTCGGGATTCAGGCCTCATCATGGGACTGAAACTGCCTTGCTCGCGCTGGTTGACGATCTCCGGTGGGCTAGGGACAAAGGTGAGAGCTGTTTCCTAGTTCTGCTGGATCTCTCAGCGGCTTTTGATACAATCGATCATAACATCCTTCTGGACCGTCTAGAGGAGCTGGGAGCTGAGGGCACTGTTATACAGTGGTTCTGCTCCTGGTTTTGAAGCACGGATCCCCATGGAACCTCACGCTTTTTGCACAGCCTGAACCACAGAAAACTTGGATCCATGGTTATCTGGCAACACCATGGACCAAAAACGTGATTTCGAAGCACGGATCCTCATGGATCCTAACGCTTTTTGCATTGGGCCACCCCTAACTCACCATCAAATCACACATTATTTCCAGGGGCACAGCCTGCACCACAATAAAACTGGGATCCATGTCTTCCTGGCCATACCGTGGCCCAAAAACGTGATTTCGAAGCACGGATCCTCATGGATCCTAACGCTTTTTGCATTGGGCCACCCCTAACTCACCATCAAATCACACATTATTTCCAGGGGCACAGCCTGCACCACAATAAAACTGGGATCCATGTCTTCCTGGCCATACCGTGGCCCAAAAACGTGGTTTCGAAGCACGGATCCTAATGGATCCTCATGATTTTTGCACTAGATCATCCCAAAGTCACCATCAGATCAAACATCATGCCCAGGGGCACAGCATGCAACACAAAAATCACGGATCCACGGCTTCCTTGTGAAATCGTGGCCCAAAAATGTGGTTTTGAAGCACAGATCCTCATGGATCCTCACGCTTTTTGCATTGGGCCACACCTAAATCGCCATCAAATCACACATTATTTCCAGGGGCACAGCCTGCACCACAGAAAACTCGGATCCATGGCTTTCTGGCCATACCGTGGTAAAAAAACGTGGTTTTGAAACACGGATCCTCATGCTTTTCTCATTGGGCCAACCCAAACTCAACGTCAGATCACGCGTCTTAGCCAGGATCACAGCTTGGACCACGAAAAACTCGGATCCACAGCTTCCAGGACACTCCATGGCCCTTCCTCCTGGGCCGTGTTCAGAAAGTGGTGGTGGGGGGATGAGTGTTCAGACCCCTGGGCCCTTACTTGTGGGGTGCCTCGGGGTTCCGTCCTCTCCCCCATGCTTTTTAACATCTATATGAAGCTGCTGGGAGAGATCATCAGGGGGTTTGGGCTGGGTGTCCATCAATATGCGGATGATACCCAGCTCTACCTCTCTTTCAACTCAGAACCAGTGATGGCGGTGAAGGTCCTGTGTGAGTGCTTGGAGGCGGTTGGAGGATGGATAGCAGCTAATGGATTGAGGTTGAATCCTGACAATATGGAAGTTCTGTTCTTAGGGGACAGGGGGTGGGCTGGTGTGAAGGACTCCCTGGTCCTGAATGGGGTAACTGTGCCCCTGAAGGACCAGGTGCGCAGCCTGGGAGTCATTTTGGACTCACAGCTGTCCATTGAGGCACAGGTCAATTCTGTATCCAGGGCAGATGTCTGTCAGCTCCATCTAGTACACAGGCTGAGACCCTACATGCCCAGAGACTGTTTCACCAGAGTGGTGCATGCTCTAGTTATCTCCCGCTTGAACTAATGCAATGTGCTCTATGTGAGGCTACCTTTGAAGGTGACCTGGAAACTACAACTAATCCATAATGCGGCAGCTAGTCTGGTGACTAGGAGTGGCCACCGAGACCATATAACACATGTCCTGAAAGACCTACATTGGCTCTCAGTACGTTTCCAAGCACAATTCAAAGTGTTGGTGCTGACCTTGAAAGGCCTAAAGGGCCTCAAAGGCCCAGTATACCTGAAGGAGCGTCTCCAACCCCATCGTTCAGCCCAGACAATGATGTCCAGCACCAAGGGGCTTCTGGTGGTTCTTTCACTGCGAGAAGCAAAGTGACAGGGAACCAGGCAGAGGGCCTTCTCGATAGTGGCGCCCACCCTGTGGAATGTCCTCCCATTAGATGTCAAAGAGATAAACAACTACCTGACGTTTAGAAGACATCTGAAGACAGCCATGTTTAGGGACGTTTTTAATGTGTGGCTTTTTAATGTTTTTTTATTTCATATTTTTTTTGGAAGCCAGCCAGAGTGGCTGGGGAAATCAGATGGGCAGGGTACAAATATATTATTATTATTATTATTATTATTATTATTATTATTATTAGTAGTAGTAGTAGTAGTAGTAGTAGTAGTAGTACTTGTACTTTGTAGGATTTGATAATCTTTACAGGTCTTTTAAATTTCTTATCTATCTATCTATCTATCTATCCCCTCCCCCTTTTCCCTACCCGGAATTCCCTATCCTTATAAAACTGAATATATATATTTTTAAAAAATTTACGGCTCCACAGTTTTCTGGGTAGCCCCATATTCATTACCTATGCTGCTCATGGCCAGATCACTCTGGGGCACTGCCATGCTGTAAAAAGATTCTCATGAAGCACAGATCCCCATGGATCCTTAGGTTTTTTATGTTTGGTCACCCTGAAATCACTATCAAATCACACCTGATGTATATGACCACAGAATGACCACAAAAACCACAGAGCACAGCCAAGGAACAAACACTATATTAAATACTTTAATCCTCATGGATCGTCATGATTGTTAAATGGGCTCCACCAAATTACATTGTAAGATCACACCAATGTCCATGGAATGACCGAAATAAAAACTCTATCTGAAATGGTTCTGCATTAGCAAGAACATTGTATTAAAATGACATTCATATCCATAGCTTCCACTGTGAAGAACTGCACCTGGAAATTTTTGACGCTGCTAAACTTCAAGAATATCCAAGGCAGAGATTGTGATGATCTTACCTGTGAATGTAAAGTTTTCTTGCCAACAGAGTTTGTCAGTGCATACTTTGAAATAGGGGGTCTCCAACGTGGTGCCCATGGGCATCATGGTGCCTGCTGACAGCTTTCCTGGAGTCCACCACATGTTTTTAGAAAAAGAACAGGATTAGTGGTGAATTGTGCCCAGCATGACTTCAGATTGTTCATAGTACATTTGATTGGCTGCAGGGGCATACGAAGGGGCAGTGGGGTGGTGGTGCCCAGGGGTGCCATGCTGGGGGGAGGGTGACAGTACGGTCGCTGTACTGGCTGCCGCTTGTGTGGCGTCCGCTCTTGCAGCAACTGTACAGGCAGCCCTTCTCGCAGCGACCGTATGGGCCGTACGGGCAGCTGCTCCTGCGGCGACTGTACAGGCTGCTGCTCGCGTAGCGTCCATACAAGCAGCCCCTCTCGCGGCGGCCGTACAGGCTGTACAGGAAGCCGCTCTCCTGGCGATCATACGGTCTGCCATGCATGCACAGTCCGTACAGGACATTGTGTGCATGCCCATCATCCAGGACTTGTTACCATATTATAGCTGCCGCAAAATCTATCGGCATGCCACCAGAACCAGGGAAGCCTTTGTAGAGTCTGGTGATTAAAGAGTTAACCTCCTTTGTGTTCTGCCCTGGAAGGAGGAGCGTCTGACCGAGGCTACACTGTAGGTCACAGGTTTCTTTGTCACTTCTTCTTCTCCTCTGAGCGCGAAAGGAGACAGACAAGATGGAATTGAGTTCTGATGGAATGGAATGCTTCTTGCTGTAAAGAAAAGCTTCTTAGAATAGAAGACGTTGCCTGGACTGATTTAGAACTCCCTCTGCTCTCACACGAAAGACGCTGCGTATCTGCTGTTTGTTTTTCTCCCGGGGCCGTGCTTAGCAGAGCGCACGCAAAGGAAGTGTGGCTGGACGGAGAAAGCAATAAATCAATCAATCAACAGTCTTGCCAGTTGGAGCTCACACAGTTGAAGCAAAATAAAAGACATAAGAGTAGATCGGGAAGAAAGTTCCCCAGACTGCAGGAAAAGATAACAGTAGCTCCAGCAGCTGATTCAGTGCAGGCTGCTGAGGGGGTTGACTCCTTAAGATCACCAACTGACTATGAGACACCTGGAAAGCACTCAGCCTCAAATGACCTCCACTCCACTTCACATTCCTGCCCGCCGTAGCCATTTAGTGATCGCCATGGGGGGAGGGTTTTGGGGGGTTGGGTTTTTGGAAGATGCCTGTGCGTGAATTTGTTTTATGTGTGTAGATCAGTGCGCGCTGACCAAGTAGGGCTCTGTTCTGATGGCATGGAGTAGCCACGACAAATCGGTAGATTCCTATCTGCTGCAGCCTTCACCCGCGTTGTAACATATCGCTTGTTATCATCCGCTTGTTCTGCCGTTGAGGACTTCTTGGATCATTCTTTGTCTAGCTCCTTCCCTGTTATGTACTAAGCTTGGATCCTAGAACAATAGGCAAGTAGGATCCTAGAATGCAAGAACTGATTGGCTTGCAGGAAAAGACCAATCAGGCTCCAGGAGGGAAGCAGAATCAGCCAATCAGACGGGACTCATTGTGTAAATAATGTATATCAAGCCTGAGGTTTGGGGGGGAATTCAATCACTGTTTTACAAGCTGCAATAAAGAGCATGAAATCACTACAGGACTCTGAGCATATTTAATTTTCTTTGACCTTACCACCTTGGGTGACCCTGCTGGGAGTACGAGATTCCCAACGGCTTCGCTCACAAGGGTCATAGGAATGTGCAAGCCCACTCACCATGACAAGTGAGAGAACTGAGATAGATTGCACTGAGCCCTGGTCTCATTAGACAAAGCATTCCACCAAAAAGGCTCTGGCTCTGGTAGAGGACAGCTGGATAGGTTTTGGGCCAGGGACCACCAGTAGGTTGCTGTCAGATGAGCATCACACTCATGGGGCATGAATTGGAAGAGAATTCCCACAGATAAGAAAGGTCACAGACTGTTTAGGGCTTTAAAGATTAGCACCAAAACATTGAACCTGATTCGATACTCCACCTGGAGCCAATCCAGCTGATGAACAACCAACTGAATGTGGGCTCTCCACAAAGTCCAAGTAAGAACTCATGCATCTGCATTTTAGACCATTTGGAGTTTCTGGAGCAGTCTCAAGGGTAGCCCTGCATCTCTCTCTCTCTCTCTCTCTCTCTCTCTCTCTCTCTCTCTCTCTCATTTATACCCTGCACTCCCCGGCTCAGGTGTACAGCAAGTTAAAGTAGTCTAGTCTGCAGGTGACTACTGCATGGATCACCACGGCTAGGTTGGAAAGGGACAGGTATGGTACTGATCGCCTAACCTGACATAGATTAAAAAATGCCAGTTTGGTTACATTTGTGACCAATGCCTCCTTAGAGATATAAGCATCCAGGATCACACCGGGACTCCTGATGGCGGCTACAGGTGACTATTGCACCCCATGAAGAGCTGGGAGCCGGCAAACCGAATTGAAATCATTCTTGCCCAGCCATTGGACGCCCATCTTTAATGGACAGAGATTCAGCCGACTCCATTTCCTCCATCCCAGCACACCCACCTAAAAATTGGCCAATATATCTAGGTTAGCATCTGGCCAGGGCCATGAAGCAGTAGATCCATGATGTTTGTGGTCAGATCTGTAGTTATGTACAAGATATTTGAATAAAGGGTGAAATTGGGGTTCCCCAATGCAAAAAGTGTGATGATCCATGAGGATCCGTGCTTCAAAACCACGTTTTTGGGCCATGACGTTGCCAGGAAGCTGTGGATCCTAGTTTTTTGTGGTGCAGGCTGTGCCCCTGGCCATGACGTGTGATTTGATGTTGAGTTTGGGTTGGCTCAATGCGAAAAGTGTGAGGATCCATGAGGATCCGTGGTTCAAAACCACGTTTTTGGGCTACGGTTTCACCAGGAAGCTGTGGATCCGTTATTTTTGTGTTGCATGCTGTGCCCCTGGGCATGATGTTTGATCTGATGGTCACTTTGGGCTGATCTAATGCAAAAATCATGAGGAGCCATGGTTCAGAACCACGTTTTTGGGCCATGGTGTTGCCAGGAAATCGTGGATCCGAGTTTTTTTGTGGCGCAGGCTGTGCCCCTGGCTATGATGTTTGATCTGATGGTGACTTTGGGTTGGCCCAATGCAAAAATCATGAGGATCCATGCTTCGGAACCACGTTTTTGGGCCACAGTGTCGCCAGAAAGCCGTGGATCTGTGATTTTTGTGGTGGATGCTGTGCCCATGGCCATGATGTTTGATCTGATATTGACTTTGGGCTGATCTAGTTCAAAAATCATGAGGATCCATGCTTTGGAACCATGTTTTTGGGCCACGGTATGGCCAGGCAGGCGTGGATCTGAGTTTTTTGTGGTGTAGGCTGCGCCCCTGGGTAAGATGTGTGATTTGACGGTGAGTTTGGGTTGACCCAATGCAAAAAGCGTGAGAATCCGTGCTTCAAAATGACGTTTTTGGGCCACGGTGTCGCCAGGAAGCCATGGATCCGTGATTTTTGTGGTGGATGCTGTGCCCATGGCCATGATATTCGATCTAATGGTGACTTTGGGCTGATCTAGTGCAAAATTCATGAGGATCCATGTTTTTTAACCATGTTTTTGTGCCATTGCAGCACCACGAAACAGTGGATGCGTGATTTTGTTGGTTCTGCCTACAGACTAAGAAGTGGTCTACAGTATCTTGGTGTTTTTACTTTGTTTCAATATAAAAATCATATGAATTCATGAGGATCCACGCCTCAGATCCATGTTTTCGTGGTGCTGCAACACGGCAAAGTGTTGGGTCCACTTTTTTTATAGTCCAGTTTGTAGATGTGCCTTCCAGGTGTGATTTGACACTGCATTTGTTGGAGTTATTTATAAAAAAGTGGAGGATCCATGAGGATCTGTGTAGATCCGCCTTTTACCCAGACCCCAGAGGAACTAGCATTTCCTGCAGCTCAGCATACTGCATTTTAATAAGCCTGGCTGTTTGTAAAGGGCCTGCTCTATGGCTTCTTTCTCACCAAACCTCATCCTGTACAGTGGTACCTCGGGTTACATACGCTTCAGGTTACAGACTCCTTTAACCCAGAATAGTGCTTCAGGTTAAGAACTTTGCTTCAGGATGAGAAGAGAAATCATGCTCCAGCGGGAGGCCCCATTAGCTAAAGTGGTGCTTCAGGTTAAGAACAGTTTCAGGTTAAGAATGGACCTCCGGAACGAATTAAGTACTTAACCCGAGGTACCGCTGAGGGCCTTTTGGCGGTTCCCTCCCTGCGAGAAGCCAAGTTACAGGGAACCAGGCAGAGGGCCTTCTTGGTGGTGGCGCCCGCCCTGTGGAACGCCCTCCCACCAGATGTCAAAGAGAATAACTACTACCAGACTTTTAGAAGACATCTGAAGGCAGCCCTGTTTAGGGAAACTTTTAATGTTTGATGTATTATAGTATTTTAATATTGTGCTGGAAGCCGCCCAGAGTGGCTGGGGAAGCCCAGCCAGATGGGCGGGGTACAAATTATCATTATTATTATTACCTCCACTCTTTCCTCTCTAGGGGGAAAAAAGGGAGAAGAGCTCCTGCGCACCGTGTGCCTTTGCAAAACATCCCCGCTCCCTCTCGAAAAGTGACGGGGTGGCCGTTGCTTCCCTGCCCCCCCCTCAAGCCCAACCGACCCCGCCTCCTCGCGAGGCAACCATTAGCAACCTCCTCGCGCCCCCCCAAGACCACGCGAGAAGAGGCCCACTCTCGCGAGAGGAGGAGCTCCCTCAGGGGTCGGCAGGGGAAGGGAAACGGGGCGCGCAGCGGGGCCTTGACTTCTCACCGCCGGGCTTCTCTATTTCTCGTCCCTCGGCGTTACTGAGCCTCCGCCGACCGAGGCCTTCGAAGGAGGCGCTGTCTTCCCCCTCAGCGGCGCCTTTCAAAGCCGGGACATACCATCTCCGCGGAGTGGGGGGGGGCGGGAATCAAGCGCGGAGCCCGGGATTCTTCCCAGGGAGAGACGAGCCGGCGGAGGCTGTGGGAATCCGGCTCCCTTCGCTCCCCCTCCAGGCCCGCGCCTCCCCTCGCCCTCCTGCTTCCCGCCTCCCCGGCCAACCGCCTCACATATCAGCCCCATCTCTCTCCCCCCCCCCCACAGCCTGACTCACTTGGTTGGCTCCGCCGCTCTTCCCGCGCTTTTCTGCCCTCAACCGCCGCTTCCCTCGCGCGCGGGAAAAAGGGACGTCCGGCCGCTTCTTATAGCCTCCGCTCCGGGCCGAACCATTGCTTGCTGGAGCGGGGGGGGAGAGAGGCAGAGAAGACCAGGCCAGACCGCGCCATTCCTTGATTTCTTCAGGAACCCGTCGTAGCCCAGACAGGCTTCAAAGGCCTGGCGTAGATACCGAAGGCGCACTCGGGTCCCTTGTCGAAACAGGAGGACGTGGAATGTACCAACTGTGCTTCTCTCCCCCTCCTCCCTCTTGGCGCTGTTCTCCTTCAAAGGGTTGCTGGGCCCTAGAGCTAGCAGGGCAGAGGAGCGCAGCAAGAGGCACGTGGAGATGCTGCGGGTTCGATTCCTCTCCCCTGCTGCACAACACCTGGAAGGGTTAATGATCACATTTTCGTCATTGTCTGTTTATTTGGTGATTTCAGCAGATTCCCTGCCTGGGCCACAGAGGATGAAAGGCTTCAGTTCCTGCAGATGGGCATGCTCTGTTTTATTTTAAGATGCCGTGTAACGTTGGGTCAGGAAACACACCGAACTGTGCCTTGAGTTTCTGCAGCGCTGTTGCCTTTCTTGGCCATCCACCGTCCTAAATCAAGAAAACGAAATAGCTTAGGTATAGACAAGACAAACAAGTTGCTATGTGATATTATTGTTCACTCTATAGGACGCACCGGACCATAGGAAGGGGAGAACAGGGAAAAATATTTTTTTCCCTTGTTCTCCCCCTCAAAAACAAGGTGCGTTCAAGAGCAGGTCGGGGAACAGCGCAAAGGCTGCGTGGAGCCTTACCGCTGCCCCCCGAGCCTGTGGGGCTGGCGGTGGGGGGAAACTCTGTTTTCCCCCCACCGCCAACCTCAAAGATCGCTGAAGCCTTTGGAGCGCAGCTGCACTCCAAAGGCTTGAGGCTTTGGGGACATCCTTTCAAGCCTCCACAGGGCAGCGGGGTGAAGGCACCCCACTGCCCTGCGGAGGCTTTGCGCAGCCATCCCAAAGCTAGAACAGCGAGACGGAGGGCTGCACAGCGCCCCATCTCACTGTTTTGGCTTTGTGCAGCCATCCTGAAGCTAGAACAGCTTCGGGCTGCAGGCTGCGCCACGCTCCCCGGGCTTCGGGCTGCAGGCAGCTATCCGCAAGCCTGCGGAGCCCAACAGGAGTTGCCGCCGGGCTCCGCAGGCTTGTGGATAGCTTCCTGAGCCCTTTCGCTCTCCAGGCTTCAGTGAAAGCCTGCATTCACTCCATAGGACGCACACACATTTCCCCTTCATTTTTGGAGGGGAAAAAGTGCGTCCTATAAAACAAAAGATACGGTACTAGTTACACTGGCTCTCTTGTAATAATAATAATAATAATTTATTATTTGTACCTTGCCCATCTGGCTGTGTTTCCCCAGCCATTCTGGGCGGCTTCCAGGAAAGATTAAAAATACATTAAAATGTCACACATTTAAAACTTCCCTGAACAGGGCTGCCTTCAGATGTCTTATAAATGTCAGGTGTTAATTACCTTGACATCTGAAGGGAAGGCGTTCCACAGGGCGGGCGCCACCACCGAGAAGGCCCTCTGCCTGGTTCCCTGTAACTTGGCTTCTCGCAGGGAGGGAACCGCCAGAAGGCCCTCGGAGCTGGACCTCAGTGTCAGGGCTGAAGGATGAGGGTGGAGACACTCCTTCAGTTATACTGGCCCTTTGAGGGTGTTTAGGGCTTTCAAGGTCAGCACTTGCTTGGAAATGTACTGGGAGCCAATGGAGGTCTTTCAGGACCGGTGTTGGATCAGTTGTAGTTTCCAGCTCACCTTCAAAGGCAGCCCCACATAGAGCGCATTGCAGTAGTCCAAGCAGGAGATAACCAGAGCATGCACCACTCTGCCAAGACAATCTGCAGGCAGGGAGGGTCTGATCCTGCGTCCCAGATGGAGCTGGTCCATGGGAAAAAGCCCGATTACACATAAACGGGGTCAGTTTGGCTTTAGGTCTTTAACTTCGCTCCTTACAGGGTGTGTGGCAAAGGCCTCTGGGCGTGCTGAGAGGTACTCTGCTTTTAAAAACTTTTCAATACATGCAGAGAGCGTTTTGCTCTAGGCCCTTCTCTTTCCCCAGCGAAATGAAGAGCTTGCCAGCAAAACTCCATAAAGGGAGCCCACTGACTGAATTCCTATATTAAATGCTGTAAGCTACGTTTTGGTATGAGCAATTCACAACAGACCACTTCATTTATTAATGAAATGCTTGTTTTATGTTTAGGAAATACAACCAGACAGCTGTCGCTATTCAATGTATCATTCTTCTTACTAAGGTGCAGGAAGAAAATAGAGAAAGCATGTTGGTGTCAGTGGATGTGAAAAATAAGCCTGTTTGGCTGTCTTTGGTTAAACAGAGTACACATACAAGATATTCCTTTGGGCTTTCCCCATTTCCTCCCTTACTGCAGAAGACTATTCGAGGTCAATTTGGGAGAGTCGAAATGGCTTCAGGATTGCTCCCCTGTACTATTTCAGGAGAAGGGGACGACAGAGAATGAGATGGTTGGATGGTGTTCTTGAAGCTACTAGCATGAGTTTGATCAAACTGCGGGAGGCAGTGGAGGACAGAAGTGCCTGGCGTGCTCTGGTCCATGGGGTCACGTAGAGTCGGACACGACTAAACGACTAAACAACAACAACACTATTTCAGACACCGGGTTTATATACTTAGGTAGGTGTTTGCCTGAAATCAGCCCTGAGTGCTCACTGGAAGGACAGATTGTGAAGCTGAGGCTCCAAGACTTTGGCCACCTCATGAGAAGAGAAGACTCCCTGGAAAAGACCCTGATGCTGGGAAAGATGGAGGGCACAAGGAGAAGGGGGCGACAGAGGACGAGATGGTGGGACAGTGTTCTCGAAGCTACCAGCATGAGTTTGACCAACTGTGGGAGGCAGTGGAAGACAGGAGTGCCTGGTGTTCTCTGGTCCAGGGGGTCACAAAGAGGTGGACACGACTAAATGACTAAACAACAACAACATGCCTTTGCCTTGTACGTTTATGAGCATTTAATTTATATTTGAGACCTTAGAATTCATACAACCATACCCTCGCCTTGAAACCCTAAAAGGGGCAGGAGGCTGTTTGCCCCCCCCCCCTCAGCCTCTCCTACAACCGCCCCCCCTCCATGGCAGCCATTTTGTGACCGGCACCCATGGCACACCCCCAGCCCCCGGGGGACCTGCCTGGACCCCACCTCACCAGCCAGGAGCATATGGGGCAATGGCCCTGAGAGGGGAGGAAGAGACTTGCTAGGATAGACCGGGCCCAACAAAAAGAGGTTCCCATGAGCCCATGGTCAACATTGCAACAGGGAACACTGGCGCCTCATGAATCCTGAGGTATGGGCCGAAGATAACCCCCCGGGCATGGCTAGAAATATACCCCCCATGACCATCTGCTAATCCCGTAGCTGCTAGACAGTATCCCATCCCACGCCTAGCGGCAGAAGGGGTCTGGTTCCAGATTCTTCTTTGCGTTCCCCTTCGTTAACAAACAAACACAGTGCCACCGCCACTGACCCAGAAATTGGATAATCCTTTGCTGAATGGTTGGTAATACTTTGTCTCAAGTAATAATTTTGTGTGGGAAGACTGCGGCCCTGATCCAACAATGGTTGTTCAGCACACGGAATAAGGTTTCGACAAATGATTCAATCTCATCTGTTCTTGCTAAAGGCTGTTGCAGCAACAGACAGCACAGCTTGGATCTAAAGGCAGTACAGATTCATGCAAGTAGTAGGACATCAGTTTTGCATGCTTATCTCTTGGCTGCTATGTCATCATCCTGAACTGCTGGTCATACTGCCTGGAGCTAATTAGGAGCTACAGTCCCACAACATAAACCCAGAAGGCCAAAGTTTACCCACCCCATGCTCTAAGCAAGGACCTCAAGAGTAACTTCTTAAAAGCAAGTGGAAGATTTCTGGGAACTTTGTCAAAGTTTTTTTTCCAGGTGCTGTTTCACTCTGGAAGCGTTGTAATCGCACCTTCCCAGCCCAGACAACCGTGTCTGAGTCCGCACTAGGATCTCTTTCTGGCTGTAATCTAACTAGGTGCCTGACGCACTTGGCAAGGGCTTCAGAAGGGGGAGGTGGTGTCTCTGCTCAAGAACATGATGTGCATTGGGTGTGTGGAAAGCTGGCTTATCATATCCTGCCAAAGGGATGGTATGGAGCGTGCTTTCCAGCCTCTTTAATTCCTCCCATGTGGATTTATGAGCTGATTGCCACTGCACCCCGTTGGAGGAGACGCTCGGTTGACCTAGTAGCAGTTGCAGGAGGCAGCTCCCAAAATTGGGGCAAGGATCAGTGGCCTCCAGAAAGAGTGGTGGCCCATTACGATCCGGCCTCATGGAATCGGGGAGAAAAAATCACAGGGGCAAGGGGGCCAATTTATAATTTAAACCGCATAATAAGACTCCAAGCGGTAGTAGAGATTGTCGCCAAGGCCACAGCCACAGCCCTCCGGTTAATCGCCACCCAATTAGATGAGACGCACACAGCAGTCCTTCAGCTCCGCTTAGGGCTGGACTTTCTCCTGGCGCGACAGGGCGGATTTTGTGTTGCGTTAAATTTGACAGGAGGGGCCTGTTGCTTTAACATCTCTGACCATGCTGAAGCTATTCGAAATTTGGCAGCAGAAATTGAAAAAGTGGCCCATGTCCCTGTCCCTACTTGGAACGGATGGGACATGTCCTGGTGGACTGATTGACTTCCAAACCTAGAGGACTTTTAACGATGTTACTAGGCCCATTGATAATTTTGCTTCTTTTCTGCTCCTGTGTACCTTGCTTCTTGCAATGCTTGCAAAATATGATGCATAAAATGGTGTCACGAATGGTTCGGCCCCAGATTATAGCACTAGCCCGAGAATATCATAGAATCATAGAGTTGGAAGAGACCACAAGGGCCATCGAGTCCAACCCCCTGCCAAGCAGGAAACACCATCAGAGCACTCCTGACATATGGTTGTCAAGCCTCTGCTTAAAGACCTCCAAAGTAGGAGACTCCACCACACTCCTTGGCAGCAAATTCCACTGTCAAACAGCTCTTACTGTCAGGAAGTTCTTCCGAATGTTTAGGTGGAATCTTCTTTCTTGTAGTTTGGATCCATTGCTCCGTGTCCGCTTCTCTGGAGCAGCAGAAAACAACCTTTCTCCCTCCTCTATGGGACATCCTTTTATATATTTGAACATGGCTATCATATCCCCCCTTAACCTCCTCTTCTCCAGGCTAAACATGCCCAGCTCCCTTAGCCGTTCCTCATAAGGCATCGTTTCCAGGCCTTTGACCATTTTGGTTGCCCTCCTCTGGACACGTTCCAGTTTGTCAGTGTCCTTCTTGAACGGTGGTGCCCAGAACTGGACACAGTACTCCAGGTGAGGTCTGACCAGAGCAGAATACAGTGGCACTATTACTTCCCTTGATCTAGATGCTATACTCCTATTGATGCAGCCCAGAATTGCATTGGCTTTTTTAGCTGCCGCGTCACACTGTTGGCTCATGTCAAGTTTGTGGTCAACCAAGACTCCTAGATCCTTTTCACATGTACTACTCTCAAGCCAGGTGTCACCCATCTTGTATTTGTGCCTCTCATTTTTTTTGCCCAAGTGCAATACTTTCCATTTCTCCCTGTTAAAATTCATCTTGTTTGTTTTGGCCCAGTTCTCTAATCTGTCAAGGTCGTTTTGAAGTGTGATCCTGTCCTCTGGGATGTTAGCCACCCCTCCCAGTTTGGTGTCATCTGCAAATTTGATCAGGATGCCCTTGAGTCCATCATCCAAGTCGTTGATAAAGATGTTGAATAAGACCGGGCCCAAGACAGAACCCTGTGGCACCCCACTAGTCACTCTTCTCCAGGATGAAGAGGAACCATTGATGAGCACTCTTTGGGATCGGTCAGTCAGCCAGTTACAAATCCACTGAGTGGTAGCATAGTCAAGACCGCATTTTACCAGCTTCTTTACAAGAATATCATGGGGCACCTTGTCAAATGTCTTGCTGAAATCAAGGTAGGCTACATCCACTGCGTTCCCTTCATCTACCAGGCTTGTAATTCTGTCCAAAAATGAGATCAGGTTAGTCTGACATTACTTATTTTTCAGAAATCCATGCTGACAGAAAATGTGTAGTAAAAATTCGAATCATGGATTGGAGTAAGGACTTATAATGACTGGAGTCAGGGAGGAGATGCAGAAGAAAAATTGTAACCTAAGGGTCCACAAAGGGGGGGGGGAGTCAAAGGAAATATGTTTGTATTTTGATTCTTTGTAAAATTGAAAATGAAAAAGAGGAACCTTTGGCCCAGCATGGGCTCGAACCCACGACCTTGAGATTAAGAGTTTCCTGCCATATCCTCCAAGTGTCTTGGTTTTCCAGGGACAGTCCCAGAATTTCGAAGGCCCTCCAGGCTTCTGATGTTTATTTGTGTATTTTAATTCTGGGTGTTCATGTTTTCATTGGATTGTTTTGATTTTTTGATATATATTTTTGTAAACCAGTGTTTTACCTTCTGTGGCTAATGTGCCATTAGATTGTAAACTACCGCATTTTTCTCCCTATAAGACGCACATTTTCCCCTCCAAAAATGAAGGGGAAATGTGTGTGCGTCCTATGGGGCGAATGCAGGCTTTCGCTGAAGCCTGGAGAGAGGCATCGGTGCGCACCGACCCCTCTCACTCTCCAGGCTTCAGGAAGCTGTGCGCAAGCCTTGCAAGCCCGGCGGGAGTTCCTGCGAGCTCGCAAGGCTTGCGGATAGCAGCCTGTTCCGGGGGCTGGGGTCGGGAGAAGCTCGGGCTTATATTTTTTTCATTCATTTCCCAAAAAACCCCCGAGGTGCGTCCTATGGGCCAGTGCTCCCTATAGGGCGAAAAATACGGTACGTCTTATACAACCAAAAATAATACTGGGCTCCGATACATCAGTATAGAAAGGGATGATCTACAAGGACGTCTTGCTGGAGGTGCCAAAATGAGAATGCCTCTTTGAAGCGTCTGCTTATGCAATGTCTGATGCTTACAGATTTCTGGAGGAAAGTATTTGGATATATACCAGTAAATGCTAATTTGTAGAGAGGCTGCCCTGCCCTGAGGCAGGAAGCAATGTCGTTGCCAGGAAAAAGGTTTGCGTAATTTCTACCTCTGCCCCCGCCAGGCTCAGGTCAGCTTGGACTTCACTGCCCTGCCTGGCAGGAGACGGAGGAGGCAACCTTTGAACAGCACCCAACACCCCCACCCACAGGGTGCTTCAGAAACCTTGGTGTGTTTCTTCCAGGGGCACCTAAAGGCCATCAGGAGGAGCTGCGCTTGATTCCTTTGAAAGGAAGGCAGCTGCAGCTGCGGATCCTCAGAGCACTCTTCACCTGCTCAGAGGCACTCTTTCTTCCCTAGAGCTACAGTGCCACCAAAGCTGCGATTCCTGCCTTGCAAGGGGTTGGGCTGGATGACCCCTGGGGTTGGGCTGGATGACCCCTGAGGGTCCCTTCCAACTTTACCGCTTTATGGTTCTACCAGAATTCCCACTGTTTTTGAAATAAATCTGTTGTTTTGAAAACGGTTCTTCCCTGCTTTTTATGGCATTTTATGCTGCTCTGACCCTGGCTTTGGCTGGGGAGGGCGGGATATAAATAAAATTTGATGATGATGATAATGATTATCTCCTAGAGCGCAGCTTCCTCCATTCTTCGTGGTTTGGAGAAGGGAGGCAGGCAGATGGGGCAATCGATCCTGGCACCCCAACCTTTGTCTTGTGGGCCAAGAGGGCGGGGCGGCCCTGGGATGAGGGCCAAGGGGAAGGAGCCGAGGGCCAGCAATGGAGGTGCCAGGCAGGGCTGGGAGTCAAAAGAAAAGAATCTGAAGGTCCTCTGGGCACGCCCAGTTTGGGAGCCACGGGGCTTGACCTTTTTAAGGTCAGGAATGAAATGACACACCTTGTCTCCTTTCGGAGGAGGAGAGCTCAGCCAGGTCCCCATTGCCTCACCTGAGTGCCAGCAGCATCCTTACTGCCAACTCACCTGGCTACCAAAGAGCAGGTGGCAGAGAGAGACTTGTGCATTGCAGCCACGGACAGGACATCTTCTCCTGGACAAGTGAGCCTCTTTCCTCCTCCTCCTCCTGCCCCACATGCTGCCCCTTTCCTGAGGGCACGGCTGAAGGGGAGCAGCTGGGCTTTGGGATGCAGGTCAGAGGCCACCTGTGCTGAACACACCTGCGCCTTCTCCCTTCTGCCAAGGCAGGGGCTCCTCCTGGCTGGAGTCCTGCTGCAGATTCCCCCCCCCACAACCCCCCCCCGTGGATTTTCTCCCCAGGATCTCTTCCTGAGACCCAGGGTCAGAAGATGGCTCTGAAGAAACACCTGGAGGCTCTTAGCGTCTTCCAGTGGGTCCTCACCTACCTCTTCTTTGGTAAGTTGGGAACTGGGGTGCTCAGGGAAGAGGGGCAGCTTGGCCTCCTCCTCTTCCTGGGGCCATGGCCCTTGGGGGGTCCTCTGGCAGGCCAGGCCCCTGTAAGAAACGTAAATCTGCCCGTATTTCCTTATGGGGGACACAAGACCCCTTATGGAGTCCTTTGCAGGTTCTCCATCGGTCGGAGAAAAGAACAGAGGCCAAGCAGAGAATATTGAGAAGCAAAGGAGCTCGTAAGCCTGATCTTTCTTGAACTGTTGCAACAGGGTGCCCCCTTCATACGCAGGAGAAGGAGGAGGACCCAGAACCCAGGTGTGGCCCCCCTTATATAGACATTTTAGATTGCCAGCCCTGGAGTCCAAGTCCACCCCCAGAAACATCACACCTACATCACAGAAAGAGCGGTCTACAGCAGAAATCTGAGTGCGTTGTTTACCTCCTGTCTGGCAGGTTACCTGTTAATGCTCACTTGATTGGATTACCTGGGGAGCCTGGCCAGTCTTTTGTAATGACAAATACTTAGTTCCTGAGCCAGGTCACAGGCTCACCCTATTCATACACAGACATACCCTTAAGACGGGATTTGTGAAGGAAAAGACAACGGGGAGGCTTTTCTATTTTCCTTCAACCTTGCAGAGAAATCGTTTGGTCAGTTTGGGGGTCAAAATGGTTTCCAGTCCGGGCTGTTTTCCTGTGCAGCTTCAGACATGTGGTTTATATATTTATGTACGTGTTTCCTTGGTACATTTATGATGCTGCACCCCCCTGCAATCCCTACACAGATCTGGCTGGCACAGGGCACAAAACCACAGCTCGCCCCTATACACGAAGCCAAGCCAGAGCACAACTAAGTGCAGTACAGCCATCTTCTCAGAAAAACTCTTCACAAGCTCAAGAGGTCAAGACACGAAAGCTTTAGCAACTAATCCACACCTAATGACCCTCCTAAGTGGTACTCAGAATATCACTCAAGAAATCACTCAAGATATCCCTCAAGTAATTAATGAACAAAAGAAGAAAAGGCACAATAACCTGGGAACTTCCTCTCTGCCCAGAACGTTGGAGGCTATACACCACACCCCCTCAACAGTATTTATAGGAACTCAAACACTGAGATCCTGCTCTGTTCTAGTAACAAGAAGCCGAAAGCACCAGCCTGAAGATGACGAGTGAGACCTCGTCGAAACGTCGCCTAGACACCCCAACTCTTACACGGGAAGATACCCGAAGACACCAAAACCTGCATTCCTGTACCCGTGAAAATCTACGAAAGCATATATATATATATATATATATATATATATATATATATATATATATATATATATATATGCTTTCGTATAAAATTTTTTTATTTCACCCCCTCCCCCAAAAGCCAAACCCCCTCTTCTTTTCAAAGCAGCTTTTGGCCAGGTGAGTCTGGACTAGGGAGTCAGCACCGCAGGGGGTTGGGCTAGATGACCCTGGGGTGCCCCTTCCAACCTAAAATGTTCTTCTGGGTTTAGGGGGGCTTCAGATCACATCCTTGGGGGTCCCGTAAAATCGGGGTTGTGGTCCCAGGCAGGGCCTCTGAATCCCAGCGCTGCTTGTGGGTAGTGTTGGGCGATATATTGATATATAATCCACAACCAGTTTGAAGTCCACATTGTGATATTGGTTTCATTTTTTTAAAAAAAAATTATTTGGTTTGTCAAATCAGAATTTTGCAATCACATGTGCAGCATGTAACATAAAAACAAGATTCCACAGAACCTCCTTCCCTCCCCCCCCCCAGGTGCCTTCTTCTCCGTTCTCCTGGTCTACCTGCTCTTCACCTCCTACTGGCCTATCAGCGTTCTGTATTTCGCCTGGTGGATCTTTGACTGGGATACGCCAGAGAGAGGTGAGTTCGATTCCCCCCAACCAGGGCCGGATTGGGGTTTCATGAGGCCCTAAGCTACTGAAGGTGATGGGGCCCTTTATATGTCCAGCTGTCCTTTGTCCACAACAAATGATCACTGTTTTTTGAATTAAATATATGCTATATGGTAATTGATGGACCTAATAAGTATCTAAAGCCATGCAAGCAGTCCATGCAGATCGTAAGGTAAAGGGACCCCTGACCATTAGGTCCAGTCGCAGATGACTCTGGGGTTGTGGCGCTCATCTCACTTTATTGGCCGAGGGAGCCGGCGTACAGCTTCCGGGTCATGTGACCAGCATGACTAAGACGCTTCTGGTGAACCAGAGCAGCGCACGGAAACGCCGCTTACCTTCCCGCCGGAGTGGTACCTATTTATCTACTTGCACTTTGATGTGCTTTCAAACTGCTAGGTTGGCAGGAGCAGGGACTGAGCAACGGGAGCTCACCCCGTCACGGGGATTTGAACCGCCGACCTTCTGATCAGCAAGTCCTAGGCTCAGTGGTTTAACCCCCCAGCGCCACCCGCGTCCCAGATGCAGATCGTAGGTACCCTATATATAGAAATGAGCAAACCAGGGATAATTAAGGGAACAGGCTAGCAGGCGGGGCCCATGACTTACATCACAGGAGCTTACACAACACAAAACACTGTTCCTGTAGGTAGGGTTTATTTTATTTGTTTTTTATCTTGTATTTTGGATATGTGCATCCAGGTTTTTTTCCTTTAATTTTTTCGGTGCCCCCAAGGGAGTGGGGCCCTAAACTATAGCCTGTTTAGCTTATAGGTAAATCCGGCACTGCCCCCAACCCTACCTGGAGGTCAGGTGAAAGGCGCCTCTCCTTGTCTGAGAAGGGTGCTCTGCCCCACACCCAGACCCACACAATTGGAGCTGCTGCCTCGCCCTGCCCCTCTTCTTCCAGCTCACCCCCTTCCCCTGGGGCAGCTTAAAGGTAAAGGTAAAGGTACCCCTGCCCGAACGGGCCAGTCTTGACAGACTGGGGTTTGTGCGCCCATCTCACTCAAGAGGCCGGGGGCCAGCGCTGTCCGGAGACACTTCCGGGTCACGTGGCCAGCATGACAAAGCTGCATCTGGCGAGCCAGCGCAGCATACGGAACGCCGTTTACCTTCCCGCTGGTAAGCGGTACCTATTTATCTACTTGCACTCGGGGGTGCTTTCGAACTGCTAGGTTGGCAGGCGCTGGGACCGAGAGGCGGGAGCGCACCCCGCCGCGGGGATTCGAACCGCCGACCTTTCGATCGGCAAGCCCTAGGCGCTGAGGCTTTTACCCACAGCGCCACCCACGTCCCAGCTTGCAACCATCCTAAACCTGTTTTCCTCACTGCTATTTACTATTATCTATTTTCCAAGACAGCCTCCGATATATGACACAATGGCAGAAGGTATTTCATTTCTCTCTCTCTCTCTCTCTGTATGGAGGGCAGAAAAATCAGCTGCATTTATTTATGTATTTATCATTATTTATTAAATTTTGCTATAAAAACACACACAAAATCCTGTAATTGACATGAATCAAAAGAACCCTCCCCAAAATATAACATGGAATCAGAGTTGGAAGGGACCCCAAGCATCATCTTGCTCCTCATTGTTGATTGATTGATTGATTGATTATAATTTTATTTATACCCTGCCCATCTGGCTGGGCTGCACCAGCCACTCTGGGCGGCTTCCAACACACACACGTAACAATAATAAAACATCAAGTATTAATAGTAACAATCAGATCCTACATAAAAAGTCACAATAACTTTAAAATAACTTACACCAAGTAAAGCAATATGCAATAATCCATTAGAATCTAATAATATACGCTAAAATTAAACACCAGCAAGTCATAATTAAATGAATTTTTAAGCAGAGGTTGGGTGGTAATCCGCCAGGGATTCCTCAGTTGTGATTCCTGCGTTGCAGGGGGTTGGGCTGGATGACCCCTGGGGGTCCCCTTCCAACCCCACAGTTCTCTGACTCCGTCCCCTGCCTGAACCCTTGTCTTCGCAGGTGGGCGCCGCAGCGACTGGGTGAGGCGCTCCAGAATCTGTGAGTTCCACCGGGATTATTTCCCCATCAAGGTATGAGAAGGGGGCTGGCAGGGCTCCTGAAGGATGCCCGGGGTCTCTGGAACCCCTGGAGACCAGATCACGGACAAGGAGGAGGCGGCGGCCGTCAAAGGCTGCTGGCCTCTGAATGTGACATTCAGGTGGGGGTCCAAATGCCAAAGGACTTGCCCCTCTTGCCTTGCAGCTGGTGAAGACGGCCGAGCTGCCCCCGACGCGGAACTACGTCCTGGGCTCCCACCCCCACGGGATCCTCTGCGCGGGGGCCTATTCTGCCTTCTGCACCGAGGCCACGGGCTTTTCCCGCACCTTCCCTGGCCTCCGCCCCAGCCTGACCGCCCTCGCAGGACTGTTCCGCATACCCGTCTATCGGGAGTACATGATGAGCTCAGGTGAGGCCAATGGGGCGAGGAATGGTGGGAGTGGGGAAGTGGGGTGGCCCCTCCCCTAAGGACCATCTTCAAGAACCCTGCCTGGCCCATCCAATGGGAGGAACCACCCCAGTCTCAGGAATGCCCTCCCAGAACCCCTCAGAATAGAATTCCCCAGCAAGAATGTTTGTTTTTCCTCCCATTCTTCGCTCCTGTGCAAATGAAAAGGGGCGTTTGTTTGTGCAAATGATGATGGTGATGATGATGATAATTATTATTTATACCCCGCCCATCTGGCTGAGTTCTCCCAGCCACTCTGGGTGGCTTCCAACAGAATATTAAACACACGATAAAACACCAAACATTAAAAACTTCCCTAAACGGGGCACCCTTCAGATGTCTCCTAAAAGTCAGATACCGTAGATTCTGGCATATAAGATGACTTTTTAATCCTGGAAAATTCCCCCAAAAGTCACAGGTCGTCTTATACGCTGGGTATGGGTTCACTGCGCAGCGGCAGCGAATGGCAGGCTCTACGCCGGGAGGAAGCTGCCTAGCAATGCTAAGCTCGCTTTGCTGGGCGGCTTCCTCCTGGTGTGGAGCATGCCACCCATTGTTGCTGCCCAGCAAAGCTGCCGCGTATAAGACTGGGCCTATAAGTCAACCCCCCGAATTGGCAGCTGCCCAGTCGCGTAATACACCGTAATCTACGGTAATTGTTTTTCTCTTTGACATCTGATGGGAGGTCGTTCCACAGGGCGGGCACCACTACTGAGAAGGCCCTCTGCCCTGTAGCTTCACTTCTCGCAGGGTGGGAACCGCCAGAAGGCCCTTGGAGCTGGACCTCTGTGTCCAGGCTGAATGATGGGGGTGGAGACGCTCCTTCAGGTCTACTGGGCCGAGGCCGTTTAGGGCTTTCAAGGTCAGCACCAACACTTTGAATTGTGCTCAGAAACGTCCTGAGAGCCAATGTAGGTCTTTCAGGACCAGTGTTACATGGTCTCCCAGTCACCAGTCTAGCTGCTGCATTTTGCATTAGTTGTAGTTTCCGGGTTACCTTCAAAGGTAGCCCCACGTAGAGCGCATGGCAGTAGTCCAAGCGGGAGACAACCAGAGCATGCACCACTCTGGCCAGACAGTCTGCAGGCAGGGAGGGTCTCAGCTGGTGTACGACATGGAGCTGATAGAAAGCCGCCCTGGACACAGAATTGACCTGTGCCTCCAGGGACAGCTGTGAGTCCAAAATGACTCCCAGGCTGCGCATCTGGTCCTTCAGGGGTACAGTTGCCCCATTCAGGACCAGGGAGTCCCCCACACCTGCCCGCCCCCTTTGCCCCCCCAAACAATACTTCTATCTTGTCAGGATTCAACCTCAATCTGATAGCCACCGTCTCTCCTCCAACCACTTCTAGACACGCTGATCCTTTGCCAGCGACTCTTGTGCTTTAATAGACTCACGTAATTTCAGAGTTGGAGGAGAATCGCGAGGGTCCTCTAGTCCAACCCTCTGCAAAGCAGGGAACCCCAGGAAATGTTTCACACCCACAAGCACCTTTGCTTTCTCCCACTTCCAGGGATGGTACCAGTCAACAAAAGGTCCCTGGACTTCCTCCTGAGTGGCCCCCCTGGGCACGCGGTGGTCATTGTGGTGGGGGGCGCGTCCGAGTCGCTGGACAGCGCCCCCGGAGAGCAGCGCGTCCACCTTCAGGGGAGGAAGGGCTTCGTGCGCCTGGCACTGCAACACGGGTAGGGTCACCGAGGGGACAAAGGGATGTCGGGGGGGGGATTGGGTGCAGATCAGCAATATCTCGGGCCTCGTGAGCATGGCAGTGCTTCCTGGTGGATTTTGCCCCAATGAAGCAATTGCGAGAACGGAAGGTCCCTGCCCTTCCTTGCTCTATAATTTCTCATTACATTTTTCTTATGTTTTCACAATAACCTTCCTTACAAAAAATTCCACTGTTCCATAAGTGGACTTTCCACCTACACAGTGTTTTTACTCAAAGCTACAGTGCTGTATCTTAATCTATTACAAAAAAATTAGTACAATTATTTTGTCATTTTTATTCTGCTGCTTTTATCTCGAATCCTGTCCGCAATTTCATTTGACTGTAATGTTTTTTAAGTAATCCACAAACGGCCTCCATCCTTCTGTAAAAAGTTAATCATTCTGATCTCTTAATTTTGCTGTGAGCTTTGCTATTTCTGCCTAGTCCATTTCCTTCAAAGGCCACTCCTCCTTCGTTGGGACCTTCGCTTTTTCCCAATTAAGTTTTCTCTTAATGTATAACAGGCCGTGAATTCCATATGCTAAGGTCCCTGCCTTCCCACAGCCTAGCCTACCTCAAAGGTTCTTGGTTGGATTAAATGCTCTCCCTGACCCGACATTCCTTCTGTGAGTTATGATCCGTAATCTGTTCTGTTGAACGTCTGTTTCGACTGCAAACAGGTGAAGTTCTTTGGCGTCCAGCACTCTTCCGAAAAATCAGCTCACATAACAAAGCATAAAATCCCATATTTGAACACCCCTCCGGTGACAGGACGTAACTTCCCGAGCTATTAACCCTATAAGCTCTGGGTCTCCTCACCCCCCTCCCTCTCGTCCTGTACCACTGGGGTGAATGTAAGTACTACCACTTACCCCAAACACAACCCTTCACAGAACTCCCTGTGTCTTTGGACGCTCAAAGGTTTAGTGAACCCATCTGCCAGATTCTTCTGGCTCAGACAGTATTTCAGATTTACTAAGCCTGTCTGGACACTCTGACATACATTTTGGAAACGTATGTCTAAATGTTTAGTTCTGGACTTGAACTGTCCAGACTCTGCCAACGTCAAACAGGGTTGATTGTCTTCCCAAACGGTGATGGGCAAGCAACACTCCCCACAGATCTCTTGGACCAAACACTTGTAGAACTCCAGTTCCCGACAAAGCTCTGACAACGCACTGAATTCAGCTTCTGTAGAGGAAAGCGCAATGAGACTTTGCTTTCAGGACTTCCACCCAACTAGAGATTCTCCAAACTTCACTACCAACCCAGACACTGATTTCCTGTCCCCAAGATTTGCCCAATCACTGTCAGTCCAGCATGTGAGCAGTGTGTCACCCTCAGCTGACAATTTAAGGCAGAAACCTTTGGTATCCTGCAGATACCGCAGCACTCTCTTTATGCCATTCCAGGCAGTCACGCTTGGCTTTGTAGCTTCCCTGCTGAGCAGATTTGTAGCAAACGCTATGTCTGGTCTGCTCCATTGGGAAAGATACAACAAACTCCCTAGAGCTGACTGAAGGATCTCAGCGTTTTCGAACTCAGAACATTCCCCGAGCTGACTGTCTTTCACATAGCTCATTTCCATGGGTGTTCTGATCCCTGCACACTCAGCCATCCTGAACTTCTCAAGCAACTGCTCAATCTCGCTTTTCTGACTGAGCAAGAAACTGCCATCCTCGGTTCTATCTATCTGGACACCTAGGTTCACCTTTAATGGTCCTAGGTTCTTGAGTTTAAAATGCTTTCTAAGCTCTTTGGCAAAACCTTGCACCTGTTACCTGTCTTAGCCACATGTATGATGTCATCAACAAAGACCAACACTGTCTCTCTCCTGACCCCTTCAGGTTGTTGTTGTTTAGTCGTGTCCGACTCTTCGTGACCCCATGGACCAGAGAACACCAGGCACTCCTGTCTTCCACTGCCTCCCACATTTTGCTCAGACTCATGTTTGTCGCTTCAAGAACACTGTCCCACCATCTTGTCCTCTGTCGTCCCCTTCTCCTTGTGCCCTCAACCTTTCCCAACATCAGGGTCTTTTCCAGGGAGTCTTCTCTTCTCATGAAGTGGCCAAAGTCTTGGAGCCTCAGCTTCATGATCTGTCCTTCCAGTGAGCACTCAGGGCTAATGTCCTTCAGAATGGAGAGGTTTGATCTTCTTGCAGTCCATGGGACTCTCAAGAGTCTCCTCCAGCACCAGAATTCAAAGGCATCAATTCTTCGGCGATCAGCCTTCTTTATGGTCCAACTCTCACTTCCATACATCACTACTGGGAAAATCATAGCTTTAACTAAACGGACCTTTGTTGGCAAGGTGACGTCTCTGCTTTTTAAGATGCTGTCTAGGTTTGTTATTGCTTTTCTCCCAATACCCCTTCAGGTACAGGCAGCTATCTGCAAGACTCTTCCAGAAACTCATACTTTCCAAAGTTTCATTCAGACACAAATTCCAGTTTCTGGCCGATTGCTTGAGGCCATAGATGGATTTGTGTAACTTCAGCACTACATGTGGCTTATTGCCCTCAAACCCTGGAGGAGGTAGCATGTAGAGACTCGTCCTTCAGATCTGAGTTCAAATAAGCAACATCCACATCAAAATGATGTACCTGACAACCCCTCTGGGCAGCAACTGCTAGTAGCAAGCGCAGAGTTTCACTCCTAGAAGTTGGAGCATACACTTCAGTGTAATGCAGCCTTTTTCTCTGTGTGAAACCTCTAGCAACGAGCCTAGCTTTGTACTGTGGTGCTCCTGTTGCTATGGGTTTAATTCTGTAAACCCAATGACAGCTCACGGCCTGTTTACCTGCCGGCAGTGTTGTGGTGGAGAACACACCTAGAGACTTCATTGAGTTCAACTCGTTCTCCATTGCCTCATGCCATTTCCTGGCTTCTGCCTGAGGCAACTGTTGCACTTCCTCAAAACTCTCTGGTTCACATTGAGCCAAACCAACCCACACGCTAGTGACTGAGAACCTTTTGGGTGGCTTCCCTTTCGTAGCGCATGCAGAACGCCTTGGCACTACGTCAGATGCCCCCTCTCACCTTGAGGTACTGGGACCAGCACGTGTGTCCTTGTGCTCAGAAGACTCCCCCTCTGACTGACTGCATCTTTTGAACTTAGCTGGACTGGTAGGAGAAGTTGGTGCACTCCGAGGCTCTTGCTTAACAGCCTCTGGAGATGGCCATTCCTGCTCCTGCTCCTGGTCAGGGACCTGATCCTCAGCAGGTTCAGTTACTAACTCTCCCTCTTCAGCAGAGTCAAGCAAACTGAGAGAATGTCAGGATTCCCATGGATGACTGTGATAAAAATGAATGTATTGCCTAGAATGTTGTTTCTGTTTCAAACATTGCAAATTTTGGATAAAATGGAGTGCTTCAAGAAGTGGCAGAGAGATATTTCTAGATTTGTCTGGCAGGGCAAGAAGCCCAGAATAAAATTTAAAATACTAACAGATGCAAAGGAAAGAGGTGGATTTGCCCTGCCAGACCTTTTTGCTGGTTGAAAGAATGGCTGCTTCTTGAAAACACAGACATTTTGGATTTAGAAGGTTTTAATAATGTATTTCGATGGCATGCATATTTGTGGTACGATAAGGTCAAAGCACACAAAGCATTTAAGAATCATATTGGACGCATTCCTTGGGACTGTTTACGCAGGTGGGTCTCCGAGCCACAACGATAACGTCTCGTAGCAAAAGCCTTCACGGTGTCCTCTTTCACTGCCCCCCACTCTTGGAAACAGGACTGCCCGGGCCAGCATGCCCCTCTCTCTGCTGATGTTCCTCCTCATCACATAGGCGACCCAAGACAAACTGCAACGTTAGGTCGGCAAGGGGCATGGCTTCTAGAGTTAGGTACAAATTGTCATAACTCTTGTCTAGTGAGCTCAGAAGAATGTAAACTTTCAAATCTTCTGGAAAATTCACGTTTAACTGTCTCAGTTGGTTAAACACAGCCACCATTTTTGTCACATGTTCTCTGATGCTGTCCCCTGGACGTAGCCTCAGCTCAAACAAACTTCTGGCAACATTGATTTTGGCTCCTGCTGTGGTTCTGTGATGGACCCTCTCAAGAGTTTGCCACATCGCCTGGGCGGCTGACTCCATAACCTGTGAGTTATGAGCCATAACCTGTTTTGTTGAACGTCTGTTTCGACTGTGAACAGCTGAAGTGCTTTGGCATCCAGCACTCTTCCGATACGCCGCTCTGCTCCTCCTGGCTTCAGCAGAGCATAACAGATAGTGTGTGTATGTTTGTAGGGATCTGAGCCATGCAGAGAAACCCTTGTATGAAGCTCCTTCTAATCTAAGAAGCGATTTATTGTACAGCAGCAAAATAAATCAACGACCCGGGAGAGCGTGGTTACATGCTGTCTCTCCCTCTCTCAAAACAGAAAGTAAATTCTTCCTCCTCTTCCTCCTCGCAGGGCTGACCTGGTGCCCGTTTACACCTTTGGGGAGAATGACATTTACCGACAGATCTGCTTCCCTGAGGGCAGCTTTGTTCGCCGCCTCCAGCTCGGTTTCAAGCAGCTGATCGGCTTCGCCCCTTGCCTCTTCAGCGGGAGGGGCCTCTTCTCCAGCACCTCTTGGGGGCTCCTGCCCATGGCTGCCCCCCTCACGGTGGTGGGTAAGGACCCACAAGGCTCCTCGTTCCTTCCTTAGCCTTTGCCCTGCACCCCAAAATCCCCCCAACTCACCAACCTGATTGCAAAGAGCCATAAAGTCTTCAGCATCGTACAAAACAGCAGGTTCTGGTGCATCTCCCTTCCGCCCTCTCTTAGAACTGAATCGGAGACCTGTGGAGTTGAATGGGACCCCCCAGGGTCATCTAGTCCAACCCCTCTGCAATGAAGAAATAAAACGAGCCGCCTCATTTTATTGGGCTTGCTATGGAGGGAGCTGCCATTGTGTGCGTGCGTTCTCACACCCACCCACCCACCGACTTCCTTCTCCCCTTCCTTGGAGGTTTCGAAGCAGAGGTTGGTTGGCCATTAATCAAGGGGTTGGGCTAAATGACCCTTGGGGTCCCCTCCATTCCTGCACCTAAGCCACCCCTGAATCCCACGCCAGGGTGCAAAGCTGGGGAGGCCCTGGCTGCCATGGGGTGGGGGCGAGGGGCAGAGCAGACCCCTCCAAACCACCCCTCTTTCTCTCCCTCCTGCAGTGGGGAAGCCTATCCCGGTCCCGCTCCGCCCGCGCCCCACCGAGGAGGAGGTGAACAGCTTCCACGCTCTCTACATCGAGGCCCTGAAGGAGCTCTTTGACGCCCATAAAGAATCTTGCGGCGTCCTGGCCTCCCAGCAGCTCCTCATCACCTAGACTGAGGGACCCAGACTTGACCCGAAGCAGCATCGGGGGACACAAGGTTGTGATGGGGGTAGACACACGGGAGTCTTTGCCCCACCATCCCCATCTGTACACACTGATACAAAAGGGGGGCATGTCTTCTTCACCCTTCCGCTGGGCACCAGAGGGTCCGAGGCAATGACCTCAAGGGTACCTAGCCCCACATGGACCCCTCAGCCCCCACACCAACCCAGACTTGACCCGAAGCAGCCTCAGGGGACACAAGGTTGTGATGGGGGGGAGACACGTGGGAGACTTTGTTCCCCCCACCCCCGTCTGTATACACAGTTTCCAATAAAAGGCGCCGTGCCTGATGTCTGATCTTGGGTCCTTGGTGCCCGAACTCCCTCTTTGTGCCCGCCTGCAGAGCCCAAGGCTGGTTGTCTCATTCACACGTGCATTATTAACCCGAGGTTTGCAGAGCCTGGCAGCCAAAAAAGCTGGCCCTGGATCTGTGGTGCAGGTTTGAGGGGGCTGCCCACATGCCCCTCAGGTGAGTGGTCAGGAACTTGTCTGCCTGCAAGAGAAAAGATCATTCGGACATGCAGGCCCAGCTCTTACTCGGAAAATGGGGGCCCTGCTCTTATGGTCCAGGAAAAAAAGGGAGGGGAAGCAGGGCTTGGGGATCTGTTTGCCTGAGTGGCTAGAGGACCCTTCTCTGACTGCAGGAGCAACGCAGGACATGCCTGGGTTGGGTGGAGGCAGGGCGGGGGTGGTGGTGGTGCCAGGAGTCTCAGGACAAAAGGGATGGGAGAGAGGGCCACGGTTCAGCATTCCCCTTTGCCCACCCATTGTATGCACTCTGTGCATGCCCCGAGGCAACCCCCAGTTTGCACCCTGCTAAAGAATAGCTTTGGTTCCTTTTGGAATGGAAATCTGGGCATTGCTGCAGTGGACAAGTTATCCCCTGAGGTCCTCGTGCAGGTCAGAGAAGTAAATGCCAGCAAAAAGCGGCTGTTCAGCCCCATCGTCCTTTCGTGGTTGCCAAGGTGACTTGAAATCTGGGTATCCCTGGTTGCAGTGCGCCCCGTGAGGTCCTTACACCAGTCAGGATAAATCAAGAAACCGCACCGCACCCAGGTATAGGAAAGCAAGAAGCAGCTATTAAGCCTTGTCTTTATTGTTGCGATAAGATTTCAACCTCTAAGCCAGGAAAGAATAAGTCCCAAACAAAGGCGTGCAACTCCTTTTAGAAGTTACATTTCCCCCCTACAATTCATTTCAGAGAAGCTTAATTCAAACTTCATGCCCTGCCGTAAAACAGGTGAAGTGACAGACATTTGAGTCCATAACCTGTCAGCTGTCAGTCAAGGTGTCAGTGTATTGCCTGCCTTTTCCTCTCGGAGCAAATATTTTACATTCCTTTTGGCATTACAGTTATGTCAGCTCAGTTCTGCTCATCCAGTCTCTTGTGCCAATATTGTGAGTATACAGTATGATTTTCTGTCTTTCCCTTTATCAGGTGTTGCCCATTGACAGCTGAGAGGAAAAGGTCCGAGTTGATGCTCTTCTGCTTCTGGGATTATGGCCACCCCTGCTCTGCCCAGCACTGCAGCTCAGAAACACTTTATTTATGCTTTTGTATTTCTAGTTTTACCCTCCTGTACAAAATAAAACAGTTTGTTTGGATATTTACAGTGTTTTTTCCATTGCTTTCCATTCATATAATAGGGTTTTATTGACTTAATTGATGATTTCCACAAACCTCGGAAAGCTCAGTCGGTAGAGAACGACGTTAAATAAGTTGGAGTTCTTGTTATTAAATACACCAAGAAAAAAGCACACCAAGCTCTCTGGCCAATATAAGTTTCAGTAGTGGGAGGGGTCCCTACTCGCAAATCAATAGTCAATTCTAACAAAAACTAATCCATTCAAAAGTAAGTATTCTGACAAGGATTACAAACTCAAATAGAGATAACGAACTGAAACAAAGATTACAAACTCATAAGGATATGAGTTTTTTCTGAGTGCTGCGGTGTTTGTCCGCTATTTATGCAGCTCTTCTTATAAAGGCCATTGTCCATTAAGGGGATTAAAGTTTAAGGGGCTGCCAGCGCCGTTTCTGATTGGGTGGCTGTCAAACGGAGTGGCGCCTGATTGGTCAGTTTTCAGGTTACAAGGGAAATGGAGGTTTCTCGCCTTATTTTGGCATAATGTTGTGAATGCACCCGTCTATGTATTGTTGCAGGAATTTATGTATAGGTGTGTGTGGGGGGGTGTTTCCCCTCCAGCAGATATCGTGCACATGCAGCCCACTACCAAAATCAGCACCATCACTACTGTGACTTGTCCCCACAAAACACTTGGTCACAGTTTCTTCCTATCTGTTCAAAGGGCCTTTGCTGCACAATACCAAATGTAAGAATTCACTGATCAATGTATCTCTGTACTGGCTCACTGGGAAAACCTCATAAATTCCTATAGACCTTTGAGCTCAGCTCCTCAGCAGCCCCTCGGCCTGAGTGATAATCCCTGGCCTCCTGATACCTGAGTGCCAGACAGGTAGCCGTTCCAGAAATAACAGACCCAGATGAAGACAAAAGGGTGGGATGAACTTGGCTGGGAAACAGGGAAATGTAAAGATCTCTTTTGTTCCACTTGATGGGTGTTTGGTGGAGGGCAAGGGGAACCATGGGGCAGGGTCCAGGATGCTCAGATTCCTGCCACCAGACCTCCCCTTTCATGATGTATGAGTGATATAGTTTTTGAGGGTGTAACATGAGGATCAGCAGCTAATAAAAGTTTGGGTTCCCTTTTGTTGGGGGCTTCCATCTTGTTCCACCTGGTGGCAGGTGGGAGTCCTGCTGCGAGAGTCTTCAATCAAGACCAAGCCGACTGGCTGCTGTTTTGCTCTGTGATTCCTGGCTGGGGTCCTTGTTTTTTCCCCAAGGGAGCCCTCAGATTTCTCCGTTCACAATTTCTCACCGTGTGCCTTTGCAAAACATCCCCGCTCCCTCTCGAAAAGTGACGGGGTGGCCGTTGCTTCCCTGCCCCCCCCCCGTCCAGCCCAACCGACCCCGCCTCCTCGCGAGGCAACGCGGCCATTGCCGGCCTCTGCGCCCCCCCCCAAGACCACGCGAGACGAGGCCCGTTCTCGCGAGAGGAGGAGCTCCCTCAGGGGAAGGGAAACGGGGCGCGCAGCGGGGCCTGGACTTCTCACCGCCGGGCTTCTCTATTTCTCGTCCCTCGGCGTTACTGAGCCTCCGCCGACCGAGGCCTTCGAAGGAGGAGGCGCTTTCTTCCCCCTCAGCGGCGCCTTCAAAAGCCGGGACATACCATCTCCGCGGGGGGGGGAGGAAATCAAGCGCGGAGCCCGGGATTCTTCCGAGGGAGAGAGGAGCCGGCGGAGGCTGTGGGAATCCGGCTCCCTTCGCTCCCCCTCCAGGCCCGCGCCTCCCCTCGCCCTCCTGCTTCCCGCCTCACATATCAGCCCCATCTCTCCCTCCCCCCCCCCAGCCTGACTCACTTGGTTCGCTCCGCCGCTCTTCCCGCGCTTTTCTGCCCTCAGCGTCTCCCTCAACCGCCACTTAGAAAGGGTCGCCCTTCCGCTTCCGGCCGCTTCTTATAGGCCTCCGCTCCGGGCCGAACCATTGCTTGCTGGAGCGGGGGGAGAGAGAAAGAGAAGACCAGCCAGACCGCGCCATTCCTTGATTTCTTCAGGAACCCGTCGTAGCCCAGAGAGGCTTCCAAGGCCTGGCATAGATACCGAAGGCGCACCCGGGTCCCTTGTCGAAACAGGAGGACGTGGAATGTACCAACTGTTCTTCTCTCCCCCCTCCTCCCTCTTGGCGCTGTTCTCATTCAAAGGGTTGCTGGACCCTAGAGCTAGCAGGGCAGAGGAGCGCAGCAAGAGGCACGTGGAGATGCTGCGGGTTCATAGAATCATAGAATCCTAGAGTTGGAAGAGACCACAAGGGCCATCGAGTCCAACCCCCTGCCAAGCAGGAAACACCATCAGAGCACTCCTGACATATGGTTGTCAAGCCTCTGCTTAAAGACCTCCAAAGTAGGAGACTCCACCACACTCCTTGGCAGCAAATCCCACTGTCCAACAGCTCTTACTGTCAGGAAGTTCTTCCTAATGTTTAGGTGGAATCTTCTTTCTTGTAGTTTGGATCCATTGCTCCGTGTCCGCTTCTCTGGAGCAGCAGAAAACAACCTTTCTCCCTCCTCTATGTGACATCCTTTTATATCTTTGAACATGGCTATCATATCACCCCTTGACCTCCTCTTCTCCAGGCTAAACATGCCCAGCTCCCTTAGCCGTTCCTCATAAGGCATCGTTTCCAGGCCTTTGACCATTTTGGTTGCCCTCCTCTGGACACGTTCCAGTTTGTCGGTGTCCTTCTTGAATTGTGGTGCCCAGAACTGGACACAGTACTCCAGGTGAGGTCTGACCAGAGCAGAATACAGTGGCACTATTACTTCCCTTGATCTAGATGCTATACTCCTATTGATGCAGCCCAGAATTGCATTGGCTTTTTTAGCTGCCGCATCACACTGTTGGCTCATGTCAAGTTTGTGGTCAACCAAGACTCCTAGATCCTTTTCACATGTACTGCTCTCAAGCCAGGTGTCACCCATCTTGTATTTGTGCCTCTCATTTTTTTTTTTTGCCCAACTGCAATACTTTACATTTCTCCCTGTTAAAATTCATCTTGTTTGTTTTTGCCCAGTTCTCTAATCTGTCAAGGTAGTTTTGAAGTGTGATCCTGTTTGATTCCTCTCCCCCGCTGCACAACACATTGAAGGGTTAATGATCACATTTTTGTCATTTTCTGTTTATTTGGTGATTTCAGCAGATTCCCTGCGGGGGCCACAGAGGATGAAAGGCTTCAGTTCCTGCAGATGTGCATGCTCTGTTTTATTTTAAGATGCCGTGTAACGTTGGGTCAGGAAACACACCAAACTGTGCCTTGAGTTTCTGCAGCGCTGTTGCCTTTCTTTGCCATCCACCATCCTAAATCAAGAAAATGAAATAGCTTAGGTATAGACAAGACAAACAAGTTGCTATGTGATATTATAGAACTACTGGTTACACTGGATCTTGTGTAGTAGTAGTAGTAGTAGTAGTAATAATAATACTAATACAGTGGTGCCCCGCAAGACGAAATTAATTCGTTCCGCAATTTTTGTCGTCTAGCGAATTTTTCGTCTTGTGAAGCACGAAATCCCATAGGAATGCATTGAAAATCAATTAATGTGTTCCTATGGTCAAAAAAAGTCAAAACAAAGCCAAATTTGGTACAACAACAGTTTATTAACTGCTCTTTAAAGTCACACATACTGTAAAGAGCAGTTCAAAAATTGAAGGGAAAATAAATTAACTTTATAAACAAAACATGTCTTTGTTTTTAGACAAAGGAAACAAAGCCGCGAGACGTTTTCGTCTTGCGAAGCAAGCCCATAGGGAAATTTCGTCTTGCGAGGCAAATCGAAAATGGAAAAACCTTTCGTCTAGCGAGTTTTTTGTCTTGCGAGGCATTCGTCTTGCGAGGTACCACTGTAATACTAATAATAATAGTTTATTATTTGTACCCCGCTGATCTGGCTGGGCCTCCCCAGCCACTCTGGGCAGTCTCCAACAAAATATTAAAATACAATAATCTATTAAACATTAAAAGCTTCCCTAAGCAGGGCTGCCTTCAGATGTCTTCTAAAAATTAGGTAGCTGTTTTTTTCCTTGGCATCTGGTGGGAGGGCATTCCACAGGGCGGGCGCCACCACCGAGAAGGCCCTCTGCCTGGTTCCTGTAGCTTTGCTTCTTGCAATCAGGGAACCGCCAGAAGGCCCTCGAAGCTGGACCTCAGGGTCTGGGCTGGACGATGGGGGTCTACTGGGCCTTTCAGGCCGTTTAGGGCTTTAAAGGTCAGCACCAACACTTTGAATTGTGCTCGGAAACGTCCTGGGAGCCAATGGAGGTCTTTCAGGACCGGTGTTATGTGGTCTCCCAGTCACTAGTCCAGCTGCCGCTTTCTGCATTAGTTGTAGTTTCCGGGTCACCTTCAAAGGTAGCCCTACGTAGAGCGCATTGCAGTAGTCCAAGCAGGGAGGGTCTCATTCTGCGTCCCAGGTGGAGCTGGTTCTTGAGAATAAGCCCGATTACACATAAAGGGGGTCAGTTTGGCTTTAGGTCTTTAACTTAGCTCCTTTCCGGGTGTGTGGCAAAGGCCTCTGGGCATGCTGAGAGGTACTCTGCTTTTAAAAACCTTTCAATACATGCAGAGAGTGTTTTGCTCAAGGCCCTTCTCTTTCCCCAGCGAAATGCAGAGCTTGCTAGCAAAACTCCATAAAGGGAGCCCACTAACTGAATTCCTATATTAAATGCTCTAAGCTACTTTTTGGTATGAGTAATTGTTACGGAAATTACAGGGGGGGGCACATCTTTAGAGTTAAATATTAATAATATTATGCCTGAATGTATCCTTTCAACTTGACAGCTCAGGGAAGTTACCTAGCTTTAAAATAATATAAAATCATCTCCTTTCCCAGTTCCCCCCATTCCAAAGCTATTTTTCCCCTTGCAAAAGGACTCCAGGAAGTTCTCAGAGGTGACAATTGCTGGGCTCATTGTTAGCCAAAGGAAGCCAAATCTCATCACCTGACTCGCCTCAGGCTCCAGACATGCAAAGGAACTTCTATTGTACTTTTGGGTGGTGGGTACTTAAGACATATTTGTCTATGCTAATCTTATACCTGAGTCTTGCCCCGCCATGTCTGCTTATGCTATTCTTGTACCAAGGACTTGTCTGGGCATGTTTGCCAAGGTTAACCCTTGCCCTTTTGTGACATGTCAGTGATGTAGCAATGATGCTGTATGAACTGTATTCTGGCATGTGGCGGGAAAGTTTTAAAAGTCTTTGTCACCCCATCCTCGGGGTTCAAATTTGCTCTTTGAACCTTGATACGGAAAGGGGGGCATGCTTTTTCACCCCTCTACCGACCACCAGAAGATCTGGGGCGATGACCTCAAGGGCTCCCAATCCCACGGGGACCCCTCAGTCCCACACGGTTACACAAGCACCACACTCTACCCCAAGCCCCTTAAATGAAGTGCCTCTCCTACACCGATCCGCTATTACGGGCGAAATAAGCCCAAATTCTTATGCCTCTTTCCCGCTCTATCTTTACTATGGGGTGACCGTACGAAGCTGTATTCCCTATTCTTTCAATGGCTGCGTTCTATCCAATCAGATCCATGCATTCGCTTTGCAGAGCTAGCTCAGCGAGCTCCTGCCCGCCTCATTTAACCTCTTGACAAGCTGCTGACGGCTCCCCGCTGGGAGAACTGTGGAATCGAAACTTGTGAACTCATAAAAGTGTCAAATCTTGCTACAATGTATCTATTTTGTTTCCGACTTCAATCACCAATATCGAATGGACTAAAATCTTTAGAAATTTGTATAAAGGAATCATCCACGAAGATCAAACGGGTTTCCTTCCGCGAAGACAGATGAGAGACAATGTGAGAAATATAATAAATTTTTTGGAGTACCTGATAGCTAGCAATGAGAGAAGAGCAATGTTAATGTTTGTTGATGTGGAAAAGGCATTCGACAATATATCATGGGATTTTATGTTAAAAAATATGGAATATATGGAGATGGGGAATGAGTTCTTTAATGGAATAAGGGCAATATACATGGAACAAAGGGCAAAACTGTTAGTAAATAATGTGACAACAGAAGAAATTAAAATATCAAAGGGTACTAGACAGGGCTGCCCGCTCTCGCCATTGCTGTTCATTATGGTTCTGGAGATTCTTCTGAACTCAATTAGAGAAAATAAAAAGATAAGGGGGGTGATAGTAGGCCGCAATGAATATAAAGTTAGAGCCTTTGCGGACGATTTGGTTATAATGGTGGAGGAACCGACGGATAATGCAACCGAGGTGATAGAGGAAATTGAAAAATTTGGTGAGGTGGCCGGTTTTATGTTAAATAGGGGGAAGACAAAGATCTTAACAAAAAATATGGATCAAACAATGCGAGAGATATTACAACAACAAATAGGTATCGAAATTGTCAAAAAGGTTAAATACTTGGGCATATGGATAACAACTAAAAATATTGACCTATTTCAAAATAATTATGTACCGGTATGGCATGGAATTAAGAAAGACCTGGAGAGTTGGGGAAGGTTAAAACTATCCTTTTGGGGTAGAATAGCAATGATCAAAATGAACGTGTTGCCAAAGATGATATTCCTATTTCAGATGATCCCAGTATTAAGAGGAGTGAAGATCTTTAAGGAATGGCAAAGATTGATATCAAGATATATCTGGCAGGGCAAAAAACCAAGAATCAAATATAAACTGTTGACGGATGTAAAGGAAAGAGGAGGTTTTGCCCTGCCAGATCTGAAGTTATACTATGAGGCATCATGTCTTTGCTGGGTAAAAGAATGGATAAAACTGAAAGATACAAAACTATTGGACTTAGAGGGATTTGATAATAGATTCGGGTGGCACGTGTACCTATGGAAAGAGAAGAAAAAGGGTCACAAATCGTTTGAAAACCATATCTTCCGGAAATCGCTAATTGAAGTATGGGACAGATATAAAAACATATTAGAAAGGGGAGTTCCACATTGGTTCTCTCCAGTAGAGGCCATAGTAATTAAGAAAATTAATATGGGGAGTAATTGGATAACATACAGTGATTTGGTCATGAAAGAAGGGGACAAATGGAGAATAAAACCATATGAACAAGTAAAAGAATATGTTTACGATTGGCTGCAATATCTTCAGATAAGTGATATGTTCAAAAAGGAGATAAAAGAGAGAAGATATAATGAAAAAGATTCGAAATTTCAAACAGAAATTATTAATAACGATTACAAGACAATATCTAAAATGTACAAAATTCTATTGGAATGGGAAACGATGGACGAAGAGGTGAAAGAGGTAATGATTCACTGGGCCAGGGATCTGGGGTATAGTATAGAGTTAGAGGAATGGCAAAAAATATGGATTGAAAACTTGAACTTCACGGCATGTATCACGTTGAAAGAAAACACTATGAAGATGGTATACAGATGGTATATGACACCGGCTAGGCTTGCAAAAATGTACAAAACTTGTAATAAATGTTGGAAGTGCAAAGAGAAGGAGGGTACATTTATGCACATGTGGTGGGAATGCAAAAAGGTAAAGGGGTTTTGGGAAACAATACATAATGAGTTAAAGAAAATGTTGAAGTATAATTTTGTAAAGAGACCAGAGCTTTTTCTGCTGGGAGTAACTAGAAATGCAATAAATAAGAGGGATAGAAAACTTTTTCAATATGCAATAACGGCAGCGAGAACCCTACTGGCACAGAGATGGAAACAAGAAGAGGCACCGACTTTGGAAGAATGGAGAGCAAAACTAACAGATTATGCGGAACTGGACAAATTAACGGGAAAGATCAGATCTCAAAGAGACCACAAGTTTTTGGAGGACTGGGAAAAATTTAGGGAGTATTTGGAAACTGTATGTGAGGACCATACAACGCTAGTGTGTTTTAAAGAAGCTTTGTGAAAAAAATAAGAAATATTGCAAGAAAGAAAATGTAGATAGGAAAATTTATTTAAAGGTGATATAATAATTAAGGAATGCGTAGGTAGAGAAATAAGTACGGAAGATTACCAGGGGAATTGAAGGAGGTCCAATAAGTGAACTATGTGATGTGTAAATTGAATGTTTGGAGATTATAAGAAAAAACCTTTAATAAAAAATAACATGGAAAAAAAAAGAAATTTGTATAAAATCAACCACAACTCCGATTTCCTTGCTTTTGGTGTCAATCGGCTCAGTCTCCTCGGGAATCCATGACACCCCCCCTGCCTCCATGATCCCCCGAGCGAGGCGTCACGTACTCAGGAAGACCCTAATCCGGTCAAATCGCTCGGCCAAGCCCTTCCTCCGGGCAATGCCAGGTGACAGACCATGCATATATGGACCATTCTCTTCCCATCACCGGCACTCGGGAAGTGCTTATCTGCACATATCTCCAGCTCTGCATATTCCCCCCTCTCTCCTCCATATGTTAATCTGGTATAACCCAACCTCTCCTTAATGTATTCATGATCAGAATAAAAAAATTCCTTCCAGTAGCACCTTAAAGACCAACTAAGTTAGTTCTTGGTATGAGCTTTCGTGTGCATGCACACTTCTTCAGCATGTATCCAAATTGGCTGTTTGCCCCCCCTCCCGCTCAGCCTCTCCTACAACCGCCCCCCCTCCATGGCAGCCATTTTGTGACCGGCACCCATGGCACCCCCCAGCCCCCGGGGGACCTACCTGGACCCCACCTCACCAGCCGGGAGCATATGGGGCAATGGCTCTGAGAGGGGAGGAAGAGACTTGCTAGGATAGACCGGGCCCAACAAAAGCAGGTTCCCATGAGGTCAACATTGCAACAGGGAACACTGGCGCCTCATGAATCCTGAGGTATGGGCCGAAGATAACCCCCCGGGCATGGCTAGAAATATACTCCCCATGACCACTTGCTAATCCCGTAGCTGCTAGACAGTATCCCATCCCACGCCTAGCGGCAGAAGGGGTCTGGTTCCAGATTCTTCTTTGCGTTCCCCTTCGTTAACAAACAAACAAACACAGTGCCACCGCCACTGTCCCATAAACTGGATAATCCTTTGCTGAATGGTTGGTAATACTTTGTCTCAATGAATAATTTTGTGTGGGAAGACTATGGCCCTGATCCAACAATGGTTGTTCAGCATACGGAATAAGGTTTCGACAAATGATTCAATCTCATCTGTTCTTGCTAAAGGCTGTTGCAGCAACAGCACAGCACGGCTTGGACCTAAAGGCAGTACAGATTCATGCAAGTAGTAGGACATCAGTTTTGCATGCTTATCTCTTGGCTGCTATGTCATCATCCTGAACTGCCGGTCATACTGCCTGGAGCTAATTACGAGCTACAGTCCCACAACATAAACCCTGAAGGCCAAAGTTTACCCACCCCATGCTCTAAGCAAGGACCTCAAGAGTAACTTCTCAAAAGGAAGTGGAAGTTTTCTGGGAACTTTGTCAAAGTTTTTTTTTCAGGTGCTGTTTCACTCTGGAAGGGACGCGGCACGCTCACATCAAAAAGCTGCTCCAACATGAGATTTTGAAACCTTGCCACACAATGGAACACCCAGTTGCTCCTGCAAGAACGAGACTTATGCCACTCTTTCAGGGGAGGGTATTTGTGTGGGACATTCAATCAGGGAATTGCGCCCCAGGCCGATTCGTTATCTTGCCACCTGGTAGAGCTCCATCCGGAGCCCCCAGGAATTACCTAAAGCCTCCCCCTGGCCCAAAGAACCTACTTGTATAATAATAATAATAATAATAATAATAATAATAATAATAATAATAATAAAATAATAATAATTTAGTCGTTTAGTTGTGTCCGACTCTTCGTGACCCCCTGGACCAGAGCACGCCAGGCATGCCTGTCTTCCACTGCCTCCCGCAGTTTGGTCAAACTCATGCTGGTAGCTTCGAGAACACTGTCCCACCATCTCGTCCTCCGTCGTCCCCTTCTCCTTGTGCCCTCCATCTTTCCCAGCATCAGGGTCTTTTCCAGGGAGTCTTCTCTTCTCATGAGGTGGCCAAAGTCTTGGAGCCTCAGCTTCAGGATCTGTCCTTCCAGTGAGCGCTCAGGGCTGATTTCCTTCAGAATGGAGAGGTTTGATCTCCTTGCAGTCCATGGGACTCTCAAGAGTCTCCTCCAGCACCAGAATTCAAAAGCATCCATTCTTTGGCGATCAGCCTTCTTGATGGTCCAACTCTCACTTCCATACATCACTACTGGGAAAGCCATGGCTTTAACTATACGGACCTTTGTTGGCAAGGTGATGTCTCTGCTTTTTAATATGCTGTTTAGGTTTGCCATCGCCTTTCTCCCAAGGAGCAGGCATCTTTTAATTTCGTGACTGCTGTCACCATCTGCAGTGATCATGGAGTCCAAGAAAGTCAAATCTCTCACTGCCTCCATTTCTTCCCCTTCTATTTGCCAGGAGGTGATGGGACCAGTGGCCATGATCTTCGTTTTTTTGATGTTGAGCTTCAGACCATATTTTGCACTCTCCTCTTTCACCCTCATTAAAAGGTTCTTTAATTCCTCCTCACTTTCTGCCATCAAGGTTGTGTCATCTGCATATCTGAGGTTGTTGATATTTCTTAATTCTGGCTTGGGATTCATCCAGCCCAGCCCTTCGCATGATGAACTCTGCATATAAGTTAAATAAGCAGGGAGACAATATACAGCCTTGCCGTACTCCTTTCCCAATTTTGAACCAACCAGTTGTTCCATATCCAGTTCTAACTATAGCTTCTTGTCCCACATAGAGATTTCTCAGGAGACAGATGAGGTGATCAGGCACTCCCATTTCTTTAAGAACTTGCCATAGTTTGCTGTGGTCAGCACAGTCAAAGGCTTTTGCATAGTCAATGAAGCAGAAGTAGATGTCTTTCTGGAACTCCCTAGCTTTCTCCATAATCCAGCGCATGTTTGCAATTTGGTCTCTGGTTCCTCTGCCTCTTCTAAATCCAGCTTGCACTTCTGGGAGTTCTCGGTCCACATACTGCTTAAGCACCTGCTAGGTAATAGATAACTAGATAACCTACTAGGTAATAGATAACTAGATCCCTGAGCCCAAGTGGTGCAGATAGGGCTGTGGGTGACTATGGTTTTGGCCATGATGGTATTTTTACTGCCTCTGGCCGTCAGCGTGCCCACACCCCTTCAGGTGACCAAGCAGCTAATGCGGGAGTGGGGTGCCCACAACACGAATAATAAACAGCTGCAAATGGCTGAAATGGGGGCTTATTCTGCAAACCGAACCAATTGCACGGTCTGCACTCTGGGACCTACAAATGCTTTGGGAGGAATGCCCTGCTTCCCTGTGCCTCGGAATGAGTCCTCAGTTACGGCCCCAATTTTTGGCTTCCGCCCTCGGGGAAACAATTCTTTTTTATGGAACCATTCTATCCCTTTCCAGGTTCACCGAATTCCTGGAAGGCTGTGTGTGAACCAGTCTGAGGGCGCCAGTAGCAATCTGACGTATGTGGGGACCTCCTGTTGTAATCGCACCTTCCCAGCCCAGACAACCGTGACTGAGTCCGCACTAGGATCTCTTTCTGGCTGTAATCTAACTAGGTGCCTGACGCACTTGGCAAGGGCTTCAGAAGGGGGAGGTGGTATCTCTGATCAAGAACATGATGTGTATTGGGTGTGTGGAAAGCTGGCTTATCATATCCTGCCAAAGGGATGGTATGGAGTGTGCTTCCCAGCCTCTTTAATTCCTCCCATGTGGATTTATGAGCCGATTGCCACTGCACCCTGTCGGAGGAGACGCTCGGTTGACCTAGTAGCAGTTGGAGGAGGCAGCTCCCAAAATTGGGCCAAAAGCCTGGTGGAACAACTCTGTCTTGCAGGCCCTGTGGAAAGATGTCAAGTCCCGCAGGGCCCTGGTCTCTTGTGACAGAGCGTTCCACCAGATCGGAGCCACAGCCGAAAAAGCCCTGGCTCTGGTTGAGGCCAGCCTAACTTCTCTGTGGCCTGGGACCTCCAAGATGTTTTTATTTGAAGACTGTAAGTTTCCCTGTGGGGCATACCAGGAGAGGCGGTCCCGTAGGTACGAGGGTCCTAGGCCGTAAGACGCATTTGCTCCGTAAGACGCACAGACATTTCCCCTTACTTTTTAGGAAGAAAAAAGTGCGTCTTATGGAGCGAAAAATATGGTAGGTGGGAATCAGTCTTCCCCCTCTCCTCCCCCCCTCCTTAAAAACCCTGCTCTTCCTGGCTGGGGTCTCTTTCCCCTCTCCTCCTCCCAGCCAACCCCCCCCCCATTCCTGGGTTATGGGTTCCAGCCCCACACTGGGCCAGATATTCCTGCATTGCCCGGGGGGGTAGACTAATGACCCCCCTTCCAGCTCTGCTATTCTATTATTTTATATATGGGCAACTTATGAACACTGATAGGATTGTAGAGCTGGAAGGGAACCCGGGGGTCATCTAGTCCACACCCCCCCCCGCAATGCAGGATTCGTCGGAAGAATCGGGAAACAGGAAGAATCAAATTTCAATAAAGAATGGGGAGAGTTTAAAATGCATTTGAAAAAAAAATTTGTAAACAACTACAATCCCTCGTAGGTTTGACAGAAAACGTGTAGTAAATATTCGAATCATGGATTGGAGTAAGGACTTATAATAACTGGAGTCAGGGAGGAGATGCAGGACAAAAATTATAACCTAAGGGTCCCAAAGGGGGGGGGGAGTCAAAGGAAATATGATGCTTGTATTTTGATTCTTTGTAAAATTGAAAATGAAAAAGAGGAACCTTTGGCCCAGCATGGGCTCGAACCCGCGACCTTGAGATTAAGAGTTTCCTGCCATACCTTCCAAGTGTCTTGATTTTCCAGGGACAGTCCCAGAATTCCGAAGGCCCTCCAGGCTTCTGATGTTTATTTGTGAATTTTAATTGTGGGTGTTCATGTTTTCATTGGATTGTTTTGATTTCTTGATATATATTTTTGTAAACCAGTGTTTTACCTTCTGTGGCTAATGTGCCATTAGATTATAAACTACCGTATTTTTCTCCCTATAAGACGCACTTTCCCCCCTCCAAAAATGAAGGGGAAATGTGTGAGCGTCCTATGGGGCGAATGCAGGCTTTCACTGAAGCCTGGAGAGCAAGAGGGGTCGGTGCACACCGACCCCTCTTGCTCTCCAGGCTTCAGGAAGCTATCCGCAAGCCTTGCAAGCCCGGCGGGAGTTCCCACGAGCTCGCAAGGCTTGCGGATAGCAGCCTGTTCCGGGGGCTGGGGTCGGGAGAAGCTCGGGCTTCCCCAGCCCCGCGGCCGTGGGTGGGATATATTTTTTAAATTCATTTCCCCAAAAAAACCCCGAGGTGCGTCCTATGGGCCAGTGCTCCCTATAGGGCAAAAAATACAGTACGTCTTATACAACCAAAAATAATATTGGGCTCCGATACATCAGTATAGAAAGGGATGATCTACAAGGACGTCTTGCTGGAGGTGCCAAAATGAGAATGCCTCTTTGAAGCGTCTGCTTATGCAATGTCTGATGCTTACAGATTTCCGGAGGAAAGTATTGGGATATATGAATGCTAATTTGTAGAGAGGCTGCCCTGCCCTGAGGCAGGAAGCAATGTCGTTGCCAGAGAAAGGTTTGCGTAATTTCTACCTCTGCCCCCCCCCCCCGGTCAAGTCATATTGGACCTCACTGCCCTGCCTGGCAGGAGACGGAGGAGGAGGAGGGGACGACCTTTGAACTGCACCCAACACCCCCACCCACAGGGTGCTTCAGAAACCCTAGTGATTTCTCACCCTGTCTTTCTTCCAGGGACACCTAAAGGCCATCAGGAGGAGCTGCGCTTGATCCCTTTGAAAGGGAGGCAGCTGCAGCTGTGGATCCTCAGAGCACTCTTCACCTGCTCAGAGGCACTCTTTCTTCCCTAGAGCTACAGTGCCACCAAAGCTGCGATTCCTGCCTTGCAAGGGGTTGGGCTGGATGACCCCTGGGGTTGGGCTGGATGGCCCCTGGGGGTCCCTTCCAACTATACCGCTTTATGGTTCTACCAGAAGTCCCACTGTTTTTGAAATGCGTCTGTTGTTTTGAAAACGGTTCTTCCCTGCTTTTTATGGCATTTTATGCTGCTCTGACCCCGGCTTTGGCTGGGGAGGGGGGGATATAAATAAAATTTGATGATGATGATAATGATTATCTCCTAGAGCGCAGCTTCCCCCGTGGTTTGGAGAAGGGAGACAGGCAGATGGGGCAATCAATCCTGGCACCCCAACCTTTGTCTTGTGGGCCAAGAGGGCGGGGCGGCCCTGGGATGAGGGCCAAGGGGAGGGAGCCGAGGGCCAGCAAGGCAGGTGCCAGGCAGGGCTGCGAGTCAAAAGAAACGAATCTGAAGGTCCTCTGGGCACGCCCAGTTTGGGAGCCACTGGGCTTGACCTTTTTAAGGTCAGGAATGAAATGACACACCTTGTCTCCTTTCGGAGGAGGAGAGCTCAGCCAGGTCCCCATTGCCTCACCTGAGTGCCAGCAGCATCCTTATTGCCAACTCACCTGGCTACCAAAGTGCAGGTGGCAGAGAGAGACTTGTGCATTGCAGCCGCGGGCAAGACAACATCTTCTCCTGGACAAGTGAGCCTCTTTCCTCCTCCTCCTCCTGCCCCACATGCTGCCCCCTTCCTGAGGGCACGGCTGAAGGGGAGCAGCTGGGCTTTGGGATGCAGGTCAGAGGCCACCTGTGCTGAACACACCTGCGTCTTCACGCTCTCCCTTCTGCCAAGGCAGGGGCCCCTCCTGGCTGGAGTCCTGCTGCAGATTCCCCCCCCACAACCCCCCCTGTGGATTCCCCCCCCCCCAGGATCTCTTCCTGAGACCCAGGGTCAGAAGATGGCACTGCAGAAACACCTGGAGGCTCTTAGCGTCTTCCAGTTGGTCCTCACCTTCCTCTTCTTCGGTAAGTTGGGAGCTGGGGTGGGAGGGAGGGAGGGGCAGGGGGAGATCAGGGAAGAGGGGCAGCTTGGCCTCCTCCTCTTCTTGGGGCCATGGCCCTTGGGAGGTCCTCTGGCAGGTAAGGCCCCTGTAAGAAACGTAAATCTGCCCTTCTTCCCTTATGGGGGACACAAGAGCCCTTACAGAGTCCTTTGCAGGTTCTCCATCGGTCGGAGAAAAGAACAGAGGCCAAGCAGAGAATATTGAGAAGCAAAGCAGCTAGTCTGATGTATATTGAACTGTTGCAACAGGGTGCCCCCTTCACACGCAGGAAAGGAGGAGGACCCAGAACCCAGATGTGCCCGCCCTCATGTAGACATTTTAAATTGCCAGCCCTGGAGTCCAAGACCACCCTCAGAAACATCACACCTACATCACAGAAAGAGCGGTCTACAGCAGAAATCTGAGTGCATTGTTTATCTCCTGTCTGGCAGGTTACCTGCTAATGCTCACTTGATTGGATACCCTGGGGAGCCTGGCCAGTCTTTTGTAATTATAAGTACTTAGTTCCTGAGCCAGGTCACAGGCTCACACCCTATTCATCTCTTAAATGAGTCCTTAAGACAGGATTTGTGAAGGAAAAGACAATGGGGAGGCTTTTCCATTTTCCTTCGACCTTGCAGAGAAATTGTTTGGTCAGTTTGGGGGTCAAAATGGTTTCTGGGCTGTTTTCCTGTGCTGCTTCATACATGTGGTTTATATATTTATGTACGTGTTTACTTGGTACATTTATGAACATTTAATATATATATAAAACCTTAATTTTTTTTATTTCACCCCCTCCCCCAAAAGCCAAACCCCCTCTTCTTTTCAAAGCAGCTTTTGGCCAGGTGAGTCTGGACTAGGGAGTCAGCACTGCAGGGGGTTGGGCTAGATGACCCTGGGGTGCCCCTTCCAACCTAAAATGTTCTTCTGGGTTAAGGGAGGCTTCAGATCACATCCTCGGGGGGTCCCGTGAAATTGGGGTTGTGGTCCCAGGCAGGGCTCTGAATCCCGTTGTGGGTAGTGTTGGGCGATATATTGATATATCATCCACAACAAGTTTGAAGTCCACATTGTGATATTGGTTATTTAAAATAAATTTATTTGGTTTTTCAAATCAGAATTTTGCAATCAGATATGCAGCATACAACAAAAAAAACAAGATTCCACAGAATCTCCCCCCCCCCCAGGTTCCTTCTTCTCCGTTCTCCTGGTCTACCTGCTCTTCACCTCCTACTGGCCTATCAGCGTCCTGTATTTCGCCTGGTGGATCTTCGACTGGGATACGCCACAGAGAGGTGAGTTCGATTCTCCCCAACCAGGACCGGATTGGGGTTTGATGAGGCTCTAAGCTACTGAAGGTGATGGGGCCCTTTATATGTCCAGCTGTCCTTTGTCCACAACAAATTGTCACTGTTTTTGTGCTGAATATATGCTATATGGTAATTGATGGACCTAATAAGTATCTAAAGCCATGCAAGCAGTCCATGCAGATCGTAAGGTAAAGGGACCCCTGACCATTAGGTCCAGTCGTGACTGACTCTGGGGTTGTGGCGCTCATCTCGCTTTATTGGATGAGGGAGCCGGCGTGCAGCTTCCGGGTCATGTGCCCAGCAGGACTAAGCCGCTTCTGGTGAACCAGAGCAGCGCACGGAAATGCCGTTTACCTTCCCGCCGGAGCGGTACCTATTTATCTACTTGCACTTTGACGTGCTTTCGAACTGCTAGGTGGGCAGGAGCAGGGACTGAGCAACGGGAGCTCACCCCGTCGTGGGGATTCGAACTGCCGACCTTCTGATCGGCAAGCCCAAGAGGCTCAGTGGTTTAACCCACAGCACCACCCGCGTCCCAGATGCAGATCGTAGGTACCCTATATATAGAAATGAGCAAGCCAGGGATAATTAAGGGAACAGGCTAGCAGGCGGGGCCCATGACTTACATCACAGGAGCCTACACAACACAAAACAATGTTGATGTAGGTAGGCTTTATTTTATTTGTTTTTTATCTTATATTTCGGAAATGTACATCCAGGGTTTTTTCCTTTAATTTTTGGGGGGCCCCCAAGGGAGTGGGGCCCTAAACTATAGCCTGTTTAGCTTATAGGTAAATCCGGGACTGCCCCCAACCCTACCCGGAGGGCAGGTGCAAGACGCCTCTCCTTGTCTGAGAAGGGTGCTCTGCCCCACACCCAGACCCACACAGGTGGAGCTGCTGTCTCGCCCTGCCCCGCCTCCTCCAGCTCACCCCCTTCCCCTGGGGCAGCTTGCAACCATCCCAAACCTGTTTTCCTCACTGCTATTTACTGTTATCTATTTTCCAAGACAGCCTCCAATATATGACACAATGGCAGAAGGTATTTCATTTCCCTCTCTCTCTCTCTCTCTCTCTCTCTCTCTCTCTCTGTATGGAGGGCAGAAAAATCAGCTGCATTTATTTATGTATTTATCATTATTTACTAAATTTTGCTATAAAAACACACACGAAATCTTGTAATTGACAGGAATCAAAAGAACCCTCCCCAAAATATAACATAGAATCATAGAATCATAGAATCATAGAATCATAGAATCATAGAGTTGGAAGAGACCACAAGGGCCATCGAGTCCAACCCCCTGCCAAGCAGGAAACACCATCAGAGCACTCCTGACATATGGTTGTCAAGCCTCTGCTTAAAGACCTCCAAGGTAGGAGACTCCACCACACTCCTTGGCAGCAAATTCCACTGTCAAACAGCTCTTACTGTCAGGAAGTTCTTCCTAATGTTTAGGTGGAATCTTCTTTCTTGTAGTTTGGATCCATTGCTCCGTGTCCGCTTCTCTGGAGCAGCAGAAAACAACCTCTCTCCCTCCTCTATGTGACATCCTTTTATATATTTGAACATGGCTATCATATCACCCCTTAACCTCCTCTTCTCCAGGCTAAACATGCCCAGCTCCCTTAGCCGTTCCTCATAAGGCATCGCTTCCAGGCCTTTGACCATTTTGGTTGCCCTCCTCTGGACACGTTCCAGTTTGTCAGTGTCCTCCTTGAATTGTGGTGCCCAGAACTGGACACAGTACTCCAGGTGAGGTCTGACCAGAGCAGAATACAGTGGCACTATTACTTCCCTTGATCTAGATGCTATGCTCCTATTGATGCAGCCCAGAATTGCATTGGCTTTTTTAGCTGCCGCGTCACACTGTTGGCTCATGTCAAGTTTGTGGTCAACCAAGACTCCTAGATCCTTTTCACATGTACTGCTCTCAAGCCAGGTGTCACTCATCTTGTATTTGTGCCTCTCCTTTTTTTTGCCCAAGTGCAATACTTTACATTTCTCCCTGTTAAAATTCATCTTGTTTGTTTTTGCCCAGTTCTCTAATCTGTCAAGGTCGTGTTGAAGTGTGATCCTGTCCTCTGGGGTGTTAGCCACCCCTCCCAGTTTGGTGTCATCTGCAAATTTGATCAGGATGCCCTTGAGTCCATCATCCAAGTCGTTGATAAAGATGTTGAATAAGACCGGGCCCAAGACAGAACCCTGTGGCACCCCACTAGTCACTCTTCTCCAGGATGAAGAGGAACCATTGATGAGCACCCTTTGGGTTCAGTCAGCCAGCCAGTTACAAATCCACTGAGTGGTAGCATAGTCAAGACCGCATTTTACCAGCTTCTTTACAAGAATATCATGGGGCACCTTGTCAAATGCCTTGCTGAAATCAAGGTAGGCTACATCCACTGTGTTGCCTTCATCTACCAGGCTTGTAATTCTGTCAAAAAACGAGATCAGGTTAGTCTGACATGACTTATTTTTCAGAAATCCATGCTGACTATTGGTGATCACAGCATTCCTTTCTAGGTGCTCACAGACTGTTTGCTTAATGATCTGCTCCAGAATCTTCCCTGGTATTGATGTCAGACTGACTGGGCGGTAATTATTTGGGTCCTCTCTTTCCCCCTTTTTGAAAATAGGGACAACATTTGCCCTCCTCCAGTCTGCCGGGACTTCGCCTGTTCTCCAGGAATTCTCAAAGATGACTGCCAGTGGTTCTGAGATCACATCTGCCAATTCTTTTAATACTCTTGGATGCAGTTCATCTGGCCCTGGAGACTTGAATACATCTAAACTAGCCAAGTATTCTTGTACTATCTCCTTAGTTATTCTGGGCTGTGTTTCCTTTGCTGAATCATTTGCTCCAAATTCTTCAGGTCGGGCATTGTTTTCTTTATCGGAGAAGACTGAGGCAAAGAAGGCATTGAGGAGTTCAGCCCTTTCTGTGTCCCCTGTTTGCATTTCACCATCTTCTCCTCTGAGTGACCCCACTGTTTCTTTGTTCTTCCTTTTGCTACGGACATACCCATAAAAGCCTTTTTTGTTGCTTTTAACCTCTCTAGCAAGCCTGAGTTCATTCTGTGCTTTAGCTTTTCTGACTTTGTGTCTACACGTGCTGGCTATTTGTTTGAATTCCTCTTTGGTGGTTTCCCCCCTTTTCCATTTTTTGTACACATCCTTTTTTAATCTTAACTCAGTTAAAAGTTCTGTTGGTACTAAAGGGTTAAGAGGTAACAAGTCGCTCTAGTCACTGAGCAGCTGGAAGTCATTAAGCATCCAGGAATGTGAGTTAGTTTGTATAAATAGTCAGTTCACCCATATGTTTTCTCTCTCTTCTCCCCCCCCCCCTTGACCTGACTCGCAGACTCAGTTTGTGGCCATGGGCGTGTTTGCTAATATGAGTTAAGTTTAGAGTAAAGTTTTCTTTATGCCGGAGATAAAAGCATGTGTGCTTTATCGCCAGGGTTTTTCTTTTGTAAATAAAGTTTTTTTTCCTGAGTTCCAAAGTGCTTGCTCCAGGATTCTTCATTGAAAGGTACTGACTCTCCTGCCTTCTTCAACCGCTGCACGAAATTCTCTGCTGAGATAAGATTTATGGCGTTGGAAGTGCACTGGACGTTTACTTAACATTAAACTAATTAAAGTTTAATGGACAAGTTCTTTAGATAGCCACCCTGGCTTCTTTAGGCACCTTCCATGTTTCCGTCTCATTGGTATTGCCTGAAGTTGTGCTTTTACTATCTCCCTCTTAACAAACTCCCAGCCATCATGAACTCCCTTTCCTTTTAGTATTACTGTCCATGGGATCTCACCCAGCACTTCCCTAAGTTTTATGAAGTCGGCTTTCTTAAAGTCAAGAAATTGAGTCCTAGTATGCTTGGCTGCTCCTTTCCGCTGTATAGTAAACTTCAGAAGAGCATGATCACTCGCGCCTAATGATCCTTCCACTTCTACCCCACTAACCAGGTCATCAACATTGGTTAGGACCAGATCTAAAATGGCTGTTCCTCTTGTTGCTTCTCCCACTTTCTGGACAATGAAGTTGTCTGCAAGGCCAGTGAGGAATCTGTTTGACCTTATGCTCTTGGCTGAGTTTGACATTCAACAAATATCCGGGTAATTGAAGTCCCCCATTACTACTATCTCCCTTCCTTTTGCATGCTTGGCCATCTGTTCCAGGAAGGCATCATCTATGTCCTCCGTTTGGCTTGGGGATCTATAGTAAACTCCCACAATGAGGTCTCTGTTATTCTTCTCTCCCGTAATTTTGACCCAAATGCTCTCACTTTGGCTTTGAGGTTCTAAATCTTGGATCTCTTCACAGGTATACACATCCCTGACATATAACGCCACTCCTTCTCCTTTCTTGTCTGGTCTGTTTCTCTGAAATAGATTGTATCCCCCCATTATTACATTCCAATCGTGGGACTTATCCCACCAGGTTTCAGTGATGCCTATTATGTCATATTTAGTTTGCTGTACCAAGAGCACAAGCTCATCTTGTTTATTTTCTTGGCAAATTGCCCTGCCGTCCAGCCAGCGCTTCCCCTGCGCAGCTCGGCTCGGAAGCTTGAAGCTGACCCAGGCAGGGAGCAGAGTGCACGCAGCGAGAAACTGTTGCTGTGCGTGTGTATAAAATAAATCAGGCTGCACGCACGGTGTCTTCCTTATCTTCTAAAAGTCTTTATTCGTGTAGAAAAACAGCTCTTAAATCTTTCCTGGCGAAAACGCACACATCGTGCTTCCTCTCTCCGCAAAAGCGAAACAGAACTGAACACAGGAAACACTCCCCTCAGTATACTCAACCACGCCTCAGAATGTAAGACGTCACACAGAACCTCTTAACCCTGTAGGTTCTGATTCTCTCCACACCCCCTCTCGCCTTACAATCTGAGAGAAGTTGTGGACACACATATTTACAGACCCTTGAGAGTTCAACACCTTCCCCATTGCCTTTCGCCTCTTCCTGGCGTCTTTGTCAGGCACCTGTTGAACCTCCTCACAAATCTCAGATTCGCACCTAGCCACACCAACCCAAACACTAGTGGCTTCATACCTTTCAGGTGGAATTCCCTTTGTTGCCCGAGATGAACGCCTGGGCACAAACTGGGGTGCTTCTTCTGACCCACTGGGGCCAGCAAGTGCGTCTTCTTCATCAGACGACCCCCCCCCCCTCTGACTTGACCCATCTGTGAGCTTTCTCCATTACGCTAACAGGAGATGAAGGCTCACTTTTGGACACTCCTTTAACAACCCGTGGAGATGCCCAAACCTGTTCCGGACCTTGATCCTGGACCTGGTCCTCATTTTCAGGTTCAGCCTCTAGCTCTCCTTCCTCCTCAGATTCAGATAGACAATCTGACTGAACGTCAGGACCATCCCTAGGCCGTGACCAACCACCCTGCTCACAGAACTCAGCATGCTTGCTGACCAGCAGCTTGGTCTGATCACCCTCTGGGTATGCAAACTTCCACCCATTTGTTGCAGGATCATACCCACAGAAGATCATTTCCTGGACCTTTGGACCACCCTGCTCTTGCAGAAACTTTGGTACCGACACCACAGCTTTCGTACCGAATACACGGAGGAAATGCAGGTTCGGCTTCTCTCCGTGAAGCATAAAATGCGGGGTGTCACCTACCACTGAATTGTAGGACCTATTCTTCGTGAAATTTACAAATTTAATTCCTTCCCCCCCAAAAGCTTTGAGGCAAACCAGAGTCATCCAGTAGAATCTCTGTTGCTTGAACCAGAGCTTTGCTCCTAAGCTCTGCCACTCCCTTCTCCTGAGGAGAAGTCACCTTGCGACGTATCCCTTTCTGGTGAAAGAATTTCTGCAGAGCAGAACACTCTGGAACCCCTGCACCTTGGTGGAGAACCTTAGTTCCACCTCCGCAATCCAATCTTTGATCAGTTGCGTTGCATCCTCTTTCCGTTTCAGAGGATAAAACCAGCCAACCTGGCTAAAATCATCCTGCAGCGTCAGCCCAAACCTGGCCCCGCCCAGACTCTGCTTTTGCATGGGACCAAAAAGGTCTGTGTGCACAAGCTCAAAAGGCTTTGTGGCCACCCTCTCCACCCTGGGAAAACCACACCCTTTTACCTTGGCTTTTCTGCAAGCCCTGCACTTTAGGGGTCTACCACATTCCCTTATTTTGCACCCTTTAGTGCACTCCGGTAGCATCTGGATATCCTCACAGGAACCATGTGACATTTTCTTGTGCCACACGCAAGCACATGAAACATGAGCATCAACATTTGCAGACTGTGCCTGTACTTTCTCAGTACACCCTTCACCCTCCAGAGGTGTTTCAAGAACAAAAAAGCCGTTGTGCCCTTTTGGAACACTGATCAAGACTTTCCCCCCTCTGGAAATTGTGCAGACATTCTTCTCAAAGCAAACCTTATACCCCTCCTGTAAGAGACAAGGTACAGATAAAAGACAATGTTGTATTCCCGGCGCCACGTAGACTCGCAGCTGCACCTGCAAAACAGAAACATAAACATGTCCAACTTTAGACAATGGCTTTTGTAAATCGTCTGCAAAACACACTGTCTTCCCAACCAAAACAGGTTTGCAGTTCCACATCTCAACACCAGGTGTCTCAGTTATCAGATGTCTGTTGACAGTACTGTCAATAATCCAACGTATCACGTTGCTCTCACTGCAGCTGTCCTTCAAAGCTGCCATAGCAACAAACGTCCCGCTGCCCCCATCCTTGGGGCCTTTGCAGGTGTCCTCTACAACCGCCATGGATGCAGTTAGCTGATAAGCGCCGTCTTCCTCCTCTGAGCCACGTACTCTCTGCGACTTCCCACGCCTGCCCCCTCTGCTGGACTGGTTGCCATGGAAACCCGGCTGATTCCCATGGGAAACGACCTTGGAGACATCCTGCCCTGTCTCCCTTGCTCTCTGGGGGCAGTTGCGATGCAGATGGTCAGGAGAATTGCAAACGTAGCAGCGACGAGTGGAAAAAGCCTGAACAGAGCATTCCGCTGGCCTGGCCCCTCTGCAACCTGAGGAGCCTCCCGAGCCAGCTTTGCCCTCTCTGATACGCCGTTCTTCTTCATCCCCCAAACGGCCTGTCACATAAGCCAGCGTCAGCTGTTGCGGATCCATAGACTCCAGAGTTAGACACTGATTGTCATAACTCTTGTCCAAAGAGCTGAGCAAGATATAAACTTTCAGTTCCTCAGAAAAGTTAACTTGCAACAATCTCAGCTGGTTGAACACAGAAAGCATCTCAGTCACATGCTTCCTGATGCTATCCCCAGGACGCAGCTTCATCTCAAACAAGCGTCTGGTGGTGTGTATCTTTGCCCCAGCTGTTGTTCTGTGGTGCACTCTTTCCAGTGCACGGTAGGCCTCATAAGCAGTATCAAGCCCCTCTACCAAAGGTAGCTGGGAACCATCCAAACTGAGCACAAAAGGCTCCCAGGGCCTTTTGATTCTTTCTCTGCGACGCATGTGCCTCTGCAATGTCTGCTGCCGCTGCACCGGCCGCTGGTGGGGGTAGTGGAAGCTGTTGGACCGCTCCCCACAAACCCTTGGCTACCAGCCAGGCCTTCAGCTTCCTACTCCACTCCTCCCAGTTTTTTCCGTCCAATTTTTCAAATGGAACCGCAAATGATTCATGGCTGTCTGCCATCTTCTCCCCCGGGGCCCAGCTTACTCACGTATACAAACAGCAGCTCTCCAGCTCCGGGTCCAGCAGATCAGCTCCTCCCAGCTGAGTTCGTCTGCCTCTCTCAACTTCAGGCAGGACTCAAAGCTGGCTTCAGCGTCGTCGTCAGCTTGCCTTCAAACGTTAGGCACAGCTCCAAGCTCTCTGCAGCCTCTCCTCAGCTGGCTCCCACACACACACCGGCACGTCTGGCAACAGCTTCAAAGCGTTTGCTGACCATCCATAACCTCTTGGCAAATTGCCCTGCCGTCCAGCCAGCGCTTCCCCTGCGCAGCTCGGCTCGGAAGCTTGAAGCTGACCCAGGCAGGGAGCAGAGTGCACGCAGCGAGAAAGTGTTGCTGTGCGTGTGTGTAAAATAAATCAGGCTGCACGCACGGTGTCTTCCTTATCTTCTAAAAGTCTTTATTCGTGTAGAAAAACAGCTCTTAAATCTTTCCTGGCGACAACGCACACATCGTGCTTCCTCTCTCCGCAAAAGCGAAACAGAACTGAACACAGGAAACACTCCCCTCAATATACTCAACCACGCCTCAGAATGTAAGACGTCACACAGAACCTCTTAACCCTGTAGGTTCTGATTCTCTCCACATATTTCCCATGCTTTGCGCATTAGTGTACAGACATTGAAGTCCATTAATCATTCCCCCGTGTCTCTTATTTAAGGATTTTTTCCTCCCACCACTAGGTCTGCATGCTGTTTGCTCCATTTGGTCTATGACATTTGGATGATCATCTTCATCAATTGATAGACTCCTACCATCAGGAGCATAGAATCAGAGTTGGAAGGGACCCCAAGCATCATCTTGCTCCTCGTTATTGATTGATTGATTATAATTTTATTTATACCCTGCCCATCTGGCTGGGCTGCACCAGCCACTCTGGGCGGCTTCCAACACACACACACAATAATAATAAAATATCTAGTATTAATAGTAACAATCAGATCCTAAATAAAAAGTCACAATAATTTTAAAATAATTTATACCAAGTAAAGCAGTATGCAATAATCCATTGGAATCCAATAATAAACACTAAAATTGAACATCAGCACGTCATAATTAAATGAATTTTTAAGCAGAGATCGGGTGGTCACCTGCCAGGGATTCCTCAGCTGTGATTCCTGCATTGCAGAGGGCTGGGCTGATGACCCTTGGGGGTCCCCTTCCAACCCCACAATTCTGACTCCATCCCCTGCCTGAACCCTTGTCTTCGCAGGTGGGCGCCGCTGTGACTGGATGAGGCGCTGGAGAGTCTGGGAGCTCCACCGGGATTATTTCCCCATCAAGGTATGAGAAGGGGGCTGGCAGGGCGAAGGAGGGTCCACCTTCCTCAGAAGGATGCCCGGGGTCTCTGGAACCCCTGGAGACCAGATCACAGAGAAGGAGGAGGTGGCGGCCGTCAAAGGCTGCTGGCCATGGAATCTGCGCACTGACATTCAGGTGGGGGTCCAAATGCCAAAGGCCTCGCCCCTCTTGCCTTGCAGCTGGTGAAGACGGCCGAGCTGCCCCCGACGCGGAACTACGTCCTGGGCTCCCACCCCCATGGGATCATCTGCGCGGGGGCTTTTTCTGTCTTCTGCACCGAGGCCACGGGCTTCTCCCGCGCCTTCCCTGGCCTCCGCCCCAGCCTGGCCACCCTCGCAGGGCTCTTCCACATGCCCATCTACCGGGAGTACATGATGAGCTCAGGTGAGGCCAACAGAGAGAGGAATGTTTGGGGTGGGGAAGTGGGGTGGCCCCTCCCCTAAGGACCATCTTCAAGAACCCTGCCTGGCCCATCAAATGGGAGGAACCACCCCAGTCTCAGGAATGCCCTCCCAGTGCCCCTCGGAATAGAATTCCCCAGGAAGAACGTCTGTTTTTCCTTCCATTCTTCGCTCCTGTGCAAATGAAAAGGGGCGTTTGTTTGTGCAAATGATGATGATGATAATTATGATTATTATTTATACCCCACCCATCTGGCTGAGTTTTCCCAGCCACTCTGGGTGGCTTCCAACAGAATATTAAAGACACGATAAAACACCAAACATTAAAAACTTCCCTAAACCTTCAGATGTCTCCTAAAAGTCAGATACTGCAGATTCTGGCATATAAGACGACTTTTTAGCACTGGAAAATTCTCTAAAATGTCAGAGGTCGTCTTATACGTTGGGTATGGGTTCGCTGGGCAGCGGCAGTGGGCAGCGGGCTCTGCGCCGGGAGGAAGCTGCCCAGCGATGCTAAGCCGGTTTTGCCGGGCGGCTTCCTCCCGGTGTGGAATGGCCAATTTAGGGGGTCATCTTATATGCCCAGTTCCCTAATACGCCGTAATCTACGGTAATTGTTTTTCTCTTTGACATCTGATGGGAGGTCATTCCACAGGGTGGGTGCCACTACTGAGAAGGCCCTCTGCCCTGCAGCTTCACTTCTCGCAGGGTGGGAACCGCCAGAAGGCCCTCGGAGCTGGACCTCAGTATCCAGGCTGAACGATGGGGGTGGAGATGCTCTTTCAGGTATACTGGGCTGAGGCCATTTAGGGCTTTAAAGGTCAGCACCAACACTTTGAATTGTGCTCAGAAATGTACTGCGAGCCAATGTAAGTCTTTCAGGTCCGGTGTTACGTGGTCTCCCAGTCACCAGTCTGCCTGCTGCATTTTGCATTAGTTGTAGTTTCCGGGTTACCTTCAAACGTAGCCCCACGTAGAGCTCATTGCAGTAGTCCAAGCGGGAGACAACCAGAGCATGCACCACTCTGGCCAGACAGTCTGTGGGCAGGGAGGGTCTCATCCTGCGTACCAGATGGAGCTGGGAGACAGCTGCCCTGGACACAGAACTGACCTGCGCCTCCATGGACAGCAGTCAGTCCAAAATGATTCCCAGGCTGCACACCTGGTCCTTCAGGGCCACAGTTGTCCCATTCAGGACCAGGGAGTCCCCCACACCTGTCCTCCGCCTTTGCCCCCCAAAACTTCTGTCTTGTCAGGATTCAACCTCAATCTGATAGCCACCGTCTCTCCTCCAACCACTTCTAGACACGCTGATCCTTTGCCAGCGACCCTTTTGTGCTTTAATAGACTCGCATAATTTCAGAGTTGTAGGAGAATCGCGAGGGTCCTCTAGTCCAACCCTCTGCAAAGCAGGGAACCCCAGGAAATGTCTCACACCCACAAGCACCTTTGCTTTCTCCCACTTCCAGGGATGGTCCCAGTCAACAAAAGGTCCCTGGACTTCCTCCTGAGTGGCCCCCCCGGGCACGCGGTGGTCATTGTGGTGGGGGGCACGTCTGAGTCGCTGGACAGCGCCCCCGGAGAGCAGCGCGTCCGCCTTCAGGGGAGGAAGGGCTTCGTGCGCTTGGCGCTGCAACACGGGTAGGGGCACCAAGGGGGCAAGGGGGTGTCCGGGGTGGGGGTGGGCACAGGTCAGCAATATCTCGGGCCTCGTGAGCATGGCAGTGCTTCCTGGTGGATTTTGCCCCAATGAAGCAATTGCGAGAATGGAAGGTCCCTGCCCTCCCTTGCTCTATAATTTCTCATTACATTTTTCATACATTTTTCATACATTTTCCCAACAAATAATTCCACTGTTCCATAAGTGGACTTTCCACCTACAGTGTTTTTACTCAAAGCTTTTCTACTGTGCTGTATCATCATGTATTACAAAAAGATTAGTACAATTATTTTATCATTTTTCTTCTGCTGCTTTTATCTTGAATTCTGTCTGTGATTTCATTTGACTGTAATATTTTTTAAGTAATCCACAAACTGCCTCCACCCTTCTGTAAGAAGTTCATCATTCTGATCTCTTAATTTTGCTGTGAGCTTTGCTATTTCTGCCTAGTCCATGTCTTTCAAAAGCCGCTCCTCCTTCGTTGGGACCTTCTCTTTTCCCCAATTAAGTTTTCTCTTAATGTATAACAGGCCGTGGATTCCATATGCTAAAGTCCCTGACTTCCCACAGCCTAGCCTCCCTCGCAAGGTTCTTGGTTGGATTAAATGCTCTCCCTGACCTGACATTCCATCTGTGAGTTATGAGCCATAACCTGTTCTGCTGAACGTCTGTTTCGACTGTGAACAGCTGAGTGCTTTGGCATCCAGCACTCTTCTGATGCGCAACTCTGCTCCTCCCGGCTTCAGCAGAGTATAACAGATAGCTTGTGTGAGTAGGAAACAGTTGTAGGAACGATTCAGAGTGAAATTCGCCATTTCCCAAGCTTCCGCCCAGAAGCGTTGTGGTAAGCCCGAGTCAAAAAGCATCGCTTCCACCGCTTCCTGGAGCGTTCTGTTCCGCCTTTCTGCCATCCCGTTTTCCTGTGGTGAATGCGGAACCGTCAACCTGTGACGTATCCCTTTCTGGCGAAAGTAATTCTGCAACGCAGACCCAGTGAACTCCCCACCGCGTGGTCTGATTGGAAACTGCAAACCCTCAATGAGAATTGGAGCTCCACTGCAGTGACCCACTCCCTCAGCATGGTGGCAGCTTCACCCTTGTCCTTCAGAGGTATCACCCAGCTCTTTCTGGAGGAATCATCTGTCAAGGTTAAAACATATTTAGCCCCACCCAGACTTGCAACAGGCATAGGGCCACAAATATCTACATGAACCAAGGTTTCTTGGTTACCCTGTCAGACCTAGGATAACTGCACGTTTTTACCTTTGCCTCCTTGCATGCTCTGCAATCCAGGAACTTGGCACATGACTTCATTTTGCATCCCTCAGTGCACCCTGATATTTTCCTCACATATCCCCAATTGCAGTGGGACATCCTCCTGTTCCACAAATGATGACACATATAGTGAGTGGGAACATTTGCACACTGTGCCTGTGCTGACCCAGTGTTACCCTTACCTGCTTGAGACGTTGCCAGAATAGCCTGTTCTGACATTCAACACTGACCAACTGGTTCCCACCCCTGGAAATAGAGCATGCATTATTCTCAAAGCAAACCTTAAACCCATCTCTAACTAAAGAAGACACAGACAATAGACAGCATTCCATCCCTAGGGCCACAAATGCTTCCAGTTCAGCTTGCAAAAAAGGAACAAAAACAGAGCCAACAGTTGTCAGCTGTCTCTTGGATCCACCGGCAAGCGTGACAGTTTTTCCTTCAGAAACAGCACTGCAGTTCCGCATTTGGCCACCAGATGGCAGCAGATGATGACTGGCTCCGCTGTCGATCACCCAGCGCTGTACATTGCTCTGGTCACTGTCCTTCACCGTTGCCATGGAAACTGCCCCGGGCAACCAGATTAGGTGCAACTGCTGGGTGACCTCTTAGCCCCACTCACCTCACAGAGTGTTTGTTGTGGGGGAGGAAAGGAAAGGAGAATGTTAGCTGCTTTGAGACTCCTTAAAGGGAGTGAAAGGCGGGATATCAAATCCAAACTCTTGTTCTTCTTCTAAGAAGCGATTTATTGTACAGCAGCAAAATAAATCAACGACCCAGGAGAGCACGGTGACATGCTGTCTCTCCCTCTCTCAAAACAGAAAGTAAATTCTTCCTCCTCTTCCTCCTCGCAGGGCTGACCTGGTGCCCGTTTACACCTTTGGGGAGAACGACATTTACCGACAGATCCGCTTCCCCGAGGGCAGCTTTGTTCGCCGCCTCCAGCTCGGTTTCAAGCAGCTGATCGGCATCGCCCCTTGTCTCTTCAGCGGGAGGGGCCTCTTCTCCAGCACGTCTTGGGGGATCCAGCCCATGGCTGCCCCCCTCACGGTGGTGGGTAAGGACCCACTAGGCTCCTCGTTCCTTCCTTAGCCTTTGCCCTGCACCCCAAAATCCCCCCAACTCACCAACTTGCTTGCAAAGAGCCACAAACTCTTCAGCATCGTACAAAGCGGCAGGTTGTGATGCTTTCGCCCTCTCTTCGAACTGAATCGGAGACCTGTGGAGTTGAATGGGACCCCCAAGGGTCATCTAGCCCAACCCCTCTACAATGCAGAAATCAAATGAGCAGGCTCGTTTTATGGGGCTTGCTATGGAGGGAGCTGCGATTGCGTGTGTGCATGCACACACACACCGACTTCCTTCTCCCCTTCCTTGGAGGTTTCTAAGCAGAGGTTGGGTGGCCACAAATCAAGGGGTTGGGCTGGATGACCCTCGGGGGTCCCCTCCATTCCTGCACTTAAGCCACCCCTGAAACCCAAGGCCAGAGTGCAAAGCTGCTGGGGTGGGGAGGCCCTGGCTGCCATGGGTGGGGGGCGAGGGGCAGAGCAGACCCCCCAACTGTCCATGCTTCTTCTCCTTCCTGCAGTGGGGAAGCCTATCCCGGTCCCGCTCCGCCCGTGCCCCACCGAGGACGAGGTAAACAGCTTCCACGCTCTCTACGTCGAGGCCCTGAAGGAGCTCTTTGATGCCCATAAAGAATCCTGCGGCCTCCCGGCCTCCCAGCAGCTCCTCGTCACCTAGAGGGACCCAGACTTGACCCGAAGCAGCATCAGAGGACAAAAGGTTGTGATGGGGGGAGACACGCGGGAGTCTTTGCCCCCCCATCCCCATCTGTACACACTGATACAGAAGGGGGGGCATGTCTTCTTCACCCTTCCGCCGGTCACCAGAGGGTCCGAGGCGATGACCTCAATGGCACCCAGCCCCACATGGACCCCTCAGCCCCCATACCGTTGCACAAGCACCACACTTTACCCCAAGCCCCATAAATAAAGTGCCTTTTCCCCCTTTCCTACACTGATCCGCTATTACGGGCGAAATAAGCCCAAACGTCTTATGCCTCGCCTCCCGCTCTATTTTTACTATGGGTAGACCGTATAAAGTTGTATTTCCTATCTTTTGAATGGGTGCGTTCTACCCAATCAGAACCATGCATTCGCTTTGCAGAGCTAGCTCAGCGAGCTCCTGCACGCCTCATTTAACCTCTTGACAAGCTGCTGACAGCTCCCCACTGGGAGAACAATGGAATCGAAACTTGTGAACCCATAAAAGTGTCAAATGTCGCTACAATGTATCCATTTTGTTTCCGACTTCAATTGTCAATATAAAACAGGCTAAAATCTTTAAAAATTCATATAGAATCAACCACAACACCGATTTTCTTGCTTTTGGTGCCAATTGGCTCCATTTCTCTAGGACTCCATGACACCTCCCCTGTCCTCCATAATCCCTCAAGCGAGGTGCCACGTACTCTCAGGAAGACCCTAATCCTGTCAAATCACTCTGCCAAGCCTTTCCTCCGGGCAATGCCAGGTGGCAGACTATGCATACATGGACCATTGTCTTCTCATCACCGGTACTCAGGATGTGCTTATCTGCGCATATCTCCGGCTCTGCATATTCCCTCCTCCCTCCTCCATATGTTAATCCAGTGTAACCCAACCTCTTCTTAATGTATTCATGATGTAATCTGTGTAACCCAACCTCTTCTTAATGTATTCATGATGTAACTGATGTATTTTGCACTGTATTCTGGGACATGGAGGGAAGTTTTAAAAGCTCATGTCACCCCTTTCTCACTGTGCAATCTCGCCTTGAACCTGTTGCGCAATAAACTTGGATCTTCTGCAGCTTGCACCTGTCTCCGGCTGAGCTTATTTTCCTCCGCAGGGACCCGAGGACTTAGTCCGACGAGCTGGGTGGCAGAGCAGCCTCGCACCCAGATTTTACCGTAAGAACACCATTTCCAATAAAAGGCGCCATGCCTGATGTCTAATTTTGGGTCCTTGGTGCCCGAACCCCCCTTTTTGTGCTTGCCTGTGGAGCCCAAGGCTGGTTGTCTCATTCACACATGCATTATGAAGGCAAGGTCTGCAGGGCTCGGCAGCCAGAGAAGCAGGTCGTGGCCCCTGTCTGAATACCTGACCCATGATTGCAGTCATGGGATTGTTGTCTTTTACATGACGGTGTATGTTTTGACTCCACAGAGTGGGAAGTGACGGAGACAGGATGTTTGTGTTCTGTGAAGTGGGACTATTGTCCTTTGTTCTTCCTCTTTGCTGTCTGATGCTAGAGAGAGAGGGAGCCATGTTGCAGTGCTCCGTGTGTGTTTATATGTAAATAAAGTAGATTAGCCAAAATGCTGAGTTCTGTTACGCATGATGTGCATACTCTGCGGATCCCTAAGTGTGCCGGTGTCGGTTGGCATCGGTCCGGGCTGAAGAAAGCTTTTGAAGCACCCGAACGATCGATCAGGAGGGAGAGAACATACCAGTCGGGCATGTTTCTCTGCCTGGGTCCTACTCGGGTGTAGGCCGAGCTCCTGACAGGCCCTGGATCCATGGTGCTGGCTTGAGGGGGCTGCCCACATGCCCTCCGGGTGAGCAGCTAGGAGCTTGCCTGTCTGCAAGAGAAAAGATCATTTGGACATGCAGGCCTAGCTCTTACTCGGAAAATGGGGGCTGTTACAGAAATTACGGGGGGAGGCACATCTTTAAAGTTAAATATTATGCCTGAATGTATCCTTTCAACTTGACAGCTCAGGGAAGTTAGGTAAAGGTAAAGGTACCCCTGCCCGTACGGGCCAGTCTTGTCAGACTCTAGGGTTGTGCGCTGTCTGCAGACACTTCCGGGTCACGTGGCCAGTGTGACAAGCTGCATCTGGCGAGCCAGCGCAGCACACGGAACGCTGTTTACTTTCCCGCTGGTAAGCGGTCCCTATTTATCTACTTGCACCTGTGGGTACTTTCGAACTGCTAGGTTGGCAGGCGCTGGGACCGAACGACGGGAGCGCACCCCGCTGCGGGGATTCGAACCGCCGACCATGCGATCGGCAAGTCCTAGGCGCTGAGGTTTTACTCACAGCACCACCCGCGTCCCATCAGGGAAGTTACCTAGCTTTAAAATAATATAAAATCATCTCCTTTCCCAGTTCCCCCCATTCCAAAGCTATTTTCCCCTTGCAAAAGGACTCCAGGAAGTTCCCAGAGGTGACAATTGCTGGGCTCATTGTTAGCCAAGGGAAGCCAAATCTCATCACCTGACTCGCCTCAGGCTCCAGACATGCAAAGGAACTTCTATTGTGGTTTTGGGTGGTGGTACTTAAGACATATTTGTCTATGCTAATCTTATACCTGAGTCTTGCCCTCCCATGTCTTATGCTAATCTTCTACCAAGGACTTGTCTGGACATGTTTGCCAAGGTTAACCCCTCCCCTTTTGTGACATGTCAGTGATGTAGCAATGATCTGTACGAACTGTATTCTGGGATATAGTGGGAAAGTTTTAAAAGTCTTTGTCACCCCATCCTCGGGGTTCAAAATTTGCTCTTTGAAACTACTGTGCAATAAACTTTGGTCTACAGCTATTTGCTCCGGTTGGTGGCTGGACTCCTTCCTTTATTCCGCAGGGACCCGCGGGCTCTGCCAGACGAGCTGGGGGACTGAGCAGCCTCTCACCCAGATTTTTCCTTAACAGGGGCCCTGCTCTTTGGCCAGGAAATAGAGGGAGGGTAAGCTGGGCTTACTGCCAACCTAGCAGTTCGAAAGCATGTCAAAGTGCAAGTAGATAAATAGGTACCACTCCGGCGGGAAGGTAAACGGTGTTTCTCTGCACTGCTCTGGTTCGCCAAAAGTGGTTTAGTCATGCTGGCCACATGACCCGGAGAAACTGTCTGCAGACAAATGCCGGATCCCTTGGCCAATAAGCGAGATGAGCGCCGCAACCCCAGAGTCAGCCACGACTGGACCTAATGGTCAGGGGTCCCTTAACCTTTAAGCTGGGCTTGGGGATCTGTTTGCCCGAGGGGCTCAAGGACCCTTCTCCGGCTGCAGGAGCAATGCCCGGGACATGACCGGGTCAGGTGGAGGAAGGGCGGGGGGGGGGGTGCCAGGAGTCTCAGGCCAAAGGGGGATGGGAGAGAGGGGGCGCGGTTCAGCATTCCCCTTTGCCCACCCATCGTGTGCACTCTGTGCATGCCCCAAGGCAACTCCCAGTTTGCACCCTGGTTTTGAGTGAAAATCTGGGTACTGGACTTCTCTGCGACCCATCCCCTCTGCAGGGAGGTGGGACCAATTCGGATGGTCCACCCCCGCCATTTAATGGATCCAAATGGTTTCCAGAGAGTGGTAGGGGATGCTTTATCCCATGTTGATGGCCTTTCAGCTGATTCCCTGGTGGCCCGCTGGAATGTGGAGTTAACCAGGGCTATCGACTGGCTCCGAAGCGCCCTCTCCGATTGCATGGAGCCCGGACAGCCCCGTGGTTTTCTTCGGAGCTGAGGGCGATGAAACAATCGCTGAGACGGCTAGAGTGTCAGTGGCAGAAAACTCACTCCGAATCTGACCGGACACAGGTTAGAGCTCAACGTCGAGCCTACCAAGTGGCGATAGCGACGGTGAAGAAGACTTTCTTCACTGCCTCTATTGCATCTGCAGAAAATAGTAGCAGGAGACTCTTTCAGGTGGTTCGCAATTTAACGGAACCACCTGTACCACCGGACCTTGTAAAGACCCCAAGATCTCCTGCAATGATTTTGCTAAGTTTTTTGCAGATAAAATCACTCATATTCGGAAGGAGCTAGACACCACCGTGGGAGCAGGGCCGGGGCGGGAGAGTGCTAGAGCCCTGTCTGGTCAAGTTGCATGGAATCAATTTCAATCCGTTACCCCCGAGGATGTGGACAGGCTGCTTGGACGCGTGAAACCAACCACCTGTCTCCTTGATCCTTGCCCATCCTGGCTAATAAAAGCTAGCCGGGAAGGGCTGGGTGATGGGCTCTGCGGGGTGGTGAGTGCTTCCCTCTGTGAGGGAACATTCCCAGATCCGCTGAAAGAGGCGGTCATTAAACCGCTTCTTAAAAAACCATCTTTAGACCCGGCCAGTATGGCCAACTATCGCCCAGTCTCAAATCTTCCATTCTTGGGCAAGGTGATTGAGTGAGTGGTTGCTGAACAACTCCAGGCACGCCTGGAAGAATCGGACGATTTGGATCCCTTCCAGTCGGGATTCAGGCCTCATCATGGGACTGAAACTGCCTTGGTCGCACTGGTTGATGATCTCCGGCGGGCTAGGGACAAAGGTGAGAGCTGTTTCCTAGTTCTGCTGGATCTCTCAGCGGCTTTTGATACCATCGACCATAACATCCTTCTGGACCGTCTAGAGGGGCTGGGAGCTGGGGGCACTGTTATACAGTGGTTTCGCTCCTTCCTCCTGGGCCGTGTTCAGAAAGTGGTGTGGGGGATGAGTGTTCAGACCCCTGGGCTCTCACTTGTGGGGTGCCTCAGGGTTCCGTCCTCTCCCCCATGCTATTTAACATCTATATGAAGCCGCTGGGAGAGATCATCAGGGGGTTTGGACTGGGTGTCCATCAATATGCAGATGATACCCAGCTCTACCTCTCTTTCAAATCAGAACCAGTGAAGGCGATGAAGGTCCTGTGTGAGTGCCTGGAGGCGGTTGGAGGATGGATGTCGGCTAATGGATTGAAGTTGAATCCTGACAAGGCAGAAGTACTATTTTTGGGGGACAAGGGGCGGGCTGGTGTGGAGGACTCCCTGGTCCTGAATAGGGTAACTGTGCCCCTGAAGGACCAGGTGCGCAGCCTGGGAGTCATTTTGGACTCACAGCTGTCCATGGAGGCACAGGTCAGTTCTGTATCCAGGGCAGCTGTCTACCAACTCCACCTAGTACGCAGGATGAGACCCTCCCTGCCTGCAGACTGTCTGGCCAGAGTGGTGCATGCTCTGGTTGTCTCCCGCTTGGACTACTGCCATGCGCTCTACGTGGGGCTACCTTTGAAGGTGACTCGGAAACTACAACTAATCCAGAATGCGGCAGCTAGACTGGGGACTGGGAGCGGCCGCCGAGACCACATAACACCGGTCTTGAAAGACCTGCATTGGCTCCCAGGACGTTTCCGAGCACAATTCAAAGTGTTGGTGCTGACCTTTAAAGCCCTAAACGGCCTCGGTCCAGTATACCTGAAGGAGCGTCTCCACCCCCATCGTTCTGCCCGGACGCTGAGGTCCAGCGCTGAGGGCCTTCTGGCGGTTCCCCCATTGCGAGAAGCAAAGCTACAGGGAACCAGGCAGAGGGCCTTCTCGGTAGTGGCACCTGCCCTTTGGAACACCCTCCCATCAGATGTCAAAGCGATAAATAACTACCTGACATTTAGAAGACATCTTAAGGCAGCCCTCTTCAGGGAAGTTTTTAATCTGTGATATTTTACTGTATTTTTGGTTTCTATGGAAGCCGCCCAGAGTGGCTGGGGAAACCCAGCCAGATGGGCGGGGTACAAATAATAAATTATTATTATTATTATTATTACTGTTATTCCCGAGGTCCTCGTGCAGGTCAGAGAAATAAATGCCAGCAAAAAGCGGCTGTTCAGCCCCATCGTCCTTTCGTGGTTGCCAAGGTGACTTGAAATCTGGGTATCCCTGGTTGCAGTGCGCCCCGTGAGGTCCTTTCCCCAGTCAGGATAAATCAAGAGACCGCACCCAGATATAGGAAAGCAAGAAGCAGCTATTAAGCCTTGTCTTTATTGTTGCAATAAGGTTTCAACCTCTAAACCAGGAAAGAATAAGCCCCAAACAAAGGCATGTAACTCCTTTTAGAAGTTACATTTCCCCTCCACAATTCATTTCAGAGAAGCTTCATTCAAACTTCATGCCCTGCCATAAAACAGGTGGAGTGACAGACAGACCTTTGAGGCCATGACCTGTCACCTGTCAGTCAAGCTGTCAGTGTATTGCCTGCCTTTTCCTCACGGAGCAAATATTTTACCTTCCTTTTGGAATTACAGTTATGTCAGCTCAGTTCTGCTCATCCAGTCTCTTGTGCCAATATTGTGAGTATACAGTATGATTTTCTGTCTTTCCCTTTATCAGGTGTTGCCCATTGACAGCTGAGAGGAAAAGGTCCGAGTTGGTGCTCTTCTGCTTCTGGGATCATGGCCACCCCTGCTCTGCCCAGCACTACGGCTCAGAAACACTTTATTTATGCTTTTGTATTTCTCTTTTTACCCTCCTGTACAAAATAAAACAGTTTGTTCGGATATTTACAGTGTTTTTCCATTGCTTTCCATTCATACAACAGGGTTTTATTGACTTAACTGATGATTTCCACAAACCTGGGAAAGCTCAGTCGGTAGAGAACGACGTTAAATAAGTTGGAGTTCTTGTTATTAAATACACCAAGAAAAAAGCGCACCAAGAACTCTGGCCAGTATAAGTTTCAGTAGTGGGAGGGGTCCCTACTCGCAAATCAATAGTCAATTGTAACAAAAACTAATCCATTCAAAAGTAAGTATTCTGACAAGGATTACAAACTCAAATAGAGATTACGAACTGGAACAAAGATTACAAACTCATAAGGATATGTATAATACAATGATTCGTTACGGTATTAGAGATAAGAGTTTATGAGTAGAGAAAAGTTCATGTTAGTCCATAGTCAAATTTGACGGGAAGGTCTGAGTTTCAATCATTGAGCAGAAGTCAGAAGTCAATTATGGATCAGAAACCAGGACAGGGCCCTGTTTCGACGTATTCACCTTCATCAGCTAATTTTTAAAGGGTTGTGTAAGTTTGAAGAATTCATGTAAATATATCCTGTCATTTTCTACGTTTCTCAGAAATAACAACTCAGTGTGGGCAGATCAACCTGTATCTTGAGCTTTTCTGTAAAGCAAAAGATTCCCGTGTTGCACCGGGTTGGACTAGATGACCCTCGTGGTCCCTTCCAGCTCTGCAATTCTATAATTTTATGGTTCTGTTTTAAGCCCTGCTGTTTGATGGGTGAGATGTTGACCTGCTCTTTGCAGAGGGTTTTTCTGAGCGCTGCAGCGTTTGCCTGCTATTTACGCAGCTCTTCTTATGAAAGCCATTGTCCATTAAGGGGATTTAAAGTTTAAGGGGCTGCCAGCGCTGTTTCTGATTGGGCGGCTGTCAAACGGAGTGGCGCCTGATTGGTCAGTTTTCAGGTTACAAGGGAAATGGAGATTTCTCGCCATATTTTGGCATGTTGTGAATGCACCTGTCTATGTATAGGGGGTTGAACTTATGTTCATGTGCACCTGGTTTGGGGAGGGGAGCGGGGTTGGACTAGATCTCCCTAGGGCTCCCTCCTAACTCTATAAATTTACAATTCCATGTGGAGGGAGGGCCTTCCACTGAGATCTGGCTGAAAGCAGCAAGGCTGGGTGGCGAGCCCCTTCCAGGCTCCACGGAGGGCACAACCCCTCCCCCCAAAATAGGGAGAGGCTGCCCTGCCCTGAGGCAGGAAGCAATGTCATTGCCAGAAAAAGGTTTGCCTAATTTCTACCTTTGCCCCCTCCTGGGTCAGGTCAGCTTGGACCTCACTGCCCTGCCTGGCAGGAGACGGAGGAGGAGGAGGGGGCAACCTTTGAACTGCACCCAACACCCCCACCCACAGGGCGCTTCCGAAACCTTGGTGTCTTTCTTCCAGGGGCACCTAAAGGCCATCAGGAAGAGCTGCGCTTGATCCCTTTGAAAGGAAGGCAGCTGCAACTGCGGATCCTCAGAGAACTCTTCACCTGCTCAGAGGCACTCTTTCTTCCCTAGAGCTACTGTGTCACCAAAGCTGCATTAACTGCATTTCAGCGAGGCTGAAAGGGGGGGGGGTCTTGAATCTCCAGACACACTTGCGCCCCAGAGAGGCCACTTTGGTGCTGCTAACACAGTTGTTTCACTTCACCCCGGGAAGCACACTCCATTGTCTCTCCAGGCGGACAGATGCCAACCAAAGGGGTCCCTTTGGGTCCCTTCCAACTCTTCTGTTTCATGACTCTACAGTGAGCGTCATGGTCTCTGCCGCTCTGTGCTCTGTCAACATTGCAGTGTTTTAAAAAATCATCTGTTTCTAAAATGGTTCTGAGCTGCTTTTTGCTGCATTTTGTGCATCTCCTTGAACCATGTGCATGGAAGGAGATTAATTTATTAATCATTATTATGATGGAACGTGGCCAACTCTGAATTACAAAGATGTCCGCTAACGTGACCATGACAGCTGGCAGTCATCTCAACCCTGATGGGTGCAAGTCCCTTGCCGGCAGCTGTGGGGCCTGGAGACAGAGAAGGAATGACTGCTTTGGGGAGCAGAGCAAAGAAGCGCAGCACAACCAGACGCCTTCACCTGCCCCGGCTGCAACAAAACATCTCTCTCCTTCATCGGTCTCTAAAGCCACAGCAGGTGCTGTGAACTTCCTAGAGTTTGACCTAACCCTCAAAGGCTCCCTCCTCTATTGTCTCCCGAGACAGACAGGTGCCAACCTGGATGATAATAATAATAATAATAATAATAATAATAATAATAATAATAATAATAATTTATTTATACCCTGCCCATCTGGCAGGGTTTCCCCAGCCACTCTGGGCGGCTTCCAACAGAACACTAAAATACAATAACCTATTAAACATTAAAAGCTTCCCGAAACAGGGCTGCCTTCGGATGTCTTCTAAAAGTCTGGTAGTTGTTTTTCTCTTTGACATCTGGTGGGAGGGTGTTCCACAGGGAAGGCGCCACTACCGAGAAGGCCCTCTTCCTGGTTCCCTGTAACTTGGCTTCTCGCAGCGAGGTAACCACCAGAAGGCCTCGGAGCTGGACTTCAGTGTCCGGGCAGAACGATGGGGGTGGAGACGCTCCTTCAGGTCTACTGGGCCTTTGAGGCTGTTTAGGGCTTTCAAGGTCAGCACCAACACTTTGAATTGTACTCGGAAATGTACTGGGAGCCAATGTAGATCTCTCAGGACCTGTGTTATAATCTGGAGTGCTAGCAGAAGCCAGTGCAGGGACTCCTCCTGGCATAATGGGACCCCCAAATCCACTCCAGGACATCAGAGGAACCCCCAGAATATTAGGTCCAGTCATGACTGACTCTGGGGTTGTGGCGCTCATCTCGCTTTACTGGCCAAGGGAGCCGGTGTACAGCTTCCGGGTCATGTGGCCAGCATGACTGAGCTGCTTCTGGCGAACCAGAGCAGCACACGGAAACGCCGTTTACCTTCCTGCCGGAGTGGTACCTATTTATCTACTTGCACTTTGACGTGCTCCCGAACTGCTAGGTTGGCAGGAGCAGTGACTGAGCAACAGGAGCTCACCCCGTCACGGGGATTCGAACCACCGACCTTCTGATTGGCAAGTCCTAGGCTCTGTGGTTTAACCCACAGCGCCACCCGCATCCTACTGTCACCTAGGGGCCCATAAATCTGCCCAGCCAGCCCTCCCCCTGGGCTCACAGCTACTGAAGGACCGTAGCAGGTAGGGGCACCTACCTGGCACGCAGAAGGGCCCAGCTGCCAAGCCCCCAGGGCAGCATCTCCCAGCGAGGCAGGGAATTCATGCTTCTGGAGAGGCACAGATGCCGCTGCCAGGCACAAGGTGGATGGGCAAAGGTCTCCGTCTGAGGCAGCTTGGAGAAGGGAGGCGGGCAGACAGGCCAATCGATCCTGGCACCCCAACCTTTGTCTCATGGGCCAAGAGGGCAGGGCAGAACTGGGACGAGGGCCAAGGGGAAGGAGCCAAGGGCCAGCAAGGCAGCTACTGGTTGTTGGGGATGGAGCGACTGGCTCTAGTGCCCTGGCTGGGGGTCAAAATAAATGAATCTGAGGGTGCCTCTGGGCACACAGAGTTTGGGAGCCGCTGGGCTCGACTTTTTTAAGTTTCCTGGAGCCCGGAGGAGGAGAGCTCAGCCAGGTCCCCATTGCCTCACCTGGGTGACAGCAGCGTCCTTATTGCCAACTCACCTGGGGACCAAAGTGCAGGCGGCAGAGAGAGACTTTTGAATTGAAGCCGCGGACAGGACATCTCCTGGACAAGTGAGCCTCTTTCCTCCTCCTCCTCCTGCCCCACATGCTGCCCCCTTCCTGAGGGCACGGCTGAAGGGGAGCAGCTGGGCTTTGGGATGCAGGTCAGAGGCCACCTGTGCTGAACACACCTGCGTCTTCACGCTCTCCCTTCTGCCAAGGCTGCAGAGCCCCCCCCAACTCCCCCCCCCGTGGATTTTCTCCCCAGGATCTCTTCCTCTTCCTCTTCCACTTCCTGTGACCAAGATGGCTCTGGAGAAGCACCTGGAGGCCCTTAGCGTCTTCCAGTGGGTCCTCAGCTACCTCTTCTTTGGTAAGTTGGGAGCTGGGGTGGGAGGGAGGGAGGGGCAGGGGGTGATCAGGGAAGAGGGGCAGCTTGGCTTCCTCCCACAGCTATCAACTTTCCCCCTTTCTTGAGAGGAATCCTTTTTGGAATAAGGGAATTTCCCTTTTAAAAAGGGAAACGTTGGGAGCTATGCCTCCTCCTCCTCCTGGGGCCTGGAGGGCCGAGGTTGAGGAAGCCTGCCTTAGATGGACCCCTTCAGACACCTCCCCACCACCCAGGGAGCTTTCAGCCTGGAGGGCCGGCCTGCCCCTCACCTGCCTCTGCCCCCCCAGGTGCCTTCTTCTCCATTCTCCTGGTCTACCTGCTCTTCACCTCCTACTGGTCTATCAGCGTCCTGTATTTCGCCTGGTGGATCTACGACTGGGATACAACAGAGAGAGGTGAGTTCGATTCCCCCCAACCCTACCCAGAGGCCAGGTGAAAGGCGCCTCTCCTTGTCTGAGAAGGGTGCTCTGCCCCACACCCAGACCCACATAGCTGGAGCTGCTGCCTCGCCATGCCCCGCCTCCTCCAGCTCACCCCCTTCCCCTGGGGCAGCTTGTGACCACCCCAAACCTGTTTTCCTCACTGCTATTTACTGTTATCTATTTTCCAAGACAGCTTCCAATAGAATGGAACACAACACAATGGCAGGAGGCATTTCATCTCTCTCTCTCTCTCTCTCTCTCTCTCTCTCTCTCTCTCTCTCTCTCTCTCTCTCTCTGTATGCAGGGCAGAAAAATCAGCTGCATTTACTTATGTACAGTGGTACCTCGGGTTACAGACGCTTCAGGTTACAGACTCCGCTAACCCAGAAATTAGTACCTTAGGTTAAGAACTTTGCTTCAGGATGAGAACAGAATCGTGCTCCGGCGGCAGCAGGAGGCCCCATTAGCTAAAGTGGTGCTTCAGGTTAAGAACAGTTTCAGGTTAAGAACGGACCTCTGGAACGAATTAAGTTCTTAACCCAAGGTACCACTGTATTTATAATTATTTATTAAATTTTACTATAAAAAACACACAGAATCCTGTAATTGACACGAATCAAAAGAACCCTCCCCAAAATATAACATAGAATCAGAGTTGGAAGGGACCCCGAGGAGCATCTTGCTCCTCATTTTTAATGAATTAATAAATAATAATATATCAAGTATTTGAAATACAAAATGTCTCCGTGACCAAGCGGTGTACAAACCGGACCACCCAAGGTCTGTCACGTGGAAGGTGGAGCTAGCAGGTCTCCTGCGGCTCCAGAGGGCAGGATCTGAACCCATGACTTCACATGGCAAGAAAGGAGATTCCGACTCCACATCAGGAAGTAGTTTTTGAGGGTTAGGGCTGTTCCTCAGTGGGTCAGACTCCCTCGGAAGGCGGCAGGCTCTCCTTCTTGGGAGGTTTTTAAGCAGAGGTCGGGTGGTCACCTGCCAGGGATTCCTCAGCTGCGATTCCTACATTGCAGGGGGTTGGGCTGGATGACCCCTGGGGGTCCCCTTCCAACCCCACAGTTCTCTGACTCCATCCCCTGCCTGAACCCTTGTCTTTGCAGGTGGGCGCCGCTGTGACTGGATGAGGCGCTGGAGAGTCTGGGAGCTCCACCGGGATTATTTCCCTATCAAGGTATGAGAAGGGGGCTGGCAGGGCTCCTGAAGGATGCCCAGGGTCTCTGGAACCCCTGGAGACCAGATCACAGAGAAGGAGGAGGTGGTGGCTGTCAAAGGCTGCTGGCCATGGAATCTGCGCATGCCCACCAATGGAAAGCGGGGCACGCCTCTGAATGTGACATTCAGGTGTGAGAAGGGGGCTGGCAGGGCGACGGAGGCTGCTGGCTGAGTATATTTCAGGGTCCAAATGCCAAAGGCCTCGCCCCTCTTGCCTTGCAGCTGGTGAAGACGGCTGAGCTGCCCCCGACGCGGAACTACGTCCTGGGCTCCCACCCCCACGGGATCATCTGCGCGGGGGCCTTTTCCGCCTTCTGCACCGAGGCCACGGGCTTCCCCCGCGCCTTCCCAGGCCTCCGCCCCAGCCTGGCCGCCCTCGCAGGGCTGTTCCGCGTTCCCGTCTACCGGGACTACCTGATGAGCTTAGGTGAGGCCAACGGGGCGAGGAATGGAGAAGGAAGGGGGGCAAGGGAAGTCCTTAGGAACATGACACATGGAGTCCACAGGCGGCTGAGACGTCCTCTTGTGCTTCTAGCCGGTCGGGGTGGGGAAGTGGGGTGGCCCCTCCCCTCAGGACCACCTTCAAGAACCTGCCTGGCCCATCCAATGGGAGGAACCACCCCCAGACTCAGGAATGCCCTCCCTGAGCCCCTGGGAATAGAATTCCCCAGCAAGAATGCCTGTTTATCCTCCCATTCTTTGCTCCTGTGCAAAAGAAAAGGGGTGTTTGGTTGCGCAAATAATACACGGAATTGACCTGCGCCTCCATGGACAGAATGACTCCCAGGTTGCGCACCTGGTCCTTCGGGGGCATAGTTGCCCCATTCAGGACCAGGGAGTCCCCCACACCAGCCCGCCCCCTGTTTCCCTAAAACAGTACTTCTGTCTGGTCAGGATTCATCCTCAATCTGTTAGCTGCCATCCACCCCTCAACCGCTTCCAGACGCGCTGATCCTTTGCCAGCCACACTTCTGCCCTTTAATACTCACAGAATTTCAGAGTTGGAGGAGAATTGCGAGGGTCCTCTAGTCCAACCCCCTGAAAAGCAAGGAACCTTTGCTTCCTCCCACTTCCAGGGGGTGTCCCGGTCAACAAAAGGTCCCTGGACTTCCTCCTGAGTGGCCCCCCCGGGCACGCGGTGGCCATCGTGGTGGGGGGCGCCTCCGAGTCCCTGGACAGCGCCCCCGGAGAGCAGCGCGTCCGCCTTCACGGGAGAAAGGGCTTCGTGCGCCTGGCGCTGCAACACGGGTAGGGGCACCGAGGGGGCAAGGGGATGTGGGGGGGGGGGCATTGGGTGCAGGTCAGCAATATCTCGGCCTCGTGAGCATGGCAGTGCTTCCTGGTGGATTTTGCCCCAATGAAGCAATTGCGAGGACTGAAGGTCCCTTCCCTTCCTTGCCGTATAATTTTTTATTACCAAATCTTTCATACATTTTCACAGTAACCTTCCTAACAAATAATTCCACTGTTCCATAAGTGGACTCTCCACCCCACTGTGTTTTTACTCAAACCTTTACTACTGCGTTGTATCTTTATCTATTACAAAAAAAATTACAATTATTTTGTCATTTTTCTTCTGCTTTTATCTTGAATCGTTTTCGCGATTTCATTTGACTGTAATATTTTTTAAGTAATCCACAAACGGCCTCCATCCTTCTGTAGAAAGTTCATCATTCTGATCTCTTAATTTTGCTGTGAGCTTTTCCATTTCTGCCTAGTCCATTTACTTCAAAGGCCACTCCTCCTTCGCTGGGACCTTCTCTTTCCCCCAATTATTATTATTTATTACATTATAATAAATATTATAATTTAATATAATTCTGTGAATATAATATTCTAGCTGCTGTTGTCACAAAAATAAATAGGTTAGTCATCTTCTATGCTACATCTCTCCCTATTATGCCTATAAGAAAAGCTCCTGGTCTTTTGGGAACAGACCACTTAAACATTTTCTCCATTTCATTATATATCTTTCCCCAAAAGCCTTTCGCTTTCCTAGGTCTCCACCACATATGGAAGAAAGACCCATCTATCTATTTCTAGCATTTACTTGACACATTTTTATAAATCTTGGTCAGTTTATCTGCCATTAAATACCACGAGTACAGCATTTTAAGATAGTTTTCTCTTAATGTATAACAGGCCGTGAATTCCATATGCGAAGGTCCCTGCCTTCCCCCAGCCTAGCCTCCCTCGCAAGGTTCTTGGGTGGGTTAAAGGCTCTCCCTGACCCGGCATTCCTTCTTCCTCCTCTTCCTCCTCGCAGGGCTGACCTGGTGCCCGTTTACACCTTCGGGGAGAACGACATTTACCGACAGATCCGCTTCCCCGAGGGCAGCTTCGCTCGCCGCTTCCAGCTCGGTTTCAAGCAGCTGATCGGCTTCGCCCCTTGCCTCTTCAGCGGGAGGGGCCTCTTCTCCAGCACCTCTTGGGGGCTCCTGCCCATGGCTGCCCCCCTCACGGTGGTGGGTAAGGACCCACAAGGCTCCCCGTCCCTTCCTTAGCCTCCGCCTCCTGCCCCACAAACACCCCCGACTCACCAACTTGCTTGCAAAGAGCCACAAACTCTTCAGCATCGTACAAAGCGGCAGGTTGTGGTGCTTTCGCCCTCTCTTCGAACTGAATCGGAGACCTGTGGAGTTGAATGGGACCCCCAAGGGTCATCTAGCCCAACCCCTCTGCAGAAATCAAATGAGCAGGCTCGTTTTATGGGGCTTGCTGTGGAGGGAGTGGAGATTGCACACACACACACACACACACACACACACACACACACACACACTTCCTTCTCCTCATCCTTGGGGGTTTCTAAGCAAAGGTTGGTTGGCCACTAATCACGAATTCCTGCATTGCAGAGGGTTGGGCTGGATGACCTTTGGGGTCCCCTCCATTCCTGCACTTAAGCCACCCCTGAAACCCAAGGCCAGAGTGCAAAGCTGCTGGGGTGGGGAGGCCCTGGCTGCCATCGGGTGGGGGCGAGGGGCAGAGCAGACCCCTCCAAACCACCCCTCTTTCTCTCCCTCCTGCAGTGGGGAAGCCTATCCCGGTCCCGCGCCGCCCGCGCCCCACCGAGGACGAGGTGAACAGCTTCCACGCTCTCTACGTCGAGGCCCTGAAGGAGCTCTTCGATGCCCATAAAGAATCCTGCGGCCTCCCGGCCTCCCAGCAGCTCCTCGTCACCTAGAGGGACCCAGACTTGAGCCGAAGCAGCATCAGGGGACGCGAGGTTGTGATGGGGGGAGACACGCGGGAGTCTTTGTTCACCGTTTCCAATAAAAGGCGCCGTGCCTGATGTCTGATTTTGGGTCCCTGGTGCCCGAACCCCCCCTTTTCTGCTTGCCTGCGGAGCCCAAGGCTGGTTGTCTCATTCACACGTGCATTATTAAGGTGAGGTTGGCAGAGCCCGGCAGCCAGAGAAGCAGGCCTTGGCGCTGGATTGAGGGGGCTGCTCACAAGCCCTCCGGGTGAGCGGCCAGGAGCTTGCCTGCCTCCAAGAGAAAAGATCATTCGGACATGCAGGCCAAATTCTTACTTGGAAAACGGGGACCCTGCTCTTGTTGTTGTTGTTGAGTCGTTTAGTTGTGTCCGCCTCTTCGTGGCCCCCTGGACCAGAGCACGCCAGGCCCTCCTGTCTTCCACTGCCTCCCGCAGTTTGGTCAAACTCATGCTGGTAGCTTCGAGAACACTGTCCCACCATCTCGTCCTCCGTCCTCCCCTTCTCCTTGCGCCCTCCATCTTTCCCAACATCAGGGTCTTTTCCAGGGAGTCTTCTCTTCTCCTGAGGTGGCCAAAGTCTTGGAGCCTCAGCTTCAGGATCTGTCCTTCCAGTGAGCACTCAGGGCTGATTTCCTTAAGAATGGATACGTTTGATCTTCTTGCCGTCCATGGGACTCTCAAGAGTCTCCTCGCCCTGCTCTTATGGGCCAGGAAAAAGAAGGAGGGGGAGCTGGGCTTGGGGATCTGTTTGCCCGAGAGGACCCTTCTCTGACTGCAGGAGCAACTCAGGATATGCCTGGGTCGGGTCGGGTGGAGGAAGGGCGGGGTGTGTGTGCCAGGAGTCTCAGGCCAAAGGGGGAGAGGAGAGAGGGTCCACTGTTCAGCCTTCCCCTTTGCCCACCCGTAGACGTACACTCATTGTGTGCCTTCTGTGCATGCCCTGAGGCAACCCCCAGCTTGCACCCTATTGTCGTGAAGAATAGCTTTGGTTCCTCGAGGAATGGAAATCTGGGTATTGCTGGTTGCAGTGAGCAAGTTATCCCCAGAGGTCCTCCTGCCGGTCAGAGAAATAAATGCCAGCAAAAAGCAGCTATTCAGCCCGATCGTCCTTTCATGGTTGCCAAGGTGACTTGAAATCTGGGCATCCCTGGTTGCAGTGCGCCCCGCGAGGCAGAAGCCAGACACGTGCTCTGGCAGGTTACAGAGACCAGTGTTCCCCAAGCTGGCGCCCTCCGGAATTTTTGGACTACAGCTCCCACCAGCGCCCTGGACTGGCACTGGCAACAGAAACTGTCGGAGCCACAAAGGCTGGGGCAAGGTTGGCAGAGGGCAGTGGGTCAGCACAATGGTTTTGAATAGTCGTGCAATTAATTTCTGCTGTTCTGAATTTTATCAGACTGCTGTCTTCCTTAGTGGGTCACACACTCCGACTTAATGGAAGATGCTATTCTGTAGGGCAAGGCAGGGATATGCTAACTTCGACCTTCTTAAGCTCCCCGGAGGAGAGCCAGGGTGAAAAGAGACCGGGAATGAAATAACACGCCTTGTCTCCTTTCGGAGGAGAGCTCAGACAGGTACCCCTTGCCTCACCTGCCTGACAGCAGCCTCCTTATCGCAGACTCACCTGGGGACCAAAGTGCAGGCGGCAGAGGGAGACATCTGCGCTGGAGCCGTTGGCAGGACAACATTTTGTTCAGGGAAGCTTTTAATGTTTAATAGGTTATTGTATTTTAATATTCTGATGGAAGCCGCCCAGAGCGGCCGGGGAAAACCAGCCAGATGGGCGGGGTATAAATTAATAATAATAATAATAATAATAATAATAATAATAATAATAATTGCGACAAGTCACCCCAACTGCTGCTTCCCTCCCCAGGAGGGATGGGCTGAAGGGGAGCAGGTGGGCTTTGGGGCGCAGGTCAGAGGTCACTTGTGCTGGACACACTTGCAGGCGCAGCTCTTGGCTGGAGCCCCGTTGCAAAGACCCTGCTGCCCCCCCAACTCCCCCCACCCCAGGAGGCTGGTCAGGGAGGGAGGCGGCAGAGGCAGCCCCAGCCCCAGGCAGGACAACGTTTTCACTTGCGACAAGAGACGCTGTTTCTTTCTCCCTTTCCCTCCGCGCAGGGCTGACCTGGCGCCCGTTTGCGCCTTCGGGGAGAACTCACTAGCCTCTCTGCTTCCGCGACAGCAGCTTCGTCCGCAGCCGCCAGGTCCGCTTCATCTTCTCCAGCTACTGCTGGTGGATCGTGGCCCACGTCGCCCGCATCACGGTGCTGGGCAAGGACCCGCCAGGCTCCGCATCCCTTCCTCAGCTTCCTGTCTGCCGCCCCGACTCACCCGCCTGCTTGCAAAGACCCGCGAACTCTCCAGCCTCGGGCGAAGCGGCACCTTCGGGCGCGCCTCTCTCTCGCGCGCTGCCTGGCTGCACCAAGCCCCCTGCAACTGAACGGGAGACCCGTGGAGTTGGAAGGGCCCCCCGAGGGTCATCTAGCCCAACCCCCCTGCGAGGCAGGAATCAACCGAGCCGCCTCGTTTTATGGGGCTTGCTATGGAGGGAGCGGCGATTGCACCCCCACACAGGCCCAGACAGAGGGGGGGGGGGCATATGGGCCACTTGGCCCGGGCCTCCGATTCCAAAGGGGGCCTCGGTCAGCGTATTCACAATCGCTAGGAAAGCATTTTTAAATGTAAATACTTAAAATAATCTTTTTCCCTATGTATTTTTAAAAAGCACTATTGTATATCTATACAGTATTTTCCATTTTGTCTTTATATGCAGATACGGTTCAAGCCTTGAAATAAAATTATTTGTCAGCATAACTTTTGTGAAAACTACTTATATACTTACTTATTTATAAGACTTCAGTTATCCCCAGGGTAAAAAAAAAGGGGGGGGCACATTATCTACCTGGCCCGGGCCTCTGCCTGGCTCTGCAAGGCCCTGTGCACACACACACACCCCGTCTTCCTTCTCCTCATCCTTGGAGGTTTCTAAGCAGAGGTTGGGTGGCCACAAATCAAGGGGTTGGGCTAAATGACCCTTGGGGTCCCCTCCATTCCTGCACCTAAGCCACCCCTGAATCCCAAGCCAGGGTGCAAAGCTGCCGGGGTGGGGAGGCCCTGGCTGCCATGGGGTGGGGGCGAGGGGCAGAGCAGACCCCTCCAAACCACCCCTCTTTCTCTCCTTCCTGCAGTGGGGAAGCCTATCCCGGTCCCGCTCCGCCCGCGCCCCACCGAGGACGAGGTGAACAGCTTCCACGCTCTCTACGTCGAGGCCCTGAAGGAGCTCTTTGACGCCCATAAAGAATCCTGCGGCCTCCCGGCCTCCCAGCAGCTCCTCGTCACCTAGAGGGACCCAGACTTGACCCGAAGCAGCATCAGGGGACACAGGGTTGTGATGGGGGGAGACACATGGGAGTCTTTGCCCCCCCCCATCCCCATCTGTACACACAGTTTCCAATAATCAATCAATCAATCAATCTACTTAACTGGCATGCAGAGAGTCCACAAAAGTATATAAGTCAAAGCATAAAATAGGGGGCTGCTTATAAAACGATATTCTTTAAGATAAAACTAAGGCAACAAGAGACATCACCTTGCCGACAAAGGTCCTTATAGTTCAAGCTCTGGTTTCCCCAGTAGTGATGTATGGAAGAGAGAGCTGGACCATAAAGAAGGCTGATGGCCGAAGAATGGATGCTTTTGAATTCTGGTGCTGGAGGAGACTCTTGAGAGTCCCATGGACTGCAAGAAGATCAAACCTCTCATTCTGAAGGAAATCAGCCCTGAGTGCTCACTGGAAGGACAGATCCTGAAGCTGAGGCTCCAAGACTTTGGCCACCTCATGAGAAGAGAAGACTCCCTGGAAAAGACCCTGATGTTGGGAAAGATGGAGGGCACAAGGAGAAGGGGACGACGGAGGACGAGATGGTGGGACAGTGTTCTCGAAGCTACCAGCATGATTTTGACCAAACTGGGGGAGGCAGTGGAAGACAGGAGGGCCTGGCGTGCTCTGGTCCAGGGGGTCACGAAGAGGCGGACACGACTAAACGACTAAACAACAACAACAACCACAAGGCAATAAGGTTAAAAAGTGTCTTTCCTTTATAGCGACGTAGTTTCATAGCATCTCTCAGAAATTTTGCTACCTTTATACTTTCGCTTAAGGCTGTTCCGTAGAAAGGAAACCGCGGAGAAGTCAGAGCAATTTCCTTTCTGCACGGGGTTTAGATATTTGCCGTGTGAAAGGTGCAGGGTAATAAAGCACGTGGAACCCTGGTTTCCACCTGCCTTTGTGCCACAACTAAAACGAAGCCTTTCTGGGTGTGGAGTTTGCGGGAATATTCCTTGCAGGGTTGCAGGTGGCGTGAGGTCAAGTCTTGCAAGGGAAAAAGCTCTGCGTTGGTGGGGACGTAAATATGGGTGGGCAACGGGGTGAGGGGTGTGCCAGGAGCCTCTAGCCAAAAGGGCATGGGGGAGCTGGTCTGTGGTTCAGCATCTTGCCCATCCGTTCACGTCGTGTGCACTCTGTGCATGCCCCAAAGCAATCACCGTCTGAGCTTGCACCTTGATAATAATAATAATAAATTTTATTTATACCCCACCCTCCCCTGCCAGAGCCGGGCTCAGGGCGGCTAACACCAGTAAAATTACAGTAAAAATATAACAGGGTGGGGGAAAGCAATTTAAAACACAGGTTAAAATGCAATTTAAAATGCAGTCTCATTTTAAAAGCAGCTCATAGATCAAAACCATAAGGGGAGGGAAAACAGAAGGGTCAGACTGTGCCTTGGCCAAAGGCCTGGTGGAACAGCTCTGTCTTGCAGGCCCTGCGGAAAGATGTCAAGTCCCACAGGGCCCTAGTCTCTTGTGACAGAGCGTTCCACCAGATCGGGGCCAGTACTGAAAAGGCGATGGCCCTAGTTGAGACGAATCTAACCACCTTGTGACTTGAGACCTCCAAAATGTTGTCATTTGTGAACATTAAGGTCCTCCGCGGGGCATACCGGGTGAGGCGGTCCCGTAGGTACGAGGGTCCTAGGCCGTGAAGGGCTTTAAAGGTCAAAAGCAGCACCTTAAATCTGACCCTGTACTCCACCGGGAGCCAGTGCAGCTGGAAAAGCACTGGGTGAATATACTCCCATGGCATTCTGCACCCGCTGGAGTTTCTGGGACAGCTTCAAGGGCAGCCCCGCGTAGAGCGAATTACAGTAGTCAAGCCTGGAGATGACCATCGCATGGATCACTGTGGCCAGGTCGGGGCGGGAAAGGTAAGGGACCAACTGCTTAATATGGCGGAGATGGAAAAATGCCATCTTTGCTGTGGCTGCAACCTGCGCCTCCATGGAAAGGGAGGCGTCGAAGGTTACACCCAAACTCTTGCCTGAACAATTGCTTTGGTTCCGTGGCTGGAACGAGACCCACGTGGAGCCCCTAACCACCCCACCCGCGATGCATGCACAAGGCAGCAGAGGGCGCTGAAATGGGTCTAGAGTGTGTGTGAACGGGGAGACACGTGTATTGTGGTGGGGAGCTGCATTGCGCAGCCCTGCCACGCAGATCCACGCCCTCTCGGCCGCCTTTGCAGGAGGCGCTCAGCCCCTGCGCAGGATTTCTGGAGGGTTAGGATGCGAGAGCCGCCTTCCTTCCTTCCTTCCCTCTCCGGCGTGCAAAAGCGAGACGATGCGGTTAAAAGAGGCGAGGCTGCTTCGCTCCGGGTGGAAAATGTGGGACGCTTCCTCTCGCTCAAGGGCAGCATCAGGCACCGCTGGGATTCGAACCCAGGATCTCCTGTTTACTAGACAGGCGCTTTAACCAACTAAGCCACGGCGCCGCGCGTTGCCTTCCCACTCGGCGGCCGGAGCTGTTCATGGCAAGGGCGGGGGGAGAGCCGCAAGACCCGGCGCGGGTCGCATCCGGGCGGAGCGGAAGGCGGGAGAACGAAATCCCGGACTGGAGTACTTTCTTGCTGTTCTGTTTTGCGCAGAAGCGCCAGTTCGAGAGAGAGAGAGAGAGAGAGAGAGAGAGAGAGAGAGAGAGAGAGAGAGAGAGAGAGAGAGAGAGAGAGAGAGGATCAATACCGGGGGTGGCGGGAGGGGGGGTGCAGAGGCGAGAGGGACCCCACTCCCGCCTCCAAATCCAGCTCCAAAATAATAATAATAATAATAATAATAATAATAATAATAATAATAATAATAATAATAATAATAATAATAATAATAATAATAATAATAATAATAATAATAATAATAATAATAATTTATTATTTATACCCCGCCTATCTGGCTGAGCTTCCCCAGCCACTCTGAGCGGCTTCCCAAAAAATATTAAAATACTGTAATACATCACACATTATAAGCAATAGATGACATGTCCAAAGGAGTGCCTTCCCCGATGAGGCTGCAATCGGAATATTGGGGGCAACGGAGGGAATGCAGGGGAAATGCCAGACCTCCCCTCCCCTCCCCCCCCCCATACACCCCGGCCTGCCTTTTGCTTCGCTGTGGAGCAATCTCAAAGGGATCCTTTAGCTGCGCCCCCTCTCCTGCCGGGGGTTGGGCTGGATGACCTTTGGGGGTCCCTTTTGCGATTCGCCGCGGGGCTGCGAGGTGGGGGGGATGCTGCCCGCTGGGTTAATTGACGCCCCCTTCTTCCCCTCTCCTCCACCCCCCCTTGCCAGCCCCCCAGCCCCGTCCTCCTCCTTCCACTCCGTTGCATCATTTTAACGAGCGGGAGGCCCCGTGCCAGGCCACACGGGGTGATGCAATGGGGCGCTTGTCGTGGAGGGATGCTTTGTGTGCGCGCAGGGGGGTGAGGGGGGGGGAGGAATGTTCCTGGCTGCTCTTGCCCCCCCCCCTAATGACCTGCCTGCCATCGCCTGCCAAGGGTTGGTTAAGGGGCCACCCACAGGGCGCGGGGTGGGGGGCGCGCCGGCTGCCAGCACCCAAACTCCAGTCGGTTGCCATCCTCCAAAGGGGGGGGGGCACAGATCACACGCAGGGCGGGGTCTGGGAGTCCAAGCCCCGAAGGAAGCTGCGGGGTGGAAGATCTCTTGCGGTTCTGTTCCTTCTCAGCTCCGCAAGGTTGCAAGCTGCAAAGGAGAGAGCGAGAGCGCCTCTGACCATGTGCAGAGTGCTCCCTTTCCACGCATAGGCTTCGAGAGGAGAAGGAGCGCCTCTGACCATGTGCAGAGTGCTCCCTTTCCATGCATAGGCTTCGAGAGGAGAAGGAGCGCCTCTGACCATGTGCAGAGTGCTCCCTTTCCACGCATAGGCTTCAAGAGGAGAAGGAGCGCCTCTGACCACGTGCAGAGTGCTCCCTTTCCACGCATAGGCTTCGAGAGGAGAAGGAGCGCCTCTGACCATGTGTAGAGTCCTCCCTTTCCACGCATAGGCTTCGAGAAGAGAAGGAGCGCCTCTGACCACGTGCAGAGTGCTCCCTTTCCATGCATAGGCTTCGAGAGGAGAAGGAGCGCCTCTGACTATGTGCAGAGTGCTCCCTTTCCACGCATAGGCTTGGAGGCTTGGAGAGGAGAAGGAGCGCCTCTGACCATGTGCCTCTGACCATGTGCAGAGTGCTCCCTTTCCATGCATAGGCTTGGAGGCAGCTGCGAAGGGCGCCGGACGCTTCCTCTTGGAGAGGAGAAGGAGCGCCTCTGACCATGTGCAGAGTGCTCCCTTTCCACGCATAGGCTTCGAGAGGAGAAGCCTCCCTTTCCATGCATAGGCTTGGAGGCAGCTGCGAAGGGCGCCGGACGCTTCCTCTTGGAGAGGAGAAGGAGCGCCTCTGACCATGTGCAGAGTGCTCCCTTTCCATGCATAGGCTTGGAGGCAGCTGCGAAGGGCGCCGGACGCTTCCTCTTGGAGAGGAGAAGGAGCGCCTCTGACCATGTGCAGAGTGCTCCCTTTCCATGCATAGGCTTCGAGAGGAGAAGGAGCGCCTCTAACCATGTGCAGAGTGCTCCCTTTCCACGCATAGGCTTCGAGAGGAGAAGGAGCGCCTCTGACCACGTGCAGAGTGCTCCCTTTCCATGCATAGGCTTCGAGGCAGCTGCGAAGGGCGCCGAACTCCTGTGTTTCCTTCTCAGCTCCCAGCAGAGGAGGAGAGCCTCTGACCATGTGCAGAGACGTCCTCCTCTCTCGCGCAAAGGCTTCGAGGCAGGCAGCGCTCCCGGGCTGAAAAGGAGCAGCGCCTCGGCCGCGTGTCCCCCCCCCCCCCAGGCGCGCAAAAGGAGCCCCCGCTGGGCGCCCGCCGCTCCTGACCCCGACGTGATTCGAACACGCAGCCTTCTGATCTGGAGTCAGACGCGCTACCGTTGCGCCACGAGGTCGGCCGTGCTAGGCGCTCCGGGCAGGTCCTTGCAAGGCGGCGGTGGCGCTTCTCTTCCCAGCCTCTCTCCTCCTCCTCCTCCGGAGCTGGACTCTCCTTCCTTGAGGCGGCAAGAGGCAGAGAGAAGAAGAGAACTGCGGAGTTGGAAGGGACCCCGAGGGTCATCTAGTCCAGCCCCCTTCCAATGCAGGAATCTCAACTAGATGCCATGCAGCCTCCAAGGAAGGAGAGTCCAGCGCCTCTTGTGGCAGTCTGTTCCACCGTCGAACAGCTCTCACGTCTCATTCCTTGTACTTTGACTCCATTGGTTCTGGTCCTCCCCCAGCAGGAAAAAAACGAGCTTGCTCCCTTTAGATATCTGAAGGTGGCTCTTATCTCTCCTCTCAGTCTCCTCTTTCTCGGGCTAAACTTCCCCAGCTCCTTCAACCGTTCCTCATCAGGCTTGGTTCACAGACCCTGGGTCACCTTGTTTGCCCCCCTCCCAGCTTGTCAATATCCTTCTTAAAATGTGGTGCCCAGAACAGGACACAGGACTCTAAATCTGGCCAAGGCAAAACGATGCTTCCAGAGGGATGTATCCGACAGGCAGACTGTTTTAGTTTATCAGTCGATCCAACCCCTGATATGTTTCCAATATCGATCAACTTCCTGCCATTGTTAGATCTGTTTCTCCTCGCGATGATGGATTACCAGTTGAATGCTTTCTGAGTTTCATCGAGCTGGAAGATCACACCAGTGAAAGTATGGCTGAGCAGCTAACACTACTTCCGTGAATTTGAAATAGATTTCAGTAAATGTACAATATTTTGATTGGAAAATATAAGGGCATTCGACAACAAAAATCTGGGAAGGAACAAGCTTGCAAAGTTTATTCCATGTTCTGGACATTCCCCCTAGATCTAGTTGGACCAACCGCAGTTGACCCATGCCTGGATGCAGTGATTGATTGATTGATTGATTGATTGATTTGCAACAATACATGAGCTTTATTGTTTTTTTTCTCAGCTGGGGAAAAAATTTGCTTGTTGAGTTATAAGTTCCTAAACATTTAATCAGACACAAGATGGGAGGTTCAAGCCAACTCTGCCATTGTATGGTTTCTATTATTGTTGAAGCCCTCAAGCATATTTGCTGTGATGAAATTGAGAAAGGAGCTACTAGATGGGAGGCGGAAAATCTTCTGCAAAAAAATGGGAGAATTTGAATTCATTTCCATGCTTCAGATTTCATAAAGTTAGCAAGGCCCATTTTGCAAATTTCACGGAGCACATGTGCAAATATTTACAGCTCACTCTTGCAGTTCGTATCAGACAGGCTGATTTTGATGAAGTTGAACAGCAAGCGACATTTACTCTACCGGATGCAGAATACAAAACTGTCAAAAGAAGGCAGAGAGTACGAAATAAAATCAAAAGAAAGCTGAGACAAGCTTTGAAGCCTCAGACGAACTTTCTGCAAGAGGCAAGTTTAGGGTAAATCCATTTATCCCTAAATAAAAAAATTCCTTCCAGTAGCACCTTAAAGACCAACTAAGTTAGTTCTTGGTATGAGCTTTCGTGTGCATGCACACTTCTTCAGATACGTATCTTCAGATTCGAAGTGGTATCTGAAGAAGTGTGCATGCACACGAAAGCTCATACCAAGAACTAACTTAGTTGGTCTTTAAGGTGCTACTGGAAGGAATTTTTTTATTTTGACTATGGCAGACCAACACGGCTACCTATCTGTAACTGGAACCATTTATCCCTGTCATGGATGCTCTTGTGTCCAACCGAGACAGACGTGCAACGGTGTGAAGGAGGAAAGCTGGCAATTTTTCATTTTTGGTGAACCTGCGAGCAACCAAGGATCGGATTCTTAATGCAAGAATATCCAAAGGCTGTTGACTTTAGTCTAGTCGATGAACTTTTGCACTTCCGCCTGCGCGTCAAACAAGCTCACCTTGAGAAAGAAAATTTCAGCCACCAAGAGGTGTATCCAATAATATTCCTGGAGAAAATTCGGGTGGCGTTTCCAAATGTGGAATTGACATATTGTTCCTGTGTGCTGGTGACAGACTGTTTTGTAGCAGACTAAAAAAGGATTTTTTAAAAAAAAAATTATCTGCGGCCTCATCAAGATCAGTTTTCTGATCTAAGCCTTCTCTGCATAGAAAATGATAAACTGAATTTAATGAAATAATTGATAAGTCTGCATCCAAAAGAGCTCGAAAGAACTTTGAATATAGGGTAGGATTATAATATAGCTGTGATTCCCCCATGAATGCTCTGTGTGACTGTCTTTATTAATTCCATACTTTTATATCGTTATTAAAGGTTGCATATTTACAAACAATATTTTTAATCCACGCTAAAATCTGCTTTCACTGAGTAGATAAAGAGGAGAACGAGGTTTTGCTCAGGGGCTTCCCGGAACAGGTACCTGCTTGCGGACCGTGGGGAGAACAGGAGAGGGGAGAGGGAACGTGGATGCGTAGAGAACAGACTCTGAAGGAGAGCAAGTCTCGAGGTGGAGAGGGAAGGGACCCGCAAGGGCCATCTAGTCCAACCCCTGCCATGTGGCAGTGACCGGGAAGGAAGGAAGGAAGGAAGGAAGGAAGGAAAGGAAGAAAGAAAGAAAGAGAGGAAGGAAGGAAGGAAGGAAGGAAGGAAGGAAGGAAGGGAGGGAGGGAGGGAGGGAGGGAGGGAGGGAGGGAGGGAGGGAGGGAGGGAGGAAGGAAGGAAGGAAGGAAGGAAGGAAGGAAGGAAGGAAGGAAGGAAGGAAGGAAGGAAGGAAGGAAGGGAGAGCACACGGCCGGCACGACAAAGGGCCAAAGTCACCGAGCGAGGAAGGAAGAGCAGGAAAAAAGAGAGGAAACAAGAGCCCGTAGAGGAATGATACGCCAGGTGAGGGCGGAATCAGGCTCCAGCAGATGAGGAAAGGCAGCAGCGGAGGACAGAGGAGTGGAAGAGGAAGCAGAAAGGAGGTCTAGGAATCCCCCGTCACCCGGGGGTCCCGTGTGGTGCTGGCTGGAGAAGGGCCCACCTCCATGCTGCCCCACTTGGGATCGTGGGGTAGTCGGGAAAGGGGCGCCCCTGGAGGCTGGTCTGGAAGTTGCTAGCGGGAGTGCTTCGGGGTGATGCCTTCGGCCACCGCACCGCGCCAGTCCTGGCCTGACCCAGAGGCAGCGCAGGTCTTGCAAGAGAGGGTGCGCGTGCAGAAACGCGCGCGCGTGTGTATGAACCTCCAAGTCACCTGGGAGCGCGCTGGGATCTGCGGGTTTCGAGTCCTGCGCCTCCCGCGAGTTTGTCTAAGACTAACGGTTTGAAAAATTTAATTTATTCAATTTGTATAGCGCCCTCCCTCCGCAGATCTCAGGGCGGATTACAACATAAGAATGCAAGATGAAAAACCCACACAAAATGCAATACCCCCCTTCAAAACCCCTCCCCATCATTTAAAAGGGATGTCAAAGGCTTGGAAGAAGAGGAACTTTTCCGCCTGGCGCCCAAAGGTTGTACAATGAACCTCACTTTTAATTTAAAAGAAAAAGCAGAGGCGAGAAAAAAATCCGCACCCAGACCGGACAGGGAACAGAGCGAGTTTTCAGCTGCGGGGTCTGAGAGGCTCAGGAGAAGCTTCTGAAGGCGACGCCCTCGCTGGGTGGCCGGTCCAAAGCGGCCTCTCCCTCCTGCCTTGCAGCGGGTTGGTCTGGATGACCCCTGGGGGTCCCTTCCAACGCTACAGTCCCGCGATTCCGTCGCGGCTCGTGAGCCTGGCTGCGCGCCTGCTTGTTGCTGTTGGGGGACTCCTCTCTTGCGCGACCTGCCAGGTGCGCTCTGGAGGGGGGGGGGCGCATAACAGGTGCCATGGGGCTAATTCGGGTGGGGTGGGGGCGCCGTCCTTCCAGCGAAGCCTGCGCGGGAGCATGGGGGGAAAGAGGGTCGTGAGCACCGTCTCCTTTCTGGGTCCTCCCCCCGCCCTGCGCCCTTGTCCCCAAATGCCCTCTCTCCCCACTTTCGCCTCCTCCATCCTCGTCTCTGACGTCGGGAGAGAGCCCCCCCCCCACCGCGCCGGAGTGATGAACCCCCCGCCGCCCCGGAGGCCAGGAGAGGGCGGGGCTTCCCGGCGGTGGGCGGGGCTTCTCTCCATCTTTATAGGGGGAGGCGGAGGAGACTTCTCCGCGCGCAGCCTGGGCGAAAAGGGACCGAGGAAGAAGAGGAGGAGGAGGAGGAGGAGGAAGACACACCGACCCAGCCTCGGCTCCCGGCGTCCGCCCGGCTCTCCTTCTCTCCTTGCGCGCAGCAGGTACTGCGGGTTGGGTTGGGGGGGGGGCGCAGCTCACCTCCACCAGCCCAGAATCTCCGCGTCCTTTTTCATTCCGGGAGGGGAAATGAGTTTCTATGGGGCCAGCCATTTTTACGGAGATCGGCCTCAGGGAGGATTTGCGGGAAGGTGCGCTAAAGGGGTCGCCTGGGGAGAATAGATGGGAGGGGGCCTGGGAGCCGCCCTGATCTTTGAGAGGGAGGGGGGCTGAGCGAGGACTTCCTTCCATATTTCTCTCCCCCACCCCCCAGTCTTGCAGGACCCTCCCGGCATTGTCTTCTTCCCGGCTGCCGATGGGAGTTCCCACCCCCCCCCGGTCGAAGTGAGCTGGGAGGGAGACGCGTCAGACGCCCCCATCACTTCCCCACTGCAAAATCTCCTGGGGAGCCGCTCCTGGCTATGCCCCCCCCGCCCCTCTTCTGCCAATTAATGCCCCTCCCGGGAATGGTCCGAGATAAGAGGGGGTCCATTTCCGGCCACCGCCTCCCATCTCCTCAGAGAGAAGCCCCTCCCCGCAGGGGGCCTGGGGCTTTGCCTGGGGAGGGGGCCTGTGGGGGGTGGGGGGAGGCGGCGAACAGCCGGCTCGCCCAGGGATGCTTGGCGGCGGCGTGGATCCCCATTGAATTCTCAGGTGCCCCCCTCCCGCTCCGCTTTCTCTCTCCCCCCCACCCTCCCGCCCCACTTCCAGGGGAGGGGTGGTGTTACATTTCCTTTCTTCGTGCCTGCTATTTATAGGGCTGGGCATGTGACGGGGGAGGGGGGGCGTCATCGGCACAGATGGAGCCCAGAGGGGGGGCGAGGGAGGGAGGGATGGGAGATGGAGGAAGGGTGGCCAGGAAAGATGAAGGAGGAGGAGCGGGGCCTCATTGCTGCCCCCCCACCCCACGTCAGATCTTTGGGGGGTGGGGAGGGCGATGAGGATCTCTCTGCGTTGCTGCAAAGCTCCTGGCTCCCTCCCCGCGCCCCCCCCCCTTCCAGCACCATCTGCTTTATATGGAACTGGTTCAATGCTGGGGAATCGGGGGCGGGGGCGGAGTCTGGTGAGGTGATCGTTTTAATTGGCCCCCCTGGTTAATTTCCATTCCCGTCAGTCTTGGCAGTTCCTGATTAATCCCCGTGAAGATCGATGGGGATTGATTGTGGGGGGTTGGGGAGCGCGGCGCCAGAGGTCACGCCAAGGGTATGGGGGGCGCAGCTTCCCCTCTCCCCACACATATCTCTGCCCCATCGCAGCGTAACCCCACAGGGTCACCCGATGGCCAGGACGCACAAAAGGCGGCCGTTCTTCAGATAAACTGCGGAACTCCCTCCGGCAGGAAGCGCCCTCGCCGGCTGCGAAAGAGGACCAGGCGAATTCAGGGAAGAGGCGGCGGGTTTCCTGCTTCTCGCTCTGTTGCCGGAATCAGATAACGCAGCGAAAGTCTCTGCGCCAGGGCAGCTTCTAGGAATCGCAAGGGGTGGGGGGAGAGCGCCCGAGGGGGCGGGTAGTTGGCCATCCTGAAGACAGGATTCTGCTGGGCCAGACGGGAGCCCTTTGGCCAGTCCAGCGGCGAAGCTCCTTTATTTATTTGTTCATGGAAAGCGGATCTCCTAGACGCCTTTTGAGGACAGAGTGCCACAAAGTGGGTCTGTAGCTGTGCGCGCACACATATAATCAAAGTGGGGCGTGTGGGGTGTTAGGCCAGAGGAAAGGCCTCTGCTGAGGGACATCATTCTGGGGGGTAGTTTGTCCATGAGACCAAGACGGGGTCCAGCGGTCAAGAAGGTGGTTTCTGGATCTGCTGCAGAGGGAAGTGAGGGGCCAGTGGGCCTGATCCTAGGAGGAAAACTCTGGTCCTCAACCTCCGCTGCCTTGTGGGATATCTTCAGGAGAAGAAACTACTCGGGAGTAAACCCTGGACAAATCCACAGTGATGGTTGGAATGTTCCTTGTTCGCCTCCCAGCAGCCCCTGCGGCCAAATCGGTGCCCAATGTCTTGGTCTGCTTTCCTTTGGAGCACACCAGTGAGGCTGAGAGGGGGGGGGGTCTTGTCATCTGGGCAGCCCAGGACCCCCAGACACACGACACACCTTTTGCCCCAGAGAGGTCATTTTGGGGCTGCTAATGCAGCCGTTTGACTTCACCCCTGGAGGCAAACTCCATTGTCTCTCCAGACAGACGGGTGCCGACAATGGTCAAAATCCACGCCCCAGTGTTGTGCCACTGAGGGGGTGTGTGTGTGATGACTCAGTCCAGGCCAGGGTCAGCAACAAAGGGGCGGTCTCTGTGTGGGTTCAGGACCACCCGCAGAGGGCAAACAGCCAAGTTGCCCTCAGAAGATTCTGCAGAGAGACTGGCTGAGTTTCATAAGAGGCCTGGACATTCATTGACTGCCTCCTGGCAGTTAAAAGGCCAGGTCCACCTTTGGCAGCCGTTGTCTCCTTAGGGGCAAAGGGGTTCCCAGCTGTGGAGATGCCACTCTCAGCGCTCTCTCGATCTTATCAGCGCAAAGGAGCCTCTGTGGACCTCAGAGTCTGGCAGTGGAGGTGTCCCTGTGGGGCTCAGGGGAGAAGAGGTAGACAGGCTCCTCCTCAGGAACTGAATTCGTTTGCTTAGCTTATTATTAGTCCCTGTGGGGCCATTGCTGAGAAGGCCCTGCTGCGAGGCTGGCCTGTCTGCTGAATCTCCTTCACTGGCGGGAGGCACTTAAGCAGGCCTGTGATGCAGCTCTCCAGGGGTGCGGTGGGGGCAGGCTTGCATGGGTGCAAGTGCCCCTATAAGTAGCCCATTCCCAAAGCAGACAGCTTTGCCCCTGATGCCCAGAATTGCAGAGAGGCACCTCCTTTGTGTGCCCTTTGCAGGTGAACAGAAATCCTTCCTTCTTGCCGTGTGTCACATGATTCCTTCCAAGGCCAAGACCTGGCAATGAACGCGGTTCTTTGGTTGGTGGTGTTGGAGATGAGAGCATTGGGGGGGGGGGAGAACCTGAGATCTCCCTCACGTGAAGCCCCTCCTGCTGCAGGAGCAAACGGATCCCTCTGACCCACCTGCAGGGAGATGGAAAATATCGGTATTTCGAGTCTTTCCGCCTGGTTTTATATTCCAGGCCTCATTTCTCCCGGGGCCTCTTTCGTCTCCCGGCTGAAGAGGCCTCGAGTTCCGCAGCATGGAATATTCATGATCAGTTGCTGAGGAAACGCGATCCCGGCGTCTCAGGTGCGAGTCCTTACCTGGGTCAAGGGCTTCCGGAGCTCAGGTCCTGCAAGCCGAGGCTGAGCTTGGGTTTCCAGTGTTCCTTGTGGTCACAGGGTGTGCGTCTGTCCTTGCCACAACCCCACAAAATCAGCCCCTCTTCTGCTTGCTGAGGTCCTGGTGTCTTCCTCCTTGACCTCTTCACTCACCACCCCCCTGCCAGCCCCAGAGGTCACAATTTGAGGAGACAGCGAAGCTGCAGTTCTGATTAGAATGATGAATTGTAAAGCTGGAAGGGTCTATGACAGGTGCCCCCCCCAACCTCTCTGCTTCCAAACCTCCAAGGAAGGAGAGTCCACCATTTCCCAAGGGAGTCCATTTGATTGTTGGGTGGTTCTTACCATCAGAACGTTCTTCCTGATGTTTAGTCGGAATCTGCCTTCTTATAGTTTAAACCCCTTGGTTCGGGGGTTCCTGAAGCAGCAGCAAACAAGCTTGCTCCATCTTCCACGAGAAAGTCCTTCAGATGATTGAGGATGGCTCTCATATCATCTCTTAGTCTTCTCTTCTCCAGCCTAAACAGACCCAACTCCCTCAACCGTTCCTCTTCAGGCGTGGGAGATTCTCTGAGTTCCTCTGGCAGAGAGAGGATGGTGTCCATCAGTAAGGGAAGTCATAGTGCTGCTCTCTTCTGCCTTGGTCAGACCCCACCTGGAGTCTTGTGTCTGGTCCTGGGCACCCCAGTTGAAGGATGTTGACAAGCTGGAAGGAGCGCAGAAAAGGACAGACGATGGAAGGTCTGGAAACCAAGCTTTGTGAGGAATGGTTGAAGGAGCTGGGGATGTTTAACTTGGAGAAGAGAAGACGGAGAGTGTGGGATGTGAAACACAAGAGCAGTCAAGTACTATGTTCCTAGAGTGAACATGTTTACACCTGGGGAGGAATGTTTGTCCAGCCAGCAGGTAAACTTCCTGTTTCCTTCTGGACTGGGACAGACTTCCTCTGCATGTGACTAAAGGTGGCCATGGCCTCACCTGTGCAGGTAACGACAAAAACACAGGGCAGGGTAGCCATACATGTATCGAAGAAGCAACATCTGCTTGGCCAAAGATGCTCTCTTGGCCTCCAGCCAAGAGAAGACAAAGGGACTGTCTCCTTATGAGATAGTTTCCAGGTGTGTATTACTTTTCTAAGATAAGTCTGCCTTCTGGGATCCGATTGTGAACAGAATGTGAGTGAGTAAACTCTTTTTATACTTTTATAGAAGACTGCGTCGTGTCTTATCTTTTAGGAGGGAATAAGGGGAAAATACCAGAACAGTTATTCTAGAGGCTTTAGCGAGCCTGAGCAAACGCATCCGCCGTGAGTTTAAAAGGGGGAATGCTACTCTGCTAAATTGTGAACTTGTTAACGCAAGTTGGAAAGGCTATAATCAGACAATATATCCTCTCCTGCATCCCTGAACATTCCCACAGAGAGGTCATCTGAAGGGATGGCACATGGAAAAAGGAGCCAGCTTGCTTTCTCCTGCTCTGGACTGTAGGGCTTCAGTGTTACAAGAAAGGCGATTCTGACTCAACACCTGGAAGAACTTGGAAGACATTAAGACCCGTTTTGACAGTGGAACGGTCTCCCTTGGAAGGTGGTGGACACTCCTTCCTTGGAAGTTTTTAAGCAGAGGTTGGAGGGCCAGCTGGGAGGGAGTCTTTGGTGAGGATTTCTGCATTGTGTGGGGGTTGGACTGGATGACCCTTGGGGTGTCCCAACTGTACAATCAACTATATGAGGGGAGTGGGGAGCTTACATACCCCCAAGACATCATCCCATGGCAGAGTGGTGAAATTGTGTGTGTGTGTGTGTGTGTGTGTGTGTGTGTGTGTGTGTGAGAGAGAGAGAGAGAGAGAGAGAGAGAGAGAGAGAGAGAGATTGGTCTTATGGAAGCATAGACCTTTTTTGTGTTTTTAAAGTCAGCTGGGAGCACTGTTTGCTCCCCATCCCACTCACCCCAAGGCAGACTGAATCAAAATCCCTTCCCTCATTGTCCTGATTTTGTCTCCAAAGCGCCTGGGTTGAGGCCAGAGGCTGCCAGAGCCAGGAGCACCGCCACCACCACCAGTACAACCAGTACCACCAGTTCCCCACCAGTGAGAGCGTCCCTGGGAGCAGATCAGCCAAGTAACAACGACCCGTAAAGCAGAGGTTTCCTTTGTTTTTGTTTCCATCTGGCGTCAAACTTCTCACAAGTGGCTGTAGCAGCGGCGGAACAGGGGGTTCAAGGCATAGCGGCTGACTCTGGGAGGGGGGGCTGTGGGGAAGGGCAGGGGGGCCAGTTCTGGATTTTGGGGGAGGGACAGCGAACAGCACTAGGGCCACATCAATGGGGCTTTTTTCTGCAAGAGTCAGGATTGTAATTTGCTGTGCCTTGAAGAAGAGTCTCCCCTGGGGGGGGGGCATTTCCCCTGACTGCATGTTTTGCTTCCTAATAACATACCTGGGGGGGGGGGCAAACTGTCTACTTGTAAGCCCCTTCTGGGAAAAGGGAAGCCTGGGGGGCACCCCGCTTTCTTAATGCACAACATGGAATGGAACCATCCCCCGACAGTTATCATGGATTTGGCCCACTGGGCATCTTCATTTTTGAGGTGCCAGTGGCAAAATGGGTGGTTCGATAGGACTCGGGTACTGTCTGGAATAAATGGGGTGGGGGACCCTCGCCTAAGTGCAGGAGCTCCGACTTGGTCCCCAGGTTATGGGGATCATGATGTCATATGCCCCACAGCCTCAGAACCCGGCTTCGGGTGGCACCAAAGTTTTGTGGGTGTGCTATAGTTGGCGCCCCCTTCCTAAGCACTTCTTTGATGGGGGGCTGGAGGGCTCTGAAGGCATTTTTCAATTTCTCTTAAGTTCCCACGCTTGGCAAATGTGGGGTGGGGTTGGGGGAGCAAGTTCCTAAGTTGCAGCTGACAACGCACCTACTTCTGAGTAAACCCACTGGAGTTAAGCAAGGGGGGTCGGGCTGTGGCCGGGACACGATAGGATAGGAGCTGTTTGTTCCCTTGACTTAATACTGCTTCCACCAGAAAATTGGGGTGCAGAGCAGGCTAGTCCTTTCCTGGATGAGAAAAGGCTCCCCTGATTTTTTCCTGTGGATCGATGCTCCTTTTGTGGTGGAACAAGGGCTGGGCCATTGCTTCAACTCCCAAAACAAGGGGGAAGGCTGCCTAAATCAACAAGCTGGGTCTTTTCTCCTTCCCACACCCACTCAGGACAGTCCGAAAACTCACTCTGCCCACCCACCTCTGGCCTCTGCAGCCTTCGCCCCTTTCAAATAACACAGAACCCTTCAGATTACGACATTCTCGCTTCCTCTGGTCTGGCTGCAGTTACAGCTGCCCACTTAACCAGCCGGTGTGTGAGAACATTAGAAGATTCAGGGCAGGGAAAAGGTTCAGGCAGCACGTAGCCAAACTATATTTCGGCATAGCTGACAGGCCAACGGAAGAGAAAGTGTTGTCATTTAGAACTTGTGGCTCCCAGTAAGTTTCCGAGCATAATTCAAAGGGTTGGTGCTGACCTTGAAAGCCCTAAACGGCCTCGGTCCAGTATATCTGAAGGAGCGTCTCCACCCCCATCATTCTGCCCGGACGCTGAGGTCCAGAGCCAAGGGCCTTCTGGCAGTTCCCTCCCTGCAAGAAGCCAAGTTACAGGGAACCAGGCAGAGGGCCTTCTCAGTGGTGGCTCCCGCCCTGTGGAACGCCCTCCCACCAGATGTCAAGGAAATAAACAACTACCAGACTTTTATAAGACATCTGAAGGCAGCCCTGTTCAGGGAAGCTTTTAATGTTTAATAGGTTATTGTATTTTAGTGTTTTGTTGGAAGCCGCCCAGAGTGGCCTGGGAAACCCAGCCAGATGGGCGGGGTATAAATAATAAAATATTATTATTATTGTGGACGTCCAATGTTGGATGATTCAGGACAGAGAAAAGCAAGCCCTTCTGCACGCAACTGCGGAACTCCCTGCCACAAGAGGCAATGGGCACCACCAACTTGGATGGCTGCGAAAGAGGAGGAAGCAAATTTACGGAGGAGGAAAGGGCTGTTTCCTGTCTCCACAGTCGGAGGCGGTAAATGATTCTGAATACCAGTGGCTGAAAACCACCTTGGGAGGGGCGGAGAGTGCGGCTCTTGCACTCAGGTCCTGGCTTGGGGGCTTCCCAGTTGAGGCATTGAGTTGTCCCCTGTGAGGGCAGGATGCCAGACTGGTTGTGCTGACATTCTTCTGAAGGTACCCTTCCCTGCCTCTCCCTGGGGGTGGGAAGCTTGCAGGAACGCAGAGAGGCTAGTTCTGCACTGGTTAGATCAGGAGAGTGGCCCCCAGGTTATGGGGGGGGCTCCATGTGGGACACAGGCTCAGCACACCTGATTTGGGGAGGGGAGGGGAGGGTTTTCTGTTGTGACACTTCAGGTAAAATGGATCTTGTTGCCCTGGCGGTGCTTCCAGGGTTACCTGGATTTTTCACCTGACGGGACAATTGGCAGGGAGAGTTTGTGGGGAAGGTGAGAAGGACCGGGAAGAGCACATATCCATATCCCAGCTGAGTCCTGTTCACACGATTTGAGTCTCGTTATTCTGCACAGAGTTGGAAAACCAGAATAATGTGGTGTCCCATCTTAGTTTCCCCAGTAATCCCAGTTTCTGGAGTGGGTGGGTGTCAATGGATGAACATTATACCTCCGTGAAGAGACCTTACCTTTGCTGACCTCACCTTTCGGAAAAACACACTCCCCCCCCTTTCCTTTTACTTTACTTTTTTGCCTTTGAAACGTTTGTTTTTCCTGCAAACACGATTTGGATGCAGCGGCAACAGCGAAGGGTTTGGCTTTGACACACCGGCCTTAAGGAACAAAGGCAGCCCATAATAAGACGTCTGCTTGTTTGTATTTTGTATGCACCCTAAAAAACATTCCGGTCCGGAATGGCATCTTAAGGTGTGGCTCTCTGGAGGGGGAGAAACACGTCTCAAAACAACCAGGTAGAAATAAGAGAAGAGCCACAGAGAGGAACTGAGAGCAGGGCAGAGAAAACAAGATTTTTTTGGGTGGATGGGGAGGAAACATAGTCTAGAAGCTAACCCTCCCCATCACCTCCAAAAGCCCTGTGCACAAGAAATATTTTTGCAGTGTGTGTGAGAGACAGACAGACAGACAGACTGACTGACTGACCAACCCCAGGCAGTGGGGGGCAGAAGCCCAGATGGGTGCAGTGCTAAACATGGCCTGCCCCACATTCCCCCCGCTTGATCTCCCAAGGGGGCAGATTTAGGACAGATACCAGGAAGATTCCTCACGCAGCACTAATTTGACTATGGAACTCCCTCCCACAAGAGCCACCAACTTGGAAAGAGGATCAGACAAATTCATAGAGGAGGAAGAGGAGAAGCCCGTCATGGGCTCAACGGTCTCCCTCCACAGTCAGAGGCAGCAAATGCCAGTCTCTGGAGAGGGGCGAGCTCAGCTCTTGCACTCGGATCCCATAACAGGCACCCGAGAGAACAGGAGGCTGGACAATTCCTGCCTCGCAGGGGGTTGCGCTGGATGACCCTCGGGGTCCCTTCCGACTCTCCAATTCTAGATCCCGCCTGATGCAGCAGGGATCTCAGAACTGTGGAGGTGGAAGGGACCCGAGGGTCCTCCATCCCAACCCCCTCCAGGCCACTGCCAGGCCGGTCCCCTTTTGGATTTGGGACTTGTGGGGGCACGTCTGCCCCTCCCTCCCCAGGCAGCAAAGCGCCTGGGGTACCCCCCTTCCTCGCCCTTCTGTGTCTGTCTAACCGGCTTGTTTTCAGAGGCCCCTGGCGCTTGGGGACCCCCGGCCAGCGCAGAGACCCCCCCCAGGGTGGTTTTCATGGAGGTTTATCTCCCTGCAGCCGCACAAGTCTGTAGCCTCGCGTGTAGACATGAAGCTGGAGAGCCCCAGTGCCGACTCGCAGCTGGAGTTTGTGGTGGCCACCGAGAAGGAGTTCGAGGAGATCCTGGCCATGTCGAAGGGCATCTACGGGGGGCTGGACTACCTCCCCAGCCGCTACCATGCCTGGATCCGGGAGCCCAACCGCACCGTCGTGCTGGCCAAGAAGAACGGAGCTGTGGTGAGAGCGGTGGGGGGGCCGGGCCGGCCAGATGCATCCTCTCCCCCCTCCCAGGGCCCCCACGGTGGTCCCTGGGAGGCTGGGGGGAGAGGACCTCTGCCACCTGGGGGGCTGAAATGGACGGGGGGGGGGAGGTCGTCTTGGTGGGTGCTGCTATGGAGCAACTCGGAGGGCCCAGTCAAGTCGCTGCCTGACAGGATCCTTGCATCGCAGCGGGTTGGGCTGGATGACCACATGGGGTCCCCTTGCAACTCTTACGGTTCTAGCCTTACCGTTGCTGTTTTCCTGCAAGGGAATAGGAACGGCAGTAAGCAGAAGCAAAAAACCCCCAGAGCCTGAAAATGAAATTTAGCAGCGGCTCCTGTGTTGCAGGGTGGGGTTGAACTAGATGACCTTTGGGGGTCCCTTCCAATTCTTTGGTTCCCACGATTCATTGCAGGTTTTTAAGGAGAGGCCAGGTGCTTCAGCTCCTGCACTGCCAGGGTTGGGCTGGAAGACCTTTAGGGGTCCCTCTCAACTCTGCGATTCTGCAAAAAAGGAAAAAGGTGATCTATAACCACAAAACCACCGTGGAGGCGATTCAAATGATATAGTATCTCTCGCAAGCTAGGGATCAATAGGAAAAGAGCCATTGCGCAACCACATGTGAAATAATAGGGTGTGGCGTTCTGGCTGCCTCATCCCGAAATGGATATTGCTGAGTTGGAGAAGGTTCAGAAGAGAGCAGCCAAAGCGATTGAGGGAGATGGAGCGACTCCCCTGTAGAGGGAAGGTTGCTGTGTTTGGGACTTGAGAGAGCAGGCGAGGGAGTTTGTGGAATTATGCAGGGCGAGGAGAAAGTGGAGCGAAAAAGGCTTTCCTCCCTCTCTCCCAACGCAGGAACCAGGGGATCACCCAGGGAATCTGGTGCTGGCGATTCAGGGCAGAGAGAAGGAAGCCGTTTTTCATACAGAGCACAGAGAAACTATGGCCTCCAACTTGGATGGCTTTAAAAGAAATTCATGCCTTCTGGATCCCAGTTACTGGAATCTGCAGGAGGGCATTCGGATCCTGAGTTCGAATTCTGATTGTGGGTTTCCTTTTGGGGCACCTGTTTGGCCCCCAGCTGCTGGACTAGTCGGGCCCCCACTGGCTTGACCCAGCTTCCTCAGGGGTCTCCTGGCCTCCTTGCACCTGGGGGAGGCAAACTGCATTTCCACGGCCCCGATCCAGGCAGATCTTCCGAGGAAGCGCTTGCTCCCGCGATCTTCCGTGCCTTTTGCTCCATAGCAGGGTCCTGAGCAGCCCGAGACCTCCTGGCGCCCCCTCCCACTTCTGTGCCCCTGGTGCCAGCTTCAGGGGGGGCAGATAAAAGGGGTCCTTTGTGGGCCACCCCCCAGATCGCACTCTTCACACATGGCGGGTTTGGGGTGGGGAAGTTGGGGGAGCCTGGAGCTCATGGGTAAGTCTGTTGCACACGCGTGTGTAACGCTGGCACCGCAACTGGACGTGGTTTTCGCACTCGCCCCCTCCTCGTCCGGGGGGGGGGGAGATTTCCAGGAAAGGGGGGAGGAATGGTTGAGAAATGGAGCCAAACTCCATTCAAAATCTGCTACCAGCCGATTCTGCCAATTTAAGTGGGAGCCTAAATCCTACAGGATGGATGCGATTGGACCCCCCCCCCCCAGCCTTAATTGCATTTGGTAAGGACAGTGTGTGTGCGTGGTGGGGGGCACCCCCCCAATTATGGGGTGTTTCCCAAAATCTGCAAATCTCAAACACATACGGGTCATCCTGCATAAAATCTTAGTCTGGACTGTTTGGGGGAGAACTGTAGGCTTATAGCCTTTCTCTCTGTGGGCTGTTAGATGGTGCTATTATTATTATTATTATTATTATTATTATTATTATTATTATTAGGTCCTGAGGAGGCTGTATCCCTCCAAGGCAAGGGTTGGGCATTAAAGCGCTCGCTTGCTGGGGTCACCTGCAGATGGAAAGAGGTGGGCACGCCTTCCATCGCCCCTCCCTCGGCCCAAACCCGCAGGCCGCTTAACGGTGACTCCCGGGCTGGGCTAGATGACCTTTGGGGGATCCCCTCCTGACTGCAATTCCTCCAGTTCCGGTGCCTGGGCGTTCCTCACCCTCTCTCTTTCTCTCTCTCTCTCCCGTCTACTGATGATTTAATGGGATTCTGTTTCCAGCTTCATTCTGGACTTTTCCTTTCTCTCTCTCTCTCTCTCTCTCTCTCTGCCTCCCTATCTCTTTCTCTCTTTCTATTTTTTAAAATAATTTTAATAAAAAGAAAAAAAAACAATGGATAAAAACCGAATGATTTTCGCTGGATTTTATTCACGTAGGTGTGTGGGGGATCAGGCCCCCCGTCCAGGAAGGTGGCGGGGGCTCCCTCGGAGGAACCGTGGAGGGGCTGCTGCAGCGCGGATCCTAAATCCTTACAGTTCGGCCTCAGGACCCAAGTTTCCAAAATAAATGTCTCCCTCTTTCTGTGTCTCTGCTCTTGAGACCCCCGTAGCGTAAAGGGCCCCGTCCAATGGTACTAGTATGATCAGCTTACTCTGTGATCTTCCCTATATATAAATATATATCTATATATATAAACCCCTCTATATGCCTGTATATATATTTTTTTGTTGTTCTCTTTTCGTGTAATTGCTTAAAAATGTATGCCAACGCTTGGCATTTGAACAGTGGTCTCCCCCCACCCCAGACCTCTCTCTCTGCCTCCCTCCTCGCCCAACCCCCCTCACCCGCCCGCCCCCACCTGCCCCCTCCCTCACCTAACTTTGTTTAATTAACGCCACCATTTTTTTCCAATTACAGATTTTTTCAAGATTGTAGGTGACTTGGTGCAGCGCACTCAGGGTTAAACTCTCTGCTCTCTCCCCTCCCCCTCCTCCTCCCCCCACCCTATATCTCCCCCTCCCCTCCCGTCCCCGTCCCCGTCCCCCAACCCAACCCAACAACCAGATTGGGCTCCAGTCGGTCTACATCATTGACGCTGGGGAGACGGCTTTGGTGGAGGGGCTCCGCGTGGCCCCCTGGGAGCGAGGGAAAGGGGTGGCCGGGGTCCTCCAGCGCTTCTGCTCAGAGATGGTCAAGGAGAAGTACCCCGAGGTCAAGGTGTCGCGCTTGACCCGGGACGACAAGCTGGGACCCAAAGACTTCAAGAAGTACCGTGTCATCGCGAAACAGGTGAGGGAGCCGCGTGGACAGAGGTACGCCGTCCCCATGACGGAGCACAGGGAGGGAGGAACTCTGCGCATGCACAGAGACACTGGGGGTCAAGCCTGGCTGGCAGGGGAGCTCCCAGGGCTTGAACCGGGGGACCCAACTTTAAGAGATCGTGGACTTGTAAAGTCGGAATCGTAGGGATGTGAATAGATGCTGAGAGAGCATTACAGATCCTTCCTTCCTTGTGAGTTCAGCAGAGAGCATCCCTTTGCAACTTAGAGAGGCAGGTTTTAGGCCAGGGGTCAGCAAAGCTTTTCAGCAGGGGTCCGGTCCACTGTCCCTCAGACCTTGTGGGGGCCGGACTATATTTTGGGGAAAAAAAATATGCCCCACAAATAACCCGGTGATGCATTTTAAATAAAAGCACACATTCTACTCATGTAAAAACACGCTGATTCCCAAACCGTCTGCAGGCCGGATTTAGAAGGTGATTGGGCCAGATCCGGCCCCCAGGCCTTAGTTTGCCTACCCATGTTTTAGGCTTTTGGTTTAAGCGATCCAGGATTGCTTTAAGGCGGACTGGTTTTTCCTGCTATTTGTCCCTTTTCTCCCCTTAAAATAATAACCGCACACAAACAATCTTGTAAAAAGAGCATTTACAGTCGTACCTTGGTTTTCAAACGCCTTGGTACTCATCTGTTTTGGCTACCGAACGCCACAAACCTGGAAGTGAGTGTTCCGGTTTCCAAACGTTTTTTAGAAGCCGAACGTCTGACGCGGCTTCCATGGCTTCCGATTGAGTGCAAGAAGCTCCTGAAGACAATTGGAAGCCACACCTTGGTTTTCAAACATTTTCCAGATGTTCGAATGGATTCCGTTTGAGAAGCAAGGTACGACTGTCCTCTTGTTGAGGAGTAACTGATACAGCAGCTTTGTTCAGGCCAGCTTAAAATGCTAATTCAGTTTCCAAGACATCCTTCAGTCTAGCTTAAAGCGATGTCTCAGCTTTGGAGCTCAGACCTGCAGATGTTCTTACATGTTGGCTTCTTGGGAAGAGTGATGGAAAAAGAGAAGAAAGAGGATATTCCCAGGCAGGTGGGAGGAGATACCTGGCTATGCCCCCCCCCCGTCAGGGCACAGAGGGGGTGTCTCTCAAAGAGTCCTCTCTACCAAACTTACAGGAAAACTCTGTGAGCTTCAGCGCCCACCATGTGCCCGTCTAACAAACCCGAATCTTAGTTTTGACTGCATTGCATTGTGTCCTTTCCTACTGCATCACGGTGTGGGACGCTGGTTTGACATCAACTAATAGGAAGTGCCTACAGAGGGTGGTGAATACAGCATGAGATATTATGGGCTGTCCCATGAATCTGCTGGATGAAATAGCAGACGATCGTTGCCTCAGGAGAGTGAGGAAAATTCTCAGGGATGATTATTCACACCCTGGACGGCACTTTCTTGATCTCCTGCCCTCGGGCAGAAGATATATAGAAACATGATTAGTCGTGCCAACAGGGTAAAGAACAGCTTCTATCCGTGGGCTGTTAGGCTGCTGAATGAAAAGATAACAACAGGGCAACGGACTTTTGGGTTTGGTGGATGTGCGTCAGTAAACGAGGGGAATGAAGACTAAGAGAGCTGAGGGGGTGCTCATGTAATCTCACTGTATACAAGTTGTACAAGTGACAATCAAGTATTTCAATACCCCACAGGAAGGGAGACCCAGGATCATCTAGTCCAACCCCCTGCAATGCAGAAATGTGCAGCTGGCCAATATGGGGATTGATCCCGCAGCCTTGGCATTATTGGCACCAGGATCTAACCCACACAGCTATCCTGCACTCCTATGACTCCAGGGGCCCGTCCCAGAGTGGAGAGAGGGGTGGTGCTTTCTGAAGAGGCTCAGACGGCCTTCTGTGTCCTTGAACCTGTGTCAAATAGGTTCTGGGGAGCAGCTGCCAGCTGCCCCCCATCCCAAGTGGGTGACTCTGGGCTCTCAAATTTCAGTGGTGCCACAATTTGGCACATCTCGCCTTCCATCATGAGAGCCCTTTGCTGTGGCAGCCTCTCAGCTTAAGAACCCGGTTTGGGCAAAACAGCCGTGCCGCCTCTTCCCATGCGTGTTTCAGGACTGAGGTCAGGCTCCAAGTGGTGGGGAGACTGCAAAGAGAGAGCTGTGGGGTGGGGCTGTGTCTGTCTCTGCAGGTAGAGCTGCCTTCAGTTGACCTATGGTCCTGGGTTGCTTGTGCTCAGATCCGAGAAAGAACTCTCTGATTCCATCTCAGGACCTTTCCAGGTGAGGAGACTGCCTTCTCCTCCATCACAACCTGGTGGAACTTCTCCTCCTTCTGCTGCTCTGAATTCTTCTCCTTCTCCTCCTCCCCTTCCTCTTCCTTCCTCTCTCCAGGGGATCCTGCTGGTGCGCTTTGATGCCCAAGAGCTCCTCTCTCGCCTTGACGCTGTGGTGCTGGCGCTGGCTGAGGCTGGCTTCTGCCTGGAGCCGTCTGAGCTCCTCCTGGAGAGCGAGGTCCCCGAGGTGGTCCTGCAGGAGTCCTTCCAGCGGAAGGTTCTGCCCAACCAGACCATCATCCAAGACTGGCAACCCTTCAAGGCCACCGCCGGCAACCTGGGCCTGCTGATGAAGAAGGACCTCTGCTGGGTGGTCGACCAGAAGGCCCGCCCCACCGTGGCCACGCTCAGCACCCGGCCCTTCCCCATCCCGCTGGGAGAGGACTGGTTCTACCTCAACATTGACGCCTTCGGGCGCGACCTGGCGCACGTCAAGAGCCAGCTGCTCCACCACCTGCGCCTCCAGGTGCCGGCCGCCCAGCAGGGGAAGGTCATGTGCCAGCTCTTCCTGGAGCCGGCCCTGTGGTTAGACATGGCCACCTTCTGCCAATCGGCCCTGGGTCTGGAGCTGGCCAAGGACTACACCGAACAGTACCTGCTGGAGTCCGACATCTGAGGGGTTGGGGGAGGCCAAGGGGGCAGCGGCGGGGAGCTCAGGGGTGGGGGGAAGAGGGAGGAGCGGCGGGGCCCCCTCCTCCCCTCCCTCTCCCCTCCCTCCCCCCTCCTCCACCCCCCCAACTCCCCTGCAACGCAGCACTTTCTGAGCCTTTTAACATTTTATCCTGGAAATACTTGGTTACCCTGACCCAAACCCAGTGCCCCCCCCACCTCCAACCCTGACGTAGACGATGAAACCCCAGTTCTCCCTCCCTTCCCTGGGCAGCAGTTAGCAATGTGGGTGGTTCGGTCCGGGGAGATGGATGGGGCAGCAGCAGAGAAAATGGGGGCGGGGGGCTTGGAGGAGGTTCTCGCCGGAGCGGCTGGCTGGTCCTTGGCAAAGCCTTGCCCACCCCCCACCCCGAGCAGTGGGCACCCATGGGCGAGAGAGAGAGAGCAGGGGGCCTCCGCGGCTGCCTCTGTTTTGAGATAAATAATCAAACAGTCCAGGTCTTAGCGCTGTGGGGAAACCAAGAGAAGTTTGGCCTAGATTCCATTTGCTCTTTGCAGCCCTCGGCTCTGATGATCATGAGCCGCTGAGATTCCACCTGGAACAGATCCCGTCACTGCAAGCTCATCTCTAGGCCCATGAGGGCTAGAAACCTAGCTTTCTTTAAAACGCAGGCTGGGGTTCTCCTGGCCGTTGTGGTGCAGCAGACACTTTTAAGGGAAGCCCATATGAGGTCCTGGGACCACCAGAGAGTCACTGGCTCCTCCCAGACTTTAGTGTGTGTTTTCGGGTGGGGGGCAGCGATAGTCGCACAGCAATAGCCCCTTTCACTTGTGCAGCCCCCCGTCCGCCCCCTTCCTCCCCCCCCCAGCCAGGCGCTTAGCAACAGCTGACATGGTGACGGAGGAGGAGCCCCCCCTTGCAACGGTTGACATGGCAGCGGCTGAGGGAGCCTAGCAACGAGGCTGACGCACGGGGCGGCGCCTGGCAACGGTTGATGTGGCGATGGAGGCCGGTGATGTGATGACTGATGGCAGAAGGCAGCAAGGTCGTCGCGACCTCCCCGGCCCCTGCAGAAGGGACCTTGCAGGGCTTGGCGGACCCCCCCTGTCCCCTCCCCATGATTTTGCCTTGCACTCCCCCCAGCCCCCCACCCCTTTCCCCCTAGCGCCGCTTTCAGACTGACTAACGTGCAATATTAGATTCTTGTAAATGGAGATATATTTATAAATCTATGGTGTGCAAAATGTGTGGGGAGCTTTCTTGCGCTGCGCGTGGCGGCCTGCCTGCCGGATCCCTCGGGGGTCAGAGCTGTCGGGGATCCCAGAACACACACAACACACACACACACCCATACACATCTGCCTGCATTTTCTCCGGTTTGTGGGAAACTGGGATCCTGCTCTCTGTGTGTTGACATATCTGGAGGTGATGCCAAATTTTGAGTAGAGAGACAGTGGAGGGGGGGTTCTATTCTGCCTTGTAGGGGGGCTTAGATGATGATGATGATGATGATTATCAGCTAGCCAGTCACTCCTGGTGGGAGACCCTCCTCTAACCACCTGCCCCTACTAAATGCCTTTGCTTGGCTGTTCTGCCCCATTAGAAATAATGATTAGCAGGTTCTTTAGGAGGGAATTCTCACTCGCTCTCTCACATACGTTCATAGAATCATAGAACTGGAGAGTCGGAAGGGACCTCAGGGGTCATCTAGTCCAACCCCCTGCAATGCAGGAATCTTTTGCCCAACGTGGGGCTCAAACCCCCGACCCAGAATTCCAGAGTCGCCTTGTCTGTCGATTGACCTCTCCATAACGAGACATATTTATTTATACACTGCATTTTCCGCAAACACGTCCTTGCGCATGGGGCGGTTAACACAAAGAAATACAACAGCCTAAAGATAGACGCTCTATATCTACACATTACAAAAAGTATACACGCTTGCCCCCGTTTTTCCCGCTTAAGATTTGCGGTTTCATTTGAAACGTCTTTGGAAGATACAGGACAGTATATCTTGCAACCGCCTTTGGAATAGTGTGTTCAGCTCTGGTGGCCACAGGAGGGGACAGTTGCTCTTGGGCCCCGATCCTGCTCGTGAGTTACCCATAATGGGCCTCTGGTTAGCCCAGGAATTGAATTATCAGCAAGAGAAGAAATTAGAGACTACGGTATTGTTGTTATGGTATGAGAGGCCCCTGAGAGAACGGGCGGCTGGGCCTGGTTCTGCAAGCTCTTCTTAATGTCCTGACGCTTTTGAGCTGTTCTGGGCATCCATTTGTCTCCAGAGACGACGACGTGTTCCTAGAGGAGTGAAACTAAACCAAGGCATTAGCAGCATCGAAGTGGCCTCTCTGGAGTGCAAGCCTGGCCTGTGTGCCAGATGACAAGTCTCTCCCCCCCAGCTGAGGTGGTCCAAAGGAAAGCAGAGCAATCCAGTTTGGCTGCCAGAGTTGCTGGAAGGAGGCAGACAACGCGCCGTCCAACTACCTTAGGGACCCCGCTCGGGATTTGTAGAGAGTTTGCACCTGCGCCCTGTGTGCAAACACAGAATACTTGAATGTAAGTGAAAATACACAGCTCTCCTGGAAGGTCAGGGGGTAAACCCCTCCTCATTTGTGTGTTTCTTTGTCCTGAAAGTCTTGGTTGACCACAAACTTGACATGAGCCAACAGTGTGACGCGGCAGCTAAAAAAGCCAATGCAATTCTGGGCTGCATCAATAGGAGTATAGCATCTAGATCAAGGGAAGTAATAGTGCCACTGTATTCTGCTCTGGTCAGACCTCACCTGGAGTACTGTGTCCAGTTCTGGGCACCACAGTTCAAGAAGGACACTGACAAACTGGAACGTGTCCAGAGGAGGGCAACCAAAATGGTCAAAGGCCTGGAAACGATGCCTTATGAGGAACGGCTAAGGGAGCTGGGCATGTTTAGCCTGGAGAAGAGGAGGTTAAGGGGTGATATGATAGCCATGTTCAAATATATAAAAGGATGTCACATAGAGGAGGGAGAAAGGTTGTTTTCTGCTGCTCCAGAGAAGCGGACACGGAGCAATGGATCCAAACTACAAGAAAGAAGATTCCACCTAAACATTAGGAAGAACTTCCTGACAGTAAGAGCTGTTCAACAGTGGAATTTGCTGCCAAGGAGTGTGGTGGAGTCTCCTACTTTGGAGGTCTTTAAGCAGAGGCTTGACAACCATATGTCAGGAGTGCTCTGATGGTGTTTCCTGCTTGGCAGGGGGTTGGACTCGATGGCCCTTGGGGTCTCTTCCAACTCTAGGATTCTATGATTCTATGAAATCTTAGCAGATTGAAGAACCAGCAAAGAAATTGCTGGGGGTCGGGGGGGCGGGAAGAGTGGAGGAAATGGCTGAAGCACGAATGGCACCCCACTCCCCCCCCCCAAGAGCTTTGATCACCATACTGCTTGGACTGTATTTCTTTTTAACCATCATGCATTTAGAAGACACCTTTAAAGCTCTGTATAGGGAAGTTTTAAGATGTTTGATGGTTTTTATATATGTTGGAATGGGGCCCAGAGTGGCTGGGGGAACCCAGTTAGATGGGAGGAGTACACTGATGATGATGATGACGACGACGATGATGATGGAATAGGACAGGGGTAGGCAACCCAAAAAGCAGAGAAAAAATCACCTTGCTGACAAAGGTCCGTATAGTTCAAGCTCTGGTTTTCCCAGTAGTGATGTATGGAAGTGAGAGCTGGACCATCAAGAAGGCTGGTGGCTGAAGAATGGATGCTTTTGAATTCTGGTGCTGGAGGAGACTCTTGAGAGTCCCATGGACTGCAAGAAGATCCAACCTCTCCATTCTGAAGGAAATCAGCCCTGAGTGCTCACTGGAAGGACAGATCCTGAAGCTGAGGCTCCAAGACTTTGGCCACCTCATGAGAAGAGAAGACTCCCTGGAAAAGACCCTGATGTTGGGAAAGATGGAGGGCATAAGGAGAAGGGGACAGCGGAGGACGAGATGGTGGGACAGTGTTCTTGAAGCTACCAGCATGAGTTTGACCAAACTGCGGGAGGCAGTGGAAGACAGGAGGGCCTGGCGTGCTCTGGTCCAGGGGGTCACGAAGAGGCGGACATGACTAAACGACTAAACCACAACAAAGGCAACCTAAGGCATGGGGTCGGATAAATTGTCCAGTAGCACCTTAGAGACCAACTAAGTTTGTTCTTGGTGTAAGCTTTCGTGTGCATGCACACTTCTTTAGATACACAGGTACTTTGGACCTAATTGTTAATTTCAAGCATATTCAACTGGGCCTATTGTGAAAGCCCCCGGCTTTGCTGATGATGAGCTGCAAGGTTTGGATGCTGAGATTTCACCTGTTATGGATCCCATCTTTGCAAGCTCATCTCTAGGTCCATGATGGCTTATTTGGCAATCACTCGTGGTCTAGTGACTACGGTTTTAACAGGGAGTCCGCAAGTGACTGTGGAGGCCAATTCTGGATCCACACATCCTTCCACAGTGGGGACATGGGTTTCTGGGCAAGAGTTGATCACGGTGTGGATTTGCCAAGTGTGCCTTCCTCTTAGCTCATTTTTCCCTTGTGTCCTGAGTTTGAGTGTCTTCAAAGCCCATGACACCTTTGGTAAAGGCTGTTCTCCAGTTGGGGCACTTGCAGGCCAGTGTTTCCCAGTTGTCAGTGTTCATACTACTTTTGAGGGGGGGGTTGCCCTGAGAGAGGCTTTAACAGTGGCGTAGCGTGGGTTGTCAGCACCTGGGGCAAGGCAAGTAATTTGCGCCCCTAACCCGTGGATTTGCACCCCCTAACCTGTGGATTTGCGCCCCCTAACCCTAACCCCCAGATGTTGCGCCCGGTGCGGCCGGCCCCCCTGCACCCCCCACGCTACGCCACTGGGCTTTAAACCTCTTTTGTTGACCACCAGCATTACACTTTCCATTTTTAAGTTTGGAATAGAGGAGTTGCTTTGGAAGACGATCATCAGGCATCCGCACAACATGACCAGTCCAACGAAGTTGGTGTTGAAGAATCTTTGCTTCAACACTGGTGATCTTTGCTTCTTCCAGGACACTGGCATTAGTTCTCCTGGACGTTGTGGTGCAACAGACACTTTTGAGGGAAGCCCATATGAGGTCCTGGGACCACCAGAGAGTCACTGGCTCTTCCCAGACTTTAGTGTGTGTTTTCGGGTGGGGGGCAGCGATAGTCGCACAGCAATAGCCCCTTTAACTTGTGCAGTCCCCTCCCCCCCCAGCCAGGCGCTTAGCAACAGCTGACATGGTGACGAGGAGGAGCCCCCCCTTGCAACGGTTGACATGGCAGCGGCTGAGGGAGCCTAGCAACGAGGCTGACGCACGGGGCGGCGCCTGGCAACAGTTGACGTGGCGATGGAGGCCGGTGATGTGATGACTGATGGCGGAAGGCAGCAAGGTCGTCGCGACCTCCCCGGCCCCTGCAGAAGGGACCTTGCGGGGCTTGGCGGACCCCCCCTGCCCCCTCCCCATGATCTTGCCTTGCACTCCCCCCAGCCCCCCACCCCTTTCCCCCTAGCGCCGCTTTCAGACTGACTAACGTGCAATATTAGATTCTTGTAAATGGAGATATATTTATAAATCTACGGTGTGCAAAATGTGTGGGGAGATTTCTTGCGCTGCGCGTGGCGGCCTGCCTGCCGGATCCCTTGGGGGTCGGAGCTGACGGGTGACCCCTGAACACCCCCCCCCCAAAAAAAAACACACCTGCCTGCCTTTCCTCTGGTTTGTGGGAAACTGGTATCCTGCTCTGTGTGTGTGAGAGAGACAGGTGGCTGCTATTCTGCCTTGCAGGTGGGCTTAGCTGCACTTAGATGTACAGTACTTTAAGCTGCTCATAGCAGCTGGGAAAACCCAGCCAGATGTGCAGGGTATAAATAATGGGTAGGCAAACTAAGGCCTGGGGCCTGGATCCGGCCCAATCGCCTTCTCAGTCTGGCCCGCAGACGGTCCAGGAATCACCGTGTTTTTACATGAGTAGAATGTGTCCTTTTTTTTTAAAAAAAAAACATCTCTAGATTATTTGTGGGGCATAGGAATTTGTTCATTATTTTTTTCAAAATATAGTCTGGCCCCCCACAAGGTTTGAGGGACAGTGGACCGGCCCCCTGATGAAAAAGTTTGCTGAACCCTGGTATAAATAATAAAATTACTGTATTTTTCCGTGTATAAGATGCCCCCATGTATAAGACGGCCCCTACTTTTGGGGACCCCAAATTTAGAAAATAGGCAAATGCATTATCCATGTATAAGACGCTCCCAGATTTTTAACCTTATTCTGGTGGGAGACCATCCTCTAACTAACTGCCCCTACTAAATGCCTTTGCTTGGCTGTTCTGCCCCATTAGTAATAATGATTAGCAGGTTCTTTAGGAGGGAATTCTCACTCGCTCTCTCACATACGTTCATAGAATCATAGAACTGGAGAGTCGGAAGGGACCTCAGGGGTCATCTAGTCCAACCCCCTACAATGCAGGGATCTTTTGCCCAACGTGGGGCTCAAACCATCAACCCTGAGATGAAGAGTCTCCTGCTCTATCGACTGAGCTCTCCATCATGAGTCATCATGGGGCAAATTTATTTATACATTACATTTTCCGCAAGCGCATGGGGCGGTTAACATAAAGAAATACAACATCCTAAAAATAGAAGCTCTATATCTATGCATGACAAAAAGTATATTATTATTGTTACTTATTAAACTTGCATAATTCTCTTCTTGGGGTGGTTCCCAAGCAGAAATCAGGATAAGAACACAAAATAAGTAATGAAAACAAGAGCAACAGAAACCAATGACGCCCTTGCTCCCACAAACACGTTTTAAAAGGACATAGGATGTTAAGGTATCATTTCACTGCAACATCGTACTTTAAAAAAAAAAAAAAGCAGCACCAAACCTCCAGCTATTAGCAATTAATTTTAACACAAACTCTCACCCCTCTTTCCCTCCTCCTACCCCTGTAATAAAAGCCTGGCCTGAAACAGCGGCAGCTCAGGGCTTGCATCTCGCGGAAGTTTCTCTCTAAAGCATGGGTAGGCAACCTAAGGCCCGGGGGCCAAATCTGGCCCAATCGCCTTCTCAATGCGGCCCGTGGACGGTCTGGGAATCAGGGTGTTTTTACATGAGTAGAATGTGTCCTTTTATTTAAAATGCATCTCTGGGTTATTTGTGGGGCATAGGAATTCATTCATATTCTTTTTTCAAAATATAGACCCACATGGTCTGAAGGACGGTGGACCGGCCCCCTGCTGAAAAAGGTTGCTGACCCCTGGCCTAAAGCACCCAGGGGTGCTCAGACTTCAGGTGTGTCTGTGTGTGTGTGTGTGTGTGTGTGTGTGTGTGTGTGTGATTCCTCTCCCACAGAACCGTCTCAGCCATTCTTAAGATTTATACCCTCCGGGTTCCTCCCGCATCTCCCCAGAGGGCTGTTCCTTGATCTCCACCCTCTGGGAAACAAACCAGGCATCAAAGCGCTGAGTTCTCTGAATTCCTCATCGCCTTAACAGAGATCAGAGGAAAAGTGGGTGGGGAGCAGAGCCCTTGTTTCACATGGATCTCTGGGAATCTGCTGGGGACCCAGATGCCGGCGGAATAGCTGCCCTCTCCTCCGATGTCCTGTGCGACTCACCCCCTTGCGTCCTGTTGCACCTGGAGATTCAACCTGAGCTCCGTCCCACCTGTGTAAGAAAGGAAGCCTGTGCAACAGAGACCTGGGCATCTTTCCATCTGATTTAGCCCAGGGCCTGCCAGGGGAGGAAACCACAGCTCAGCAGCGGAGGAGGGCATTGGGTTTCCACACAGGGAGGGAGTGCCAGGATCGATCCCTGGCAGAACCCCCAGACAAAATCAGGGCTGGGCAGGAAGTGGAGAGAGCAACAAAACACCACCACCACAAACTGGCTTATAAGTATGTAAAGCCAAATTTACCAGAATAATAACGAGAATAGAGATAGACTCATAAACATTCAAGCAATAAACATACTAAGGCGCCATGTGCAAGACAAAGCCTGGAGATACTGTAAACATGGAGTGGATAAATGCACAACTGTATCTTAACAAGTTACATGTGCAATAAACGTTATACAGACTGGATGAATGAACCGTTCAACAAGTCCAATCACAGCACGGCAACCCCGTGCCGCCACAATGGCAAGAGTAGCAGACTGGAGAATATGAAAAAGTTTTCCAAAGCTGTTTTTCAAAGATTGTACTGGATGAGATGTTCTTCAATAGGTCTTGAGTTGGAAACACAAAGCAATTGGGCATTATTATTACTGTCACCACATTTGATACTTTGTGTCTATACTGTGAAGTGGATAGAGACACAGAACTGAAGATTGGAAGGGACCTCCAGGGGTCATCTAGCACAACCCCCTCCGAGGGAGGGATCTCACGTAAGGAAAGACATTTCTCTGGGCTGGATCCGGGGAGCCGCTGCTGGTAGGCTGCCAGTCAGGGTAGGCAATGCTTCCCTGGGTCTGGCCCAGCATCAAAAGCCCTGCCCTGCCTTCCTAGTGAGATGGGAGTGGGCTAGAGTGCCTCTGAGCATGTGGCAGAATGCCTTTTCAGCAGGTGGGCCTTCCTGGCAGGGTACAGGCCTGGCACCTCCAATTTTTTAAAAACAAAGCCCATAGCCTCCCCCCCAAATGGGACCAATGGGAGCTGGTCTCCAACTACAGAGTCCAGAACTGGACACACAACCTATGTCCTGGTAGGTTGTTTAGTCGTTTAGTCATGTCCGCCTCTTCGTAACCCCCTGGACCAGAGCACGCCAGGCTCTCCTGTCTTCCAATGCCTCCCGCAGTTTGGTCAAACTCATGCTGGTAGCTTCAAGAACACTGTCCCACCATCTCGTCCTCCGTCGTCCCCTTCTCCTTGTGCCCTCCATCTTTCCCAACATCAGGGTCTTTTCCAGGGAGTCTCCTCTTCTCATGAGGTGGCCAAAGTCTTGGAGCCTCAGCTTCAGGATCTGTCCTTCCAGTGAGCACTCAGGGCTGATTTCCTTCAGAATGGAGAGGTTTGTTCTTCTTGCAGTCCATGGGACTCTCCAGAGTCTCCTCCAGCACCAGAATTCAAAAGCATCCATTCTTCAGCGATCAGCCTTCTTTATGGTCCAGCTCTCACTTCCATACATCACTACTGGGAAAACCATAGCTTTAACAAAGCCCATGTTGTTGTTGTTTAGACAGATGAGGTCATCAGGCACTCCCATTTCTTTAAGAACTTGCCATAGTTTGCTGTGGTTGACACAGTCAAAGGCTTTGCATAGTCAATGAAGCAGAAGGAGATGTATTTCTGGAACTCTCTAGCTTTCTCCATAATCTAGTGCATGTTTGCAATTTGGTCAACAAAGCCCATAGCCTCCCCCCCAAATGGGACCGATGGGAGCTGGTCTCCAACTACAGAGTCCAGAACTGGACACAGGACTTATGCCTTGGTCAGACCCCACCCAAAATAAGGTGTCAATTGTTATAAGAATTTGTAGGTGATATATATATATATATATATAAAATAAATGTTCATAAATGTACCAAGCAAACACATATATAAATGTAATAAACAACATGTCCAAAACCCACAGGAAAAGTCCTAAAGCCATTTTGACTCTATCAGTTGCCTCTATGAGGTCGAAGGAAACCTCCCCATTGTCTCTGTCCTCACAAATCCGGCCTTAAGGGCACATTTAAGGTGTGAATAGGGCGAGCCTGTAACCTGGCTCAGGAATTATGTATTATCATTACAAAAGAATGGCCAGGCTCCCCCAGGTAATCCAGTCAAGTGACCATTAACAGGTAACCTTCCACGCACTCAGATTTCTGTTGTAGACCACATTTTTTGTGATGTAGGTATGATGTTTCTGGGAGTGATATTAGACTCCAGGGCGGGCAATTTAAAATGTCTATATAAGGGTGGGCACACCTTTGTTCTGGGTCCTCCTCCTATCCTGTGTGTGAAGGGAATTGAACTGTTGCAACAGTTCAATAAAGATCAGGCTTAATAGCTGCTTTGCTTCTCAATATTCTCTGGCTGTCCTCTGTTATTTTCTCCTACCAATAGAGGACCTACAAAAGGACTCTGTACGGGCTCTTGGATACCCCATAAGGGAAAAGGAGCAGTTTTGTTACTTATATCACCAGTTTGGGGCACCTGCGTTTAATATGAGTATTGACAAGCTGGAAGGTGTACAGAGGTAGGCGACCAAGATCATACTCCCCCAACGCTTCTCCGGTGAAAATAGGGACATCCCATTACAATCTCCTCCAACATTTCTCCAGTGAAAAGAGGGGTGTCCTATACCATGCCCCCCCCCCCAATATTTCACCAGTGAAAATCGACACATCCAAAAGCAGCACCTTCCAAGATCAACTCAGAAAATAGAACGGCTTCTGTAATTCTGGGACTGTCCCTGGAAAATCGCAACACGTTGAGGGTCTGCGAGATGATAAACAGTCTGGAAACGAGGCCTTATGAGGAACAGTTGAGGCAGTGGCGGTGTTTAGCCTGGATGAGATGAGAACAAGAGGAGATATGCTAGCTGTCAGGGCCTGGCTGGACGAAGAGGAGGAGGAGGAAGGCTCAGAGCTCAGGGATTGGTGGTGGGACACTGTTGCAGGAATTCATGTACAGATTTGGGGGGGGTTGCCCCTCCAGCAGATCTCATGCACATGCAGCCCACTACCAAAACCAGCACAATCACTTTGGTGACTTGTCCCCACAAAACACTTCATCACAGTTTCTTCCTATCTATTCAAAAGGCCTTTGCTGCACAATACCAAATGTAAGAATTCACTGATCAATGTATCTATGTACTGGCTCACTGAGAAAACTTCAGAAATTCATCTAGACCTGTGAGCTCAGCTCCTCAGCAGCCCCTCTGCCTGAGTGATGATCCCTGGCATCCTGATACCTGGGTGCCAGACAGGTAGCCATTCCAGAAATAGCAAACCCAGATGAAGACAAAAGGGTGGGATGAACTTGGCTGGGAAAGAGGGAAATGTAAAGATCTCTTTTCTTACACTTGATGGGTGTTTGGTGGAGGGCAAGGAGAACCATGGGGCAGGGTCCAGGATGCTCATATTACGGCCACCAGACTTCCCCTTTCATGATGTAACTGTGATGCATGAGTGATGTAGTTTGGGGGGGGGGGGTAACATGGGGATTGTTGTTGTTTAGTTGTTTAGTTGTGTCCGCTTCTTCATGACCCCCTGGATCAGAGCACGCCAGGCACTCCTGTCTTCCACTGCCTCCCGCAGTTTGGTCAAACTCATGCTGGTAGCTTCAAGAACACCGTCCAACCATCTCGTCCTCTGCGGTCCTCTTCTCCTTGTGCCCTCCATCTTTCCCAACATCAGGGTCTTTTCCAGGGAGTCTTCTCTTCTCATGAGGTGGCCAAAGTCTTGGAGGCTCAGCTTCAGGATCTGTCCTTCCAGTGAGCACTCAGGGCTGATTTCCTTCAGAATGGAGAGGTTGGATCTTCTTGCAGTCCATGGGACTCTCAAGAGTCTCCTCCAGCACCAGAATTCAAAAGCATCCATTCTTCGGCGATCACCCCTCTTTATGGTCCAGCTCTCACTTCCATACATCACTACTGGGAAAACCATAGGGGATTAGCAGCTAATAAAAGTTTGGGGGCTCTTTTGTTCGGGGCTTCCATCTTGTTCCACCTTGAGGCAGATGGGAGTCTCGTCGCGACAGTCTTCAATAAAGACCAAGCCTGCTGGCTGCTGTTTTGCTCTGGTATTCCTGGCTGGTGTCCTTGTTTTTTGTCCAAGGGAGCCCTCAGATTTCTCCGTTAACAACACTGAGGTCAGAGGGAGGAGACTGGGAGGAGGTGATGGATGCTGAAGGGACAACTGGGTTTAGTGAGCAGGAAGAGCCTGTGACAGGGAGCTGTTCAGACTCCGAGGATGAAGCAGAGGAGGGGGCTCAAGAGGTTGCTGGAGAATCTCAGGAGTCTCCCTTTCCCTCCTCCTCCCCCATCTCCAAAAATGATAATTGCATCTCGAGTTGTTTCGTGATCTATCATGGTCATTTCTCCCTACCTCTGTTTACTTCCCCTTCTCTATCTCTTGTTCTGCTTTTTGATGGCTGAGAACAACCTTTTAATGTCCTAATCTGTGGAAGGAAGTGATAGGGCTGCGTACCTTCCTCCTTTGAAGTGAGACATTGGGAGTTGTGGGGCTAATGAATAATCTGTACGCAGCTAGTAGCGCATTGGCAGTCAAGCAAACCACACAGGTTAGCTATCTATGAATCGGATGGTGTTGGACATAGTTTTTGAGACACTCATGTACAAACTGATGGCCAAGGGCCCTGGGGGGGGGGTCACTTTGCCACTTCTTGAGGGCTTCCCAGTGGCAAATAAAAGTGCTTGCTTGGTGATGTATATATTGCTTGCTATTTAGAACAGAATCTTTAATCTTCTCACCCACTTGTGTTTTGTATTACTTCTGAATCTCATTAAAAGAGCTGCTTGCGTTTAGCAAGAGAGGGATTGCTTGTCTCAAACATCTGAGAGAGAAGGACCCTTAGGAGGAGCGGAAGGCAGGGAACTTCACTCCTGGCAACTGCTCCATTGGGGGCAAGACCTGCTGGGAAGGGTTGGCAAGACCACCAGGCCGGGATGTATGTTGGCTTCCCTGAATAAAGAGTTACCGTATTTTTCGCTCCATAAGACAAACTTTTTTCTTCCTAAAAAGTAAGGGGAAATGTCTGTGTGTCTTACGGAGCGAATGCGTGGTCCCTGGAGCCGAATTGCCCAGGGGCAAAAAGCAGATCATGGTGGGGGTTTTTTGAAAGAGGGAAGTGGGTGTTGAAACAAAGCCGCTGATCAATTGCCGATTGGGAGTGAGATAAGGGACGCTAGAGATAAAGGAGGCTGCCTGGGAGGGGGAGGTAAAGAGCGAACTTGCAAGGAGAGGAGACAGGAAGACTAAAGCAATGAGGAGAGAAATTAGAAGAAAAGGAGGAGCAAAAAACTGCTCCAGCTAAGGAAAAGACACTAAGGCAAACAAAAGGGAAGGGGGTGTTGAAAGGAAGCAGCTGATCGATAAGCGATTGGAAGGGAGATAAGGGAGGCTAGAGGTAAAGGAGGCTGCCTGGGAGGGGGGAGGTAAAAGCCCATGGATCCTCAGGATTTCAGCATTGGGTCGCCCCAAATTCACCATCAGGTCACACAGCATGTCCATGGCTACAGCCTGCACCAAAAAAACCGCACACCCACTGTTTTGTGGGGCCGCAATGGTGCAAAAACATGGTTACAAAGCATGGATCCACATGGATCCTCAGGAGTTTTGCATTGGGTCACCCCAAAGTCACTGTCAAATCACATGTCTGTGGCCACAGCATGAACCACAAAAATCATACATCCACTGTTTCGTTCAGAATATATTTTCCCTTGATTTCCTCCTTTAAAAACTAGGCGCGTCTTATGGAGCGAAAAATATGGTAACAACTTCACTGATAACAGAGACCTGCTTCCTTTATTGCTGACTCCAGCCCTGACCAGGGTGGGGGGAGCTACTCTGAAGCGGTGGAAGAGCCCTCCCTGCATGAGACACACACCTCACTTGGGAACTTTTGGGGGTCCAGCTATAGCTTAGTGTTGTCCGCACTGGCTGGCAGCAGTGACCTTCCAAGGTTTCAGGGACATGACATTTCGCAGTCCTGCCTGGCTGAACTTGGGGCCTTCTGCTGCATGGAGAATCGCAGAGGTGTAGAGTTGAAGGGGACCCCAAGGGTAATAATAATATTATAATAATAATTCGTTATTTATACCCCGTCCATCTGGCCGGGTTTTCCTAGCCACTGTGGGTGGCTCCCACCAGAATATTAAAAACACGATAAAACATTAAAAGCTTCCCTGAACAGGGCTGCCTTCAGATGTCTTCTAAAAGTCTGGTAGTTGTTGTTCTCTTTGACATCTGGTGGGAGGGCGTTCCACAGGGCGGGTGCCACCACCGAGAAGGCCCTCTGCCTGGTTCCCTGCAACCTTACTTCTTGCAAGGAGGGAACCACCAGAAGACCCTCGGAGCTGGACCTCAGTGTCCGGGTAGAATGATGGGGATGGAGACGCTCCTTCAGATATACTGGGCCTTTGAGGCTGTTTAGGGTTTTCAAGGCCAGCACCAACACCAATGTAGGTCTTTCAATACTGGTGTTATGTGGTCTTGGCAGCCGCTCCCAGTCACCAGTCTAGCTGCCACATTCTGGATTAGTTGTAGTTTCCGGGTCACCTTCAAAGGTAGCCCCACGTAGAGCGCATTGCAGTAGTCCAAGCGGGAGATAACTAGAGCATGCACCACTCTGGTGAGACAATGCAGGAATCACAGCAGGAATCCTGCCTTCAGCCCTTTAACAACCAACTCTTCTTAAATCCAGAAAGCAGCTCTGACACACCAGATGTAAATTCACACCAGCAGACAAAGAAACTTCTCTCAGTCATAGATTACAACCCTCTCAGATATAATTAAGAAAAGGTGGCTTTTGCAGACCCAGTGCCCTGCAGGGCTCTTACAAGGCTTTTGGGCAGTGTCCCCTCCTCATAAGTCACTCACCCCCGTCTGGGTTCCCAGCAGCTGACAGCTTCTCAGTCTCCAGATGCAGAAAGTGGCTTTTTCAGAGCATCAGAGGTTAACTCCATATCTCCAGAGTAAATCTGATAGCCGAGATTTATGCCTGGCTATCACCAATCACCACAAATACCAGATAGCTCAGTTGGTTAGAGCGCGGTGCTGATAACGCCAAGGATGGAGGTTCAATTCCCGTATGGGGCAGCTGCATATTCCTACATTGCAGGGGGTTGGTCTAGATGATCCTCAGGATCCCTCCCACCTCAGCAATTCTATGATTCCATGATCATTGCCTCTGTTGGCAACCTGCAAGCAAAAGACCTTCAGTCCACTGCGTTCCTCAGCTGGAAGCGTGCCGGAATTGCTTGAGTCAAGAAAGTTTTAAATTATCTTTTTTTTATATATAATCATATTTATTAAAATTTCCAATAATAACAGAATAGAAAAAATAGAAAAGATAAAGAAAAGAAAGAAAAAGAAAGACCAATTTTAAACCCTTATTTTCATAACCTTCTTTCTGGGACTCCCTCCTTCCCCTCCCGACTGTATTCCCCTTTCCCTACGTTGGTTCCACAAGTTCTCATTCCTAATTTAAACCTAATATGTTGTACCTATTAGCCAATTTAAATTACAATCCTAACATCACTCCTCATCTTTAACAAAATAAAGCAAAGATTTTCCCCCCAAGATCTGCCCCGTTTCCTTCCACGAATTCCCCCTTTTTTCCCCCAAAACATGTTAAATCAAAATACCAAAGTTATATAGAAAGATAAAAGATAGAAGATAGAAGAAGATTCCAAAAGTTGGTTACATAGCCTTTGGATTCTAGAATTCCCCCTCCCTTCCCCGGTTTGGATTCCCCATGTCCATCAGTCTGTATGTTGTCGGCCTGGAGGTCTCAAGTCCACAGCCAAATTTTCATCTTGCCGGTTTTCTTTAAATTTGCTTGTTTTGATAATGTTTAACTTCAAAAATCCAGTCTAATAGAGGCCTTTAATTTCCCTTGGTCATTGTTGCTCCTCCCATTGTTCTTTCCGTGGCGTAGTTGGTCCTTTGCTCTTTTGTTTCTTACTTTCTCAGGTTTCTGTCTTGTTCAGCTGCAGAACCATTCTTATTCCGAAATCTAGTATCTCTACAGAGGTTTGTTATTCAGGAACAAAAACTTACGTCCAGTTCCTACCTTGCTTCAATAGAAAGATTCTATTGTGTTGTCACCTCTGTAGACAAAACAATATTTCAGTTTTGCTACTTTCCCAGGAGCTAAAACCAGTACACATCCCGGAGTAGTTTTCCACATACGCCACTTGTAATGTCCCAAAGCCCCTCTAGGGGGGTTGCAGTAACTTTGTGTCCTCTAATCCAAAAAGTCAAGTTGTTGTTTCTTCCCCCCCCCCCGACATTTTGTATCCATATTTATGTCCAATTGTAACAAAATTAACCAGCAAAATACTTGTAACAAAGTCCTCTTTGTATTCTCAAGATTTGACAGCTACTTTGACAGCTGTCAAACTCTCCATCTCTCTCCGCCAGGTTCTCCGAATCGCCCCGGTTCCCGGGGGGGGGGGTTGCCTTTTCCCTCTCGCCCTCGACTTTTCTCCTCCAGCACAATTCTTGTAGTATCCCATCGTGGAATTGATATTTTTGTCAGCAATAAACTTCTGAATCGATCTTGGTTTCTCAGTCCTTGTTTTAGCATGTTTACAATCAGGGAGGGGACTGACTTCCTTTTTAGATCCCCCCCCCCCCCGCTCGTGCCGAATCCGAAAAAAATTCCTTTTTTTCTCCTTTTATACCCGGTTACCCAATTACTCACGGGTTGTTGTTAAATGTCCGAATTTCCAATGGAAGAAGCCAGCGCTCTCCGACGAATGGCATGCAGCTGCGCTCGGCAGGGGAAGCGATAGACTCACAGTACCACGCCGCTCCCCGGCACCCGATCCGTAGCCTTTAAAAAGGCTCCTTCACGAGTCGGGAGGGCGCTGATGGTACCAGCCGAGTCCCCATGTCCACGGGCTCCGTGCCCGTGGTTTTTGAGGGTCCCCGCGTCGCCGGCGCGGTAGGACCCAGCCCCTGCCGAGCAGACTCCCTCCAGAGCTCGGAGGGAGTCCGCCATTCGGCGATGGCGCCAACCCGGAAGTCCAAGAAAGTTTTAAATTATCAAGGGAGTTCTGAGTGCTAAGAATTTTTGTTTCCTTATAAAAACCAAAACGTTTTCTCGACAAAAGTGTGGGAAAGGAATGTGTTTTGATAAGAGGTAATGCTGCGAAGATCTTAAGGTATGGCAAATACAGTGGTGCCTCACAAGACGAAAATAATCCGTTCCGCGAGTCTCTTCGTCTAGCGGTTTTTTCGTCTTGCGAAGCAACCCTATTAGCGGCTTAGCGGATTAGCGGTTTAGCGGCTATTAAAGGCTTAGCGGCTAAAAGGCTATTAGCGGCTTAGCGGCTTAGAAAAAGGGAGGGGGAAAGCGAAAAAAAATTGGAACACTTGCAAGACGTTTCCGTCTTGCGAAGCAAGCCCATAGAGAAATTCGTCTTGCGAAGCAGCTCAAAAACGGAAAACCCTTTCGTCTAGCGGGTTTTCCGTCTTGCGAGGCATTCGTCTTGCGGGGCACCACTGTATATCATTGGACATTCCACTCACTGTTGGCATTCTTCAGCAGATGTTTGATGAGCAAACACAATGGATTAGATTTAAGATTTGATGAAATGGGGAATGAAAGCAGACCAGAGAAGGGTGGAAAGTGGAACTAGAGGACACAGAGACTTTGGAGAACAATATGGGTGAAGGATTGCCAGAAGAGGAGGGTGACATGATAAGAGTTGGAATCAACAGAGGGTGAAATGGACAAATCAGGGGTCAGCAAACTTTTTCAGCTGTGGTCCGGTCCACTGTCCCTCAGACCTTGTGGGGGGCTGGACTATATTTTGAAAATAATAATAATGAACAAATTCCTTTGCCCCACAAATAACCCAGAGATGCATTTTAAATAAAAGGACACATTCTACTCATGTAAAAACACGCTGATTCCAGGATTGTCCGTAGGCCGGATTTAGAAGGTGATTGGGCCGGATCCAGCCCCGGGCCTTAGTTTGCCTACCCATGGGATAAATCCTGCACACAGATGTTTAGAGGAAAGAAACAGCCAAATGGCAGAGCTGTGATGTTGGAGGAGTGGAATGAAGCCATGGATGGGGAGGTGAAGGAATAGAGATGAGAGAGAAAGGACTGTGCGTACAATTTGGGGTGAATCCAGAGGGGAAAAGCCATCCCACCTCTGGCGCTTTTCTCGCAAAAAGAATGGAAGAAGCGTAAACGGAAGGAGAAATTCTTTTTAAAAAAATTAGGGTGAAAAACCACCGCAAATACAACAAGCAATGGGATCGGACGGTACGGAACTGGGGTGCAAATTAATGAATACATAACAAGGAAGGAACTATGGGGTAATTTCTCAATATACAGTCACAGCGGAGAGACTCTTGAGCAGACAAAGATGGAAAGACTGGCTAGTGTTTAATATGGAGGGATGGCTGAGGAAGCTGTGTGTTTGATTGGAGGAAAAACTCTTCACAACATCAGCTGCTTCATCCTTGCAATCCAGCACCCACATTCCATTCTGTTTGTTTCCACATTATTTTTCGTGACCAGGAAGCCTTCCTACCTCCATTCCCCCCTTAAAATTAACTCCCCATCCTTCTCCAGTCACTCTGGGGACGGACAAAAGGTCATTTGTGAGTCAGGGCAAATGTATACTGTATCATGTGCTATTGTCTTTGTCCATGGAGTTTTCTTGGCAGGGATACTGGAGTGGCTCACCGGTTCCTGCTCCAGGTGGATCACGTTTGGTCAAAACTCTCCACTATGACCTGTCCATCTTGGGTGGCCCTGCACAGTATAGCTCATAGCTTCTCTGAGTTATTCAAGCCCCTTTGCCACGGCAAGGCAGTGATCCATGAAGGATCACTGCTTTTTGGGAGAAAAGCAATGACAAACCTAGACAGCATCTTAAACAGCAGAGACATCACCTTGCCGACAAAGGTCCGTATAGTGAAAGCTCTGGTTTTCCCAGTAGTGATGTATGGAAGTGAGAGCTGGACCATAAAGAAGGCTGATCGCCGAAGAATGGATGCTTTTGAATTCTGGTGCTGGAGGAGACTCTTGAGAGTCCCATGGACTGCAAGAAGATCCAACCTCTCCATTCTGAAGGAAATCAGCCCTGAGTGCTCCCTGGAAGGACAGATCCTGAAGCTGAGGCTCCAAGACTTGGGCCACCTCAGGAGAAGAGAAGACTCCCTGGAAAAGACCCTGATGTTGGGAAAGATGGAGAGCGCAAGGAGAAGGGGACGACGGAGGACGAGATGGTGGGACAGTGTCCTCGAAGCTACCAGCATGAGTTTGACCAAACTGCGGGAGGCAGTGGAAGACAGGAGTGCCTGGCGTGCTCTGGTCCAGGGGGCCACGAAGACACGACTAAACGAAACAATCATGTGCGGCATTACCCTTCCATCGCCACTAGGTGTCGCACAAGCCACAATTCCAGATCCTCTTCAACTTGAGGAGGAGACCTTTCTTCTAAAATCACGGAATCAGCCTTAAAACTGTAAGTAATTCTTTGCTGGGTGGGACATGCGTGAGTTGGCACCAGAGTCAAGAATAAAAGTACCTCTGGACCAGCCTCCTTAAATTACTTGCATCTTCAGGAAAGGAATTGAAAATAAAAGTGCCTGTATCATAATGCCACAAATATATGTTGTGGCCTCATTTGGAATACTGTGTCCTGTTCTGGTCGCCTCACTTCAAAAAGGATATCGTAGAGTTGGAAAAGGTCCATGAAAGAGCCACCAAAATGACCAAGGGGAGGGAGAGACTTCCCTGGGAGTAAAGGTTGCAGCATTCGGGGACTGTTAGTTTAGAAAAAAGGCGCGTGAGAGGCACGAGGACAGAAGTTTCTAAAATTATTACTGTAATGGAGAAAGTGGAGAGAGGAAAGTTTTCCTCCCTCTCTCATTGCACTGGAACTCGTGGGCTGAGTTATGGAAGCTTTGGGACAGATAAAAGGAAGGGCTTCTTCACACAACAGCCAGTTAATCTGTGGAACTCCCCGCCACAGGAGGAGGCAATGATGGCCACCAACTTGGATGGCTTTAAAAGAGGATTGGGCAAATTCATGGAGGAGGAGAGGGCTGTCGATGGTGTCAGGAGTTCAGCCTACACTCGAGTAGGACCCTGGCAGAGACACATGCCCGACTGGCATGTTCCCTCCCTCCTGGTCGATCGTTCGTGAGCTTCAAAAGCTTTCTTCTGCCTGAACATCACAGCAACCAATGCCAACAGATATCGGCACACTTCGGGATCCGCAGAGTTTGCCCAGTTTGCATAACAGACCTCAGCAACTCAGCATTTTGGCTAATCTACTTTATTTACATATAAACCCACACGGAGCACTGCAACGTGGCTCCCTCTCTAGCATCAAAGAGAAAAAGAACAAAGGACAATAGTCTCACTTCACGGAACACAGGAACACAAACATCCTGTCTCCGTCACTTCTCACTCGGTGGAGTCAAAACATATGCCGTCATGTGATAGACAACAATCCCATGACTGCAATCACGGGCCAGGAATACTAACATCCTCCCCCAAGTCATGATCTGTGTTGCCCGGCCGGCATGTTCCCTCTGCCAGGGTCCTACTCAAATGTAGGCTGAACTCCTGCAAACCATATACAGTGGTAGCTCGGTTTAAGAACAGTCCTGTTTACGAACAATTCGGTTTACGAACTCTGCAAAACTGGAAGTAGTGTCCCGGTTTGAGAACATTACCTCGGTCTAAGAATGGAATCTGAATGGTGGAAGGGCACCGGTGGCGGGAGGCCTCATTAGGGAAAGCGAGCCTCGGTTTAAGAATGGATTCATTTTAAGAACAGACTTCAGGAACGGATTAAGTTTGTAAACTGAGCTACCACTGTATGTGTTTTTACTCTGCTAGAAAAGCTTCACAGCCTGATTTTTGTATTTCTCCCACACACATGCGGTAGGAGGTTTAAATGTTAGCCTACAGATTTAACCCTCAGTCTGTCTCCCATATAATGTGGCTATCCAGTTCCATAGAATTCTAGAGTCTGGAGGGACCCCTAGAGATCATCTAGGCCAACCCTCTGCAACAGCTAAATAATTCTGGACAGATGGCCATCTAGCCTCTGCTTAAAAACCTTCAAAGTAGGAGAGTCCTACCACCTTCTGAGAAAGTCTTCTTTCCTGCTTGGGCCAGACTCAGAAACTTACTCACACGATCTTCATTTCATTTCACTTTTAATTTGTGTTATAAGAATTCTAAGGTCTCAAATATAAAATAAATGCTCATAAATGTACAAGGCAAACACGTCTGAAATGGTGCAGGAGAGCAATCCTGAAGCCATTTTGACTCTCCCAAATTGGCCTCAACTATTTCTCTGCAAGGAGGAAGGAAATGGGAAAGCCCCTCCCTTGTCTTTTGCTTACCTGTCTTAAGGGCATATTTGTGTGTGAACAGAACAGGGTGAGCCTGTGACCTGGATTCAGGGACTAAAGCATTTACCATCACAAAAGAATGGCCGGGCTGCCCAGGTAAAGCAATCAGTGACCATTATCAGGTATCCTGGCAGACAGGATTTCTGCTGTAGGTGCCCACCTTCTGTGATGTATGTATGATGTTTTGGGAGGTGGTCTTGGGTTACAGGGTGGGCAAATAGGGGCTTGCACATCATTGTTCTGGGTCCCCCTCCATCCTCCTGCATGTGAGGGGAACACCCTGTTGCAACAGTTTAATAAAGATCAGGCTTACCAACCGCTTTGCTTCTCAATATTCTCAGGTTGGCCTCTGTTAATTTCTCCTACCAATGGGGAACCCGCTTAAGGACTCTATACGGGTTCTTGGGTACCCCATAAGGGACAAAGGAGGAGGTTTTTCCATATAACATTTGCATACCGTCTTTCTGCATTACCATAGGCAAGGCGACTTACAACAACAATCCGATCTTCTACTAAGGGGTGTATCTATTTCATTTTTAAAGCTGACAGTTCTTGGGAACTAGACGTTTTTACAGGCACCACTGGATTCCTCCTACAAACTGCTCCCATTTCGCTGGTCCTGAGTCACAGGAGAGCAGTTTAAAGGTTACTGCAATATGGAGGATAATCTCTTTGTCTTGGGAAATTATCTCAGGAAGATTCCTCCTTTGGCGCAGGGAGCCTGGCATCTGGGCCGGCCAGAAAGGATAATTCAGCTCCCGGTAGCTGAGTCATCGTCTCAGCCGTTTTGCTGCCATTGTTTCCTGGGCTCTGACTTTCCCTAATCTCTGCCTTTTGTGCAAAGCCTTTTCCAATCTCGTGTTCGCAGCTCCAGAACCTGTTGACTGATATGCAAAGTTTGGGGGGGGGGTGCAGAAGTGATCAAATAGCAGCACAGGAAAAAGGTGGGGGGGCAGAGTTTGGATGTTCACACCTCTGTCTAGTTGTTGTTGTTGTTGTTGTTTTGTTACTTTCCAGTTGCAAATGAATCAGCTATAAAAAAAGAGAACACGAAAATAATAACATCAACAATGACAACAACAGGTTGGTAGAACAGGAGTCTCTTATTAATTTCAGAGTCGTGGGCTTGAGTTCCACTTTTTGGGCAAAAGATTCCTGCACTGCAGCGGGCTGGACTAGATGACCCCATGGGACCCCTTCCAACTCTACAGTTCTCTGATTCTGTCACCAAAACAGGGGGAAATAACCCCATGTTAAAGCTCTGGTTTTCCCAGTAGTGATGTATGGAAGTGAGAGCTGGACCATCAAGAAGACTGATGGCCGAAGAATGGATGCTTTTGAATTGTGGTGCTGGAGGAGACTCTTGAGAGTCCCATGGACTGCAAGAAGATCAAACCTCTCCTTTCTGAAGGAAATCAGCCCTGAGTGCTCACTGGAAGGACAGATCCTGAAGCTGAGGCTCCAAGACTTTGGCCACCTCATGAGAAGAGAAGACTCCCTGGTGTTAACGGAAAAATCTGAGGGCTCTCTTGGGCAAATGAAGACACCGACCAGAGCAAGTCAGAGCAAAACAGCAGCCAGTAGGCTCGGTCTTTATTTAGAAAGACTGTCGCGACAGGACTCCCACCGCCCACAAGGTGAAGCAAGATGGAAGCCCCGAACAAAGGGAGACCCTAGCTTTTATTAGTTACTAATCCCCTTAGCTACACCCTCAGAATTACATCATATTTACATCATGATTATATTAAAATAGGAGGAGTTGGGGAGGAGCTGCACAGGTAACTTGAGTGTCCTGACACCTGGCCGGAGCCTCCTTCCCCCTCCCCACATGAGCCATATTCAAGAACAAAGGAAAAGGGCAAAGTTCCTGCCCCCCTGAGGGGAATCCGGTCACAGTCCTTTGTGAGAGTCCGCGCGGAATACACTATGATATGCAGTTCATTATGTCCCTGATAGCCTTCTGTCTGAGCCCATCACCGATGGCTATCAAGGTTGTCACGTATACCAGGAAGGAACACAGAGTACGTGACTGCTCGGTGAAGGGATTATGGCCGTTTGATATCAGGCCACCCCTTTGATAGTCCTTGCAATATACAGTAGAATAAAAGTGGTCCGGTGAAAATCCGAAATACGGCTGATTTTTAGTGAATTTATAAAGGATATTGTCTTTGAAGTTCAAAACACTTTCGTCTTCAGGAAGCGGCTTGCTACATTTTGATTAGATCAGTCACGGTCAATTGAAGTCGGAAACTTTGTATTGAGAGCTGTCAAGGGTTAGGAAAAGAGCGGCAGTAGCCTGCAGTACCTGCGTGGCCGCCGCAAGGGGCGCTGTTCGGTAATGCTGATTGGCTGAGGCGGGCGCCGATTGACAGCGGAACTCGGTCGGCCGGTCTACCTATAATAAGAATAGGACTGCGCGGAGCGCCATAGCGGGGAGCTGTCAAGCTAGCGCTTCCTTATTTACGGAAGGCTTTAAGGGATGCCCCTCTAAAGGGACGTCCCCAGGGTCAGGAAGGGGAAGATGTGTGCATGTGTGAGTGTGGTGCTTGTGTAACACGTGTCAGTGTGTGTGGGGGGGGGGGTTTTCCGGCGACAGTTCCCCCCTTCGGAGATAAGATTGCGTGGGTAGGGAAACCGCGCAATCCTTTTCTCCGCATAATTAATAGAGGCTTGACATATCATACCTAGAGTCCAGAGTCCGGAGGTGGTGCAAGGCTCCCATCTCGACGGGAGTTGATTGGATTTCTGATGCCGGTGGTCTGTAAATGGTGGTCGATCGCGGACGAAGGATAGGAAGACAAGAGCCACAAGTTTGACAGCACATCGGGAAGCAGTGGATCATGCAGCAGAAGAAAGCAATGCAGATGGCAACAGTGATCAATATTAAGAGGCCGTTCCCCAGAAGTTGTTTTATCCAGGTCGACCCAGGTAGCCAGTTCCAGAGCTGAGTGTCCGACAGGCCTTCGTGTTGGATATCCCTGAGTTTATCGGTCAGTTTGTGGATGTTGTTGAGGTGTCCTGTGATGTTCAAGGTCTGATCTGTGACGTGAGTGCAGCATTCAGTTCCTATGAGGGCACAAACCCCTCCAGTCGAGGCGAGTACGTAGTCCAAAGCAAGGCGGTTCTGGATCGAATTTTGCCTGACCTCTGTTAATTCAGTTAAAATGGATTGGGTAGCTGCATTGGATTCTTCCATAAAGTTTAGCAGTATGTCGGTCAGTTTAAGGATATCGACGTGGTTGGAGCCAGCCCCATAAGCGGGAAAGAGGGCCCGGCCGTAAGTTTCCCCGTTGGCCGCTACATCGGAGAGTTCTGACAAATCTTTTGCTCTCTTGTTGCGCCTCTTTCCGGAGGGAAGTTTTTGGGTAACACGGACCCCAGGTAAAATTAGTCCAAGGTAGCAGGTGCCACGGGAGTGGGGGCTGGCCCATGTATAGCCTCGGTGGCCGCAAATCCAGAACAGCCCCTGCAAGCACGAGTCTATGCGCCCAGTGTGGAAGGTGCGGAAAAAGCACTGGGAGATCGGGGAAGGGTCCCAGGGGTCAGGCAAGTCCATTACACGTTTCCATGCGGACAATAGGGTAGGGTGGATGGAAAGTTTGCCTTGGTGCCATAGGGTAATCTTGCCGCTTAAGGTAATATCAAGGGTGTACTTACAGGTGCTCTCGCCGATAACTTTGTCGTTGCCACTGAATTTCCGGCAGAGGTCGCCTGTTGTGGGTCCCGTCAGGTAGATGTACTGGTGGGTTAAGTTCACGGCGGTCAGGTTCCAGGAGCGTACATCAGCGGAAAGGTGTTGTTCTAAAGTGAGGGGTACTCCAAGGAATGGTATGCCACTGTGGAGGTGTGAAGGAGCGTTGGCGCAGATCCAGCATTCGTTGGCAGTTGTTTGTTTTGCAATTTGGGAGATCAGTTTTAGATAGGAGTTGGAGTGCCAGGTGGACAAGAGGTCGTTGTTGTTGGGGTCTTGGGACGTTGACAGTTCCCCCCTTTGTCGAGGTGCAGTCCCCGCCGGATGAAGGGGGTCTTGGCGCAACAAGTAGGTTAAGTTTGTGGCAAGGCCTCCACATCTCTGGGGGCCGGTGGTATCCCATTCTGCTGTTGGAGGTACGGGGTAGTGCCATCCTTCTAGGTACATTTTGCCGTCCCAATTGGAGGCTAATCCAATATCCCAGACGCAGCAGTACCTTCGGAGGCAGATGCCTTGTAAAATGGTTTGGCGGGGGGTGGAATCTACCCTTTGGCAGTAAAATCCGTGGATCAAACGATCTGTGGGGTGGTTCTGGTCAGTATAGACTGACTCTCCGCCACCGTTGTCGAGGACAGTCCAGTTGAGCGATCGTTGTGGTGTACCATCGGAGAAAAGTACGTAAGAGCCATTGAGGCATTGGGCACGGTTCCAAGGCCCGTCTCTGGTGAGTATGAATTTGCCTAGAGGTCGGAAAGATGGTGAGCGAACAAAGAGTTCCCAGGTTTGGTGTGCGGAGAGGGTCGGTGAAACGGAGTGCCGAAGGAGAACGCGGGTCTCTGGCAAGCAGAATTCGAAATCCCCAAGGCGGTCTAATGTTCCTCTTTTTACCATATCAACGATGCCAAAGTCCAGGTATTTGTATTCAGTTTGTAATCCAGGGCAAGAAGTATGTGTGTTCGTGGAGTTCTGGGAAAAGGTGGTGGTGAAATGGAGGAGGAGTAGGATGGGTATGGTGGTTGTCATAGTAGAGCTGTCAAATGGGGAGCGGCGAGCGGTGAAGCTGTCAAACTGCTGAGCTGTCAAATGGGGAGCGGCGAGCGGTGGAGCTGTCAAACTGCGGAGCTGTCAAATGGGGAGCGGCGAGCGGTGGAGCTGTCAAACTGTAGAGCTGTCAAATGGGGAGCGGTGATACCTTGCGGAGTTTCAGGCGGATGGGGGGCTTATCTTTCTGGCTAGGTGTAGTGATGAGTTCGGAAGACCAAAGTGTTGATGTGAGAGGTGAGTCTGGTCCGGTCTGTTGGGCTCGATTCGTGCCCCGATCTGGTCCGGTCTGTTGGGCTCGATTCGTGCCCCGATCTGGTCCGGTCTGTTGGGCTCGATTCGTGCCCCGATCTGGTCCGGTCTGTTGGGCTCGATTCGTGCCCCGATCTGGTCCGGTCTGCTGGTCCTGCTCGTTGCAGTTGTTGTCGTCTGCTGGTTGGCGTGGGACGTGGTAGGGCGAGTCGTCCGGTGTGGGTTCAGGTGGCAAAGCCGGCTTGCAGCGGGTGTGATGCAACCAGGCTGTCTTTTCCGCTACCTTAACAGAAGTTGGAGTGGTTAAAAGTACTTGGTAGGGGCCCTCCCAGGTGGGCTGTAGGGGTACCTTGTGATATGTTTTTACTAATATCCAGTCCCCTGGTTGATACGGGTGGATGTTTTCATCTAGGGGGATGTTTTGGCTTGAGGCCGCGTATCTGTGGAGGCGAATGAGTTGTCTCTGTAGGTGTATCACATATTGTGTTAAGTCTGACTCGCCTACTTCCAACTCGGATGTTGGAAATTGGGTATTATATACTGGGGAGGGTCTACCAAAGAGTATTTCATAGGGGGATAGGTTTAAGTTTCCTCGGGGACAAGCTCTGAGATTATGTAAAACTAAGGGGAGAGCGTTGATCCACTTGATTCCAGAGTCTTTACAAAGCTTTCCTAGTTGTGACTTTAGCTGTTGATTCATTCTTTCAACCTGGCCTGAGGATGGGGGATGGTATGGAGTGTGCAGTTTCCATTTGATCCCTAGAGCTGTCGCGACTTGTTGAACTATCTCTGAGGTGAAGTGGGAGCCTCTGTCGCTATCTATATGTCTGGGTACCCCGAAGCGTGGTATTATTTCGTGTAGTAGAGTTTTCGCAACCATTTGGGCAGTAGCTCGGCGGGCTGGGAGGCATTCTACCCATCCAGTCAACTGGTCAATGATGACGAGGGCGTGTTTATAGCCTTGACAAGGGGGCAGATCTATGAAATCAATTTGAAGACTTTCAAAAGGGACAAAAGCCCATGGTCTGGCTCCAGGTGGACTTCTGGCAGTATGCTTAGGATTAAAAGTTTGACAAGTGTGACAGTTCTTTACTGCCGTCTTAGCGGCAAGGGCCAGTCCGGGGGCATACCAGCAGCGTTGAACTGAGTCTATAAGCTTGTCTCTTCCCCAGTGAGTACACTGATGGAGAATTCTGACATGCTTGGGTACCCACAGTCTAGGCATTATAAGTCTCTTGTCGGGAAGGTACCAGATGCCATTCTCAAGGATAGCTCCGTGATCTTCCCACCCTTGCCTTTCCTCCGGGGTGGCGGTTTTATACATTAGGTTAAAGTCTATGTCCGATGGAATTTGGGGTCCCTGGAATTCATTATCTGAAGTTAGTGGTTGAAGGGCTGCTTCTTGTGCTGTGTGATCTGCGCAGCGATTTCCTGTGGATACTGGGTCTTTTCCCTTGGTGTGAGCTTTGCAGTGCACTACCGCTATTTCCTCGGGAAGGTGTATGGAATCCATAAGGCGCTGCACTAGGGGCGCATGGGCGATCTTAGTGCCTGCGGCCGTTAGGAAGCCCCTCTGCAACCAGATTTGTCCGGTGGCGTGAACTAAACCGAAGCAGTATTTGGAGTCTGTGTAGATTGTTACCCTCCTTCCTGCTGCTAACTCGCATGCCCGGATTAAAGCGATGAGTTCGGCCGCCTGTGCACTATACTTGGCATGGACAGGGCGCGCTTCCAGGATATCAGTGTCACTAACGACCGCATACCCGCTTTTCCTCTCTCCTCCCACTACTTTCGAGCTCCCGTCAGTGTACAGTACTAGGTGGGGGTTATCTAAAGGGAGATAGTCGAGGTCTCCCCGTGGTTTCTCGGCATGTCGTACTACTTGGCTACAGTCGTGGTGTGGGGTTCCGTCGTCTGGAAGGGGTAGGAGGGTCGCGGGATTGAGGGAATTTACTCTTTTAATGGTTACGTTTGATGGACTTAGGAGGATAGCCTCATATCTATTCAGTCTCTGTATCGTGAACCGTTGGCAGCCTTGTAGGCTAAGAAGGGTGGCCACCGCATGGGGAACGTTTACAGTCAATTCATGTCCCAAAACCGTTTCTTGGGCTTTTTCTAGAAGCAAGGCTGCAGCGGCTACGGCTCTAAGACATCCTACATTTCCGAGTACCGTAGTGTCGAGCTGTAGGCTGTAATAAGCCACAGGTCTGTTCCTCCCCTGGAACGGTTGTGTAAGGACGCCTGAGGCTACCCCTTTGTTTTCGTGGACAAATAGAGAGAAGGGCAGTCTATAATCTGGGAGTCCAAGAGCGGGCGATGACCTTAATTCCCGTTTGATGCATTGGAAGGCTTCGAGTGCCTCTGCAGTCCACTGCAATTGGTCTGGGGCGCTATCATGCGTCATTGCAGTGAGGGGCCGAGTGAACTCGCCATAACGGGGGATCCATGCTCGGCAAAATCCGCTCATTCCAATGAAGCCCCTGAGTTGTCTCTTGGTTTTTGGAAGGGGTAGTCTGGTTATGGCCTCGATTCTATCGGTGGTGAGAGCACGGGTACCTTGTCCGAGGATGTGGCCAAGATATTTTACCTCCTTTTGGCAGTATTGTATCTTCTTTGGGGATACTTTGTGGCCTTTATGTGCTAATATGGTCAGGAGAGTTATAGTATCTGATTTACAGGATTCCAAATCTCGTCCACAGAGTAAGATGTCATCTACATAAAGTCTGATGGCTGAGCCACCCGGAAGGTTCACATCAAGGAGATCTTGGTGTAAGATGGAGGAGAAAATTGCTGGGGACTCTACATATCCCTGGGGTAACCGGGTCCACGTTAATTGGCCTGTTTGCCAGGTAAAGGCAAAAAGAAACTGGCTTTCTGGATCCACGGGGATACTGAAGAAAGCGGAGCAGAGGTCTATTACGGAATAAACTACAGTTCCTTCCGGGATGGTGCTTAAAAGGTGGTGTGGGTTTGCCACCACGGCGTGTCTGGGAATAACGAAGGAATTAATCAATCGAAGGTCTTGCACCAAGCGCCATTTTACGGGGTTGGTATTCGGCTTTTTGACTGGAAGTAGGGGGGTATTACATGGTGAGGCACAGGGAACTAGAACTCCCATTTTTAGAAATTCATCGATCATCGGAGTGAGGCCGTCGATTGCTTCGGGAGGTAGGGGATATTGTTTAGTGCAGGGAAAGGGTAGGTCTTTCCTATAGTTGACTTTTACTGGGGTGGCGGACTTTAGAAGTCCGACGGAGGTTGATTCAGTTCCCCATAGCCAAGAAGGGACACTATTTAGAAGTTCAGGAGGAAGATCAATGGGTTTGTTGTTAGCTTCTTGCAGGACTCCTTGGAAGTTGAATATGGAGTCGTTTGGCATATGTAAGTAAATTCCTTCCTGGCCGCATTGAATAGTAGCATTTAGTTTACATAGCAGATCCCTACCGAGAAGGTTGACTGGGCTGGAGGTTAATAGGAAAGTATGTTTAACTGATAACGGTCCAACGGAGACTTTTGCAGGTTTGGATAAAGGGCAGTTTCGAGGAATCCCATCAAGCCCCATGACGGTCCTAGTTTCTTCGCCCGGGGGCAAATGGCTATTTGTTAAAGTTGAGTAGGTGGCTCCAGTGTCCAGGAGGCAATCGTAGGACTGCCCATCAATTTGCATGGTGCACATGGGGTCGGTGGAGGATAATTGCAAGACCGGGCAGAGGAAAGGGAAGGAGGCGGGATCTGCTTCTAATTGTCAATGTGTCTGATACTCTTCAACCACCATTTCGCGAGTTGGGTTTGCGGGTCGTCCTCCCTGCGCGAAGGGGTTGGCAGCGTCGTGGGGTTGGTTTCGTGGTCGCGGCAGGGGTAGCGAGTGTTCAGCGCTGGGTTGTGTTAGATTTGAGGGTTGGATAGGTCCGTATGGAGGAGTAGGTTCCCTGAATCTGGGGTGGGCATTTTCTGGGTAGTATGGTCTGGGGTTTTTGTACTCGACCTTTCTGGCTCCTGTTCGAAGGGGGCAATTTCTCTTTATGTGCCCTACTTCTTCACAGTGGTAGCAAGTGCGGTCTTCAAAGAGTTCGGACCCCCCTGGTTTAAACCTTTGTTTCGGGGTAGGCATTGCGGCTGCATAAGCTAACACCCTTGGGGAATCAGGTTTTTGGTCTTTCTTTTTTCGTTCATCCCTCGAGTTGAAAACAGACTTTGCGATGGAGAGAATTTCACTTATGGTTTTTCCATCATATCCTAAGTGAGAGTTTAGAGCCTTTCGAATGTCGGCCGTAGCTTGGTCTTTAAAAAACCCTTTTACGATTACCTCGTGTTGAGGGCTCTCCGGATCAATTCCCCCCCAGGTCTTAATGGCGGAGACTAGTCTAGAGTAGTAATCAGAGGGGTGCTCATCTGGTCCTTGAAGGATAGCTTGGACCTTGGTCCAGTTTACTGTTCGCTGTCCCGCAGCTTTAATGCCGTCTAGGATGGCCTTCTTAAAAATTTTTAAACCCCATTTGCCATCCTCTGTGTTATAGTTCCAGTCTGGGTCGTTGATTAGAGTCTGGGCGGTCAGCGGGGCCATGTTGGTGGGGCGATCTGGCTGGTACCCCTCCCGGGCGAGAGCCTCTCCCGCCTTCGCTAATATCTCTCTTTTCTCTGCCTCGTTAAAGAGGGCCCCAAGCAGCATATGCACATCTGCCCAGGTGGGGTTGTGGGTGGAGAAGATGGTGGCCACCTGGCGGTGGCATTTGTCGGGGTCGTCTCTTAGGGAGGGCATCTTGTCGGACCAGTTCATTAGATCCGAGGTAAGGAAGGGCTGGTGAGTAAAGACCATGCGGGGTGGGTCTCCTGCCCTAATGGGGGGTATTGGTAAGGCCCGTAGTGGAAAGGCACCCTCCACCTCTCCGTTTTGCAGATTATCCCTGTTCCTGGTTCTACTGGAGACGGGTCCCTCTCCTCCTTCGGTTAAAAGCTGCCCATTGAGCAGGGGTCCGAGATTTAGATCTAATTGGTCTCTTGTTACGCTGGATGAGCTTGAGGAAGGGTCGGGGGTTGGTTGTATATTTGGCGTGCTTTGGGGAGGTGTAGCGGCTGCAGGGCGCGGTGTATTCTCCCTTGGCCCTGTGCCCCCCCCACCAGCTCCCCCGGCTCCTGTTCTATCCGCCGCCCCGGGTCTTGGTGGTGGAGGTGCTTGAGGTTCGGGGTAGTAAAAGGGGATGAGGGTCCTATCCAGCTGTTCTTCCTGAGCTCTGATCTCATCGTATGGGGGGGGTCCGGTTGTTTTTAAAACAGCCATTTGTCGGACAATTTGTGCTTGCTGCCGTTGAAATAGTTCGCGGGCTTCAGCGAAGGCATTTAGGTAGTACAGCTGCCGGGGCTTTTCATCAGCCAGGTAAGTTTTAAGTGCTTGCATCTTCAGTAAGTTAAAGGAACCGTGGGGCGGCCACCTGGAAGCTGGTTCTAGATGGTGGGTGAAGGCAACCCACGAGGTGTTGCAAAGGTCCCTCAACTTGGACTTCGAAAGTCCCTTCCTCCCCCTCAATTCCTTCCAGTTTAAAAGGACAAATTGGAGGGGGGTGTCAGAGTCCTCCATCTGGCGGGAAGGCTTCGCGAAAGCCTTGTCGCCTGGAGGAGTCCAGTCGGAATGTTTAGAAGCCTGGGCTCCCATTCTTCCTATGTAAGGGTAGGGATAGAAACACGCACACAGGGGAAGAAATGATGGGAAGGGGGGAAAAAAGGAGGGGTAGAAAAAAATTCCTCAGTGTTTGGAATATCTTTGACTATCACAGTTTTCACCTATCTCCAAGTAGCAGTTTCAGGAAACCTTACACGAGAGTACAAACTACAGTCACGGGACTCCTGGCCCGAAAACCTTAACCTCGGGACTCCTGGCCCGAAAACCTTAACCTCGGGACTCCTGGCCCGAAAACCTTAACCCCGGGACTCCTGGCCCGAAAACCTTAACCTCGGGACTCCTGGCCCGAAAACCTTTACCTCGGGACTCCTGGCCCGAAAACCTTAACCTCGGGACTCCTGGCCCGAAAACCTTAACCTTTTCCTTTCGCGCTGCTTCACAGGACTAAACCCTAGTGTGGGGCCCCAAATTGTGTACCACCCACTTTTCTTTCCACGACAGCCTCCTGCCTAGCCTTGTGACTAAGTTCGGAATTCCCTACTGAACGCTTGCGCAGTGCAATGTCAGATCGGGGTCCGAGAAAATTCAAAGGTTGAAAGGAAAACAAACGACCTTGCGTTCTCACGTACCCGGGTCATCCCTAACAAAGGTCGCCAGGCAGGAGGGGCGGCTTCGTTTGCATAGTTAGGATAGGGAAAAGTAAGAGAATATTTGAAAGATGCCTCCGGACAACTCCGGGAGAAGAACGTCAGGAAAATAGTAGAAGAGCCACGCTTTCCCGGACTCAATTCCAAGACGGAAAACGGGGGAGAAAAAGGAGAGAGGGAGAGATTAAGGCGTTCCTGGACGACTCCGAGAGGTTACGCCGGAAAACCAGTAAAAGTACCACGGTTTCCTTGGCCGCTTTCCGAAGGGGAAATCGTGGAGAGAAGGAAAAGTTCCAGAAACGTTCCCGGCCGACTCCGAAGGGCAACGTCAGAAGAGAAAGAAGAAAGTCTGGCTGTCGTGGAGATATTCCCTTTCCAACCCCCCTCCCTCTGTATTTCACTTCAAACCATACTCACGTTCGCAGATGTCCCCCGCAGATCCCGGGATCCTTCCTTAGCCGGCTTTACCTCGCCTTTGCTCTCTCTGGTTGGGCTTCTGGTGACGGTTGATTACCGCCCGCAAAGAGGAGGCAGGGAGAGGAAGAAAAGGATCCCCGGGCTAAGGTTGTCCGGTGGCGCCCGATCCCCTCTATCTCCCCTCTCACCTTTACAGGAGAACCAAGTGTCCCTTCGTGGTCGCCAACTGTTAACGGAAAAATCTGAGGGCTCTCTTGGGCAAATGAAGACACCGACCAGAGCAAGTCAGAGCAAAACAGCAGCCAGTAGGCTCGGTCTTTATTTAGAAAGACTGTCGCGACAGGACTCCCACCGCCCACAAGGTGAAGCAAGATGGAAGCCCCGAACAAAGGGAGACCCTAGCTTTTATTAGTTACTAATCCCCTTAGCTACACCCTCAGAATTACATCATATTTACATCATGATTATATTAAAATAGGAGGAGTTGGGGAGGAGCTGCACAGGTAACTTGAGTGTCCTGACACCTGGCCGGAGCCTCCTTCCCCCTCCCCACATGAGCCATATTCAAGAACAAAGGAAAAGGGCAAAGTTCCTGCCCCCCTGAGGGGAATCCGGTCACAGTCCTTTGTGAGAGTCCGCGCGGAATACACTATGATATGCAGTTCATTATGTCCCTGATAGCCTTCTGTCTGAGCCCATCACCGATGGCTATCAAGGTTGTCACGTATACCAGGAAGGAACACAGAGTACGTGACTGCTCGGTGAAGGGATTATGGCCGTTTGATATCAGGCCACCCCTTTGATAGTCCTTGCAATATACAGTAGAATAAAAGTGGTCCGGTGAAAATCCGAAATACGGCTGATTTTTAGTGAATTTATAAAGGATATTGTCTTTGAAGTTCAAAACACTTTCGTCTTCAGGAAGCGGCTTGCTACATTTTGATTAGATCAGTCACGGTCAATTGAAGTCGGAAACTTTGTATTGAGAGCTGTCAAGGGTTAGGAAAAGAGCGGCAGTAGCCTGCAGTACCTGCGTGGCCGCCGCAAGGGGCGCTGTTCGGTAATGCTGATTGGCTGAGGCGGGCGCCGATTGACAGCGGAACTCGGTCGGCCGGTCTACCTATAATAAGAATAGGACTGCGCGGAGCGCCATAGCGGGGAGCTGTCAAGCTAGCGCTTCCTTATTTACGGAAGGCTTTAAGGGATGCCCCTCTAAAGGGACGTCCCCAGGGTCAGGAAGGGGAAGATGTGTGCATGTGTGAGTGTGGTGCTTGTGTAACACGTGTCAGTGTGTGTGGGGGGGGGGGTTTTCCGGCGACAGTGGAAAAGACCCTGATGTTGGGAAAGATGGAGGGCACAAGGAGAAGGGGACGACAGAGGACGAGATGGTGGGACAGTGTTCTCGAAGCGACCAGCATGAGTTTGACCAAACTGCGGGAGGCAGTGGAAGACAGGAGGGCCTGGCGTGCTCTGGTCCAGGGGGTCACAAAGAGTCGGCCACGACTAAACGACTAAACCACAACAACAACAACCCCTTCTCAGCAAGCGGTGTGGCTGGACCAATGGTGGTGTAGTGGTTAGAACTCCGGACTACAACCTGGGAAGGACCAGGGTTCGAATCCCCACTGAGCCATGAAGCTGACTGGGTGACTTTGGGGGGCTGGCCCCTGCATTGCAGCCTAACCTCTACACCACAGGGGTCTTGTGGGGATTAAATGAGGAGGAACCAGGAAGAACATTCTGATGCTAAGAGTGGTTTGACAGGTGGAAAGGACCTTTGGGAGGTGTAGGATTCTTTTCCCTTGAGGTTTTTGAGCAGAGGTTTGGTGGACATCTGTTTAGCTGAGATTCTTGCGTTGGAGATGGTTGGGCGAGAGGACCCTCAGGTCATCTAGACCAGGGTTTCCCAAACTGGGGCCAAACTGGATATTCCAAGGGGACCACATGTGAAAATTGTGTAAATGGGGGGGCCACAGAACGAGGTGAGGGAAATGAGAAGTGAAGAAGGAAACCCCCTGAAAGTCTGGCTCTCTGCTTGGCCAATGCCCAGTGGATAAGGGGGCCTAACGCTCCTTTTTGCCACATGTGTTTTCCTGGAGCAGTCTTGGTTTGTGTCCCATGGGAGAGGGTGATCGCTGAGGCTCCCGTTTCAACCAGTGGAGCCCGTGATCCAGGACCCCCAGGTCAGGTAAATGGGGTGGTGGGTGGCAATGGGTAGAGCTGGAGCTGCTTGTTGCTGCCGCCAGTGCTGGGCCTGACTCTGCAACCCACCCCAGCGCCTAGTGGATCAGGGCCTTCGGACGTTGTCGAGGGGCGCAGGGCCTAGCTGATTGAGTTTGTCTGGTTAGGGAGCAGGTTTTTGCCAGGAGAGGGGGAACCTCATATCTGTGTTGATTTTTACTTATTCCGGGGGGCAGCTGCCCCCCCTGTCCACACCCATGGGGGGCCACAGGAAGGAAACAAGGTCAGAAGGGAGCCATGCTCGAAAACCTTCCTCTCCTGGGATTCCAGGCAGCACCGGCCTCCCCCATGTCCAAGCCCTCGGAAGGCGGTGGGCGCGCCTTCGCTGGAGATTTCCAAGCCACCTGCCAGGTAAGATCCTCACAGAACTCCAGCCCAGTGGTTGCCATTAATTTGATTTGAATTGATTTTAGAATGAATTGATTCTAGAATGCTGTTACTTTTATTGTTGTTAGCCGCTCTGAGCCCGGCTTCGGCTGGGGAGGGCGGGATATTATTATTGTTATTATTATTATTATTATTATTATTATTATTATTATTATTATTATTAAGCTGCGATTCCTGCATTGCTTGGGGGGGGGCTGGATTAGATGACCCTTAGAGGTGTCCCTTCAAACTCTCCACGTTCTTTGACCTGAGTGACCCACGGGTGGAGCCCGCCTGCCCCACCGGGACTGCTTCCATCCTGCTGTCTCTTCTCAGCGTATTTCCCATTTCCCTCCCCCCGCCCCCGAGCGTTTTTAAAATAAACAAGCAAACATGGTCCGAGCACAACAGGCCCCTGCGAAGGACGCCCCCGCCTCGCACGAAGAAGGATCCTGCAAAGGCCGTGCGGGAGTGATAAGAAGTTATTCGTCACGGAGCGAAAACCGCCGCGTCTGACGGCGTGTCCCTTTGAACGAGGCGCTGGGAGGCGAGAGGATGAAGCGAGGGCCGGGGGGGGGACGGCATCTGCGCAGGAGCAACGGGGCACCGCGCTGCCCCCCCCCGCTTTGAAGAGACTCCTCCGAGTCGGGAGGGGGGGACGCGCGGAGAGGCTTTCGCGAAAGGTGCCTGCGATGGCGTCATAGAGGGCAGGGAGATTAATTGCCAATCAAAGCCCCGGGATGAGCTCAGCATGACAGCCCAGAGGGAGGCAGAGAGAAAGAAGGGGGGGGGAGAGAGAGATCCGTCGCTGCCTCTGCTGCTGAGAGCAGGGGGCACCCAGAGGACAGCAGCAGGACCCCAGCAAAGTCTCTTAGCTAAAGGAGGAGGAGGAGGAGGAGACAAGCTGTCTCCGCAGCGATGCTTCCAGGGACCAGTTGCTAGAAGCCGCAGGAGGGGAGGAAAGGCTCTAGCGCTCGGATCCTGCCCCAGGGTCTCCCCATTTGTGGCATCTACAGTAAGGTTACCAGACGTCCCCGTTTCCCGGGGACAGTCACCGGATTTACAAATCAGTCCCCATACAAAATCCATTGAAGCTGATGTCCTGGATTCATTGACAAAAATCTGGTAACCTTAATCTACAGGATACTGGACTAGGTGGGTGGGTGTTCCCCCCCCCGGGGGGGGGCTGATGCAGCAGGCTGGACCCAGCTCGGGTCGCCCGGATTCAGGACAGGCAAGAGAGGAAGTCAGGCAGCGCAAAGTTAATCTCTGGAACTCCCTTCGGCAGGAGGCAGGTGGGCAGCCAGGCGGCTTTGCAAGGGGGTTAGACAAATGCAGAGAGCAGGCAGGGCTATGAATGGGCAATTAATGGTTGCTAGGCGTTGACAAAGGTCCATATAGTTAAAGCTATGGTTTTCCCAGCAGTGATGTATGGAAGTGAGAGCTGGACCATCAAGAAGGCTGATCGCCGAAGAATGCATGCTTTTGAATTCTGGTGCTGGAGGAGACTCTTGAGAGTCCCATGGACTGCAAGAAGATCAAACCTCTCCATTCTGAAGGAAATCCGCCCTGAGTGCTCACTGGAAGGACAGATCCTGAAGCTGAGGCTCCAATTCTTTGGCCACCTCAGGAGAAGAGAAGACTCCCTGGAAAAGACCCTGATGCTGGGAAAGATGGAGGGCGCAAGGAGAAGGGGACGACAGAGGACGAGATGGTGGGACAGTGTTCTTGAAGCTACAATCGTGAGTTTGGCCAAACTGCGGGAGGCAGTGGAAGACAGGAGTGCCTGGCGTGCTCTGGTCCAGGGGGGTCACGAAGAGGCGGACACGACTCAACAACAACAACCATTGATAGCGATGTCTCATACAAGGAGCAGGAGGAAGACTGGTGCGCTCAGAACCTCCTTCTGGGAGGCCTCTGACTGGTGTTGCTGGGAGCAGGCTTTGAAAGCCACGGTCTCTTTCCTTTCTTAACAAATTGGTTTTCATTAAAGATTTTTTTTGGGTGATCATAGAATCATAGAGGGACCACGAGGGTCATCTAGTCCAACCCCCTGCAATGCAGGAATCTTTTGCCCAACATGGGGCTTGAACCCACAGCCCTGAGATTAAGAGTCTCATGCTCTGCCAACTGAGCTATCCCGGGACACAAAGCAAACAAATAAATAAGGAAAGGCACATGCAGCACCTCCACTTTCAATTAATGAGCCACTATTGTCATAGACATTGGGGTGGAAGAGGGGGAGAGGGGGGAGGGGCCAGGTCCTTCATTTATACGGTCATTTGTTTTCAATGACAGCGGCGCACAGTAGGAGCATGAGAACTAGGCACAGGAAGGACCGATCAGGAGTGGACACAGCCAAGTGGTACCCAAATGTGCAGGGAAACTGCATTGCCGGAAAAGTTGACCAACCTTACAGGGACCAGCAAAGGAACCAAAGAACCGTAGAATTGTAGAGCTGGAGGGGGTCCGAGGGTCATCTAGTCCAACCCCCTGCAGTGCTCGAACTCATGACCCTGGGATTAAGCGTCTCATGCTCTATCAACGGGGGCTATTTGCATGGTTCCCCTTTATCGCATACACAGCACAACAGGACAATGACCTACCGGGCCCCCTCAACAGCATGCGAATCAACATGGCTAATCTGACCAAACAACAATATAATTTATTATTTGTACCCTGCCCATCTGGATGGGTTTCCCCAGCCACTCTGGGCGGCTTCCAACAAAGATTAAAAATACATTAAAATGTCACACAAAAACTTCCCTGAACAGGGCTGCCTTCTAAATGTCAGGTAGTGGTTTATCACTTTGACATCTGCTGGGAGGGCGTTCCACAGGGCAGGTGCCACCACCGAGAAGACCCTCTGCCTGCTTCCCTGTAGCTTTGCTTCTTGCAATGAGGGAACCGCCAGAAGGCCCTCGGCGCTGGACCCCAGTGTCCGGGCATAACGATGGGGGTGGAGACGCTCCTTCAGGGTCTACTGGGCCTTTGAGGCCTTTTAGGGCTTTCAAGGTCAGCACCAACGCTTTGAATTGTGCTCGGAAACGTCCTGGGAGCCAACATCCTCACGCATGCAAGCAAACCACACAGCGACCAACCGGGCCCTGGAGCCTCCAACTCCCCCAAGCCATGGTCTTTGCGCTCTAAGGCAGGGCTGGCCAAGCTGCCTGTTCCCACAAATTGGCCTTTTCTAGGCCACACGACCTGGGATGGAATCCAAGCCAAGTCATTTCCCAGCACCTGTCGCTCTTGGGGTTAAGCCCTGGGGGCCCTGCCCCAGAGCAGCAAGGGCCACAGGTGAGTCTTTTGCTTGCCTGCTCATTAGGCTGCTCACAAGAGGCAGTGTGGCTCTGTGGTTAGAGTGTTGGACTAGGACCAGGGTTCGAATCTCCGTTCAGCCATGAAGCTCACCTTGGGCCAGTCACTGCCTCTCAGTCCTACCTACCTCACAGGGTGGTTGTGGGGATTAAATGAGGAGGGGGGGGACCATGTGGGCTGCCTTGAGCTCCTTGGAGGGAAAGGTGAGATATGCATGCAATAAGAAAATTAAATAGGCCACAGGGGCTGAGGGCCTTCGCTGAATCCACCGGACTCCCCATTTCGCTTGCAATTCTCTCACCGCCATGGAAGCAGAGGGGTTTTTTGCCATCTCCCCACACGGCCAAAGCAGCATCAATGCTTCTCCTGCCACAAAGCCATTAGAGACAGTGATGCTTTCTCATCTTGGGCGTTGCCAGTCAAGCCTGGTCATGCGCTTGTTCTGTGGGATTTCCCGTCAAACTCACAAATGCACGATTGCCAGGCAGGCACACGAGGAGCTGACGCTCATAGAGTTCCTGAATCAATATAGAAAGACTGTGTGAGGCCACTTCCTTGATGCTTTGGCAGGAATGTCTAACAAAGGAGATAATTTTATGTACTTCCTTCCTGCCTGAACTCTCTCTCTCTTCTTTCAAGCCAGCGATGTGAGCAGACACACATGCCTGGGTTCTACCCAGGGCCCAGACTCCATTTTGGAAACTAATTTTGTCTTTTGTAACTTTTTTCACCAACATACTACTTTCATGCATTTGCTGCCTGCACTGAAATGTAAGTAAAACCTTTGTTTAACTTACAAAAATGTGTCCTTCATTTGTAGCAACAAGGACAAAGAGGACCACAAATAAATGGGGATAAAATGTGTAATTTCTAGCTTCCAGTAAGCTGCAAAAGGGCGTAAGTGTTCTTACTCTGCTACAAGGGCTTCATAGTCCGTTAACTCTCCTTCCTTGGAAGTTTTTATGCAGAGGTTGGATGGCCATCTGTCATGGAAATGTTAGCTGTGATTCCTGCATCTAGAGAGAAGTTTTTCTCCGCCTCACACAACACAAAAACCCATGGACATCCAGCTCAGCTGAATGCTGGAGGATTCTGTGGGACAGCTTTTAATGGGTAGGACTAATTGCAATTGTGCGGATTGAACAGAGTTTCAAAATCCCACCCTTGTCAGTAAAAATTAAAAGCATGGGAATTGGGCTGCAAAGGCTACTTTTGAGCAAGTCCAGCTATGAAGCTCCCCCCCCCTTTTACCCCACTTAACAAAGAATCAGGTAACAATTTAATAAAGTAAGTTTAAAAGTAAGGTTGACTTTCTTCATAATCATGCTCTGGTTCACAGCAACAGTAGCTGAAAAAACTATGCAGGCAAAACACATTTACAGCATAACCAGCTTCAGGCATGTACAGTGGACACTCAGGTTGCGAACGTGTGGGATGCACGTTCACAACCCGCAGCGTTCACAACCCACAGTGGTGCTTCTGCGCATGCGCGGGTTGCATTCCTGTGCTTCTGTGCATGTGCAAAGTGCGATTAGCAATGCTGGTCAAACAAAGGAAGAAAGAGAGGAACAGGAAGTACAACATGCTCCTTCCTCTCTAGGAGACGAGGGGAAATGACATCACAAGGAGCTCTCTCTACCAATTGTATTTCTATGGTCTGAGTATCTGCCCATCTGCAATACAGCTCTGTGGACTTAGCCCTTTCTCATGCGAACTAGCAAGAATATGCATTTGTTAGGTTTGGCGTCTAATCTCCCACAGAACAGGGGCCAAACAGATGTCCAAATGCGAAACCCGTAAGCAGCAACTCTCCCCACCTGTGGCATCCAAAAGTATCGCTGCCTCTGACCGTAGATGAATTATCGAATCATAGAGTTGGAAGGGACGATGTGGGCCATCTTGTCCAACCCCCTGCAATTCAGGAATCTTTTGCCCAACGTGGGGCTCGAACCCACAGCCCTGAGATTAATGCTCTACTGACAGAGCCATCCCAGCAGACAGTTGTGTTTGTTTGGAAGCTTGACACCAGCCTAGTGCATGCTCCATGTGGCTATTTGGGTTGTGGGTGTGCAAGGAGGCTGCAGGGGAGTGGGGTTCCTGCCACACTGTGGCCTCCTTCACCGCAGAACGTACTGTCAGTGTCCGACCCTGAGAGGCTGAGGGGGCAAACCACCACCCTGTGGAGCCCAGAGCAGAGGCAGATTTAGGGGAGTGCAAGCAGGTCTCCTGCACTGGGCGCTGAGCCAAGAGGGCATTGCAACCACAAGAAGCAAGAGGCCAGCAGCGTCAACAGAGATTCATCAAATATACACCCTCAGCATGAACTGTTGCCCAGAGTGTCTTGCTCCTCGCATCTAGTCTATGTGGGATGTGAAACACAAGAGCAGTCAAGTACAACCTTCCTAGAGTGAACATGTTTACACATGGGGAGGAATGTTTGTCCCGCCAGCAGGTAAACTTCCTGTTTCCTTCTGGGCTGGGACAGACTTCCTCTGCATGTGACTAGAGGTGGGTGTGGCCTCACCTGTGCAGGTAACGACAAAAGCACAGGGCAGGACAGCTATCCTCCCCCTTTTGACTACATGCATCAAAGAAGCAACATCTGCTTAGCCAAAGATGCTCTGGACAAAGGGACTGTCTCCTTATGAGATAGCTTAGAAAAGTTACATACACCTGGAAACTAAGTCTGCCTTCTGGGATCTGATTGTGAACAGAATGATGTGTGAGTAAACCTTTTTATACTTTTATAGAAAACTGTGTCATGTCTTATCTTTTATGAGGGAATAAGGGGAAAATACCAGAACAGTTATTCTAGAGGCTTTAGTGAGCCTGAGCTAACGCATCCGCTGTGAGTTTAAAAAGGGGAATGTTACTCTGCTAAATTGTGGAACTTGTTAACGCAAGTTGGAAAGGCTATAATCAGAGAACATACCCTCTCCTGCATCCCTGAACATTCCCACAGTCTATTTTCTAAGTCTCAGATCCCTCCCTCTGCCTATGGCGAGTCCCAAGGAACCCTCTCTGTTTCTGCCTGGTTTTCTGTTACATTGACTAGCAATCCCTTCTTTTAGGAATGGAAGGTGGAGCTGGCAGGTTTTCAACAGCCACACTGTTAGTTGGTGCTGATGTTCCCTCTATTAAGACTGACTCCAGTCTTTGCTCAGGGCTGGGACATTTGCTTATCTGCCCCCGTTCCTCTCCCTCCAGCCTCCCAGCCTCCAGTATTTCCCAGCTCTCCTTCTCCTCTGGGGCGTATCCAGTCTACCTCCACCACGAACCTGGGTCCAAACGGTCCTCTCCTGCACATTCTCCAGAGGCCTCTTAGCGTCTCCTCCTCACTCAGCCAGACCCTGACAAACGGAAGGTGTGTGTGTGCCGATTTTTGGTGCCACTGAAATTTCAAAGCTCAAAGTCTGCCCCTGCCCAGAGGCTTCGTGGCCCTCTGCCCACCTGCCTCATCTTCCCCTGAGCTCCATCAGGGGAACCCGTTTCCCAGAAGGCCAGCCCTGCTTGCTGACGAGAACCGCCCATCCATTAAAGGAGGCTGGAGTGCGTCAGCTCCTGGCACCTGCCCAATGGGTTGCTGGCAGCCTGCCGAGATGGCTTGGGGCCTGTGTGCCCACCTGCTCCCTCCACACCCACCCTGCCCGACTGGGGGAGCTGGGTGCAAGTCTCCCAACTGCTGGGGGGGGCACAGAAAGGGGAGAGTTGCTCTTGCACCCAATTTCTGCTTGTAGGTTTTTTCCCTTTGGCGCAGGGGTCAGCAAACTTTTTCAGCAGGGGGCTGATCCACTGCCCCTCAGACCTTGTGGGGGGCCGGACTATATTTTGAAGAAAAAATATGAGCGGATTCCTATGCCCCACAAATAACCCAGAGATGCATCTTAAATAAAAGTGCACATTCTACTCATGTAAAAACATGGTGATTCCGGGACCGTCCGTGGGCCGGATTTAGAAGGCGATTGGGCTGGATCCGGCCCCCGGGCCTTAGTTTGCCTACCCATGCTTTGGGGCGTTTGGAGGGGACGACTCGAACCCATGGCTTCATCTTACGAGAAAGGAGATTTCGACTCAGCATCAGCAAGAACTTTCTGATAGTAAGAGCAGTTTGACATTGGAAGGTGATGGGCTCTCCTTCTTTGGAGGTTTTTAAGCAGAGGTTGGACGGCCGTCTGTCAGGGATGCTTCAGCTGAGATTCCTGCATCACAGGGGGTTGGACTAGATGACCCCAGGGGATCCCTTCCAAGTCTACCATTCCATGATTAGTAATGATATTTATGCCCCGCCCATCTGGCTGGGTTTCCCCAGCCATTCTGGGTGGCTTACAGCATATATTAAAACATAATAAAATATCAAACATCAAGAACTTCCCAAAACAGGGCTGCCTTCAAATGTCTTCTAAAAGTTGTATAGTTATTTATCTCCTTGACATCTGGTGGGAGGGCGTTCCACAGGGCAGGTGCCAGCACCGAGAAGGCCCTCTGCCTCGTTCCCTGTAACTTCACTTCTCGCAGGGAGGGAACCAGATTCTGTGATTTGGCTGGCCCCTGGGGGGCGGACAGGATGCTGGGCTAGGAGGGACCCCCCGGGCCTGATCCGGTAGGTTGTGGTTAGCTCTCCCTCTCCCAGCCTCAGCCACCCAGCCCTTTCTGTCAGGGAACAGCAACGACCATCCTTCCAGGGTTGTTGTGAAAAGTAGCAGGAGATCAAGTTGCAAAGCAGTTTGCAGTTTGCTTGCTGGTCTAGCCCGCAGGCCTGTTTGGAGGAAAAGTAAAGAGCTTGCATTCACAGTTTCTCCATTTTGGCTCCCCCCACCGCTCCCCCCACCCCCAGGCGCTGTGAGGGGTTGCCTGTAGCTATTGAGAAAGATGGAAAGGGGTTTTTTTTCTGCACTTGCTCAGAGGTAGAGCTCTGTTAGGCTCCCACCTCGTCATCCCCTTCCAGGGAAGCCCTGGATGATTCTCTAAAGTTCTGTGCTGGGGGGGGGGGAGGCTCCCAAGACCCTCCCACCTCCCCACAAGTGATTCAGAGTCTCAGCTGGTAGACGGGAGGGAGGTCTACTGCTGACCTCTCCCACCCTTGCCAGATCTCACCCCTCCTAGCTGCCCTTCTCTATGGGGCGCCTCTGGTGGGTGGGATTGAGGGGCTTTCGTAGCCCCCCAGCCTTCCTCCTCTCCGTCGCCCTATATTTAGCTGCCGCTGGTCTCTGAAGCGCTCTCGGAGCGGCGTGACTCACTCTCTGCAGCCGCTTCCTGCGTCACCGGAGCGGGAGGAGGAAGAGGAGGAGGCTGGGGGGGGGGCTGTGCTGACCGGCGGGTGGGAGCAGCTTTCAGATGCAAACCCCTCACCCCCGGAGTGCACCCCAGGCCTCCCCATGCGGAGAGCAGCCCCGAAGCCTCTGCTGTCCCCGGTCGAAAACCTATTCTCACAGCCCCACCGAGCCCAGTTCCCAATACAACCAAGTGCCCGGGGCTGCACGCCTCTTTCTGTGAAGTGGGGAGGGAATACACTGCCGCCTTTTGCCCCCCTACTCCATTCACGGAGGAGCGAGTTGCCTCCTCCACCTTTCCTTAGAGCATGTGCAGAGTCCCTTTCCCTCGCCCCCACTAAGTGCAGGGGGTTGTCGCGGGGCTTAAGAACCACGTGCCCTGTGCTAAGAACCGGGACCCGGCCCTCGGTACCCCCCCCCCCCGCCGCCGCATCCCAGCGAGGTAAGGGTCGATTGGTCCGCGCCGGTTCCGCCACGCAGCGACAGCGATGCTGGCGAGGTTTGCCATTTAATTGTTTTTTGCCATTTAATCCTGACCACATCGGAACGCGGCTCTTTCAACCTTTGACGGCGGCGGGGGGGGGGGAGTGTTTGCTCCTCGCGCTCCTGAAATGGCCCCCGGCACCTCTTCTGAGAAATTAATCGCTTCCTTCCCCCCCCCCCCGCCCCGCACTCCAAGGTGGCAGCGAAAGGCCGAGGCGACACCGGAAAAGCGGTTCATCCTTCGCAAACCTTCATTAACTGTGACTCATCCGTCCGCCTTCGCCCCCACCCCACCCGAGATACCTGCAGTGAGCCTGTTTGCATGTGGATATTTGTGGGGAGGGAGGGGGGACGACAGAGAGAGTGGAAAGAGGCCAAGACTCTTCTGCAGGGATTGGAGCTCGCTCGCGTGCGCCTTCCGCCCCCCGCCCCATCCTGTAATGGCATTCATTTCTCCTGCCTGCCCCCCCCCCGCGCGCGCTCCCCGCCTCAGGACGAAAGCGAAGTGGCAAGCAGCTGATAACACTTCGGAGCGCGCGCGCGGCCGCGTGATTCATCGCTTCCTAAAGCCCAAAACGGAGATCGGAGCGTAACAGCGAGGGAGAGAGCGCGGCTCTCCAGATCACACGCAAACTCCCCCCCCCGCGCCCCATCCACTATACACGCGTCCACGCAACGCCACCGCCGGCACGCTTCGTTTCATTCACACCACCCATTCAGAGGCTTGTTTCACGCTTCCCTGAGTGCCCCTGAGAAGCTGCAAAGTACTTTTCCGCAATAACTGCAAACAACCTTATTCTGTGTTTCGTATTTCTGACTTCTTTGCATGCCAATAAAGGCTGATTGATTGATTGATCTGCAACCAGCCCCTCCACCGCTGTCTGCAGCAGCTGGGGCTTCCAAAGGGGGCAGGTTCCCAAGGGGGCATGTTTGAGCCCCCCCCCCCAGCACCTCTCTTGAGCCCCGCCAGCGCCTGAGAGGAAGCCGGGAATGGCCAGGGAGAAGCGCCCGGGGCAGCTGTCCGAGGTTCTGAAGGAAGCCGCTCCCCGGAGCAAGAAGCCGGCAAAGGCGCCGGGTGACCCCGTTTTCCTAGGCCCCGATTCCCCCGTAAACGCAGCCCGCCCAGCCCCACGCCCTGCCTGCTTCTCGCGGGTTCGTTCCCTGCCGGCTACGCGGCGAAGAGAGAGATTTACACAGGGCAGCAAGCGACCGGGCTGCTGCAGAGAGAGTGCGCCCGCAGGCTCCCTCGCCATGCCAGAGTGCGCAGAACTCAGGCAGGCTCCTTCTAGTCCCAGGCATAAAAGGCAAAGCTCGTTTACACCCCGGAAAAACACTTTATGCGCCGCCGCTCATGGGATCGAGGAAAGAGCCCTGCTCAAAGGATCGGGACCTCTCCGTGGTTCCCAGGCCCAAGGAAAACGTGATCCTAAACAGGCTGGATCCTGCCGGAGAGAGCAAAACTGGCACCTCTCCCGTGCAGGCGCTTGGCACTAGCTCAGCCGTTAAAAAGTGCCCCCTCCCCTTGAATTTGGACGGCCGGCTCTTCCCCCTGCGCTCAGATCCTGACAGATTTTCAAGCGGGGTGGGGGGCACATCGGGGCTGTTGGATAATGGGGCGGATGACCTCGGAAGGTGGCGGGTCTCCTTCCTCGGAGTTTTATAAACAGAGGTTGGGGGGGATAATACCTGACAGGGGCTCTGTAACTCCCGCATTGCAGGGAGGTTGGGCTCGATGACCTTTGGGGCCCCCCTCCAACCCTTTGGTTCTGCGCTTTCAATAAGATTTGAAGCACACCGGCCGTATAAGAGGAGAGCGCGCAAATGTTGCAGCAACAGGCTCTGAACTGAGTGTGAGGCTTTTGTAGGGCAGAAATGGCTCTTGCGCTTGGAGTGGGAGCGGGGTGGGTCCGTTGCAAAGAGCAGGGGAGAGCGTGGAGGGGGGGCGCACCAGCGACGGGGAGCGAAGCACCCCAGGAGCAGCAGCGTCGAGAGGCGGCGGAGAAAAAGCTTCGCCTGGTGGGTGTAGCGTGACACGTCTCTCTCTCCGCTGGCACGTGCGGCGCCACAGCCGCCCACTCGCCCACCGGGACACACACACACACACACACGCACAAACACACAAGGCCCGCGCTGGGCCCCCCATCTCGGGCTATTTCCAGATCCCTATTTTGCCAACACGTGCCCCACCAGCTGGAAGGAGAGTGACGGGGAGGAGAAACAGCCAGGATGACTCTTCTGCAGCGTGTGTGTGTGTGTGGGGGGTCTTTTTGCCTCTCACCTTGACAAGGATGGCGGGGGGAGGGGAGGTGCTTCGCCGCTTTATTTCGAGGCCTCCTCCTCCCCCTCCTCCCCCCCTGGAATTTCTGCCACGGGAGAGGCAAGTTGGCAAGAGCTGCCCTTTCCGTGCGCAACAGCCTTTCACACCACCCAGCCAGCACTCTGGTGAAACTCACAAGGCATGATACGGGGCGGGGGGGGGGGGGCAAGAGCGCCACTCTCTCCCGCACGCCTGTAACATGGAGGTTCTCTTGAGCCCCGGACAGAGCTCCCCACCCCCCGCCCCATGGATCTGTCCCTTTTTAAAAGCCTCCTTCGCCCGATGGCAGTGAGCCAAACCCTGGCCCGCACGAAGCAGGCGCCTCCTTTGCCCCAGCCTGAATCCGAACCACTCTGTCCCAGTGGGAAGCCTGCAGAATCCCAGAATGGTAGAGTTGGGAGGGTTCCTCAGGGATCATCTAGTCCAGCCCCTCTGCAGTGCAGGAACCACAGCGAAATCGCAGCCTGTATGGTCTGGGGGCTCTAAAAAAGAGAGTGGAGGGGGGACTCCCTCTCCTGCTTCTTAATATATAAAACCCTCCACCCCTGCCATAGCCTGTTCTTCCTGGGGGAGGCGCCTCCTCCTCAGTCATGTCAGTTGCCTCTTACAGGAAGTTTCCCGGAGCTCCTATCCGGCCTTCCCCTCTCTCTCCCTCTTAGAAAGGGCCTCCAGGATCATTATAGTCCAGGGGTCAGCAAACTTTTTCAACAGGGGGCCGGTCCACTGTCCCTCAGACCTTGTGGGGGCCGGACCATAATAATAAAAAATGATAATAATGAACGATTTCCTACGCCCCACAAATAACCCAGAGATGCATTTTAAATAAAAGGACAACTTCTACTCATGTAAAAACACGGTGATTCCCGGACGTCCGCGGGCCGGATTGAGAAGGCGGTTGGGCCGGATCCGGCCCCCGGGCCTTAGTTTGCCTACCCATGCTTTGGTCCAACCCGGGAAGAAGCTCCACTGATTCCCCCCAATCTCTTTTCACCAAGCCCCCAAGGCCCACGCCCTCACATCCCTTCCATTCCTTTCCTGCCCCATCCTCTCTCTCCTGAGCTGGGGCCAAGGGCGAAGCCCCCCCCGCCCCGCGCCACGGACCTCCCCCGACGCGAGAGGGAAGCGCCAGGCGAGGATGAGTCTCCCTCTCAGCCTCCCCCCCCCCGCGCGCCGCCTTGCTCTTTTCGATGTTGGCAGCAGCAGCAGCAGCAGGCACTCACAACACGCGCAACACACGCAGACACACAACTAGCTCCGGCTGCTGCCTTCCTCCTCCTCCCTACAAATCCCCCCGAGCCGAGGCAGTGTGTGGGGGGGGTCCGCCTCCCTCCTGCCCCTCCCACCCCAGAGCTATAAACTGTGCCTAATTAACCAGAAAGGATGTCTCATCATCATCATCACCGCCATCATCATCTCCTCCTCAATGGCTTGGCTCGGCTGCTGCCCGCCTGTGACTCACACGCTCAGCCTCCCGCCCCGCGGAGAGAGAGAGGGGGGGCGGCTCCAGAAGCAGCAGCAACGCAAGAACATCAGGAGGGCCTGGGGACCCATCGAGGCCAGTATCCTGTCTCTACAGTGGCCAGTCAGGTGCCCAAAAGGGAAAGCAGACTAGTGGCCATTGATAGTCTCCTCCATGGATTTGCCCCCATCGTCTTTTAAAGCCACCCAGCCTGTGGCTGTCCTGTCTCCAGTGGCAGAGAGTTCCTCAGTTCAACTCTGCGCTGCATGAGGAAGTAGAAAAAGTGGCGGCAGCACCATACCAGCCCCCCCTCCAATACACACAGCACTAACAGGCAGCAGGGGCACCCACCCACCCACCTTGTTAAAGCAAGAGCACTAAAAGCCTGGGCTAAATTGGAGCCTCCTGGCCCAGCAATGCCTATCTGAGGAGCCAGCCCTGACCTGCAGCCAGCCTCCTGCGCCCACTTGCTCCACATGCTAGAGACGGCTCCTCTCACCATGACGTGCGCTGCCAATCAGTGCAGGCAGTACTGAACTCGGTGGACCGCTGTGCATAAGCCAGTTCCCGACATACATTGCAGGGGTTGGGCTAGATGACCCTTGGGGGGCCCTTCCAAAGCCACAATTCTAGGATTCTATACATGGTGGGTGTGGGAGGATCTGCAGCCAAATCACGAACTCTGTGAGGTCATATCCTCTAAACTTTTGTGGCGGGAACAATAGAAAACTTAATATTCTTATTCTGACCTACAGTGGGGTAGCATCTCTGCATTTTGAGCTGGACTATGGACTTTTGTAACTTCTCAGGATTATCGCCTGCCTGCTTTTCATCACTGTCATTGTTGGAACATGGCAAGACTTTTAATGTGAGTAAACCACATCTTTTTCTTGTTTACTTTAACAGTCTGAGAGTGGTTTCTTTGTTAAGATGGAAACATAAAGGGAGAACGTAATCCAGGCCTGCCTAATGTATCCTTGGATATCACCATTTGTTCCAGAAGCTTGTACAACCTTCTCCTAAAAGCTTCTAGAGATGAGCTGTGCACAGATGGTGATATCACTCTGCTGAAATAGGTATTTGCATTCTTCACACAAAGTGAGAAAGAGGGAGGGTAATAAATGAATAAAATATCCTCTCCTGCTCATCAAAATCCACCCAAGAGTGCGAAAGAGACCTCTGGGCCTTGAGAAGCCGGAGTGATGCTGCCGGCCAGATGCAGGAACACAAGAGGGCCAGGTGGACAGACAGTCTCTGGTCTGGCAAGGCAACTCCCTTAGTTGCGTCTGGGAAAGCGCAGTGGAGCTTGCCCTGAACCCATGGCCACTCCACACACCAAGAAGGCATCCCCACCTCACCTCTGAGGACGATGCAAACATCTGCACATGGCAGGCTGCAGTGGGGCAGGGGGTCCTGCTCCAGACCTGCCCCCTCAGTCATCTGTGGGTGGGAGAAGTGTTCCTAGATTTGCAGCTGACCCACACGTCTCTCTTCCCCCCTCCCTGGCAACCTGGCAAGGCTCAAAGTCCGAATGGAGCCTCTTTGTAGAGATGAATCAGAAGCAGGTGCCCCCACACCCTGAAAATTACCAGACCAAAATATTGTCGCACGATTGGGTCAGTGGAGCGTCACTTGCACCCAGGACTCGGCTCTGCAACCTGTTTCAAATCAGACCTGCAGCCTCTCTCTCTCGCCCTCCAACCTCTGCTTATCCTGCCCAGCAACAGAGAATTACCCCCAAACCTGGGATCGGGGCAAGCGGGGAAGAAGCCCCAGCATCTCCCCTGCTCTAAACTGGGTTGGGGGGGCTGGGGGACCACCAAACTGAATCCCTGGTTGTGCCTCTGCCTTCTCTTTCCTCTCCGCTCAACGAACAGAGGAGCGCCCCAGGCCTCTGACTCATGACTTCTGATTTCTCACAGAGAGTGTTTAGTGCCATAAATAATCTTCGCAGGAGTCTGTTATTCTTGATGGGTGCAAAAAATCACAGCTTATTTGTTTACCAAGAAAGAAAAGAAAAAAGAAAAAATTTCTTGGGCTCTGGGGAGGCTGGAAATCTGCTGCCACCCCCATCGCACAAGTCCATCCACTTTGGGGAAGGGGAGAAGAGGTCAAAGGTTCAGAGGGAGGCAGGCAGGCAGGCAGAGGTCAAGATGTGTATAGGGGGGCGGGATTCAGGGCAGCTGGTTGTGTTGAAGGACAGAATGGGGGGTGGGGGGAGCGGATGAGACATGGAGGGATGTGAGGGGAGGGGAAGCAGGGCCTCTGAGAGGGAGAGCTGTTTATTAGAATCGTAGAATTGGAAGGGAACCCAAAGGTCATTTTGCACATCACAAACAGGAATAAACGGGTAGAAGAGAAAGGGGTGAATGGATGAAAGAATGAGCAGAAACAGGAAGTGCCTAGGTGGAGGCAGGCAAGAGTGTCCCCAGAGCAGAATAATGGAGAAGAAAAGGAGGCAGGTGTGATGAGGAGGCAGGTGTTCCTCATCTGGGGCTGGGGGGAGGCAGCCCCCACTTCATGTCGTGCCTGCTGGAGGATTGATCCGCTAGCGAGTCACTATATGATGTCATATCCTCTAAACTTTTGCGGCAGGAAGAGGAATGATAGAAAACTTCTTCTTCCTCTCACACTCTTCTCCTTATCTGTGATGGGGGGGAAAATGCCTGTGAGCTCTCCTCAAGAGAATGCACACCATTTTTGGACTATGCGCTTTTGTAATTGTTCAAGATTACTGCCTGTCTGATTTTCATCACTGGAGCTGTTGAATCCTGGCAAGACTTATAGGTGAGTAAGCTTTATATTTTTCTTGTTTACAGTCTGAGAGTGTTAAAGGGAAACAGAAGGGAGAAGAGTGATCCAAGTCTGCATAGCACATGTTTGGATATCTTAATTGTTCTAGGTCACACCTTTTTGGAATTTTGTATTTTGTAACTAAGAAGTACTATTTTGATATATTTGCTGCCTGCGTTGAATTGTAAGTAAACTTCTTTGTTTTTGCTGAAAGGTGTGGTCATTCTTGGCAACGGGGACAAAGAGGGGCAGGTCAGAGGACCTCAAACAGGGATAAAAAAGTGTAGCTTCCTAATTCCTAGCTTCTGGTAAGCTGCAAAACCACACGTGTTTTTTACTCTGCCAAAAGGGTTTCACAGCCTGTTCACTCTCACAGTTCTCCCACACACATGGGACAGGAGGTTTAAATTTTAATTGACAGCTTTAAAGCTCAGTCCATCTCCATCATGAAGGCTGCAATGTTTTGGACGTTCCAGCTTAGAGAAAAGCTGGGTAAGAGGCAAAGTGATAGAAGTTTGTAAAATTATGGATGGCATGAAGAAAGTGGAAAGAGAAAAATTTGCTCCCTCTCAACTATCACAAAGACTCGTGCGCATCCAGTGGAGCGGAACAGTGGAAGATAGAAGAAAGTCCTTCTTCATGCAGTGCAGGGTTAACATGTGGAACTCCCTGCCACAGGACACCTGGACAAATTCACAGAGGAGAGGGCTGTCAATGACAACTAGCTGTGAAGGTTCTGCTCTGCCTCACAGCTGGAGTCAGTGATGCTTCTGAATCCCAGCTGCTGGAATAATTTTGCTCTTGTGCCCAAGTCCCCCTTGAGGGTTTCCCAGAAGAGGCATCTGTCTGGCCACTGTGAGAAGAGGACGCTGGACTAGATAGGCCGTTGGCCTGATCCAGCAAAACCTAATTTAGCCCAGGTGGGGAAGGGGCTCGCCCACAGGGGGGCATTGAAGGGAGGAGCAAGGCCATAGGGAGCATTCCCCCCTCAGTCTTAGCTCCAAGCCCCTCAGCCAAACTTCTCAGGAAGATTGTCTGGGTGTGTGGCCCTTGCAACCTCTGTAAGGGATTGGGGGGGCCACAGCCTGGAGTTTGCCTTTGCAAACCTGCCAGATTTTATTCCCTGGTGAATGGCTGGTGGGACCCCTTTTGCACGGGATTTTCACTTCGTGTGGATGTTTCTTTGGGGGGGGGGGCGGGCGGGCGCTGAGGTATTGCAGAGTAGTGGGCCGCATAGGAGGAAGGGGGTGTAGCTGACAGAGCAGCCAGAAAGCGAGCGAAGTGGTCCTAAGCAGAGCACTCATTCCCTCCCCCTCCTCTCCCATCTGTCCACCCACCTACTGGATCTGGCCAAGCATGAAATTGAATCCGGGAGCCTCTGTTGAATTGGGCTGCCCCTCTGCTCCGCAGGTCCAGCACCCCCAGCCCATAATTCCTCCACCTGCAGCTCCTCACTCTGGGCCAGCCCCCTCCTGCTGCAGTCGAGGAAGAGAGGCAGAGACCCAGGGAGAGCAGCCCTGCTTTACGCCAGCCAGGCAGGGATCCAGCCCCTTTGATTCATTCACACAATCAGAGGCTCCTGCTGCAAGAGTGACTCACTCACCAGGCATCAATCTAAGCTCTGACAGCCCGGAAATCCGGCATTAGTCCCCGGGAGGGAGCTGCTAATTTTCCAGGAGAAAGGATGGGAAATGGCCGAGGAGGAGGAGGTAGGAGTGATTGTGTGAGTGAGTCAATGTGGGTGTTGGAGGAGGGCGTCAGGTAGCCCATGGATGGAAAGGGACCAGGGGTCACACGTGGGGAGGCTGCTCACACCCCCCCCCCTGAGCCCAGGCTCCCTTTCCTAGTGCCACCTGCAGGCTCACAGCTTCTAGACCTCACTGCTCACTCCAAACCCATGGCTTCTCACCTCACCCTTTATGGAGTAAGGTAAAGGTAAAGGGACCCCTGACCATTAGGTCCAGTCGTGGCTGACTCTGGGGTTGCGACGCTCATCTCGCTTTACTGGCCGAGGGAGCCGGCATACAGCTTCTGGGTCATGTGGCCAGCATGACTAAGCCGCTTCTGGAGAACCAGAGCAGCGCACGGAAACGCCGTTTACCTTCCCGCCAGAGCGGTACCTATTCATCTACTTGCGCTTTGACATGCTTTGAACTGCTAGGTGGGCAGGAGCAGGGACCGAGCAACGGAAGCTCACCCCGTCGCGGGGATTCGAACCACTGACCTTCTGATCAGCACCTGTGGTTTAGACCACAGTACCATCTGGGCAACTCAACCAACAAGGAACCCCTCCTCTGGTCTCCGCGGTCTTAACAACCCTGTTTCATGGAGGAGGGGGCTATCGATGGCTAATAGCCACAGTGGCCCCGCTCTGCCTCTGTGGTCTGGGGCAGCGACGCTTCTGAACCCCAGTTGCTGGAAACCCCAGGAGGGAAAAGGGCTCTTGCATTTGGCTCCTGCTTGCTGGGGTTGCAACAGGGCACCTGGGGGGCCACTGTGAGGCCTGATCCAGAAGACTCTTCTAATTCTCTTCTATGTGGAGGGGCAGAATAAGGAGTTGTGGCTTGTGCCAACAGAGGGTCTCCATTGGCCCGTGGTGGGTGGGAGAAGTGGGGGAGATACACAGTGATGAAAATCAGGCAGGCAATTATCCTTAAATGTTTACCAAAGGAGGGGGGTAAATAATAAATATTTTTATTATTATTATTTACCCCCTCCTTTGGTAATCCTCACAGAACTCTAGCCCAATGGTTGCCATGAATTTGATTTTGAATTGGTTTTAGAATGCTGTGTTACTTTTATTGTTGTTAGCCGCTCTGAGCCCGGCTTCAGCTAGGGAGGGTGGGATATAAATAAAATATTATTTTTATTATTATTACAAATATCCGCAGTCCAGTTCAAAAGGGGGACTGCTCTCTGGAGGAGAGCAAAGAAACGCCTCCCTCCATCGCAGGTAAGAAAAAGAGTGCGTAGTAGTGGGAGGAAGAAACAAGAGGGAAAGTTTTGATTGTTCCCCTTCCCACCACAAAAGTTCAGAGGATATGATATCCTGGAGTCTCCTGCCTGCGACTGGGCTGCAGGTCCTCCCAGACGAAGCAGAAGAGTCAGAGCTCAGTGGCAGAACACCTGCTTGGCATGAAGAAGGTCTCAAATCCACACATTTCCACTTGGGCTGGGAGAGAGTGGTCCTTCTTGTGAGCCTCTCCCCTTTGGTGCACCTGACAGAGAGCAGGGTGCTGGGCTGTATCCAACTGCAGCGAACTTCTTCCACTCCTGCTGCTTGTGGTGGAGCTGTCAAATTTAAACGGGGCCACACAGGAAGTAACTGCATTTAACTTTGTGCAACGCAGGGTGATCCAGTCTTGCACACAGGAAGTGATGCAATAAGGGGAGGGACCCTGACCCTTGGAAAAGCCTCCAGGACTGCATTCCAGGGTGTGAGACTCTTGTGCTGCTTTCTGACCTCACAGAAAGGCTGCCTGGAGAGTATGGATACCAAGGAGGGAGGGAGGAAAGGTTGTTGCCCTCAAATCCTGGTTGGCCACCATGGAAAGCAGGAGGGTGTCGAGCTAGGTGGATTTTTGTTCCGCTCCAGATAAAGGGCTGTTCCTGTGAGGAGGGGGTTGCGGCATTTGGGGGCTAGGAGGTGGCATGGCAGGAGTTTATGCAATTATGTGTGGCATGGAGGAATAAATGCTTCCCTCCCTCTCCAGTGACACCAGGATTTGTGGACATCTGATGACGCTGAATGCTGGAAGCTTCAGGGTAGATAAATGAAAGAGTTAAGGTGCCGAACTCCCTTCCGCAACCAACAAGCTAGATGACTTTAGAAGAGAATGGGACGGATTCATGGAGGAGGAGGCAGAATTCCTTTTGAATCTCAGTTGCTGAAAACCAGAGGAAATGGGCTCTGGCCTGATCCAGCTGCCAGTTTGTCTTATGTTCTTATGCTCTTATGTTCTTACAGGATGGCAATGCGTGGTCCTGATGCATGTATGGACTCTGGTTTCGTAATTCTAGCCACATGGTGGACTGCTAGCATCTCTCTCCAAGGAAGCCTTCACTCTGCAGAAATGAGCCTATGGATACTTTAGCAGCTTAAGACAAAAATCACTCAATTGTAGAGTTGGAAGGGACCTCAGGGGTCATCTAGCCCAACCCCCTGCAATGCAGGAATCTTTTGCCTGATGTGGGGCTCAAACCCCTGACCCTGAGATTAAGAGTCAAGAGCCAGTGTGGTGTAGTGGTTAAGAGCGGTGGACTCGTAATCTGGGGAACCGGGTTCGCGTCTCCGCTCCTCCACCTGCAGCTGCTGGGTGACCTTGGGCCAGTCATACTTCTCTGAAGTCTCTCAGCCCCACTCACCTCACAGAGTGTTTGTTGTGGGGGAGGAAGGGAAAGGAGATTGTGAGCCGCTTTGAGACTCCTTCGGGTAGTGATAAAGCGGGATATCAAATCTAAAACTCCAGCCACTGAGTTTTTCTGCCTGCACTGAGGTTCTTCCTCTTTTCCAAGTTCCAAGTCGCATTTTCACAGTGCTGTACAATTGAGTGACTCACTGCCTGTCCGCCCCAGGGGGTGAAAGGGGAGCAGGGATATCGTCACCTGACGCGCATTACCTGTCTGCTTCCCCACACACCTGCAATCCACCCCCACCTGGAACTCCTGTTTGCAAAGCCGCCCTCTGCATATGTTCAATGGCTGGCTCAAATGTCCACATCTCAGCTGAGCTGAAAAGGGGATGTTGGTGTGTCTTCAGTTTCCAATTCAGATTGGAGCTGGCTTGAGGGGAGAATGCATGAAAATACACAAATAGTTACAGGGTGAGTATGAATTGTGGCTAACGTCATGTCTATACGTCTTCAGAAACCAGCAGTGGGAGCAGGGAGGACAGAGGCAACGGCAAGATGTACACAGCTGTTGTTTCAACCCTACATTTCAGGAGAGAGAAATCTGCTGGCAAACCTTCTCCTTAGAGCTGAATGCTCGACAGCCACGTCTACCAACAATTTGGTCTGTGTTTAGCATCCAGAATATTTCATACCTTCAGCGCGTTCCAATATTTGATGTTATTTGACAGCTTGCATGCAGACGGTTGTTCTGCTTTGAGGGTTTATCATGGCTGAAACCTACCCAACCCAAAAAGGGTCTAGAAGGTTGCCCAAAAATCTAGAAGCAGACACCTTTCACTTGTGGGGGGGGGGGGGGAGAGAAGGTGGGATTTCATTCAGGCAATGAGATATTGCTGTGTCCCAAGTATTTGTGAATGTCCCTTTCAGTTTTAAATCTGGGCTGCTGAGGAGCCCCTGCATCTGGGGTGGGGGGTGAGGGGGCAGAGTTTGCTGAAATGGGGCAGGAAGACCTCCCCAGAGACCCTTTTGGTGTTGTGTGCATACATGGAGGGCTTCAGGGACAGAGCTACCTTGCTCAACTGCAGCTAAGGGGGGGGTGTCAATGAACTTCCCGCCCACCCCCAGCATTGTGCAGCGTAGATCCCTCCACTGCAGCAGGGGGGGGGGCAAAATGAATCCCCTCTTTCATTGCAGCAAAACACGAATGGCAGTGTTGGGGGAGGGGGCAGAGAGAGAAGCAGAATCTTTGGAGGAATGTCAGAAAGGGAGAGGTGTGTTGGGGGGGGGGCATCTCTCCCTGCCCTAAGCTCCCCTCTCCCCACATATGGGGCTGTTGCAGCAGACGGAGCAGCAGCAGCCACCGCAACGCCCACCCCAACCCCCACTCCCAGGACCGTGAAGGGGGCGTGAAGGACGCAGAGGACTGCAGAGCGTGCGGAGGGTGACTCATCGCCCCTGCCCTTCTCCCCACCTGCCACCCCCCGAGGCTGGAAGCACCCGGTGGCACGTACCCCCACCGAAAAGTGTGGGGCGGGAGCTCATCAACCTGGGAACTAAGAGGAGGAGCGCCGTCCAGGGATAGAGGGCAGGATTAAAATGCGGCGCTGGGGGGGGGGCGCTCTTTGTATGAATGGGCGAGCACCGCGGTGAGAGGGGACTGGAAGGAGAGAGGCGCGAGAGCGCGCAGGTGGGAGGGAGCCGGGAGTGAAGCGCCCGGGCCGTCGGGAGACCGAGAGCCAGCCAGCCAGAGCGCATCTCCCCATCGAATCGCTCGCAAGAGGCGAGGGCGCAGAAGGAGACCCGCCGGTTAAAGCGCGGAGGAGGAGGAGGAGGAGGCGCGCCCCGGGTCCGCACTAGCGCGCGCGGGGGGGGGGGCAGGAAGGCGACGTGGACTCTCCGGGCGAGCGCCCGTCTGAACACACGCGCGGAGCACACGCGTCCTCCTAGCGCGCCCCACCTCGCCTGGTTACCTGCGTGCGCGTCCACAGGCGCCTCCCGCAAAGGGCGCCCTCCTCCGCGCACGGGCCCCGAGGTAAAGGGCGCGGGAGAGAGAGAGGTTCTCTCGGAGCGGCGCCTGGGAACAAAGGGGTCTTCTCCCGCCAGCGCGCTCCCGAGCGCCCACACCGGCCGGAGGCGGCGGCGGCGGCGGCGGGGAAGCCTCCCCCAGGCCCCTGGAGCCGAGGCTTCCTCCGTGTCTCCCCCAGGCCCCGTCTCCCAGCCCGCCGGTCCATTCACGAATCCCTCTCTCCTCCTCCCGATTCTTCTTCAGTCATTCATTCACCCAGCACTCCACTCTCTTCCCATTCATCCCCTTCATTCATTCCATTCGCTCGCTCGCTCGCTGGACTTTTTTCCCTTTTCTTCCTCCACCCCCCCCGGTTGTGCGCAGGCGCGGGGCTCCCCTCCAATCGTGCTCGAATTTTATGAATGAACATTGACGTCAATGGGGCCCCCCACGTGGGCCCGGCTGGAAGTACAAAAGCGGCCGCCCAGCCCAGCCGCTCTCCAAGGTGCTGAACGGCGGCAGCGCAGCCCCGGCGAGCGAAAGGCAGAGCCAGGCGGGCGGACCGAGCGACTCCAGAGGGGTGGGGCGGACCCGAGACCCCCGGCCGGCCCAGCTACCACGGAGCCGGTAACACGTCCCCCTCCCTTGCAGAGTCATTACACAGGCGGAGAGAAGCGGGGGGGGGGGTCCTAGAGGACAACCCCCGGCCCGCCTCGCCCATCCCTGGAAGGATGGTCGGAGAGGGTGGGGGGCGCTGAAGGAAGCGCTGCTCGGTAGCGGTGGTTTAAGGCGAGGAGGCGGCCGGGGACGACGAAGAGGTGGCGGCGGCTGTGGGGCGGCGGCTGCGCGTCTCCAGGATGGGAACCGCCGGTTGGCAAGGAGGGCGTCTGCTCCCCCCCCCCCTAAGAAGGGCTGCCCCGAGATGCGGGGTTCAGGGTGGTCCCCTTGAAGCGATTCCCGAAGCGGGGCGGGCGCCTTTCGCTAGCGACAGGGGGAAGCCGGTCGTAGAGGGGGAGAGAGAAATGGAGGGGGGGGGGCTCGGTCGCTTCGAGATATGGCAGGTAGACGGACGCATATGTGGGGCAGGGGATTCTATCCCTTGCGGATGGAGGGGGTGGAAAAACGCTTGTGGGCAGCCGGTGGGAAAGAATCGAGACCTCGAAAGGAATTATGCGAACGTTGGAGAAGGCGAGGAATCCGGGGGTGTTGTTGGGAAGGAGCTCTTGAAACTGGGGTGGGGCTAAATTATGCAGAGGGGCTGAAAATGGGGAGCGGGGGTCAGCTTTCTAAAGGTGAATGGCTGTTGGGAAAGAGGGGGGTGGTAGCGGAGGGTCTCAGCCGGCAGAGGGAGGCGGCGGCAGCAGCGCTGAGGCTGCCAGTCATCTCCTCCCCTGCATGTGTGGGCGGTGGGTGTGGGGACTGCAGAGAGGGGGGGGGAGCGAGCGAGCGAGAGACGAGCCAGCAGGTCTTTCGCGTGCTCTCTCTGATGTGGGGAGGCGGAGGAGGCACGGGGCGACGCTTTCGGTGCCCCAGAACCAGCCAGCCCAGTGACCCACAGCTCAGAGATAACTGAGGAAGAAAAGGTGGGCTGGGGGGGGGGCGAGCAGAGGACTTCTTTGTTCTAGAATAACTCTTATATAGGGAGGGAGCGAGACAAAGATCCAATCGGTCCCATATAAAGCCGAATAGCGGGGTGTAGGAAAGAACACCCCAATCGATGAGATGAGGATGTTAGGAGCAGCTCCAGGAAAGTGGGTGGGAGGCAGGGAAAGAATTATGGGGACCCCGGATCTAGCTGCAAGCGGACCCCCGCAGACTCCCCTCTTCCACAGCACGATTCAGACGGGAGAGCCTCTTCGTTCCCCTCACAGTATGGGGGAAATCTAGGCTTGGTGGAAAAGGCAAAAACGAGGGTAATAAAACTGCCAGCTCAAAATGCACTTCCGATAAACAGCAGCGCCCCCCCCCCCAATTGAACACACCTAGGCTGAGAATGCAGGAATGTAGCCGGGTGCCAAGAAGATGGTCCTGGCGACGGAGGAGCGGGGGTGGCGGCACCCTCCCTCTGCTGAGCGGGCTCTTCCGTCTCGTGGCATCCCTTGGCAACCCCGGCCGAGTTGGGAAAGTGTGCGGGGGGGGGGGGGGGGAGGAGAGAGATGCATGGCGTAGTGTTTTGTACGTGCGCGCAGAGAGAGACGTTTTGTCGGAAGGAGCTGCCCGGGTGTGTGTGCGCGCGCGCACCGCTGGCAGGCAAGCAGGCAGGCAACCCTACGAGGCGAGCAGGATCCCGGAATCCGGCGGCGATGCACGGAATTGTCAATGAGAGACCCATTACGAGCGTAGAGTACACGACGTGCCTCTCCGCCGCTCAGGCAGCGAGCTGGCAGGAGGCGCTTCGGGGGGAAACAAAGCCCCACCATGCAGCCGGGTCTTAAGAAAATCGGAGTGGGGGGGGGGAGAGATGTGGGGACGAGAGAGGACCACGTTAACACGAGGGCTGGAGCGCTGCGCCTGGTGTGGGGCTGGGCAGAAACCATTTTCCGAGGGAAAAGCGGGGGCTCAGCCCCACAGAAGGGGAAGTCCTAATCAGGAAGAGAGGCTTGTTCCTTCGGGGAAGTGAGAGCGGCTCGCCAGAGGACCCCGCCACCCCCTCCTCGGTGACAGAACTGTGTCACCTGGCCCGGCCAGCCCCCCCCCCCCAAAGCTTGTGGGTCGAGGCGCCTCCCCTCCCGCCAAGGGGATGACGTTTCGTTTTCCAAGTTCGTTGAATTTGTGGGTCTCGCCAAAGGCCAGGGCAAACTTGCGTGAGGCAACAGCGTTAACAACATAACACAGAAGAGCTCAGCTGGTCAGAGCCTGGTCAAGGTGGCAGGTTCGATCCCTGCAGGGGACGGCTGCCTATTCCTGAATTGCAGCGGGCGGGTTGGACTCCTCAGGGTCCCTTCCAACTCTAGGATTCCATGGCACGTGGGGCTTTTGCTCTTCCACAAGACCACTCGATCTGTGCGCGTGAATCATAGACTTCTAAAGGGACCCCCAGGGGTCATCCAGTCCAACCCGCTGCAAAGCAGTGCTCTTTCGCCCTATGGCTGGAACCCTGAGATTAAGAGTCTCCCGCTGTGTAGAAAAGAGAGAGAGAGAATGGGGAGGGGGGGGTCTCCTCGACTTCATGCCGCTCTGACCTCGCCTTTGTCTGTCTCCCCTGCACAGCACCTCTCTCCGCGTGGCAGGATGCCGTGCCTTCCCCACCTTCGCAGAGCTGCCTGGCTCCTCTCTCTCTGCCTCCTCCTGGCGCAGTCCCACCTCCGCGCTGCTGCGCTCCCCACGGGAAGGGGGCAGGAGGAGGAGGCCCGCCCAGGCGGCGGCGGCGGCGACAACGACCGCGAGTCCCCCCAGCCTGAAAACTCTCCAGCCGGACGGGGGGTCCTGCCGGGACCCCTCGGCGCCGAAGACCAGAAGCGCGGCGGCCCCGACGAAGGCGACCTCTTCCAAGACGTGGACCCCAAGGCCTTGGCCGCGGTCCTCCTGCAAGCGCTCCAGGCCGAGGCCGGCAAGCCCAGAGACGGGCAGAGCCTGAACCCGGAGCCCAGCGCCAACGAAGAGCGGGTGCGCAGCGAGACCAAGAGCTCCGACGCGCAGGAGCAGCCGGAAAAGAAGGCGCAGGGGCCGCGCTGGGAGGCGGGCGAAGACGGAGGCCGAAAGCAAGACGAGCAGGAGGAAGAGGGCGGCGAGGCTGGCGAGAGAAGCTTCGGGCAGCAGGAGCTGGACGCCCTCAAGTCCATGCTGGGGGAGCTGCAGCGCTACAGCTCGGCCGCCAAGAGGGCGGAGCCCCCCCAGGGCCCCCCGGCCCCCCAGGAGCGGGACGACGTCCTCAAGGAGCTGGAAGAGTACGAGCGGCTGAGGGCGCACGCCAAGCGCAGCCCGGCGCCCCCGGGAGAGCCCTGGGACGGGGCGCGCAAGCTGCGCCAGCAGCAACACCTGGAGCACCAGCTCCTGCAGAGGCGCTACGAGGAGCTGGCCGAGAGCCGGCGCCAGGCGGAGGAGGCGCGGAGGGCGGCGGCCGAGGAGGAGCGCCTGGCGGACATGGCCTCCGACCTGCTGCTCCAGTACCTGCTGAAGGACGGCGAGGAGGAGGAGGACGGGCGCCAGGGGGCCAACGCGCAGGAGGAAGACGAGGACGACGAGGAGGAGCCGCCGCAGCGGAGCGGGATCCGCCGCAAGGGCAGCGGGCTCCTCTTCGAGGACGAAGAGGGCAACGTGGCCGAGGACAAGCGCTCCAACGAGGCGCCCGTCGAGGAGGAGGAGGACGACGACGACGACATCGACCCCAACACCATCGACCGCCTGATCGAGCTGTCCAGCAAACTGCACCTGCCCGCCGACGACGTCATCGACATCATCAACAACGTGGAGAAGAAGAAGAAGGAGGAGGTCCCCGAAGTGGCCCCCGCGGGAAGCAAGGCCAAAGGGCCCGGGGCCCCTCCGCTGCCGCCGCCGCCGGCGCGCAATAAGCCCAAGAAGGCGCCCGCCTACGCCGTCTACCGCCCGGAGCCGCGGCCCCCGCAGAAGCCCTACTACCCTCCGGCGGACTACAAGTCCTACCACCACCGCCGCCTCCCCAAGCAGAACGAGGCGGCCTGGAACGAGGTGCTGAAAGGGGACGAGTACCCGGCGCCCAAATGGTACCCGGCCCGGCCCAGCGGAGGCAGCAGCGGCCACAGAGGAGGCGGCGGCGGCGGCGGCGTCAGCAACTACGCGGGCAGCAACAAGATCTCCAACTACATCAACCCGCGGACTTTCCAGCCTCCGCCCTACGCGCGCTTCCGCGGCCCGCTCCCCGTGGTGCCCCGGGAGGAGTTCTACGACGACGGCCCGGCCCGCGAGGAGGACGACGACGGCGGCGAGGACGAGGAGTTGCAGAACTACATCGAGACGATGCTGATGAAGCGCCCCAAGGCTTTCCAGTGAGGGCCGCCCGGGGGTCCCCCCCCGCCCCTCTCCTCGCCCCCCGCCCAAAGAAACTTTGCCATCCGCCGTGTTTCCGACATGAAATTCAGGTTCTTGCATGAGTCAGGAGAACAGAGTCTCCCCCACCGAGCGAAAGGTCCACGCGGAGGAAGCCCGGTTGCGACCCCACCCTCCTCCTCCTCCTCCTCCTCTCAGCCAGCTACCTGGTTGCCTCCTCACCCCCCACCCTGGACACCAAGCCGCCGCCCCCCCCTGCCCACACCCTCATCAGGTGCGCATCTCAAATATCTGGCCTCCAGAGCGGAATGAAAGCTGCCAAGGAGTGTTCAGACAACTCTTTTTCCACTGCAGCGAGTCAAGTCGGAGCTCCCCATGCAGCCATGGGGCAGGACCCCCCCCATTCGCCTGTCCCAGCTGTACAAAAGAGCTGGCAGCCACCCTGTCAATGCAAAATTGTCAAGGACCCCCCCCTTTCCTGGCCTCTCCTTCCTTGGGGGCAGCCTCGAAGCAAGCATTCCAGGTGTAACGTTGCAAATCCTAAGGGGTTTCCAGTTCAAACCACCACCTCTGTCTGGATCTCCCTCCTGCCCCCTTTGGAAACAGCCCCCTCCACCCTACCCCCCAAAACCGCACAATTTCATGGGCACAGCCAGTATTTTTATTAGGGGGGCACGTTTCATGTTAGGGGGGCAGAACCTCAGATAGTTAAGTATTTTTATTGATTTGCTTGATTTAGGGAGGGCAGCTGCCCCACCCCCATGCACAGTTTTACAGCACACTCAAGAGAGGAGCCCCCCCAAAAAAAATGGAGAGGGGAGAGAGAGAGGAATGAATAATTGTGGCCACATCTCCCCAGGTGTTTGTGATAATGAAGGCCGCCAGGTGGCACTGAAAGCAAGGACCCAACAGGACCTGATCCTGCACCCTGAGCAGGGCAGCAGGGAGTGGTTTACTCTAGCAAAAGCCTAGACCGGTGTTTCCCAAGCTTGGGTCTCCAGCTGGTTTTGGACTACAATTCCCATCATACCTAGCTAGCAAGACTAATGGAAGGGATTGTAGTCCAAAAAAACAGCTGGAGACCCATGTTTGGGAATCCCTGGCCTAGAGTAAGGCTCTGAGCACCGCAAAAGCTCCTCACACAGCTGGATACAGAGATAACACCCCTTTTATCTGCAACAAGAAGAATAGCAGAATCCTAAAACTGCAGAGCTGGCAGGGACCCCAAGGGTCATCTAGTCCAGCCCGCCCTTTAAAACACAGACATGTTTTGGAAACCTAACATAGCTGCTAAAAACCTTGCCCTTCTTTGCTCATCCAATATTTAGCCTACCAAAAGCGGAGGGGGTAAGAGATGTGACACAGAATTGCCCCCACCCCAATTTCCTGGCTGCAACCCCGTTCAAAGAAAGGTGTGTGGAAATTCAGGGCTGCTGAGAAGCCACAAACATGGAGGAGTATTTGCCCTCAAATACTCCGAGAGGAGGACTTGTTCTCACGGACCTAAATTAACCCAGTTCATTTGTGTTCAGTTTACAAACCCTCCCGCTCAAACCAAACTTTCCTTTGCTTAGTAGGCATGGGAATCTAAAGAACCAGGCTGGAAGCTAAATAAAATTTGAAACCAATGTTTAAAAGGAGCCGGGGGGGGTGTTTCCCGGCCCCTTGGGGCAGACTTTTGGCTCCAGAGCTTGGCTGAGGTTTATACCGCCTTAAATCAGGTGGAAGAGGCAAAATTGCCACAAAATCCACACTCCTCCCCCTCAAGCGCTGGGGGCCCAGAGGCTCTCTGCTGCTGCTGCCTCCGCCCCCTCTCCCCACGGAGTTCTGTCCAGAACGAAAAGATTCCCTGGCTGAGACGGAGGAGGGCAGGGGCAGCAGAAAGAGAGACAGAGAGGTTCCTGACCACAAACTGCCTTACCACAAACTCTTCCCGCGCCCCGAGCCGTTCCTTCCAGCACCCAGGCGTGGGGCACCTTGAGCCCCACAGGCACCCAGAAACAAGTTGGGGGGGGGCTTTGAGCATGCTGTATCGATACCTACTTGTGTAAATCCATGACCATCTAGAGCTGTACCTGAAAGGGTCCACCAGGGCGGGTTTCCGGAGAGCAAGCCGGGGGGGGGGGAGGGTAGGATGGGGGCGAAGGAAGCAGTCTGCACGCGTCCAAAAAAAGAACCCCCTTCCGCCGGCATCAGTCCTAGAGTGTGCGAGTTTCTTCGCTTTGTGGCGTCCAGTCCTGTAAAATAATATTAATAATAAAAAGAGTTGTTTCGATGTCCTGATCCATTTTGTTGTACTTGAAATAAAACACCTTTGGCCTGTTGTAAATAGCATGTGGAATTCCTAGTTTTGCTATAAAATAAAAGCAACTATTTTATTATGAGTTACTCTCATTATTTGCAGATCTGGAGGGTCAGTGGTGGCGCAGGAGGGGGGGCATTCAAGGTGTGGTGTGACCCCCCCCCTCTAAAGAGCACCCGGCCACATTTCAATGGTAGGTTAAGGTGCACCTTTCTGCACAGATATCCGGTCTCTCTCTCTCTCTGTGTGTGTGTGTGTGTGTGTGCAGGGTGAGATTAAAAACCTCCCTGCTGTTGCAGCCGCCGTTGCCACTGTTCTCATTTGTTCCTGATGCAGCCTAACTTACAGCCTAGAAATGATTATGCGTTACACAGTTTCCTTGCATTGCACTGTGCATAACCCACCCTTGGAAGCACATGGGGAAGGCCTGGTTTGAAATCCCAATTTAGAAATAAATTAACAATAACCTCTAGGGCTGGGTGATGTCTGGTTTTCAACACTGCAATATTGTTGTTGTCGTTTGGTCGTGTCTGACTCTTCGTGACCCCACTGCCATATATCATCAACTAAACATCATGACGCCATGATATATCACAATGTCTGAAATAAGGATAGTGCTGTGAAGTGGCATCGGCTGGCTTCACAGTTTCCCCCGCATTGTGATTTTTGCCAGCGCCGGCCCTTGTGATTCGCTGCCCCCCTGCATGAGGCAGGGGGAGCTGAGATGGCAGAGGTTTTATTATTTATTATTATTATTAATTTCATTTTTATACTGCCTTATATTTTTAAGAAAAACCTCAAAGCGGTTTACAGCATTTTAAAACATCAATAAAACAATCGCGTATACAGTCAAAGCAACATAATTAACAGAAAACTTAAATGTTATCTTAAATATTTCAAAGTAAAACATTACAAAGGAGGTCAACTACAGAATACATATGAGACGGCAGCGTTAACTGGGGCTGAAGGAACCAAGAAACATTGGCTGGCTTCACAGGTTTCCCCACATTGTGATTTTTGCATAGCACAGACACACATCATGATTTGTGATACTTTTACCAGGTCAACAATGATGAAACTGGTATCACAATACGGACTTCAAACCGGTTTTGGACAATATGTCAATATATCACCCAGCCCTAAAAATCCCCCTTGTAACCTCCATACCCAACAGAGGCATGAACTTATCCCAAAAGGCTGCAGGATCAGGCCAGGGGCTCAACTCATCTAGCATTCTGCTTGCATTATGGCTAACCAGGAAGTGCCAAAGCGACTCTCCCCTCCAGCAGCTGCCATTCGGAAGCACGCTAAGCCATGTTGAAGTTTATTCCCGTGCTGCCTTTCAGCTAGAAAAGTCCTCCAAAGCAGCTCACAAAGAAAAAGGCAAATGATTATTCAAGCTGGGGAGGCAGGCAGGTGGGATGCAACATTTTGGAAGAGTCTAAGATGCATTTGTGTTCCTGCCCAAAAAGCAAAGGCAGCCCCAGAAAATTGTCTGAGAGCAGGAGCAGTTCCTGATTCTTCTAAGGGTCTTGATCTGGGCTGGGTGAGGTAGGTGGTCAACAGATCCTAGCTCCAGAATCAGCTTCTGAGCATGTACAGAGTGGTAGCTGAACCTACCCACATACACACTTGAGAAAGAACAGTGACATATGTTATGGCCCTGTCTTCTCCAGTCCACTTCCATCAGCTCCATGAAGTGTTATCCTGAATTATAGGTACATATACACAGGGATTTGTTGCAGGGATTGTAAGCAGTGAGGTTACAGGCAAAAGAAAGGCGGAATTCTCTCTGACCTCCCTGTTTACACACAAACACTCCCCAACACACACACAATATACATACCTGTAACTCAGGATAACACTTAGTGCACCTGTGAAAATCTGTGCAGAAACAAAGGGGCTCAAGGCATCGCTAGGTTATTTTTTTTGCTGCAAGTCCTGAATGCAGCGGTTCTCGAAGGGCGGGGCAGGAGAGAATGACAAGAGCGGCGGACCATCAATATGATCTTTTGGGAAAGATTCACGTATGGCTGCAATATTTCATCCTTTCTGGACGTCCCGTCTGTGATCGTATCATAAAGCAGTTGCGTCCTGTGTTTTCGTTCTGCGAGGAAAAAGTTCAGCGTGGTGCTAGCAATTTTTGGGGGGTGAAAGTGCGGCCCAGAGAAAAAAAAGTTTTGAGAACTCCTGTTCTAAGGGGTCCAGCCACCCGCGCCCCCCTCCCGGAAACAGCTGCGCTTTCAGGCGGGTGGGGAGGAGCTGCGTTGCACCTCGGAACCCTAAACTGAGTCACGGGATATTCTGAGCTCGCTCTGCGCAGAGCTGGAGGAGGCAACCCCGGATTTGCACCTCGGGGCGGGGGGGGGGGGGAGAGCCGAACCTCCACAACTTTCAGGACTGAGGAGTCCTGGTGCCCTGTCCTCCCCTCCAAAAAAACAGGCCTTCCCCAAGGCAGCAGATGGGAACCCCACACTTTCCCATCCCGCTAGGGTCGCCTCGCCCGCCCCCTTGCAGGGCCACAGCCCGGACCCGAGGCAGGCGGAGTTGGGGGGTTCGGAGGAGGCCAAAACGAAGCGACTAGCCCCCACCGCCTCCCGCCACTCACCCGGAAAACTCCCCGAAGAGCCGCCCCGTCGCAGCAGCGGGACAGAAAGGCGCCTCCCGGCTCGGGCCTCGCCTCTGGCCCCTGGGGCCGCCCCCTTCCCGGCCGCCCACCCCACATGCCGGCCTGGAGGGGTCTCGCGGGACTTGCGGCGCGGGACTCGGGAGGGTCTCCTGGGCAGCTGTCCAGTGGGGAAACCGGGAGCTCCTCCCAGCCCCACCGACACCACGTGGCACTTTCCTCAAGGGGCAAGAAGAGGCTCCCTGCAGCTGGATCGGGTCCCAAAGAGCTGATGCCGGTGCCGCCCCCTTGACGAAGTCGGGGGTCCTTCGGCATCATTGCAAGAGAAGCCCCCGACGGCGCCCCCGCTTTCTCGCTCCTTTCCTCGGGCGATTTAGGGGAGCGCGACCGCCCAAATTTAGGGGGGCGCAAGAAGGACCCAGAGCGAAGGGAGATGGCGCGGGTTTGGGCGTCTCACGCGGCGCCCCCTGGAATCTGTATGGCCAAATCCCGCCCCTGGGGCGCGGCAGGGCAGCAAGCCAAGTGGGGAGCAGACCGAGGGGGGAGGAAGCCCCCCACCCACCCAAACGCGCGGAGCAGGAGGCCTCCTCCCCACTGCGTCCACACAGCGACCCCGCGAGGTGGGCGACACTAAGAGCTTCCAGGCTGCGTCCAACGCTCTTAACCGTTGCGCCACACGGGCTCTCCCCAAAATAGCTTTGCGGTGGGGTTGGTTTTTTTTGGGTGGGGGGAGGAAGAAGATGCAGGCCCCCCACCACGGAGTCAACAGCGTGCCAGGGAGGGCCGGACCAATTGGAGCTGGTCCGCCCCTTTGCCTCACAGATCCGAGGGGGACGCGGGGCAGCGCTAGCCCGCCCGACGAAGCGGACCACCCGGTCGGTGTCCAGGTTTCCCCGCAGAGGGAGCCGAGGAGAGCGGTGGGGGGGGGGCATCTTGGGTACCGCGTGGGTCAGGGGAGAGTCAGCCTCACAGGGTTGTTGTGAGGGGGATAGAGGGGGCAGGTGGGCTTGCTCTCTGGGGGAAAGGCAGGAAGCATCTTCCTCTCTCTGCGCGGGGGCTGCCTGGTCCTCAGGAGCAGAAATCTCCCTCCCCCTTCTCTAAACTACCCCCCCCAAAAAACAACCCCCTTATTTATTTCCTGATTTGCTACGAAAGAAAAAGCCAGGAAGCTTGTGGGTTATTTCACAACAACCGCGGGTTTTTGTTTTTAAAATGTGGAGCACTATTACCTTGTGCCTCTGTTGCACTCCACGGGGCGTGGGGGGGGGCTGATAGAAAACAGGAGGTGCAAGAGAGAGGGGGCGCGCACACCAGTCCCGGTGGAAGGCGCCTTTTCTTCCTTCCCCCGCTTCCGTCTCAGGATGCTGGGAAAACGTGGATTTTACTTTCGAAGGAGCCCGACGCGTTTCGCCCCGTCTTTCTCATCGGGCTTAATCCCAGCCGGGATTGGGAGCTGCAGATATCTCGGGGGTCCCGGTTAATGTTTCCATGGGAGATCAGCCTGCAGAGATCTTGGCTGTGTCTCCTCCCAGATACATTAACTGTGGGGTCCCGAGGTTTATGCAGGCTGGGTCCTCCCCACACCCACTCATTTTAAACCCTTCTGAAGGCTTTTAGCAAAAATTGGGCGAAACGCGGTGGGCTGTCCCCTCCACCGATGGTGCCAACTTGAATAAAAAATATTGGGGGGGGGGGAGAGTAAGCCCCACCCGACATAATCGACACAAGCTGCCGTGCACACACACACCATTTGAATGGCAACGCCCATCAACTTTGGGGGCGCCTGTCCACCTCAAATATTTTATTGGGGAGCTGAAGGGACCTTAGGAGTTGGCTCCTCTGTAGGCAAACTAAGGCCCGGGGACCGGATCCGGCCCAATCGCCATCTAAATCCTGCCCGTGGAGGGTCCGGGAATCAGCGTGTTTTTACATGAGTAGAATGTGTGCTTTTATTTAAAATGCATCTCTGGGTTATTTGTGGGGCATAGGAATTCGTTCTTTCCCCCCCTCCAAAATATAGTCCGGCCCCCCACAAGGTCTGCGGGATAGTGGACCGGCCCCCTGCTGAAAAAGTTTGCTGACCCCTGGCTTGGGGGCTCAGTTTGGACCATCTCTTGGGTTTTTGCATCTCCTTCCCTCCTCCTCCTCCCCACCTGTAGCCCCAAGGAGACCCACCTTGCATTCACCCCCAGCCCACCCAAATTTCCTCCCCACCCCCAACTCCCAGCAGGGTTGGTTTTCCAACAAGCCAGGCCTGAGGTGGCTGTAGAATGACCTCTTTCCTGCTAAGACCAGGAGGCCAAGCTGTGCAGGGCACAGGGGGAATTGTGCCAGGGGACTGGGCTCCGTTATACAGTGGCAGTGATAATAATAATAATAATAATAATAATAATAATAATAATAATAATAATATAAGCTGAGATTCCTGCATTGCAGGGGGGTGGACTGGATGACCCTCAAGGTCCCTTCCAACTTCACGATTCTGATTCTGTGATTCCTGGCACCCACAAAGAACTCCAGGAGGAAGTTGGAAGAGGGCTGTTCTTCTCCCCGTCCTCTTTCAGCTATGTGCGTTTGGGTTTAATTCGCCGGATCGGACTTTCAACCAGATCCCGTGGAAAACCAAAGTGAGGTGCTCTAGCTTTCTTTCTGGTGGGGGGGGGGGTTGGGGTGTGAGAGGAAGGACTGGGAGGGGCACCCACGACGCTCGTCCAAAAACCCCAATGTGCCCAAACACACATTGTCCTCAGCACCTCCTTCCCAAAGCCCAGTGCCTCACTTATCTGACACTGGGAAGGCAGTGCAAGGGCCAGAGGGGGCATAAAAATTTCGCACTCGCTCCTGCCCCCCCCCCATGACAAATGCGGTGTGCAGCCCGGGGGTGGAGTGTGGGAGTAGTTTTGCGGCCCACTTGATCTGGGAGTAGAGCAGGGGTCAGCAACCTGTGGCCCTTGGGCCACAAACAGCCCATGGAGGTCATTTAAATGGCCCACAAGCAGCCCCCAAACTGAGCTGCCTGCTCGGCGAGTCCCTGCGCGCTGTGCAAAACCGACACAGCAGGGACTCGCTTCCGCAGTGCCGAAAATCGCATCCATGGAGACGCAATCCGGCCCACAAAGCGATCTCCACAAGAGTGAACCGGCCCTCTCTTCCCGGCCCTCCTCTCCCCTCTCTGCCCCAAATAGCAGCCACAAACCCCCCATGGGTTACCAGTTTGCTCCCAGGGGGGGCCCAAGGTGATCATCGCCCACCTTAAGCCCCAAACACCTGAGAGGCTGCCTCCTTCCTTGCAGGCCTTCAACCCCAGGTGTTACGATGCCCTCCTGGCAACTCGACTATCCTCAGAAGGTGGGTCTCCTCTGGCAGCCCCCAAACTACAACTCCCAAACACCTCTGTTTTGGTGAACCTGGGCATGGGCACCCAAGGTGTCTGTGTTTTCAGGGCCCACCCTCTTCCCGCGGCTGCAACCTGTTTTGAGCCTTTTTCAATTCCGAATTTTAGAACCAGGACCTGCTGGCAAAGGACGGGTGATAAATTTTAAGGCGTTGTCAAGCTGGAATGTTGATTGGCAGAGGAGGTCCGACCAAGATGATCAAAGGTCTGGAAACCGAGCCTGATGAGGAACGGCTGAAGAGCTGGGTTTGCAGCTGGCCTCTTGCAAAGCTCATCTCAGTGGGCAGCTGGCCTCTTGCAAAGCTCATCTCAGTGGGCAGCTGGCCTCTTGCAAAGCTCATCTCAGTGGGCAGCTGGCCTCTTGCAAAGCTCATCTCAGTGGGCAGCTGGCCTCTTGCAAAGCTCATCTCAGTGGGCAGCTGGCCTCTTGCAAAGCTCATCTCAGTGGGCAGCTGGCCTCTTGCAAAGCTCATCTCAGTGGGCAGCTGGCCTCTTGCAAAGCTCATCTCAGTGGGCAGCTGGCCTCTTGCAAAGCTCATCTCAATGGGCAGCTGGCCTCTTGCAAAGCTCATCTCAATGGGCAGCTGGCCTCTTGCAAAGCTCATCTCAATGGGCAGCTGGCCTCTTGCAAAGCTCATCTCAATGGGCAGCTGGCCTCTTGCAAAGCTCATCTCAGTGGGCAGCTGGCCTCTTGCAAAGCTCATCTCAGTGGGCAGCTGGCCTCTTGCAAAGCTCATCTCAGTGGGCAGCTGGCCTCTTGCAAAGCTCATCTCAGTGGGCAGCTGGCCTCTTGCAAAGCTCATCTCAGTGGGCAGCTGGCCTCTTGCAAAGCTCATCTCAGTGGGCAGCTGGCCTCTTGCAAAGCTCATCTCAGTGGGCAGCTGGCCTCTTGCAAAGCTCATCTCAATGGGCAGCTGGTCTCTTGCAAAGCATACCCACCTCAATAGATCTGGCTCCTAGGGTTCCTCTTCCAGAAAGATTCGGGGAGTCAGATCCCTCCCCCAGGTGCTGCCTTGGTCAGACCCCTGGCTGGAGTTCTGGGCACCCCAGTTTGGGAAGGAGATTGGCAAGCTGAGAGATTGTCAGGGGTCTGGGAAACAAGCCTGATGAGGAATGGTTGAAGGAGCCGGGGATGTTTAGCCTGGAAGAGAGACTATGAGAGGTGATATGGTAGACGGCTTCAAATTCCTTAAAGGCTGTCCCATGGAAGAGGGAGCAAACTTCTTTTCTCCCGCTCTGGAGGGCAGGACCTGAACCCGTGGCTTCAAGTTGCAAGAAAGGAGATTCTGAATAAAGGAGCCTAAGAGCCATTTGATGGTGAAACGATCTCCCTTGGAATCACAGACTTGTAGAGTCGAAAGGGACCCCGAGGGTCATCCAGCCCAACCCCCTCTGCAATGCAGGAATCTCAGATAAAGCATCCCTGACAGATGGCCACCCAATCTCTGCTTAAAGATCTCCAGGGAAGGAGAGCCCACCGCCTCTTGAGTGAATCTGTTCCACTGTCGAACAGTTCTTATTGTCAGAAAAGTTATTCCTGGCGTTTGGCCGGAATCGCCTTCCTTGTAACTTGAAGCCGTGGGTTCGAGTCCTACCCTCCAGACCAGGAGAAAACAAGCTTGCTCCATCCTCCAGCCCTTTAGGTGCTTGGAAACGGTTCTTTCATCTCCTCTTTTCCAGGCTAAACATTCCCAGCCCGGAAAAGCAGATGGAGGGCTCCCCTGCCAGGGATTCCTTCGCCGCGAATCCTGCATTCGCAGCGGGTTGGGCTGGATGACCCCTGGGGTTCCCTTCCGACTTCACAATTCTAAGAGCGTTGCAGATGAACCCTGTTTATGCTCAGGTGCTCCTCCCGTACGACGGCAAATGACCTGCACCTCCGCCAGGTGTGCCAAGCGACCTCCGGGCCGCACCCCCTTTGCTCTTTCTGCCCCCCCTGGAGGGGCAAGAACCACAGCCAGGCCACCGTCTTCCTCACACGCTTTATTCCAAAACAGAGAAGACACTCGCACTCACGCCTTGGGTCCGGAAAGATCATGCCTTATTGGAAAGGGGCTGGGGGGGGGGAGAGCGGAGGGGGAGGGAATACAGGCACCCAAAGTCAGGGGGAGGGGGCTGGTGGTCTTCCAAATGGCAGGCTCCTCCGAATCTCCAGCTACCTGCGTCCACGTGCCCCACATGCATGTGGGGCGCCTGCCCCCCCAACAAAAAAAATGAGAAAGAGGGAAAGGGAGGGAAGAAGGCAGAGGCGCTGCTGCTGCCCCCCCCCCTCCTCTGGGATCCGTCACATGCTGCCCGGGTGAGTCAGAGGTTTGGGGGCGGCAGGAAGTGCCACGTTGCTGGTGTGAACAGATTGGGGGTGCTGGGGGGGCGGTAGGAGAAGTAGGAGAGTTTGGAGGGGCACAGAAAAAAAGATGGAGAATGGAGATCATTTGGTGCTCCTGAATTCCACGCTGCGCTCTCTCTCTCTCTGCCCCCCAACAGGCGGGGGCAAAATGCCTCCTTGCCCCCCCAAACACTCTGACGCAGGGCACCCACACCCCACCCCCAGCTGGTGGTTCGGTATTTACATCGTGCGGTTTGCAGGTTCCTTGGCCAGGAGGCCGGCTGCAGAGCTTGCGTGGCCGCCACAGGCTCTCAGCCCCACTGCATGTGGGGGGCAAAGGGGCACGAGGGGCAGTGGCGGGGGCAAGGGGGGGGAGCCGGCTCACGATCCCAAGTCTACGCCAAGCCCATCTCCTCCAAAACGCTCCGGGGCGACTCGTCTTCCTGTATCAGGGAGAAAAGCAGAGGGGAGGCGGGTTCAGAGGAGGGGAGCGGGAAGTGGGGGGGGGGGAGCAGTCAGCCCCCCTCCCCATAAGACCCCCAGCCCAACCACTACCCTGACACTTCCCAGGGGAGGGAAGGCTTTCTGCGCTTGCTCAGAGGTGCTCTTGACGCCCCGTAGAGCAACTAACAAGGGCTTTTTCCATTCTAAGGGTTTGGGGGTGTGCCAACGTCCACCATGCCGGGGGGGTTTCTACGGGGGGGGGGGTGGCAGTGGCTGAGGGTGCCAAGGCTGCTGCGTCTCCCTCCTCCCCACCCTGAGGATTTGCACTCGGCCCCAGCGGCAGGCGGCTGAGTCGCTCACGCCCACTGCAGAGAGAGGGAGCGATGGCTGCCGGTGACTCATTGCATGCAGAAAGCAGCCACCGCAGCAGCAGCCAGGAAGGCAGCTATCTTGGGGGGCTCCTCCAGCAGCAACCCCCCCCAAAAAAAATTCCTCTGCGGAAGCAGACAGAAACCAGGCATGTCCAGGGCGGCAGCAACAACAGGTTGCTTGGCCCCACAGCTGGAGGGAAGTGTATGGTTTGTCTTTGGGGGTGCAGGGAGAAGGCGCCCCCCCAGTCCTTGCCACACACCCCCCCAGTTCAGGCATGCAGGACCCCCATGCAGGGGCCCACCTCTACCTCCTGCAAGAGGTCCGCCTGCTCAATGGCTTTGAGGACGCTTTTCTTGGAGGTGTCCTGCACTTCTCCCCCCATCAGGAACTCGTCCAGGATGAAGTAGGCCTTCTCAAAGTTGAAGATGATGTCCAGCTCACACACCTGTCGGGGGGGGGGAGAAAGGGGGCGTGAGAACCAAGCAGGGGCCCCCAACACACCAACCCCCCCCCCAAACTGCTCCCAGGATCATAGCCGTCAATTTCCCCCCTTTAAAGGGAAATTCCCTTATTCCAAATAGGATTCCTCGTAAGAAAAGGTAAAAGTTGACAGCTGTGCCCAGGATCCTGACCCTCCAATCTGGCTGCGTTTCCGGGGGGGGGGGGGGTGCCAAGCGGCTGTGGCGCATTAGCAGCAGGAATTAGCTGGGGCGGCTGCCAAGCCCTCGTTAAGCCCAATTAGCAGCCATGCTTAGCTGGATTTTGTGGGTCTAAGAGCCGGCTTAGGAGAGGGAGGCTGGAGGGGGGCTTTCTATGGGGCAGGGAAGTGGAGGGGGGCGGATTAAGGAATCAAAATGACGGCAAGAGTAATTAGCGGCGGGGTTTGGCCTCTGCCCTCCTGCCTCCCCGCGGGTCGGAAACTCTGCTTTTGGGGGGTTGGGGGGGCAGGGGGCGGGGAGCCCAGGACCTCTTAGGAACCGCCTCCCCAGATCTGCCAGGAGCCCCCCAACTGCCTCAGCTTAAACGGAGCTGAACGTTGGAAGGTTCAGGATGGAGAAAACCTCTGGCGCAGAGCGGAACTCCGGAACTCCCTGCCACTGGAGACAGCGACACCCAACAACTCAGTTGGCTTTAAAAGAGACCAAGACAATTGGAGACAGCAAAGCTTCTGGGTCCGAGTCGCTGGAAAAGACAGGGCTCTCCTGCTGGGATTCCGCGTGCTTTTAATGTCTGACGTCTCATGCAGCTTTTAGTCTTTTGTTAGAAGCTGCCCACAGTGGCAGACCCAATTTATTAAGTAATAAATTAATATTATTGTGATTACTACTGCGGGTTCCCCATTGGGGCACCTGGTTCATCACTGTGAGGTGGGCTAACATAGGGACCCCCTTTGTCCACACCCAGCAGGGCTTGTCTCATGGCTCAGAACGCGAGACTCTTGATCTCAGGGTCGGGGGTTCAAGCCCCAGGTGGGGCGAAAGATTCCTGCACTGCAGGGGGCTGGACTGGATGATCCCTGGGGGTGCCTTCCAACTCTACGGTCTTATTATTATAAGCCCTAATGCTCCTTCAAAGGCCCAGTAGACCGGAAGGAGCGTCTCCACCCCGGACACCGGGGTCCATCTCCCAGGGGCCTTCTGGCGGTTCCCTCCCTGCGAGACGTGAAGTTACAGGGAACCAGGCGGAGGGCCTTCTCGGTGGTGGCGCCCACCCTATGGAATGCCCTCCCATCAGATGCCCTGTTTAGGGAAGCTTTTAATGTTTAAAACTATTGTATTTTAATACTTTGTTGGAAGCCGCCCAGGGTAGCTGGGGAAACCCAGCCAGATGGGTGGGGTATTAATAATAATAATAATAATAATAATAATTATTATTATTATTATTATTATTATTATTATTATTATTATTATTATTATTATTATTATTATTATTGAAATAAACCACTATCTGACTTTTAGAAGACATCTGAAGGTTTGAAATATGAATTTGGTATTACTGATTTAGCAAAGTATTTTTTTCTATTTCTTGTTTCTTTTCTTCTATCTTTCGTTTCTTTTCCAGTCTGCATTTTGAAAAATGTGAAGATAAATGTTTTTTATGTATTGTTATGTATTGTTTCTATTTCTTTTTATTTTCTTGTAATATTTAATAAAATTTAATAAAACTTATTTTTAACATCTGAAGGCAGCCCTGTTTAGGGAAGTTTTTGATGTTTGATGTTTTCTTGTATTTTTAATATTTTGTTGAAAGCCACCCAGAGCGGCTGGGGGAACCCAGCCAGATGGGCGGGTATAAATAATAAATTATTATTATTATTATTATTATTATTCCAGGCATCTCTGCTCTAGGGTTCAGGACTGAAAGGAGAGAGTTGAGATAAAGTCCCCCCCCTACACATACAGAGAGAGGGGGGGCGGGATGCTGGTGCTTTTTACACCTAGAAAGAAGCAGGAAAAGAGCGCTCTGCAGTCGCGGAATCCCAGAATTGGGACCCCCCGAAGGTCATCTAGCCCAACCCCCTGGAGAAGCCCCTCCCCACAACTCACGCTGCCAAAGTATTTGTCCAGCAGCTCCACGTATCGGTGGATGAGCTCCAAAGTGATGAGTTCGTTGTCTTGGCCCTCGATGGCGCAGCAGAAATACAAGCTGGCGTACCTGGGCAGGAGGGCGAGGAAAGGGGGTCAGGACTCCAGCTCTGCTGCTGCCTGGCTCACCTGGGGGGCAGCCTCCTCCCCACCGCACCCCCTTGAAGAGGCCGCCAGCTGCCCACCACCACCCAAGCCTGCCTTGCCCTCCCTGGGACGACCGGCCAGCCATTTCCAGGTGAGGGTGGGGGGCAAAGCAGGTACCTATGCTGGCCAGATGTGGGGTGTGTGGGGCACAGGGCCCTTATTAACCCCGCGCGCACCTGCAGAGGCCCCCTTTGGCCACAGAGGAGCCAAGGTGAGCTCGGGGTGCCCCCTGCAGGACAACGCTATCCCTGCAGGCACCCATAGAAAGGTGCCGTCACCTGGGGTTCACCTGCCCACCCCACCCTCTGCCCCACAGCAGCAGTGATGGGGCAATAATTAGTCTCAGAAGCACAGCTGCCAACGTTTTCCTTTTTTCAAAGGGAAATCCCCTTATTCCAAATAGGATTCCTCGCAAGAAAAGGGGAAAGTTGACAGCTATGCTCAGAAGGCTTCTCCCTTCAGCACAGCCCTGCGAGGCCATTCAGAGCACAGAGAGACCGAGGGCCACCTTCCGCTTCTGGGCAAGCCTCTGAGGGCCGCACACTCCAGGGGGCGGGGCCAGAGGTAAAAGGGGGCGGAGCTGTTGCTGTTAAAAATATATATTTTAGTATTGTACAATGGGGTAGTTCCTGCTGAGACTTCTCCATCTGCGAAGCCAAGAAAGAGACGCCAGCAGAGTTCGAAGGAATCAGCCGGGGAAAGAAACACAAAGGAGAGCTGGCAAGGGCCACACAGAAGGGAATGGGGGGCCACACGCAGCCTCTGGGTCTGGGGCTCCCCCACTCCTGCCGGAGATAAAGCAATTGGTGGGTCTAAGAGTCCCTCATTCCCCAGGGAGGGGGGCTGCTTATTCTCCGTTCCTGCCCCCCCCCCGAACGGACAGGGACCAACTCAGGATGAGCAAAGCTTGGGGGGGGGGGCTTTCCAATCCACACCCCAGGGCAGCTAAGGAGAAATCGACAACCAGGTCACCCCCTTCAAGGTGGGGGCTGGGTGCCCAGAGAAAGTGGCGCCCCTCTTGGGCCAAGGGACCTCCTGCAACAGGAGCAGGGCAGGGCCTTCTCGGTGGAGGCACCGCACCCGCAACACACTTTTCCCCCGGCAGAGCTGCCCCGAGCCAGACAGAGGCTCCTCTGCTTCCTCCTGGCCTTTTCCAAGCAGCTGCCGCTTGTTTCCGGCCTCCAAACCTTGTCCTGATGCTCTTGTGGGCAAGACGGAACGGCACCCCCAGGGGTCATCCATCCCAACCCGCTGCAACGCAGGAGTCGCAGCCGAAGCGTCCCTGATGACAGACCTCCAGTGGAGGAGAGGCCGCCACTTTCCAAGAACCGCAGTGTTGCAAGGGACCCCCAGGGGTCATCCAGCCCAACCCGGAGTCGCAGCGGGTGGGGAGCGGGTTCGAGAGTCACCTTTTGTAGACCACCTTGAGGTCCCTCCACTCCAGGAAGCTGCACATCTTGGGCTTCCTCGCCAGGACCACCTGCATGAGCTCTCTCACCATCTTCTTCTTGTCCTTGTCGGACGTGGCCAAGTACCACTTCTGGAGGCGCAGTTTGCCCTGGCGGCTGAAGAGGAGCATGAAGCGCATCTGGGGGGGGGGGCAGAGAGGAGAGGTGGGAGGGTGGGGGAGGTCAGGGGGGGCTCCTCTTGCAGCAAGCAGCAACCCCCCCAAAAAAACCCAATAAAATTAAATCCTGCAAAGCAAGGGGGTCCCCTGCAAGCACAGAATGAGGCCCTTCCAAGGTTTCTTTTTTTTGGGGGGGGGGGGGCCACACAGACGCAGCCTGCCGAAAAGCAGCCCAAGGGAGGCTGATCAGAACTTTCCCCTCCAGAGGCAGAACAAAAATTCATTCATTTATTACATTTTCCCACAGTCCTTCCCTTGCAAATCTCAGGGCGTTTTTTTAAAAAAAGGGTTGGGGGAATTAGGGGAGCGGTCCTTGGTTTCTTCTTATTCTTACTTTTACTATGCATTTTGCGGTTTTTATGTGGTGGTTTTATGCTGCGGACAGGCCTGAGATCTACGGTGGCGTACAAAACCAGTAAACAATAAATGAGTAATAATTTAAAAATGCAATATATATATTAAAAAAACCAATCCACAAAGACCCCTCCCACAGATTCCCCCTCCTCTTCCTAAAGAACCCAGGAGTCCGGGCCCCACTCCCTTTCCGGACTTGTCTGACACCCCTTTTTGCTGGAGAGAAAATAATAATAATAATAATAATAATAATAATAATAATAATAATAATAATAATAATGGCTTCCCCGCTTCCATAGCCCCTCTGGCAAAAGGATCTCTTTCCTCTTCTTAGGATCTGGCCAACAGCTCATCTCTCGTCCAGCTTCCTGCTCTCACTGGGGCCGACCAGTTACCCCAGTTACGGGAAACCAGCAAGGAGGAGCTGAGCTCCGCAGGACCCCTCTCGCCTCCTGGGGTTTCTTGAAACTGGGTTCTACAACCGTGGCCACAGCTAGCCCTCTCCTCCTCCAGGAATCTGCCTTTTAAAGCAAATTCGCTTGGTTCCTGTGGCAGGGAGTTCCGCAGGGCAACTATGCGCTCCTGGTGGCAGCTGCGTGCGTCGGAGGGAAGGCGGGTTGAGCTCAGCTGAGCAATCCTCCCTGGGAGAGTCACCAACAAGCCTCAACAGGTGAGCCAGGAGGGGCAGCCCAGGTAGGAAGAGGCGGCCACTCCCGGTCCTCTGGAGCAGTGGGAGAGAGCGAGTGGGGGCTTTGCAACACCCACTAGGCGCCACTTCCCTCGGGGCCAGCCCCAAACGCCTGGAGGGCTTCCAGGCGGGCAAAGGCGGTGACCCCGAATCCACACATTGGGTTGGAAGGGGACCCCGAGGGTCATCTAGTCCAACCCGCTGCAAGGCAGGAGACTCGAACCCACAGCCCTGAGACCCAGAATCTCCTGCTTTACTAACTGAGCTAGCCTTGCCTCTTTATCAGCGCCCCCCCCCCCCGCCCTTGATAAAAAGCACACCCGGAAATCCTGCCCCACAAGTGCTGCCTTTGCCCCAGTCTCTCCCCACCCCAGAGGCCTCGCCAGCCAATTCCGCGAAGGGCCAAGGAGGAGGGAAGGAGCTGGCAGGCGAAGCCGGGAAGGGCGCGCCTGTTCCGTGGGGCGGGGCGGGGGGGCGACGGGGCGGAGGCGCCAGGGAGAGGCAGCGGGAGGGGGCTCCGGAAACCCCCCGATCCTCGGCTCAAAGACCCCCCGGGGCGCTGCGAGGAGGGAGGGAGGGAGGGGTGGGGGGCGCAGCGGACCCCCATCCAGGGGACCGGCTGGCTTTGTGGGGGGTGAGCAATTCAAAGCCTTGCTGGGGGTCAGCGGAGACCACCTCCCCCTCCCGCTGGGGACCCCCATTCCCCGTGGGGACCCCCGCCGCCGCGGATCTGTGGGGTTTTCCTTTGGGGGGGGATCTCTTCCGCCTGCCAAGCCCCCCGGGGCGCTGCGAGGAGGGAGAGGTGGGGGGCGCAGCGGACCCCCACCCAGGGGACCGGCTGGTTTTATGGGGTGGGGTGAGCAACTCAAAGCCTTGCTGGGGGTCCCCCCGCTCCCTGCCCTGTGATCTGTGGGGTCTTCCTTTGGGGGGGGTCTCTTCCGCCTGCCAAGCCCCCCGTGGCGCTGCTCTCCCCGCCGCCTGCACATGCTCAGAGGCGCCCTTGCTCTGGAGGGGGGAGGAGGAGAGGGGGTCCTTCTGCTCTGGGGGGCGGCCCCCCTCTCCCGGGGAAGGATCCAGCCCCCCTTGCACCCGGGGCCGGAAGTGGCCGCCCTGCCACGTGGGAGCCAGCCCCCCTCTCCTCCCCCCGGGGCGCCGGATGGGGGTCCCTCCCCGCGCCCCCCCCCCCGCTCACCATGTCGGGCGTCGCTCCGTGGCGGGCCGTTCGGCGCGGCCCCTGCGGCCCTCCGGCTCCTCTTCCGCGGCCCGAACCTGCCCAGGTGCCTCCCGGCCGGACCCGCCCCCCGCCCGCCCCCCGCCCCGGGGCCGCGCCTGCGCACTGCGACGCCCGCTTCCGGGGCGGGAGGGGCGCCTCTCGCTCCCCATCGCCAAGGCAACCGGGCGGGGGCGGGGCCTGCCTCCCCGGGCGACGGGAGGGGCGGGGAAGCCGGAGAGGAGCAGGAGAGGAGGGAGGGAGGGGCCTCCTCCGGTGACGTCATCGGGGAGGGAAGGGGGCGCGAGGAGGGAGTTCTGGCCACGTGGGAAAGGGGGCGCAACTGAAGACCCCCCCCCCACTTGCATATGCTGATTTATGAGCCCCCTAACCTGGCTCTGCTGCCGGCAGGATTCCTGCACTGCACGGGGTTGGGCTGGATGACCCCTGGGGGTCCCTTCCAGCTGCAGGTCACTTCAGCCCCACTTATTCTGCCCCCCCCCCCGACAAAGCCACATGCAATCCATTTTTTCCTCTCCCCTCCCCCGAATTTCTTTTTGAGAAGAGGCGGTGGTGGAGTGGAGTGGTTACAGTTCCTTGGAGGTTTTTAAGCAGAGCTTGGGGGCTCCAGCTGAGATCCCTGCATTGCAAGTAGGGGGTTGGGCTGGATGACCCCTGGGGATCCCTTCCAGCTCTCCAATCCTATCAACACTTGCTCTCCCCCCCCCCCCGTCTCCCCCATTCAGTTCCTCCTCCTTGACCTCCCCACCCTCCCCATTCAAGTCCCCATGAGTTCCACCTGCAGCTCCTGCACTGCATGGGGTTGGGCTGGATGACCCCTGGGGGTCCCTTCCAGCTGCAGGTCACTTCAAACCCACTTATTCTACCCCCTTACCAAGCCACATTCAACCCATTTTCCCCGCACCCCTCCCCCTAATTTCTTTTTCCTCAGAGGCGGTGGTGGAGTGGAGTGGTTACAGCGGAAGGGTCTCCCTTGGGAGGGGGTGGGCTCTCCTCCCTTGGAGGTTTTTAAGCAGACCACCTGTTGGTCTGGAATGCTTCAGCTGAGATGCCTGCGTTGCATGCAGGGGGTTGGGCTGGATGACCCCTGGGGGTCCCTGCCAACTCTACAATTCTCTGTTTCTATGATTGCTGGGCTAAGAGCTGGGAGAGGCCTGGGTTCGAATCCCTGGGTGACCCTGAGGAGCCAGTCCCTGCCTCTCACAGCCTAGTCAACCTCACAGGGTTGTTGGGGGAATTAAACGAGGAAGCGGGAGAACCCTGTGATGCCACCTGGAGATACTTTGGGGGGGGGGACAGGTGGGGGTACCAGTGCAATGAATAAATATCCCACACAGCAACCCAGATCAAAACCCTGTCAGAAAATAAATCCATTTCCCCCAAAATTCACCGCCCAGCCAGCAAAACCTCAGAATGTCCAGGAAAATGCTTAGGGGCTGCGTAAGTATCTCACTGGCCCACCCCCCATTTGTGGTGCCAGGCAGGCCAGGACCTTTCTATGGGGTGGCAGAGGAAGTGGGGCTCTGAGCGAAGCGGAAGGAAGAAGGTCTGCAAGAGGGAGCTTTGTGGGGCTGCCCTATAGTCGCTTTTAGGCAATCAACCGAGTCTCTCTCCCCTCGGTGCCAAAGGCTGCACCAGCCTGTGGGTTTGGGAATGGGCTTGCAGGGGTGCAGGAGAAGCCCAGAATCAGGACCCGTTTTGCTCAAGAGAAAGCTCAGGACAGACACAGCCGCCAAGATGGTCGTAGTGTTTTTATTTCCTATCAAAAGTAGAATGCAAAATACTCTCCCCGCAAACACACACATGTATAGAAATAGTTATATATATACAAATATAAATCAGATTTCTGTACAGAAAAGTGAAAAAATAACCTCCTCTAGGAATAGAATTCGATCTCTCTGTATAAATACTGGTTTTTGAGGCAGCGCAAGGGGGCAGGGGGGCAGGCGCGACCTCTAAGTGCAAGGCAGAGAATAGCCGTGGGGCAATTGGTCAATCCTCCTTCTCCGACACCCTGGGGAGGGATGCTCCTGAGTCAGCTACAATCACCAGGCCCCTGAATCTCAAGGTGACTCCCAGGCCCCAATTAAATATCTCAAGGCTGGCACTTTTACTTCTTGAGGAGGGGGGCGCTCAGAACTGACTTGCTCCCAAAACGCTTCCAGTTTGCTCTCTTTCAGCGCCAACGCTGCACAAAACCAGCTTTCCTTTGGGATGTCCTTCCCCACCTATGTGGGGGGTGCCCTCTACCGCCCCCCCCAATTTGTACCAAGCTCAGCTTTCAAGGGCCCTCGCTGGGGGGTCCCCGGCAGCCGCCCGGCTCAGGGGATCCAGAGGGGATAATCCACTTGGACAGCAGCCAAGGCCTCTGGGCAAAACATCGCGTCTGCTGGGCTCAGCAATCCCAGTGCCATTTTTACGATTAACTGGAAGCTGTCCTGGGAAATCACAAGGACGGGGGGAACTCGGGCCAGAGAGCCATTAAGCAGAAATGGAGGGGGGGGACCCTCAGGATGGCAAACGCTGCTGGCAGAGCGCCATTCACAGCAGCTTCTGGGCCCGTGTGGGTCACGGCAAGCTTGCCTCGAAACTTTGCAGAGTTTCCGAAAGAGAGGCCTCTGTTTTTTGCTTGGAGAAGCCCCCGTGGCTCTTGGGGGTCTGGGCAAAAGGGCTCCTTCTGTGTGCCAGAGATTGCAGAATCTGTAGCATCTCAAAGGTCTCCATGTCAGGAAAACTGGGCTGTGTGAAGGCCAGGCGTGTTGGGGTTTGAAAGAAAGTTGGAGATTACTTTTGGGAGCGCTTGGAGATGCGTGCAGTTTTCTTAGCCCTTTCCAGAGCAAGGAGGAACGGCAATGAGCGGTTTGCCCCACCTGCCCCACGGGAGAGATGCTGCCCTTCCTCAGGGGGGCACAAGAGGAGGGGGAGGTTGCCCACAGCTCCCTCATCATCATCACCCCAACAACGTATTTCACTAAATTCAAACAGTAAGCCGAACATATATTAAGCCTCTCTGTTAAAACGTACTTCATAACAAATGTCCATCTCAGCAGTGCAGAAGGAAAATGGACGTATTCAAAGTGCTAATCTGCAGCCCCCACCCATCCACATCCAATGGGGGGGACACACAATCCTCATCCCTTCCCCACTCCAAACACATACATACATACTTAATAATAATAATAAAGAGAGAAGGCAGAGATCCCTGCTCTACTCCGATGTAAACATCAAAGGAAGCCACTAGCCCTGACTGGGCAGGGTTCCAGTCCAGTGTGAGGTAGGGGGCACACATCATCCGGGGATTTCTTGGCATGGCCACAGCCCCACCCCATCCGAGGGTGAGCAAGGGTGCGCAGTTGCCCCCCAGCAAGGAAGACTCTGGTGGAGGCAGAAGCGGTTGTGCAGACATCGTGGCTGGAGCCTCTTCTTTCTGAAGAGGGGATCTCTTCTGGCCCAGGGGGCAGAGGGGGCAGCCTCTTCCCAGCCGAAAGACCAACTGAGGCTTCTTCCCTGGGGGGTGAGAGGGCACTGTGCCTTGTGCTACCACTCAGCATCAGGTTGGAGGGAGGTCGACAGGACTCTCTTTGGGGGTGGGGGAATGTAGAGGGAGGGGACAGAAAGAGAAGAAAAACTTCTTCCGGCTCCTGAGAGATTCTGGCTGAAGGAGGTGGGGGCACTCAGGGCTCCATCACCTGCCCCATGAACAGGATGGTGCCTGTAAAGGAGAGAAAGAGACGTGTTGCAGGAATTTATGTATAGGTTGGGGGGTGTTTCCCCTCCAGCAGTTATCCTGCACATGCAGCCCACTACCAAAACCAGCACAATCGCTTTTGTGACTTTTGTGACTTGTCCCCACAAAACACTTCATCACAGTTTCTTCCTGCCTATTCAAAGGGCCTTTGTTGCACGATACCAAATGTAAGAATTCACTGATCAATGGATCTATGTACTGGCTCACTGGGAAAACTTCAGAAATTCCTATAGACATGTGAGCATCCTGATACCTGAGTGCCAGACAGGTAGCCATTCCAGAAATAACAAACCCAGATGGAGACAAAAGGGTGGGATTAACTTGGCTGGGAAACAGGGAAATGTAAATATTTCTTTCGTTTCACTTAATGGGTGGAGGGCAAGGGGAACCATGGGGCAGGGTCCAGGATGCTCAGATTACGGCCACCAGACCTCCCCTTTCATGATTTATGAGTGATGTAGTTTGGGGGGGGGGTAATATGGGGATCAGCTGCTAATAAAAGTTTGGGTTCTCTTTTGTTTGGGGCTTCCATCTTGTTCCACCTGGTGGCAGGTGGGAGTCCTGTCGCGACAGTCTTCAATCAAGACCAAGCCGACTGGCTGCTGTTTTGCTCTGGTATTCCTGGCCGGGGTCCTGGTTTTTTGTCCAAAGGAGCCCTCAGATTTCTCCGTTAACAGAAGCAGGGATGCGGTTAGGGATTAGGCACCAGGTTTCTAAATAGATCGAATTTCAAGGGGCTGTCTGGATGCACAAATTTCAGGGGGTTGGACTAGATGACCCCTGGGGTCCCCTTCCAGCTCCACAATCCTACAATTCCCGCAATGAAGCTCCTGCCTCTCAGCCTAAGCCGCCTCACAGGGTTGTTGGAATCATAGAGTTGGAAGAGACCCTGAGGGTCATCCAGTCCAGCCCCCGCAAGGCAGGAATGGGCAGCTGTGCCAGACGGGATTCGAACCCGCAACCTTGGCGTTATCAGCACCACACTCTAACCAACTGAGCTGAACAGGCTGAGGATAAAAAGGGAGAGAGGGAGGGCCGTGGGTGCGCAGGAAAAGGTGGGATATAAAATGCATTGATGACGAAATAATATAGGTGGGTTCAAAGGTCACTCCTGCCTTGGAGGGAAAAAATAAAATAAGGCTCCGTGGTCCTAGAGGCAGCCACCAGGAGGCAGCCTTGCACCGTTCCCAAGCGCAGCCTTGCTCTGTTTACAGGGTTTGACACCCGGAAGGTGGAGCAAATTTGTTCTCTGCAGAAGCCAAACCACAAATTGCAAGGAAGGAGATTTCGAGTCAACATCAGGAAAACCATCCTGAAGGCAAGAGACGGGCTCCCTCGGAAGGTGTGGGGCTCTCCTTCTTTGGAGGCTTTTAAGGAGAGGTTGGGTGGCCATCAGAATCAGGGATTCTTGAGCTGCCTTGCAGGGGGTTGGGCTAGATGACCCTTAGGGGTCCCTTCCAACTCTACAATTCTGTGAAAAGTGCTCTTACCGGTTGGGTTGTGTCGCACGAGGAAGAGGAAGGGCCTGTCCATCACAATCTCCAGGGGGGCCATTCGGGCGTAGATGATGACAGCTGAGGAAAGGAAACAGGATTCTTATTGCATCTTACTTTCTCTTTCTCTTTAGTTTTCTTTCTGATTGATATGTTGCTTTTTTATTATTCTGTTTAGCTTAGTTTGTATTCTACTGTATAGTATGTTGATGCAGGTGGAGCTGTGGTCTAAACCACAGAGCCTCTTGGGCTTGCCGATCAGAAGGTCGGGGGTTCGAATCCCCACGACGGGGTGAGCTCCTGTTGCTCGGTCCCTGCTCCTGCCCACCTAGCAGTTCAAAAGCACCTCAAAGTGCAAGTAGATAAATAGGTACCGCTCCGGCGGGAAGGTAAATGGATTAATATAATAAGATTTTTAGAAAGGAAGAGGCGTTTGAGGGCTGCATTGATGAGAGGAACTGGAGGTGGCCCAGAGGACAGCCCAGGAATTGAGCTGGCTGTTTGGGGTCACCCCAGGAAAGAGATGTGGTGGGGGGGGTGTATCTGGATGAAACCTCCAAAGACCCCCTAAGCAATAGGGCCAGTGGTCATCTGCTCTGCTTTTGGGGAAAGGGGAGAGGTTAAAAGGGGCATTTTCTGCCACAGCTATTTGGGATGATGCAGGAAATGAGGTTCCATCTTTGGTCACCTGCTCCAGGTGTCTTTTGGATACAACCCTTCCCCCCCCCCAGGCTTTCCCCGGCCATTAAAGGTGGGCCTGGCCTGCTTGGCGTTCTGTCACCTTGTCTTTTTGGTACAGTGGTACCCCGCAAGACGAATGCCTCGCAAGATGGAAAACTCGCTAGACGAAAGAGTTTTCTGTTTTGGAGGTGCTTCGCAAAACGAATTTCCTATGGGCTTGCTTCGCAAGACGACAATGTCTTGCGAGTTCCTGCTGGGTTTTTTTCCTCCCCCCCCCTTTTTCTAAGCCGCTAAGCCGCTTATCAGCTGATCTGATCAGCTGATAAGCCGCTAAAAGCCGCTAATAGCGCTAATCCGTCAATGGGCTTGCTTCGCAAGACGAAAAAACCGCTAGAGGATTCTTTTCGTCTTGCGAGGCACCACTGTACTTCCCGATGTTATCTGACACACTGACAGCATTACTGCATACCTGAATTTTATTGCTCACCGGTTTTTATATTAAGCAGTTCAGAACATTTCTGAAGGGGAAGTAAGCTGATCAAAGCACTGATAAGCAGGTTCAAAACTCCCCCCCCCAAAAAAATATACAACTTCAGGAAGGAGAAGTGGGTCACCCATTCCCAGCAACGGCGGCCCTCACCTGTGGCAGAGGAGGCCTCCGTCCCGCTCTCATTCACGTCGATCTTCACCTTCTGCAGGGCCTGAGCCACGAAGAGGGATTCTTGGTCTGCAAAGGGGGACAAGGCAGTGAGCAGGGAAAGGGGGCCACAGAAAGGGGGCAGGAGGGCCATTGGCTGCCTCATTCTCAGCTTGGATGTCTGAGAGTTTTCAAACAGAGGTCAGATGGGCGCCTGCAAGGGCTTCTTTCGCTGCAGTTCCTGCATCCCATGTGGGGTTGGGCTGGATGACCACTGGGGGGCCCATCCAACCCTACAATTCTATGAGTCGTTTGAGGTTTCTAAGCAGAGGTGGGAAGCACATCTGCCAGGGATTCTGTTGCTGTGATTCCTGTGTTGCTGCTGGGGTTGGACTAGACAGCCCTTCGGAACCCTTTCAAACTCTACAATGCTAAAAGCAAGCTGGGCATCAATATAGCCCCCGCCGCGTCCTCTGCAACAGTGCAATATATTTTTATTTGGAGTGTGGGAGGAGAAAACAGCTCTCCGATCGGGTGGCTGCTTCTGCAGCACACCCCTAAAAACCTTCCCACCCCAAAATGCTGTTTGACTTTCCTGTGTCTTTTGGGAGCGCGCTGCGGCCAGGCCAAGGCCCTCGGCACATGCTCAACAGCACCTTCCTCTTTCTTATTACTTTAATAAGAGCTTGCTCGGGATCCTGCTCTCACAGGGGCCAACCAGCTTCCCAAAGGAGAATTTCCCGGCACAAAAGCAGCTCTCCCTTCCTGTGGTTTGCAGTATCTGGGATTCAGAAGCATCGCTGCCTTAACTCTGAAACACGTTCTCACATACTGCAGTTGGGGAGCTACAGCCAGGCACCCCGGGGGGCAGACGACCAGAAGGGTCTTCACACAGGCGTCAGAAGGGACTGACCTGACAGGCTGCTGAAGTTGGCTTTTCTTGCGTCAAACATGTCCTTCATCCCCAGGGTCTCCAGGGGCCCCCGGAGGTCAGCTTCGCTCTCCAAGGAGAATCTGCAGGAAAAGGAAGGCGAGAGGTGAGGGTGTGTGTGTGTCACAGTCCAGGCAGCCACCAGCTCCACACCATGGCTGGGAGATGTGGCAGGATCTGCACCCAAATCACAGCTTGCCTGATTGCTAGATAGTCACAGACAGGGGATTCCAGAATTTCATATTCTCTAAACTTTTGTGGTTTGTTAATCTTTACTTCTCCCTGTCACTGCACACATTTCTTACCTATAATGGGGTAAGATGTCTGTAAGCTTCCCTCCAGAATAATAATAATAATAATAATAATAATAATAATAATAATAATAATAATAATAATAATAATAATAATAATTTATTATTTATACCCCGCCCATCTGGCTGGGTTTCCCAGAAAACACACTCCATTTTGAACTGGGCTGTAGAGTTTTGTAATGTTTAGGTATTACCGCCTCTTTGATTTTCACCACTGTAACTGTTGAAACCTGGCAAGACTTTTAATGTGAGTAAACCCTACGTTTTTCTGGCTTGCTTAAACAGTCTGGAGAGTGATTTCCTTGTTAAGAGGGAAACATAAACGGGAGAAGATAATCCAAGTTTGCATCCTGAGGTATCATAATTGTTCCAGGAGGTTTGATAGACTTCTCCCAAGAGCTTCTACAGATAAGCTGCGTACGGGTGGAGATTTTACTCTGCTGTAATAAATACTTGCATTCTAGTGAGGGAGAGGAAGGATAATTAATAAACTACCCACCCCTGCTCATCTAAATCCATCCAACAGGAGAGATGGGGGCCTGGCGTGGACCCAGGGGAGTCTTGGCTCCCCACATTCCCACCCGCCCTCCTCAGGTGAAGTGTTGAGGCACCTACTTGGGTAGGACCAGGAGCCTTGTCACTTCTGTCATGTTCCTCTTCCATTCGGCCACCAGCTGGGAGTCGATGATGTTGGTCAGGGCAGAGAGCGGGGTGTCCAGCTCAAAGGGGGCTGCAATGAGCATGCTGAGAGTCCCCCCCTGGTAGGGCAGCTCGATGACATCGTACTCCACTCCCGTAGGGCTGGAGAATTCGCCTGCAGAGGACAGGACAGGAGGGCGTAAGAAGAGAAGGAGAGACTGCTGGGTCAGGCCAAGGGGGGGCCACCTCCTCCAGCACCCTGTCCTCACAGGGGCCAGATACCCCTAAGAAACCTAGGACTCTAGATAGACTGCACCGGGACCTGGAGGTTCCATGAGAGGAGCCCAGCTGCTGGATCAGCCAGTGGCCTGTCTAGTCCTGCCTCCCGTTCTCAAACCCACAAGTGGGACCTGAATACAAGAGCAAGTCTTTCCTCCTGAGCAGCTGGGGTTCAGAAGCGTCCCTGATGCAGAGCATCACCACCCTGACTAGCAGCCGTTGCATAACGGTCTCTGGCAAACAAGCAGCCTGAGAAGCAGCAACGGCTTTACGTTGCTTACAAGTTTAATTACAAGAAGAAACGCGTCCAGAGCACGTCCCTCCCGCCTGCTCTCATGAACAGTAGTTGCTCAGTCTGACTCATTCTTCCACCAGGAAGAACGCCAAAACCCCGCCTTTCTTCTCCTTCCCTTCCGTTGTTCTCTGAGCTTCTCTCGTCTCCTAGTTTGGGGACTGAACGGCTGGCCTGTCTTCTCCCCAATCCCCCGAAGACACAGCCTCAGGCTTATCTGCTAGTTGCCTGGCAGCGCTCCTGTCGACTTCTAACTCTCCCTCTCCTTAGGAGCTAACAGCTTCTTCCCTGGGAGGGAGGGGGCCGGGCTGTGCTCTCTAAACTCAGCTCCTTGCTCGCTTAGTTCAATTTCTGAGGCTGCGCTCTGGGGGCCCATGTTCCTGACACATTGATGACCTCATTCTCCAGGAGGAGGAGGAAGAGGAAGACCCCTTCCCACCCCACCTCTCGGCAAGCCCCTGCTCACCGTAGTTGCACTTTGCCGTCTGCTCCATCATGGGGACGGAGAGGGTGCTGCCGTCCAGTTTGTGGAAGAGGCGCTCCCTGGTGGCCGCCTCTGGGAAGGGCAGGTTCCAGAGGCCCTTGAAGTGGATGGCGTTCACCAGGACCAGGCGGGTCATGTGGTCCAGGGTCCCCTCGGGCAGGAAGTCCTGGATCATCCCTGGGGGAAGGCATGCATTCTGTCAGATTTGCACACCGCCCTTCGCCCACAAACCTCAGGGCGGTTCGTAGCGTAAAGACACAAGGTGCATAATAAAAATAATAGCTGGATAGATGGCAGGCATCTCTTGCACCCCATGAACGCATCCCTTGCAGGCAGAGATTGTGCAGGCACACATTTAATGACCTTTGGAACATGTTTATGGAAACCATAGAGACCCATGAATCAACATATACTGGAGGGAAAGAATAAATTTATCCACATATATATAGTTCTGTAACTTTGATTACATATTTTTTTGTTATTTTGTTCCTGTTGCTTTCCTCTGTTTTTATTACTTTTCCTCTTTCCTTCCCTTATTTATTTCAGCTCACTGCAATACTCTCGAACACTGTGTGGGAAATTCTTTTTTAATTTCATTTTTCATTTTTCACAAATATTTTAGTCAGGGGGGGGGGGAAACTTTACAAATCTAATTTACCTTTCCCTCAACTTCCTCCCTCTCCCTTCTGCAGTTCATATATTTTTATTATTGCATATCCCATTCAAATACATTTATAAATTTTCCCTTTATTATCTCTTACTGCGCGCGTTTATATCAACCTCACTAATGTTTTACTTGGTTTACAATATGTCCTCAAATAATAAAAAAATAACCCTTTCTGGCGAGTGGCCTGGATCCTGCGTTGTCCCCCCCCCATGGGCCTGCCTACCTGTCAATCATCGTGACTGTCAGGCGGCCCAGTTCCCCCCTTGCCTTGCAGGGCTGCCAAGGGAGAGACTCACCTTTCGTGTGGTCCTGCACCCAGCTGTTGATGATCCTGCGCGCTTCCTCGCTCTCCGTGAAGTTCACCTGCTTGACCGTCTGGCGGAAGACCCGGTGGAAGTGGGGCATGAACCCTGGGCTGAGCGCCAGGTCCCTCTGCACAAAGAGGGCATCAGCCGTGTCCACTGCATCTTTGTTCCTGGGGTCCGTCAGCGCCTTCTGCAACCAGCGCAGGGCTCTGGGGGTGCCCCACTCTGCAGGGAGGAAGCGCCCAGCGAGGGCAGGAGATTATTAGTCATAAATAATAAAAAATATTTATTTATACCCTGCTCTTCCCGGTTCAGAAAACCGGGCTCAGGGCGGCTAGCAACAAATTTAAAACACTTAATTGATGCAACAAAAAACAGCATAAAATACAGTTGTTGTTGTTTAGTCGTTTAGTTGTGTCCGACTCTTCGTGACCCCATGGACCAGAGCACGCCAGGCACTCCTGTCTTCCACTGCCTCAGAATTCAAAAATCAATTTAGGGAGGAAATCCATTCAATAAATATTAGATGATCACCAGGGCTAGCTGGCTAAATTAGTCCTATTTGGGCCAGCGAGGAGACCAGGGGAGAATGAGCTGTGGGATCCCAGAGTGGGTTATCTTCGTCAAAAGGGGATAAGGAGGGAAGGAAGGGGAATAAAAGATCAGGCTGAATTCAAATTGAAAGCCAGGCGGAATAGCTCAGTCTTACAGGCCCTGCGGAAGGAGGTTAAATCCTGCAGGGCCCTGGTCTCCTGGGACAGAGCATTCCACTAGGTCGGAGCCACCACTGAGAAGGCCCTGGTGGAGGATAGTCTGACTTCTTTAGGGCCCGGGATCCTTAAACTATGGTTCTTCATGGACCTTAAGGTCCTCTGCGGGGCAGACCAGGAGAGGCGGTCCCGTAAATACGAGCATTCCCTCCTTTTCTCTCTCTCCATTTCTTCCACTTTTTCATTGTCCACTGCAGCTCGTTTCTCAATGCACCATCCACCCAAACCAATGGATTCACATGACAAGGAGGGTGATCCTCGAAGGCATTACTTGGCAGGGTGAGGCTGACGACTGGAATGTCAGAACTGAAGGTTATAACCGGTTCAAGAGGAACAGACCAAACAGGAAGGGAGGAGCAGCAGCAGTGTATATAAAGGATGTGTACACTTGTGGAGAAATCCACGACTGGGAGCATGGAAGGCAGGTTGAGAGTATAGGGGTATAAATTTCAGGAGAGAAAAACAACAGGGACCTTACTGTGGGTGTCTGCTAGAGACTGCCAAGCCTGAAGACCTGAGCGATACCTTCCTAGAGCAGACTACCCAAGATTCAAAAAGGAGAGATATAGTAGTCATGGGAGACTTCGATGACCCCAATATCTGTTGGGACTCCCAAGAGAATATACGGTCCAAAAATTCCCCAGTCGCTCGCTGGCCATTTCATTTCCCAGAAGGTGGAAGAAGCAACAAGGAGACCATCTATCTTGGATCTGGTCCTCACCAACAGGGAAGAACTGATTGATGAAGTGGAAGCACCAGGAAACTTGGCAGAAAGTGATCATGTTCTCCTGGGTTTCACACACTCTCTGGGCTTTAAGAAGGCCAATTTCGAAAAGCTGAAGGAGCTACTAGGTGAGATCCCGTGGTCAGAGACACTCAAAGAGAAGGGAGTCCAAGATGGAAGGGAGTTTCTAAAAGGAGAAATGCTGAAGGGCCAACTGCAGACAATGCCAACAAGAAAGAAAAGTGGGAGGCATCTAAGGAAAGTGGTGTAGGAGCTTAAAAGATTAAAGTTTTCTACCCCGCTTCTCTCTCTCTCTCTCTCTCTCTCTCTCTCTCTCTCTCTCTCTCCCCACCCCCCATCTCTTTTCCCACCTCTCTTCTCCCCCAACCTTATGCTGTAAAGGTAAAGGGACCCCTGACCATTAGGTCCAGTCGTGGCCGACTCTGGGGTTGCGGCGCTCATCTCGCTTTATTGGCTGAGGGAGCCGGCATACAGCTTCCGGGTCATGTGGCCATCAGGACTAAGCCGCTTCTGGCGAACCAGAGCAGCGCACGGAAACACCATTGACCTTCCCGCCGGAGCGGTACCTATTTATCTACTTGCACTTTGACGTGCTTTCGAACTGCTAGGTTGGCAGGAGCAGGGACCGAGCAACGGGAGCTCACCCCGTCGCGGGGATTCGAACCGCTGACCTTCTGATCAGCAAGTCCTAGGCTCTGTGGTTTAACCCACAGCGCCACCCGCGCCCCATACCTTATGCTGTATACAGCATCAAAGTCTCACATCGAATAGAACTGATCTATAGAAAGGACTTTATGATCTGAAAATGCACAAACGTTTGTACTTTTGTAACCCAAGAAAATCTTTAATAAAAACTTTTTTTTTTAAGGGACAAATGTAAGGTTCTACACTTAGGCAGGAAGAACCAGCTACACAATTGTAAGATGGGGGGGGCACCTGGCTTACTAGTAGTGCATGTGAAAGAGATCAGGGGTCTTAGTGGTCCACAAGCTGGACATGAGTTCGCAGTGTGATGCAGCAGCAAAAAAGGCTAACGCTATTCTCGGCTGCATCCACAGAAGTCTAGTGTCTGGATCAAGGGAAGTAATAGCCCCACTCTATTTTGCCTTGGTCAGACTGCAACTGGAGTCCTGTGTCCATTTCTGGGCACCGCAGTTTAAAGGAGATTGACTAGCTGGAAGGTGGGCAGAGAAGGTTCGCCCAAGAGCATCAAGGGTCTGGAAATTAAGCCTGATGAGGAACGGTTGAAGGAACTGGGCATGTTTAGCCTGGAGAAGAGGAGCTATGAGGGCCAACATCATATATCTTCAGGGCTGCCACGTGAAAGATGGAGCAAGCATGTTTCCTGCTGCTCCAAAGGGCAGGACTCGAATCCAGGGCTTGATATTGCAAGGAAGGAGATTCGGACTCCCTTGGGAGATGGTGGGCTCTCCTTCCTGGGAGGTTTTTAGGCAGAGGTTGGAAGGCCATCTGTCATGGATGTTTGAGCTGAGATTCCTGCATTGCAGGACTAGATGACTCTACAATTCTATGGTCTGAATGCATGAGTCGCCCCAGTTGCATAAGAGGTAGTTAAAAACAACAACTAATTCCCCCATTAAAACAAAACAAAACATGAATGTTGACACAGTGGGTAACTCCCCCTGTATCACCAGCTCAGCTAGCGAAGATTTGGGGTTTATTTTGGTGCTTTGACCGGATAGCTGAGAGGAGAGCAGCCCAGGACAGACTCTGGCTCTGTTAGAAAGAGGCAGGGAGCTCAAGGAAAAGAGGGGGCCCACTCACCCCTCAGTTCCTCCCCGCAAGACGGACCCCTCAATATCACTGCAACACCAGGGATGGGGAGGCAGCAGCCTTCCTTGCATGGGGTGGGGGTCAGTTCGGGGACCTGGAGAACAGCATCACAACCCAGCTTGGCCACCGCTGGGGTGTCAGGGAAATAGCTGGGGGTTCTCCCCACATATTTCTTGCCTGAGTGGGCTGGCTTGCTCCGGCTAGTGGTGGGGTCTGTCCTGCGGGGCTTCTCCAGCCCCCTAAGGGGATGCATCCTGCACCTCAAGTGGATGCCGGCGAGGAGGAACTTTGCTGCCCCCCTCACGTTTCCCTTGTTGCAGCAAAGCCAGGACAAAGCGTCGGAGGCTTCGCTGAGCCGCTGCGCCCCCTCAGCCCCCTCTCAAGCCCCCCACCCGGGGGGCTGCGGACTCACCGTCGAGGCTGAAGGCCATGCTGTCCTGGATCTGTCTCCGCGTCTCGCCGGCGGCGGCCATCTGCAGCATGGCCAGGACGGAGGCGACGCCGTAGGGAGAGAAGGCCACGTTGCGCTCGCCGGAGGAGGCGGCCACCTCGCGGAAGACGCGCACGCCGAAGTCGGTGGAGAGGCTGGCCACGCGGGAGACACCCGGCCGGGCGAGGGGCGCCGGGGACGCGCAGGACAGGGCCACCAGCCCCGCCAGGGTGACAGCCCAGACCAGGCTCCGGGAGGCGCCGGGGATCGTGCTCGACGGCAGAGGCATCCTAGGAAGGGGAGGAGAAGGCGGTGAGAGAGGAGACCCCCGACGACAGGAAGGCGCACGGCTCGGCCGTCTGGGAATCGGGGTAGGGCGAGAGCCAGGCTTGGAGAGGGGTCTCCCTTCCCCGGGGGGCCTTCGTGCAGATGCGCAGCTCGTCCCCCGCCCTAGGGCCGCTTTCGGGGCTCTTCCCGGTCCCGATTCCCCTCCGGAGGAAGCCTGAAGCCCCTGCAACGCGGGAAGGCAGGCGCGGCGGGTACGGGACCCTGCTTGGACACGCGTCCGCCTCTCCCGACGTGCGTTGCAGCCCGCAGGACTGCCCAGCGCCCAGCGAGCGAGCGAGCAGCTACGGTTCCTTTCCTACCTGCTTCTTTTCTCTCTCTGTCTGGCGGGAGCGACTCTTGCTCGGTGCTGCAGCTTTTGTGGCTGGGGCTGCCTGCCGAGGGCTCTTTTATGCGCGCCCGCCCAGCCGCGGGCCAGGAAGCCGCGATGAAGTCACCGGCCGGCCCCGCCGCTCCCCTCCCTCGTCGCGATGAGCAACGCCCGCAAACAACTCCCGCCGCCTCGCTGCGCCCCGTCGCGGGAGTGGGGCGGCGGAGGGGCGCGGAGAGGCTGAGTCACGCCCCGGCGGCGGAGCGCGGAGGGGGCTTGGCTGCCCAGATGTGGCCCCTCCTCCTCCTGCTGCCCCCCAACCCCATCCCTGCCCCAGGACCAGGAGTCCTCCAGAAGTGGGGGGGGGAGAGAGAGAGAATGGCAGAACTGTAGAGTTGCACGGGACCCTCAAGGGTCGTCTAGCCTGACCCCCTGCAATGCAGGAATCTCAGCCCTTGGCTGCAGAACTGGAGCTCCCTCCTTCTCCTGCGGCTTCAGAAATATTGCCACCTCCCACAACATACAGCCACTGACAACCCTCTCCTCCTCCATGAATTTGCCTAACCCCCTTTTAAAGCCACCAAGGTGGGAAACCATGACTGCCTCCTGTGGCGGGGAGTTGCGCAAGTTAACCATTTCTTTTATCCATCCTGAATCTCCCAAGTTCCGCTTCCTTGAATGACCAGGAATTCTAGTGCTCTGAGTTCCTCCATCCACCTTCTCCATGCCATATAGCATTTTATAAACTTTTATCGTGTCTTATATTACTTACCTTTTCTCTAAACTACGCCCCCCCCCCCACTGCACCCTTCCCTCCAAGAGGAATCGCTTCATCCCCTCCATCTTTTCGGTTGCTTTTCTTTGAACCTTTCCCAACTCTGCAATATCCTTTTCCCAGTGAGGCGACCTGAACTGGACACACAGCACTCCAAAGAGGGCCACACCACAGATTAGTATTTTGGCCTTGTGATACTGCCGGCTTCGTTGTCCATTCCTTAAGATCCTTAGTGTGGGAATCTGCCTTGTCCACAGGGGCCACACTCTGGGTCAACATCTTTGGAGCGCTCTCTACTGTGACCCCCAAGGTCTCCCTCCTGGCCCACAGACCCCACAAGGGCATAAGTGGAATGAAGATTCCTTGTCCCTCCATGAACTGCATTGGCCATTTTCATTTGCCGTTTTGCCTCCCACTCACTCAGTTTGGAGAGGTCCTTTTGGAGTTCTTCACAGTCTCCTAATATTTTTTGCAGCCACAAACAATTTAGTCTCATCAGCAAACCCGGCTGCTTCACTGCTTGCGCTTAACTCTGAATCGTTTTATCGATGATCAAGTTAAAATCAGTACGGGTTCTTGGGGGACTCAACTTTCTACATCTCTCTGACTCTGTTTGGAGAGTTGTCCATTTATTCCTACTCTCTGTTTCCTGGTTGCTTAACCGTTTTAATGCTCCCTGGAGTTTCCTTGAACACCCACAAACCCATATCCATTTCCATGGCTTATTTTTTCCATTCAGCCTTTCAGGGAGTATGTTCTTGGGCTGCAGATAGGCAGATCTATCAATTCTGGTTTCTCTCTATTGCTCATCTTTCAGTTGTTCACATTTGCACCTCAGTTTGTGGGTGGGGGTGTCTGCATGAAAACCTACCAGCATTTTAACCCCCTTGTATCCTAATATTCACATCCTTGCCTGCAATTTCACTTCATACGCGCATCTTTGCAAAACCTGTTTCCGTCATCCAAAGCATTTTTCTCTGCTATTTCACATAGGCTCTCTTTGCCATGGTCTGTACATTTTTGTGCTCCTTACTCGATTGGGAAACTGCATTGCATAACCAGGGAATTCTAGAGCTGAAAGGGACCCATCTCGTCCGACTCCCTGCAATGCAGGAAACTCGGCTGAAACATCCATGACCGATGGCCACACAGCCTCAGTCGACAAAAATGTTGAATAGACAACTCCCTTCTCTTCCAAAGAACATTGTTGTTGTTGTTGTTGGCGTCCTTCTGTCTCAGGAAACAATGGAGGACTGTTCCTTTGGAGGTGAAGTCAAACTTTTGGAAGGTTGCAGTGCCTGCTGTGGCTGCAGAAACCGATACAGGAGAGACATGTTTTGTTGCAGACGGGGCAGAGGAAGGCGGCCGGTTGTGCTGCTGCAAATGCGCCAGGGTGTTTCTTCTCTCTGCGCTCCCCAAAGCGGCCATTCCTCCTCTGGTCACTGCTGCGGATGCACAACCTGCCTGTCTCCAGGCACGGCCGTCGTCTGCAAGGGATTCCCACACGGCGGAGTTGATGTCACAGCCTCCATGTCACGCTTGCAGACATCTTTGTCATGCAGAGTTGGTGTGGTGCTGGAAGCTACTGATCCCTTGGGGGATCCTGCCCTCTTCCATTCTGTGGACATGGCCAAGCCAGCGTAGACGTCGCTGAGACATATTCTGGGAATGTGGGCTTGGGAGATCTCTTTGAGACCCTGTCCTGCCATGTGATGCCCCAAACCTTCCCAACTCAGCGCATGTGAGAGGCGTTGAGATATTGATATAGATAGAGGGGGTGGGAGGAGACCAGCAGCACCTCCTATTTATCAAGAGGCCATTGCTGAGGCTGCATGGGGGGGGGGCTGCCAATGAGGAGGCAGGTTTGGCCTCGAAGGAGTGAGAGCCAGTGTGGTGTAGTGGCTAAAAGCGGTGGACTTCATAATCTGGTGAACCAGGTTCGATTCCCCACTCCTCCACATGCAGCTGCTGGGTGACCTTGGGCTAGTCACACTTCCTTGAAGTCTCTCAGACCCACTCACCTCACAGAGTGTTTGTTGTGGGGAAGGAAGGGAAAGGAGATTGTTAGCTGCTTCAAGACTCCTTAGGGTAGTTATAAAGTGGAATATCAAATCCAAACTCTTCTGCTGCTTCTTCACCACAGCCACTTCAGCAGCATCAGCAGTGGCTAATAATAATAATAATAATAATAATAATAATAATAATAATAATAATAATAATATATTCTTTATACACCGCCCATCTGGCTGGGTTTCCCCAGCCACTCTGGGTGGCTTCCAACAAAATATTAAAATACAGTAGTGCGTCAAACATTAAAAGCTTCCCTAAACAGGGCTGCCTTCAGATGTCTTCTAAAAGTCTGGTAGTTGTTCTTCTCTTTGACATCTGGTGGGAGGGTGTTCCACAGGGCGGGAGCCACCACTGAGAAGGCCCTCTGCCTGGTTCCCTGTAACTTGGCTTCACGGAGGGAGGGAATCACCAGAAGCCCCTCGGGGCTGGACCTCAGCATCCGGGCAGAATGATGGGGGAGGAGATGCTCCTTCAGATATACTGGACCGAGGTCATTTAGGGCTTTAAAGGTCAGCACCAACACTGCGCCAGTGCGTTCTTTGGAGGCCAGATCTGCTGTGCCTTTGGGTCCTGCCACCTGAGGCATTTGCCTCATCTTGCCCCATGTTTGGAGGCGCAAGTTTGCTCCCAAAGGCATCTAGCCATCCAATCAGCCATAGGGTCAGTCAGTGGTGTGATGTGCTTCCTGCAGCTCGCTGCACATTTGGCGAGGGGTCTGGGCTGAGCGGGTGCATCGCCGTGATTCTGGCTGAGCTCTGGGGCCAGAAAGGCCAGGGCTTTATCAGGAGAAGGGGTCAGGTTTTGCACCCTGGCCCTATCTCCTGCTGATTCAGGGGAATGGCTGCTAACTGCCCCTGCTGCACTTTTGGGGCCTTGACTCAGCATATTCCTGCCTGGCTGCCAGGCAGCTGGGGCCCGTGACGGAGGAGGTCACGTTCCAGGGCCATGCTGAGAGCTGCTGAGGAAGATTTTCCAGTGACTCTCTCCTCTGGGGGAACAAACGACAACACGCAGATGAACCCGGTGTCCCCAAACACCCACAGGATGACCGCAGCTGTTCCTGAATGTCCGGGAATGCCCCACTGCAACCGCCACACTCCCCCCACATGCCAGCCAAGGCTGCTCCGGGTATGGGGCAACAGGAGGCCTGGGCAGGAAGGTCAAGAGAGCAGAAAGGAAGCGGGGAATCCCTGGTCCTCTTTAGGGGCCAAGGAGCCACATGTGAGACAGAGAGGAAGGAAGGGAGAGAAGGGGGCTGGAAGTACATAAGAGGGCAACATAGTGGTTGTTATTATTATTTATTAAATTTGTATACTGACCTCCATCCAAAGATCTTCGGGTTGTTCACAGCATAAGTGTACAGAGTAAAACCACAAAGTACGTAACAGGAACTGGAAGAGGAACAAAACAATAACTAATAAAGTTATTCATCACTTTTTTTCCACAACGGCAATGCAACTTACAATATTGTAAGCCAAAAAACACATGTTGTTGTTGTTTAGTCATTTAGTGGTGTCTGCCTCTTCGTGACCCCCTGGACCAGAGCACGCCAGGCCCTCTTCCAGAACACTGTCCCACCATCTCGTCCTCCGTCGTCCCCTTCTCCTTGTGCCCTCCATCTTTCCCAACATCAGGGTCTTTTCCAGGGAGTCCTCTCTTCTCCTGAGGTGGCCAAAGTCTTGGAGCCTCAGCTTCAGGATCTGTCCTTCCAGGGAGCACTCAGGGCTGATTTCCTTCAGAACGGAGAGGTTTGATCTTCTTGCAGTCCATGGGACTCTCAAGGGTCTCCTCCAGCACCAGAATTCAAAAGCATCAATTCTTCGGCGATCAGCCTTCTTTATGGTCCAGCTCTCACTTCCATACATCACTGCTGGGAAAACCAGAGCTTTAACTATACGGACCTTTGTACATTAAAACCAGCATTTTTTTAAAAAACACCCCTACATCAAAATAGTCCTGCGTTGCAGGGAGGTTGGACTAGATGACCCTCAGGGTCCCTTCAAATTCTACAATTCTGTGATTCTATGATGCTGCTAGATGAGCCTCATTGGGGAGAGTGTCCTACAAGTGGGGAGCCACCACGGAAAAAGCCCCGTTGTTCTCATGCTGCCACCCTCTGGGCTTCCCGTGGAAGGGGGACACACAAAGAAGGGCCTTAGATAATGATCACAAGGTCTGGTTCGGTTCCTATGGGGAGAAAGGTAGACCTTGAGATATTAGGGTCCTGAGCCATTTCGGGCCTTCAAAAACCAGCCCTTTGAATTGGTCCCAGAAACTAATGGGCAGCCAGTGCAGTTGGGCCAGGATTGCGCGCGCGCACACACACACACAAGTCTGAATCCCTGGGTCCATCATGGCTCCTAAGGATGGCACACTGCGCATGCCCAGAGTGCAGACTGCTCCAAGGGGCCTGGACCTTCAACGGACTCTGGCTTCAAGAAAGGTTTCTGGGCTGAGCCTGGAGGACAGCGTGACCTCCGATTAAGCCAGGAGCACGTTGCCTTGTCCTTGCGAAATGCACACATGTAGTGCCATCCATGTGCAAAGGCGCGTTGTGGTGTCAGAAGTGCAAAGGCAGGTCCCTGCCCCCAAGACCCTCATGACCCAAGACCCTTAGCAGCACCAGAATGGCTGTGCCATGTAGCTGGTTGCTCTGAAGGGCTGGGGCACCTGCTTTGCATCCAGAAAGTCCCTGGATCAGTCCCCAAATGGCAATTTCCAGGTAGGAACCCTGGAAAGGCCCTGCTGCCAGCCAGTGTGGGCGTTGCTGAGAGAGGTGAATTCCACCGGGTCAGACTCCACGCAAGGCAGCGACTTCCTCTCTTTCATTCTGCACACCTGAGAGCCGGTGGTAGCGGACTGCTTAGAGTGTCGGGAAGTCAGAGACCTGGGTTCGAATCCCCCACTTGGCCGTGAAGCCCACTGGGAGACCTTGGGGGGCAGCCGCTGTCTTCTCTCAGCCTTGCCTACCCCACTGGGCTGTTGTGGGGATTAAGTGAGGAGGCGGGGGAAGAATCAGGCATGCCCCACCCTGAGTTCCCTGGAGGGAAAAGACAGGATAGAAATGCAAATGGCAATACGGTTGGCACCCGTTTGTCTCGAGAGGCAATGGAGTGCACCTCCAGGGGTGATGTGAAACTGCTGTGAGTTCCCCAGGGTGCACGCCTGGGCAGCGTGTCTTGAGGTCCTGGGCTGCCCTGATGACAAGACCCCCCTCTCGGCCTCCCAAATATTTCCTGCAAGGCAGCAGAGGTTTAGGATCAGAGTTTCCCTTCTCCTAGAAGCCCCACCTGCCCCTCACTTCCCTCCACAGCAGATGCAGAAACCGCCTTCTTGACTGTTGGACCCCCTCTTGGTCTTGTCCATTCAATCGGCCAGAGCCTGTCTTCACATACAGGTAAAGGGACCCCTGACCATTAGGTCCAGTCACGGCCGACTCTGGGGTTGCGGCGCTCATCTCGCTTTACTGGCCGAGGGAGCCGGCGTAGAGCTTCCGGGTCATGTGGCCAGCAGGACTAAGCCACTTCTGGCGAACCAGAGCAGCGCACGGAAACGCCGTTTACCTTCCCACCGGAGTGGTACCTATTTATCTACTTGCACTTTGACGTGCTTTCGAACTGCTAGGTTGGCAGGAGCAGGGACCGAGCAACGGGAGCTCACCCCGTCATTGCAGGGATTCGAACCGTCAACCTTCTGATCAGCAAGTCCTAGGCGCTGAGGTTTAACCCACAGTGCCACCCGCGTCCCCTTCACATACAGGGGAAACCCCTAAATGAGTGAGAGTTTGAGACCCACCAGCTCCCCTCACCTGTTCCTGGGCTGTGGCTGTGGCTGCTGTCACATGCCAACAGCTTCTAGGGGTGTGTGGGGTGTTGGGGGAAAGGCAGTGTCTCTTGGGGGGTGTATTTTGCCCACCTTTGGTCCCCCCCCCCTTGTCCCTGCATTCAGCTCTCAATTAATAATAATAGATTTGACACAGGCTCTCTCCTCTTCGCCTTCTGCCTGAACCTTGAAGGTCCAGCGAGGAAAGGAGGAGGGAGCTGTGTGTGAACTACGTGGGTTTGCAGCACTCTTGATTCTGGTCCAGGGTGAGAGCTGTGTGTGTGTGTGTGTGTGTGTGTGTGTGTGTGTGTGTGTGTGTGTCTGCACGTGCGTGGGAGGAGGAGGAGGGCAGCAGCAGCAGCAGCAGCAGCGAGGCCCCTGCGCTCCCCACCCACGTGCGGAGGAAAACATGAATGAGAGGCTAACCCCACTGGGATGCTATTTCTGTCCTGGCTGCTCTCCACGCCTCCGAGGCCCAAAATATCTCTCCTTCCCTGCGAGGGGGACACTCACTCCGCAGGCATCCCAGCCGCTGGGACTCCTGGGTTCCCTTCCCAGCGCCGGGACTGGGACAGAGGAGAGAGAGTGAATTTTTGTGGTCCACCCACTCAGCGGCTGGAGAGGGCCGGATCCCCGGACCCCCTCCTCCCGCTAAGCTTCCGCTGCTGCTGCTGCTGCTGCTTGGTGTGAGCCTTGAGTCAGGAGGGGGCCGGCCAGGGGCCAAGTGAGTGGCCCTCGGGCAAGGACATTCCGAGCCGGCTGCTCAGACCGGCAGCCCAGCGGGACTCCGCTCCATAAAGGGCCGGGCTGGAGGTCTGGATCCGTCCCCACGCATCGCAGAAGAATGGGGTGGGCGGGTTAGGCAACGGGGGTCTCTGGGACAGCAGCGACTTTCCATTGCCCCATCACCCGCTCCCGTCCTGCTCATGCTGAACAATAGGCTGCTGGTGGGCCGCCCGCTCAGCGTTCCCAGGGACGGGAGGAGCCGGAGAGAGACAAAAGCGGGGAAGCCTCTGGGCTGGTCAGCGGATGCCCGGGAGAGGACTAGAAGAGCGGGGCCTTGGGCTGCTGGCAAGCTGAGGCCTCCCCTGGGCTGACCCTGCCTCCAGGCAGCCCCTCACACACACACACACACACACACACACACACACACACACACCGTGGTGGTCCTGAAACTGTGGCTTCCATTGTAAAATTGCAGTGTTGGAAGGCAGGGACCCCCAAGGGACATCTAGCCCAACCCGCTGCAATAGCGCAGGAGTCGCAGCTGCTTCGGTGCCTGCAAACTTCATTTCCTTAAGCAGCTCCTCTCTGTCTTCCCTCAGGGCCTTTTCTGCTGGTCCCTGAGCCCTCAGGCCCCCAACATTACTTTCCTCTGCAAGGAGGGATCCGAAAGGGGCCTTCCCAGCTCTGCTGAACAGAGCAGGAACCCCCAGACTCTGGAGGAAAGAGAAATAAATGAGGCTGCCCTTCACGGCCTCGGACCCTCGGACCTACGGGACCGCCTCTCCCGATATGCCCCACGGAGGACCTTAAGGTCCATAAATAAGGTCCTGGGCCCTAAGGAAGTTAGATTAGCTTCAACCAGAGCCAGGGTCTTTTCAGTGATGGCTCCAGCCTGGTGGAACACTCTGTCTCATGAGACCAGGGCCCTGCGGGATCTGATTTCTTTCTGCAGGGCCTGTAAGACAGAGTGGTTCCGCCTGGCCTTTGGCATGGAATCAACTTGATCCCCTTCCCCTCTTTCTTTTTTCCTTTCTCCTTCTGTGATGGAACTCCTATCTGGGGACTTCCCTGGATTTTTTTCAGGCCCACGTTGGACCAGTCTGGATAGCTGGCCTTGGTGAAGACTTGACGTTTTCATCCCCCAAAAAGTTTTTGAGTTTCTGCTGAAATGAGGCTGCATTTTAATCTTGTTTTTAAAGTTGCATTTCAATCCATTGTTTTATATCTGATGTTAGCCACCCCGAGCCCGGTCTTGGCTGGGAAAGGCGGGGTATAAATAAAAACTATTATTATTATTATTATTATTATTATTATTATTATTATTATTATTATGAAGGCCCGTTCCACCCTTGTTCCTTAAGAGGAGGCCCGCAGCCTGCAAACAGTGGCTTCCAGGCGCCGGCCTTGTGACCCCCAAAATGTGTGTTTCTTCCATGGGGGCTCCTTCACAGGGGCAGAACAGGCTGCCCGCTCCGCCTGGAGGGCACCAGGTTTGCCAAGGCTGTATTGAGCCGTGTCACAGGGCACTGGGGCTTTGGGGTCCCCAGGAGAGACCATTGGCCAAGGTTCTTGCTGGCTACCGTTGCTCAACCCTGGGCTCACCCATTTTCTGAAAAGGAAAAGGCTTCTCTGGCGTGAGTTTTGCTCTCGCCGCTGGACCCTGCAATGCAGCCGTGAATTCTTTTCTTAGAAGCTCACAGGCTGACTGTTCTGGACGAGGGTTGAGTTGAGGGGACGGAATGACTCCCCTACGAGGAAAAGCCACAGCAGCGTTTGGGGTTTTTTTAGTTCGGAGAAAAAGCGAGGAAGAGGCAAGGTGAGAGGGGACAGAAAAACCTTCTCCTCCTCTCTCCCTCTCCTAACACTAGAACTCATGAACATCCAAGGAAGGTTGAGTATTGGAAAATTTGGGACAGAAAACTTAATAAAAATTATATACCAAAAAAAGTGGAAGTCCTTCTGCAGGCAGCGTATAGTTGGTCTATGGAACTCCCTCCCACTGGAGGCAGGGATGGCCACCAATGGCTTTAAAAGGAGGTTGGACAAATTCCCAGAGAGGGCTATCGTTGGCTCCTAGCCACAAGGGCTGTGATCGGCCTCCACAGTTGGAGCCAGCAATGCTTCTGGGTATCAGTTGCTGGAAAACCCTGGAGGGGAGAGCGGATCTCGCACTCAGATCCTGCCTGAGGGCTTCTAACCTGGCTGGCCACTGTGAGAAGAGGATGCTGGACTTAGACGGGCCATTTGGCCTGATCCAACAGAACTCTGGTTGTGTTCTCGCATCCTTACATTTTCTAGAACAATAGAATTGTGGAATTGGAAGGGACCCTGACAATCATCTAGCAGTCCAACGCCCTGCGATGCAGAGATATGCAGCTGCCCCATACAGGGATCGAACCTGGGACCTTGGCGTTATCAGCACCATGCTCTAACCAACGGAGCTACCCAGTGCTAGGTCCGTATAGTTAAAGCTCTGGTTTTCCCAGTAGTGATGTATGGAAGTGAGAGCTGGACCATAAAGAAGGCTGATTGCCGAAGAATGGATGCCTTTGAATTCTGGTGCTGGAGGAGACTCTTGAGAGTCCCATGGACTGCAAGAAGATCCAACCTCTCCATTCTGAAGGAAATCAGCCCTGAGTGCTCACTGGAAGGACAGATCCTGAAGCTGAGGCTCCAAGACTTTGGCCACCTCAGGAGAAGAGAAGACTCCCTGGAAAAGACCCTGATGTTGGGAAAGATGGAGGGCACAAGGAGAAGGCGACAACAGAGGATGAGATGGTTGGATGGTGTTCTTGAAGCTACCAGCATGAGTCTGACCAAACTGCAGGAGGCAGTGGAAGACAGGAGTGCCTGGCGTGCTCTGGTCCAGGGGGTCACGAAGAGGCGGACACAACTAATAATAATCATAATAATAAATTTTATTTATATCCCGCCCTCCCCAGCTAAGCCGGGCTCAGGGCGGCTAACAACAATCAAATAAACAATCAAATAATAACACATTCTAAAAATATTTCATTATAAAAATTAGTTAAAATCAAATTGATGGCAACCGATTAAACAAAATTCTGTGCAGGTTGCCAGAGGAGGGAGTCAAGCTGTGCCCTGACCAAAGGCCTGGCGGAACAACTAAGCGACTAAACAACAACAACCCAGTGCTAGACGTTTGCCAGGGTGGACCAGCTTGTCATTACCTGGACCCATCTCTCCCCTCCCCCTGTTTTGATGTTAGGGACCCCATTTGCCCACCTGCACCCTTCCATCACCTCTCCTGTTCTCCAAGCCATCAGAACGATTACAAGGAGAACCAGCAGCCCCGAGTTCCTCCAGCACCCTGGAATGGCATTCCCTTTGCCCCAAACTCATTTAGGAGTCTTCAAACTATAATCATTATTATTTCACTCTCCTGGGGTGCAAGAGTGTCTCCCTGTGTTATTTCCCGCCTTTGTCGTTATGCAGGAACAACAACAACAGTGTCTCGTGATATTCCGGCACAGAAGCTTTCATGGGTGACTCTCCACTTTGTCAGATAAACCCCAAGCCCTTATCCTGAGTTCCTGGCAGAGTTGGCAGGGGAAGGAATTGTAAACAGTGAAGTCAGAGGAGAATGAAGTCCGTAGACAATGGCAGCTGCGCAACAAACTGTGTGGACATTGCTCTTGCTATCGCTGGCTTCCGGAGATTGATAGGCCCAGTGGCACACGCAGCATGATAACAAGAAGAATCCCCGATTGTTTCAATTTGAGCTCTAGATTTCTAGGTGAATCCTGGGAGGCTGAAATCTCTCCCCGCTGGCTTTCGGGTATTGCCATTTCTCATGTCAGGTTTGTGTTCTTCTGCATGGACGCTGGCCTCTTTTACTTTAGTTATATTATTCGTTCTGCTTCTCTGGGGCTGAACACAATTCCCTTTCGGGGAGAAGACCAAGGTAACACAGAAGCAGAGTACTTTTGTCTTCTTCCTCAGAAAGCAAGACAGACTTATTCCATGTGATTCTTGTCGCTGCAAACATAGCCTAAAGAGTCTCCTCGTGTGGTCTTAGCATCCTTCATCTGTTGTTCTTGTTTAGTTGTTGAGTTGTGTCCGACTCTTCGTGACCCCCTGGACCAGAGCACGCCAGGCACTCCTGTCTTCCACTGCCCCCCACAGTTTGGTCAGACTCTTGCTGGTAGCTTCGAGAACACCGACCAACCATCTTGTCCTCTGTCGTCCCCTTCTCCTTGTGCCCTCCATCTTTCCCAACATCAGGGTCTTTTCCAGGGAATCTTCTCTGCTCATGAGGTGGCCAAAGTCTTGGAGCCTCAGCTTCAGGATCTGTCCTTCCAGTGAGCACTCAGGGCTGATTTCCTTCAGAATGGAGAGGTTGGATCTTCTTGCAGTCCATGGGACTCTCAAGAGTCTCCTCCAGCACCAGAATTCAAAAGCATCCATTCTTCGGCGATCAGCCTTCTTGATGGTCCAGCTCTCACTTACATACATCACTACTGGGAAAACCATGGCTTTTACTATACGGACCTTTGTTGGCAAGGTGATGTCTCTGCTTTTTAAGATGCTGCCTAGGTTTTCTCCCAAGAAGCAGGTGTCTTTTAATTTCCCAGCTGCTGTGACCATCTGCAGTGATCATGGAGCCCAAGAAAGTAAAATCTCTCACTGCCTCCATTTCTTCCCCTTCTATTTGCCAGGAGGTGATGGGACCAGTGGCCATGATCTTCGTTTTTTTTGATGTTGAGCTTCAGACCATATTTTGCACTCTCCTCTTTCATCCTCATTAAAAGGTTCTTTAATTCCTCCTCACTTTCTGCCATCAAGGTTGTGTCATCTGCATATCTGCATATCCCTCATCTACCTTTCGGCTAATGGAGAAAGGGGGCTTCTTTTGTCACCCACCCCCGCTACTGAGCAAGGAATGAGCTCCTCCCTGCAACCGGTTCCTCCATTGAGGCTCCTGCTTTACTTCCAAGGAGCGCAGGCCAGACAGCTGAGCTCATTTCGGCTAATCTTTCCCCCTTTGTCTTCTGTTTGGCTTCCGTGGGCCCCTCCTTTCCCTGGCTCCCTGCCATGTCTGCTGGAGAGCTGCCATTACCCCAAGCCAGCCGACTGGCAAATATTTATCGGCTGGAGAAGGAGGTGGGTGTGCCAGCCCCATATGGAGAGCAGCTGCTGGGGGGAGGAGCTGAGCTAGGAAGGCCCTCTGCGGCTCCTTCAGGACTCAAGACCTTTAATTTCTGTTATGGAAAAATCTAGATGCAAGGCTGCTCAGTCACCCAGTTTGTGGGTCCATGCAGAACAAAGAAGGAGTCCAGCTGCCTGTTGGATTACTTCCGCAATAAAGTGTGTTCCCCTGTCACTATCCAGTTGAGGGGGTACCTACCCCATATCACGGAATGATGTCCTGTAAAAGGGCTCTAGCGACTACTGAAGCAGTTGCTTTCTTACAAGGTGTTATGTACTGAGTTGAATAGGATCCAAATTGCAGCAGTCTGATTGGTCCTAGAACAATAGGATTCAGGAGAGGGTCTTCTCGGTGGCGGCCCCTGAGCTGCAGGACTCCCTCCCCACAGAGGTGTCATTGCACTGCTTCCTGCAAATGCTGAAGAAACATCGTGGAAGGAAGGATGGGGAGTCAAAACGAGAAGAGAATATTGTACTGAATTTGTTAAACTGTATGAAAATTTAAAAAATATATGGGGGGGAGAGAGAGAATGGCTTTTGGCACTTCAGGTGTATGTTTTCAGCACCCACCTTATTTTTCCGGTTGCAAAATGTTTTCGATGCTGTACTGTGCCCTTAGGGTGAAGGACGGGGCAATTAAGAATGCTAATACTAATCTATTACTAGTAATTATTTAAGCTTCACATCTTCCAGGAAGGAGCTGTCTCTCTGGCTCCGGAGACAACCCTATCACTCCCTGCCCCCCCCTCGGTGTCCCAGATCAATGCGGGAGTCCTGGGACCCCCCCCCCCACTGCCGCCTCCCCACAGACATTTGCCCCATGAGCTGTCCTTGATTCATGGAAGCTCTTCCCCGCGATCTCCTGCTCCAGGCAGACTCGACTCAGCGCTGCATCACCACCCGGAGCTGATAAAAGCTGTGCCCGGGAGGTCCAAGACGGCCCTGAACTGAGAGGTGCTGGGGCTCACAGCTTCCTGGACCCCACGGGTTCTGACGCGGCAGGAAAGGCCCTTTTCTGGCAGAGGGCAGGGGTGCCAACTTGAATAAAATACTGCAGGAGGCGGGGCCAGGTAAGCCCCGCCCTGCAGAATCGGTCACATGACGCAGTGCACACACACCATCTGAATGGGAATGCCCATCGACTTTTCAAATATTTTATTGTAGGGGCTTCTAGGTGTTGGCTCCTATGACAGAGGGTGACTTAGCTGTGATTCCTGTGCTGCAGGGGGATGACTTTTGGGGGTTCCCTTCCAACACTATGATCCTATGATTCTAACTTCTTAGCTGGGGCGGCACTCTCCGCACGCTCAGAGGCTCCGTTGTTCATTGCCTGCCGATTCATGTATGCCAGGATGGAGCTGTGGCAACTGAAAACGGAAGCTGGCAGTCTAGTTGAAGGAACACAATGCAGAAATAGTGGGTTTTGGAGTCTGTTCAGGGCTTTGAGTTAATCCCAGCACCAACTGGCTGCTTCTGCCAGAACAGGCTCAGGCACAGTGCAAAGCAACCCAGCCAGATAGGCAGGGTATAAATAATAAAATTATTGCTTAAAAAAGTATTATCTGGCGGCCACTGGCCTTTGTTCCAGGTCCTCGGGGGTAGGCTGCCTTTGAACATGGAGGTTTCCTCTTTGACGCTAGCCCAGAGCAGGGTCTGATGTGGAGGCGCTGGTTATGGGAGGGCAGACCAATAGCCCAGGGGGTGGGGGCTGCCTTGCAGGCAGGAGGCCCAGGTGGAGAAACCTTGGGGGGGGGGGGAGTGCTGCCAGTCAGAGAGGACAATACCAGCCTAGGTCAGGGTGTGTGTGGCTAACTACAGAGGGCCATTCTTAAGGCTCCAACGCCCAGAGGGACCCAGCAGAGAGCAGGGCCAAAGGCGGGGGGGGGGGTGAGGAGGAGGAGGAGGAAGCCAGAGCCCAGCACCCTCTGGATGGGACCCACCCAATTCCTCGCCAGGGGCTGGTTCATGCAGGGCAGTTTCACAGGGGGCCCATCCTGGCTATGAGTCCCGGGCTGTTATTAGCTTTCTTAAGCTGGGCAATCAAAAAAACTCAACATCAAAAAAAGGAAGATCATGGCCACTGGTCCCATCACCTCCTGACAAATAGAAGGGGAAGAAATGGAGGCAGTGAGAGATTTTACTTTCTTGGGCTCCATGATCACTGCAGATGGTGACAGCAGTCACGAAATTAAAAGACGCCTGCTCCTTGGGAGAAAACCTAGACAGCATCTTAAAAAGCAGAGACATCACCTTGCCAACAAAGGCCTGTATAGTTCAAGTTATGGTTTTCCCAGTAGTGATGTATGGAAGTGAGAGCTGGACCATAAAGAAGGGTGATCGCTGAAGAATTGAAGCTTTTGAATTCTGGTGCTGGAGGAGACTCTGGAGAGTCCCATGGACTGCAAGAAGATCAAACCTCTCCATTCTGAAGGAAATCAGCCCTGAGTGCTCACTGGAAGGACAGATCCTGAAGCTGAGGCTCCAAGACTTTGGCCACCTCACGAGAAGAGAAGACTCCCTGGAAAAGACCCTGACGTTGGGAAAGATGGAGGGCACAAGGAGAAGGGGACGACAGAGGACGAGATGGTGGGACAGTGTTCTCGAAGCAACCAGCATGAGTTTGACCAAACTGCGGGAGGCAGTGGAAGACAGGAGGGCCTGGTCCAGGGGGTCACGAAGAGGCAGACACAACTAAGCGACTCAACAACAACAAAGCTGGGCAATGCATCTGGCTGGCCACTGTGAAGAGTGGGTGCTGGCCTCGATGGGCCCCTTTTCTTGGGCCCTGGCTCCCCCTCCCCTCAATAGGGCCCATCAATCACACACACGCCCCCCCCATGCCCCCAGCTCCAGGTTCTCCATAGTTGAGTCACCCCCAGCTGCCGTGGAGCCGCCGGGTTCGGTGCAGCCCAGAATTCCCCGCCGGCTTTATCTGCCGCCGGAGCCTTCCTCCGTCCTTCCTGTCCCTGTCGCTCCATCTCCGAAAAGGCCTTTGGGTTTCCTCTCTTTCTCCAGATGCTTCCTGAGGGGGCGTCTCATCCTCATCCCAGACGCTTGGAAAGCCCCGAGGGGGGGAGCCCAAGGAATGACTGGGCTTTCGGGGAAGGTGGGTGTCAGGATGGAAGAACATAGAGAGAGACAGAGAGAGGAGGAGCTGCAATGGTTCCTTTGGTGGTTGGTGCATTGCGGGGGCTGGACTAGATGCTCCTCGTGGCCCCCTCCAAGATTCTGTGAAGAGCCTGCTGGATCAGGCCCACTGAGTCCAACACCCCCTTCTTACCAGGTGAGAAGCACCCAAGCCCAAGAGACCTCTGCTCTCCTGTCGTTTTCAGCAACTGGGGTTCAGAAGCATCGCTGCCTCTGACAGTGGAGACAAAGCCTCCTGCAGCAGGGAGTTCCACAGTTTAACTTTGTGCTTCATAAACAAGAACTTAGGCAGGGGGGCAGTGGACACCCTGGCAGCGTTCCCCTTGCCATAGCCTGACCTGTACCCCCTGAGCTGGTCAGCTGCTCCCAGAGATGTTCTGCTTCATCCTCCGCGTCTGAACTGCTCCCTGTCACAGGTTCTTCCTGCTCACTAAACCCTGTTGCCCCTTCAGCATCCATCATCACCTCCTCCCCGCAATCTTCTCCCTCTGGCCTCAGGGTCCCACCACCAATCCCAGGGCTCTGAGCCTTCCTCCTCTGGGGTTTCCCTTGGGGGGGCCCACCGCTCCCCTTCCTCCAGCCAGTCCAAGACACCATGCAAGATATCACCCGAAACTCTAGGGTCTTCTCCAGGCTTCCAGCATCTTTGAAGTGTTGCTGGAGGTGGCTGCCAATTCCTCCTCCGGCTTTTCTCCCCAGCGATGAATCAGGAAGAACCCACTCACCCCACTCGGGGCTCAGCCCCTGCCCCAGGGGGAAGGGGCGCCTGCTCTCTCCCTCCCTCCCAGACACAGACTCATCCCCACAGCCCCGGAGGCTTAGAGGTCTGGGTGAGAGTTCTGGGCGGGAGGCTGGGCTATGAGCTATGAGCCCCTGCAGAGAGGAGAGGTGGGCGCGGCCGGCCGGCAAACAGACGCGGTGAGCTTGGCCACATGGAGAGACATGTGCCCGCTTGCTCCCTGCGCCACGGAGGAATGCCAGCCCTGTGTGTGTGTGTGTGTGTGTGTGTGTGTGTGTGTGTGCATGTGCGCGCACGGAGACTTTCTTTAGCTCCCCCTCCCCACTGCACACACGTGCACACAAGCGGTTACCACGCAGCCACAACTCTGCTTTCTGTGGGCTGACGGTTCCCCGGGCAAAGTTTTCCTTCGGATGACAGAGGAACCGAGTCCCAGCTTAGCACAAGGAGTTCAACGTGACAGATGGGTGGGGCGGGGGGGGGAGGCACGCCCAGGATCCCTGCCGGGTCCCACACAAGTCTCAGAGCAGTAGCCAAGCTGAGTCACTTCTGTCTCTGGTCTTGGAAGAAGGCGCAGAGCCGGCTCTTGAGGAATCCGAAGATCGCGGAGAGGCGGGCAGGGGCGGGGGGAGCTCTCTGAGTGACAGGGCAGGAGTTTTCTCACCAGCACCAAAACGCTTCGCCGGCCAAAGTGTGTATAGGGGGGAGGCCTGCCAGGATCCTCCCACCTGATAAAGAAAAAAATCTGGGGTGCGGATTTACTCCGCTGCCCAGCTCCTTGGGGCGCCCCTCTCTCTGGTCAGCAAAGGAAGGAGTCTCCAGCCAAGTTGAAGAAGCAAACAGCGGTCCGTAGACCTGATCTTTATTTGTTGCAGCAAGGTTCAAACACACAAAGAGTGGGGAACCCCCCCAATTCTCGGGCTGCGTGAACTTTTAAGACCTCTCCCTATTTCCCATAATACATTTATCCAGCAGCATCCCCATACATCACAAATATGTCACAAAGTAATAATTATAATTATAATTATAATTTTTTATTTATACCCCGCCCTTCCCGGTTAAAAAACCTAACAACAAATTTAAAACAATTTTAAAAGCAGCATAAAATACGGTATAAAAACATGGATAAGTAGGAGTGTTTGGCATTTAGAAACATGAGCCTGTCACCCATCCCTTTCAACAGCTCCAGTTCCCGACACCTTTTAACTACCCTCTTCCCCAAAGAACAATAAAAAGTATTTGCACATCCCTCCGGCTGCGGGGCTTTCCTGCGCTTCTCCTTCGAAAGCACGAGGATTCAATCCACTATCCCGATGGATGTCTGTCTGGGGTATGGGCTGCCCTTGATCGCCTCCTGCCTTGTGGAGGGGGGGGGGGGAAAGGAGTATGTGACCTTGCGCTTAAGGGATTATGGATTCCCCTCTTCCAGAGGAGTCATTAGCCGCTGGAAGCAAGGAAATCCGTCAAACCGTTGAATTTTGGCGATTATTTGATTCTATTTTGGAACCAGCACCATTCATGGTATCTGCTTATTGCTACAATTTCATAGACTGCTTATCTGAGCCTTTTGGCTGAGGTGCGTTTATGGTGCTTGCGTAAACGGTCATTTGTCCTGGCCTTAGTTCGAGGCTGTGGTGGGGACTTGGGGTTTGGGGGAAATTGTTTAACTGCCCCCCCCCCCAATTCCTGGTTTTAACACACCAGTGGCTCTCTGGGGTTGGCGTGAGAGATACACGCTGTAGATTGAAACATTTGCAACAGGTAGGAAAAGCCGGCCCCATATATTTGGGTAACTGAAGCACAGCTAGATGCATCTTATCTCTGCATACTATTCCCTGGGCACCACATTGGGCAAAGATTCCTGCAGCAGGGGGGCTGGACTAGATGACCCTGGGGACCCCTCCCAACTCTACAATTCTATGATTTCCCAGATCCAAAGGGTTTCCCCACCCTCTGCTCCTCTTCTCTAGCTAATGAACAAGGGGCCCAATCCACCAGGGCAAACCTCATAAGATCGTAGAGTTGGGAACGGTTCCCAGCGGTCATCTAGCCTGACCCTCCACAAGTCTGCCAGGGTGATGCAACAGCAACTCCTGCTACAGGCCCACACTCTCCTTTCACACCCCTCTGCTGTTGCCAGAGGATGCCAGCCCCCCCCCCAAAAAAAATAACAGAATCTTTGGCTGGAGCTCTAAGTGGGCGCATTGTGTGTTTATGAATCCTTCAGAACTTTTGTAATCTGCCTGAGTGTTCAGACAAGCAGTCGCCACAGCAGATTCACCTGCAGGCCTGTTCAGACCCCCCCTTTCCTTCCCCATTGCAGGGGGTTGGGTTAGATGACCCTCAGGGTTCCCTTCCAACTCTGCAATTATAGGATTCTGTGGTTCCGTGGCCTGGAGACACAAATGTGGGGCTTCTCGCATGTGTGGGCGCCTGTTCTTGCACGGTATGCTGTACTTTGCTGTATTTTCATGAAAGTGTGGCCTACGAATGTTGAATAAATATACCCAACTCAGCCTCCTCCTGCAGAGCAACGTCCCACCCTCCCCACAGAGGCTGCTGCTGATGCATCATGCGCCACCTTCGCCCCATCGCCCACGGATCCAGCCGTGTGGCTGCATGTCTGAACCGGCCTCCAGCCAGCCTCGTCCCTGGGCCTCCGCAGCGCAACCTTGCAGGGCTTCTCTTTGGGGAAAGAAGCTGCAGGCCGGCACCCCCCACCCAAGAATGTGGCCCAGCGGCACAGCTGGCGACTTCTGTGACTGTTGTGACAAGAGGAATGCGAGAGGGGCGAGCCCAGAGGTTTCCTCATGTCACTGGGCTTCCGAGGGAGCCTCCTCCCCTCTCGCTTTCGGGCCGTCCTTTGGCATGTAGGAATTCAAGGTTATGCAACAGGGGTTGCGTAACTTGCGGTCGGCTGACTGTGCGCACCCCTGCTTGCGCGCGTGTGTCATGGAAAGAGGCTAGATGCAGCTGGGGCAGCCTGCTTTGGTTTCAGGAGACCTTGCTGATTAAGAGGATTAAAAAGGAAAGGTTTCACCGTCTTGAGTTCAAGTTCAGAGCTTGGAGGAAAAGAATCGAAGGAGGGCCACACCGAGCAGAAACCGCCAAGTCCACTGGCATCGGCTCTGCCACCCTGGCTGGGCGGAGAGCCATGAGCAGGGCAGAAAGGGCAGTGCCCCACCCCAGCAACTGGCATTTGGAGGTAGACTGCCTCTGAATAGGGAGGTTTCGCTTAGCTAGCGTGTCTTGTAGCTCAGTCCTCCTCTTCAAGCCTGCCCAGTCCAGCCAACCAGATGTTCTCCAGATGTTGGGCCGGTGGGCTTTCTGCTGGAACTCCATGGGCTCATCTTAGAGCTGAGTTGGGTCTCCCCTCGATAGCAGCCAGACTTGATTTAGCTCATCTCAGATACTAAATGCCTTTGAGGACCATATTTTCACCAAGCTCTGCTGGTTGGAGCAGCTACGGGCAGGAGGCTGGTGCCCCAAAGTGTCAGACTCTCCAAAATGAGAAATATTTATCTCTGAGTTCTCATGATCTTAGAAACTGGATCTTCGACCACGAAGCCAGCCAAGGCAAGGCCATCCTTTATTGCTGCCCATTGTTCTGTTTGGTACCCTCAAATTAAGGACATTCATTCAGGGCCTCACTGCCTTGAGATGCCGACTTTTCCACAATTACGCAGGGCCTTGGTGGAACTTGGATTTCAATAGGTGCTCAGAGGGGAGTAATCTTGGGACAGAAATGCACTTATGTAGTGGGGTGAGGAATCATAGAATCATAGAATCATAGAATCATAGAATCATAGAGTTGGAAGAGACCACAAGGGCCATCGAGTCCAACCCCCTGCCAAGCAGGAAACACCCTCAGAGCACTCCTGACATATGGTTGTCAAGCCTCTGCTTAAAGACCTCCAAAGTAGGAGACTCCACCACACTCCTTGGCAGCAAATTCCACTGTCGAACAGCTCTTACTGTCAGGAAGTTCTTCCTAATGTTTAGGTGGAATCTTCTTTCTTGTAGTTTGGATCCATTGCTCCGTGTCCGCTTCTCTGGAGCAGCAGAAAACAACCTTTCTCCCTCCTCTATGTGACATCCTTTTATATATTTGAACATGGCTATCATATCACCCCTTAACCTCCTCTTCTCCAGGCTAAACATGCCCAGCTCCCTTAGCCGTTCCTCATAAGGCATCGTTTCCAGGCCTTTGACCATTTTGGTTGCCCTCCTCTGGACACGTTCCAGTTTGTCAGTGTCCTTCTTGAATTGTGGTGCCCAGAACTGGACACAGTACTCCAGGTGTGGTCTGACCAGAGCAGAATACAGTGGCACTATTACTTCCCTTGATCTAGATGCTATACTCCTATTGATGCAGCCCAGAATTGCATTGGCTTTTTTAGCTGCCGCGTCACACTGTTGGCTCATGTCAAGTTTGTGGTCAACCAAGACTCCTAGATCCTTTTCACATGTACTGCTCTCAAGCCAGGTGTCACCCATCTTGTATTTGTGCCTCTCATTTTTTTTGCCCAAGTGCAATACTTTACATTTCTCCCTGTTAAAATTCATTTTGTTTGTTTTTGCCCAGTTCTCTAATCTGTCAAGGTCGTTTTGAAGTGTGATCCTGTCCTCTGGGGTGTTAGCCACCCCTCCCAGTTTGGTGTCATCTGCAAATTTGATCAGGATGCCCTTGAGTCCATCATCCAAGTCGTTGATAAAGATGTTAAATAAGACCGGGCCCAAGACAGAACCCTGTGGCACCCCACTAGTCACTCTTCTCCAGGATGAAGAGGAACCATTGATGAGCACCCTTTGGGTTCGGTCAGTCAGCCAGTTACAAATCCACTGAGTGGTAGCAGAGTCAAGACCGCATTTTACCAGCTTCTTTACAAGAATATCATGGGGCACCTTGTCAAATGCCTTGCTGAAATCAAGGTAGGCTATATCCACTGAGTTCCCTTCATCTACCAGGCTTGTAATTCTGTCAAAAAACGAGATCAGGTTAGTCTGACATGACTTATTTTTCAGAAATCCATGCTGACTATTGGTGATCACAGCATTCCTTTCTAGGTGCTCACAGACTGTTTGCTTAATGATCTGCTCCAGAATCTTCCCTGCTATTGATGTCAGACTGACTGGGCGGTAATTATTTGGGTCCTCTCTTTTCCCCTTTTTGAAAATAGGGACAACATTTGCCCTCCTCCAGTCTGCCGGGACTTCGCCTGTTCTCCAGGATTTCTCGAAGATGACTGCCAGTGGTTCTGAGATCACAGTGGTTCTGAGGATATCATTCACTATTGGTGCCTCCTCCGTGAGAGGTCCGGGGGGGGGGGGCAGCACCAGAACAGGCCTTTTCGGCAATCTCCATTTGTGGAATGCTTTGTGTTTTTGTTTTTATGTTGTGATTTTAGGTTGTGAACTTCCCTGAGATCTACAGGTGTAGGGTTCGTATACTACTACTACTACTACTACTACTACTACTACTAATACTACTGTGGTACCTCGGGTTAAGTACTTAATTCATTCTGGAGGTCCGTTCTTAACCTGAAACTGTTCTTAACCTGAAGGACCACTTTAGCTAATGGGGCCTCCTGCTGCTGCCAGAGCACGATTTCTGTTCTCATCCTAAAGCAAAGTTCTTACCCCGAGGTATTATTTCTGCGTTAGCAGAGTCTGTAACCTGCAGCGTATGTAACCCGAGGTACCACTGTACTACTAATAGTTGATTTGCAATTTAAATACGGTGCCCAGAGAAAAATTTATAACTCCACTTCTGGTTCTTGGATTGATCCTTCCAGGAAATGATAGTTGACCTCTTAGCCGATAAATACCTAAAAATTACACATCAGGCAGCCAGATTTGCTTTGGCAGCTAAGAAGATTTGCTCCAGTTAGGTTAATGCATTGTGATTTTAATTTTGACACCAAATTATAGACTTCCAGCATCCTGTCCTCACAGTGGCCAGACAGGTGAAACTTTCCTGTTTCCACCTATTGGTATTCAGAAGCATCGCTGCCTCCAACTTATTATTATTACTCCAAATCTGGAGGCAGAGCAAAGCCGTCCTGTCTAGTGTTAACGGAGAAATCTGAGGGCTCCCTTGGACAAAAAACAAGGACCCCAGCCAGGAATCCCAGAGCAAAACAGCAGCCAGTAGGCTTGGTCTTGATTGAAGACTGTCGCCACAGGACTCCCACCTGCCACCAGGTGGAACAAGATGGAAGCCCCGAACAAAAGAGAACCCAAACTTTTATTAGCTGCTGATCCCCATGTTACCCCCCCCAAAACTATAACAACAACAACAACAACAACAATTTATTTATACCATGCCCATCTGGCTGGGTTTCCCTAGCCACTCAGGGCGGCTTCCAACAAAGATTAAAAATACATTAAAATGTCACATATTAAAAACTTCCATGAACAGGGCTGCCTTCAGATGTCTTCTAAATGTTAGGTGGTTATTTGCTGGCACACGCGCTAAACCCTGTCTGTGGTGCCTACCCCTTTTCCCAAATGATAACACAAGAGACCAGAGTATGGGTTCAAATTGGTCACAACTTTATTGAGCTTCAGAAGTGGGAAACTTGGCACAGGCCTTGGCAGGTAACCCTCTCAGCCCGCCTGGCTGAGGATATGCAAGCAGATGAGGTCCAGTGAGAGGGGACTGCAAAGCGCAAACTTACACAGCATGCCCTTCCACTGACCTTGTCCAGGGAGTTTGACCTACATGCCGCCTCTCTAGGATCAGGGACTCCCGGTTTGCCCTTTAACGGGCCCTGCACGTGCTGCCGCATGGGGAGGGAGCATGAATGCATCCCCCCCCCAACTTGATGTTAGACTAAAGGCTACCTTGCCAAGGCCTAGAACCGCCACTTGAGGCCCTAAGGGGCCTCGCCGCCAAGTCCCACAACTGAGGACCAATCAAACCCCGCAATCTATCCGGTCCCCAAGGGCTCGTCGCAAGTCGTGGAGCCAGACGTCATTGCCCAGTGGGGTCAGGTGCACCCCGTCCCCCCAGAAGAGGTCAACTCTATCTGATGTGATGGTGGGATGTGGGATAGAGAACCCACAAATTTGGCGAATGGTGTTGCGCATGGTCCTGTTAATTTTGCTCACCGCATAATGGAGGCGAGAGGGATTGGAAGCCCCCCTGCAGTGAAGACGGGGTAGGAGATTGGACCAGCTGATGGTCATTAATGGGTACAAGGCATGCAGGCTTTTTAGATCTGCCCTTGCAGCAAGGATAAGGGCAATGCCTTTTTGCTCCACTAGATCGTTCTCCCCTGCATGCATAATCAAGACCCTTGGAGGGCCACGGGCCGCGGTTGCACTACGCAGCATGGGCATCAAGCTCCGCCAACGCATGCCGCGCTGAGCCATTCAATAAATGTGTATAAAGGTTATGGCCACGATTTTGAGACCGTGCATAATCTGCCACCCAATGGACAATGCTGTGGCCTATCACCTAGATCTTCATGGTGGGCAAACCTGTAAGACAATTAAACTGCAAGTGATAAGGAGGAGGAGCCGGGACAAATGTAGCTTTTGTAGGCTGCCGAACGCCAGGGCCCCAGTGTCTTGATGTGTGCGGGGTCCCAACCCTGTATCGCCACTGAAGTGGCAGCCCCGATACGGAAGGAGTGCCCGGAATATTCCTGGGGACTAACAGCACAAGCAGATAAGGCTTTGCGTAAAACCGCTGTGAATTGTGATCGCGTCAACAGGCGCGTGTTTGAGTGAATGAAGAAAGGGCCCTTGCACTGGGGCCGAACAATGAAGAAGCGGCGTGTGTCGCGATATGGGCAGGGAACCGTCTGTTCCGTCGAGGGCAGCGCAAGCGTGACCCCTTTCCACAATTGGTCAGTTTTGGAGGACCAAATCTTGACATTCAACGTATCTGCAGAGAACTTGATGTCGTTGTCTGCCAACCCTGATTGCAGGGGCCCAGCCAAACACTCCCCAATGCGCATGGCACCAAAAAAGGCTAGGGAGAATGCTGCCCGAAAGAGACAAGTTTCAAAATTTGACGAGCAGATCTCTGGTAGTTTTTTTCCAAATTAGATAAAGTATATCTATGGTGATAGGCTTCCTGCCATCCTGACGTGGGGGAATGACATGCTGCCACCCAGCCAGCAACTTCTTGACATGGAAGCTGTCACAGGGGTCTGGCCAGTGACGGAATTTACAAAAGAAAGAAATAGCCGCCTTGTAAAGCATTAAAGTTTTTATGGCAAGGCCCTTGTGCTTTAGGAACACCAAGAACTGAAGCACCTCCTCCTCGGATGCGTGACATGTTGCAGAGCCACGAAAGTGCCCAAAGGCATCCCAGGCCCTGGAATAAGAACGTCCAGTGGAGGGTGCTATTGCTGCCAATACTCCCTGGTTTACTTCTCGCTTCCAATCTCCCACAGATCGTCTGGGAAGGCGTCCGGGGACTGGGCTGCTTCTGGTGCCAGTTCGCGGAAACGCTCCATCTGGAAACGAGACAGGGCATCAGCGATGTTATTGATAAGGCCAGGTATGAAGCGGGCAGTGAAAGAAATATTGTGCCGCAGGCACTCCAGCACAAAGAGGCGCAGGGCCCTTATGACCCTCTGGGACTTTGCTGACTGCCTAGCTATAACTCTTACCACCGCTTGATTGTTGGACCAGAAACAGACCCTGGAATTCGAGAAGAGGGTTCCCCAGATGCAAATGGCAACTAGAATAGGAAAGAACTCCAGAAAGGTTAAAGCCCGAGTAATGCCTGCTGTGTGCCAAGAAGATGGCCATGGCTGGGCACACCAATGTCTACTGAAGAACACGCCAAAGCCAAAGCGGCCAGAAGCACCAGAATGAACCTGGAATTCCACCCCAGGGTTAAGGCTCTTCTGCCAAAATGAAACCCCATTATAATCCTGCAGGAATGGAAGCCAAACCCTCAGATCGCCCTTTATCTGCTTTGTCACCCTGATGTGATGGTGGGGGGCTACCCACCCCCGGCCATGAGCCGAGCCAGATGGGCACAAAAGGCACGGCCTGGCACCACTACTCTACATGCAAAATTAAGATAACCCAATAGGGATTGCACCTGGCAAAGGGTGGTCTTTTGAACCCCAAGCATTGCCTCCAGAAACACTTTCAAGGATTCCAGCTTGGTCTGTGGGAGGCGCGATGACTGCCGAATTGTGTCCAATTCATTAACCAAGTAGGAAAGGATAGTCGAAGGGCCCTCGGTCTTGTCAGCAGCCAGAGGTATGCCAAAGTCAGCTGCAAGGCACATCAATGTAGTTAGGGATAGAGCGCAGTCAGGGGAGTCTGGGGCTGCCATAATAAGAAAGTCATCTAAATAATTGGTCATGAAAGGGGAACCAGATGTGGATTTGAAGGCCCATGCAATGAATGTGCTGAAGGTTTCAAAGGCCACGCAGGCCACAGAGCAGCCCATGGGCATAGCCTTGTCTAAATACCAGCTATCCCTGAATTTAAGTCCTAGAAACCAAAAATCTTCAGGATGAACCGGGAGCAGCCGGAAGGCTGAGTCAATGTCGCATTTTGCCATTGATCCTGGAAGGAAGAACAGCAAAAGAGGCCTGAGCCAAGGGGTCATCCTCTTTTCTCTTGGCCTTAGGCCCACCCCCAGCCAGAGATCTGATGGTCAAATTTTGAAATCTTTCAGGCAGCATTCTCCCTAGCCTTTTTTGGTGCCATGCACATTGGGGAGTGTTTGGCTGGGCCCCTGCAATCAGGGTTGGCAGACACCGAAATCAAGTTCTCTGGGCATATGTAGAATGTCAAGATTCGGTCCTCAAAAACTGACCAATTGCGGAAAGGGGTCACGATCGCGCTGTCCCCAACGGAACAGGTGGGCCCCTGCCCATATCGCGACACGCGCCACGCGCCACTTTGTCAGGATCCAGCCACAGTGCAAGGGCCCTTTCTTCATTCATTCAAACACGCGCCCGTTGACACGATCACAATTCACAGCGGTCTTACACAAAGCCTTATCGGCTTGTGGTGTTAGTCCACAGGAATATTCCGGGCACTGCTTCCATATCGGGGCTGCCACTTCAGTGGCAATACAGGGTTGGGACCCCGCACACATCAAGACATTGGGGCGCTGGCGTTCAGCAGCCTACAAAAGGTTACCTGCCAAGGCCTGTGCCAAGTTTCCCATTTCTGAAATTCAATAAAGTTGTGGCCAATTTGAACCCATACTCTGGTCTCTTGTCTTATAATTTGGGAAAAGGGGTAGGCACCATAGACAGGGTTTAGCGCGTGTGCCCGCAAACAACTACCTAACATTTAGAAGGCATCTGAAGGCAGCCCTATTCAGGGAAGTTTTTAATGTGTGACATTTTAATGTATTTTTCATCTTTGTTGGAAGCCGCCCAGAGTGGCTGGGGAAACCCAGCCTGATGGGCGGGGTACAAATAATATATTATTATTATTATTATTATTATTATTATTATTATTATTATTATTATTATTATTATTGTCAGGGGGTAACATGGGGATTAGCAGCTAATGAAAGTTTGGGTTCCCTTTTGTATGGGGCTTCCATCTTGTTCCTCCTGGTGGCAGGTGGGAGTCCTGTCCCGACAGTCTTCAATCAAGACCAAGCCGACTGGCTGCTGTTTTGCTCTGGGATTCCTGGCTGGGGTCCTTGTTTTTTCCCCAAGGGAGCCCTCAGAGTTCTCCTTTAACAGAATTGCCACCCCCGAGCCCCCCCGCCATCCCGTTGTCGCAACCTTCCAGTCCCGTGGCACCTTGCGCAGAGGTGCCCAAACGTTTTTTCAAAGAAAGCCAGATTTCATGAAGTGCACATGCGTGAGGGCCGACCAAAGCTTTCTATACGATTTTACCCCAATGTTGTTGAACTCTTTGTTGATTCAAGTTGAGCTTTTTTGGGGGGGGTTACCCCAGTAAATAAACTAGGCGCCAGATTAAACCTTTGGACTTTGAACATACCTGCCCTTGCGGAATCCTCCGCCCCCTGTGAGCGTCAAATTCGCTTTCACTTCCGCGCGGTGACACTTCCAGCCCCACATCTCGGGGGCGACCTCCCGGGGGAGGGCAAGCGGAGAGCACCCCCAGCCCAGCTGCTGCTCCGAGGTAGGGGCTCCTTCGCGGGCAGGCGGGCAAGCTGCCAGCCAGTCGGGAGTCGCCCCCCAGATATGGGGTTCGGGGGCAAACTTTCACATGGAGACTTTCGGAGGGTTAGGGTACGCCGGGGTGGGTCGGGGGGCGGTCCTTCTCTCCCTGGATCCCGGGGAAGGGGAGGTCACGCTGGTCGCAAGGGCCTCGATGAGAGCTGGGCAAGGGTGCCCCTGCCGGTGCCAGGAGTCTCCTGGGAACCCAGAAGTCCTGCCCCCTAACCCCCACTCCCGTTGGACGTGTTGTAAAAACCAGGGGTCACCTGTGAGGCTCAACCCACGGAGAGTGGCGCTTTCAACCCCGTGTGTGGGTTTTCCCCGTGTTTGTGGCTGTGCGCTCCTGTACGCGCCTTCCTACCTAGCGCACTTACGGACGTGCGCTTATTGTACAGAGCCTCGGCTTCCTTACATCAGGCGCAAGGGCTCCTTCTCCTGCCTCCCGGGGACACCCCGATCCAGGGAGCCTCCTCTCACCCCAGCCTCCTAGCGGGAGGAAAGGGGGGAGCCCCAGCAGGGCTCTCCAGGTGTTGCTGGACTCCCGCTCCCTCCCTGGAGAACACTGGCCTTGCAGGGAATTGAAAAGTCCAGCCATATCTGGTTTTTGCAGAACTTTTGTCCCGAGAGGACTGTGCAAAGTCAGGGAGGAGGGAGGGTGTCCTTGACTCCGAGCCACAATACAGACTCCGCTGTGCCTTAGTGAACGGTCATTCACTAAGACGTGATCCAGATCCAGAAACCCAGTAGAAACTGCTCCTACTGTCAGAAAGTTATTCCTGATGTTTACGCTGCAATTTCATTTCTTGTAACTGAACTCAGGCTTGCTTCATTTCCCATGTGGCAGCCCTTGAGATCTTTGAAGATAGCTACCATCTCTCCTCTCAGTCTCCTCTTTTCCATGTCCCTCAACCGCTTCTCATCAGGCTTGGTTTCCAGACCTTTGATCATCTTGGCAGCCCTTCTCTGCATACCTTCCAGCTTGTCAATACAGTTGTACCTCGGGTTACAGACGCTTCAGGTTACGCACTCCGCTAACCCAGAAATAGCACCTTGGGTTAAGAACTTTGCTTCAGGATGAGAACAGAAATTGTGCTCTCGTGGCACAGCAGCAGTGGGAGGCCCCATTAGCTAAAGTGGTGCTTCAGGTTAAGAACAGACCTCCAGAACGATTTAAGTATTTAACCCGAGGTACCACTGTATCCTCCTTAAATTGTGCTGCCCTGGACTTCTGATGATGCCGCCTAAAATCACATTAGTCTTTTTTTTGCTGCTGCATCACAGCGTTGACTCATATTGTGGTTTACTAAAACCCCTGGATCCTTTTCACAGTGCGCTCTCTCTCTCTCTCTCTCTCTCTCTCTCTCTCTCTCTCCCTCCCTCCCTCCCTCCCTCCCTCTCCCTCTCCCTTCAAGGCAACCTCCCTGCAGCAGGGACCACCCCACCATGGCTGCCAAGGCCCCGTCCCTCTCCGAAGCCCTCACCAGCGGCTTCCTGACCTGCACCATCTGCCTGGAGCGCCTCCGCCGCCCCAAGATCCTGCCCTGCCTGCACAGCTACTGCCAGGAGTGCCTGCGGAAGTTGGCAGGAGGCCGGAAGGAGCTTCAGTGCCCCGAGTGCCGTGAGCGGGTGGCCCTCCCAGAGGGGGGCGTGGGTGCTCTCCGGACCAACTTCTTCATCAACGGCCTGCTGGACCTTGTCCACCCCACGGGGGAGGCAGAGCTCACCTGCAGCCTCTGCCCGCTCATCGGCCAGGAGACCAGCCGGCCGGCCGTCTCCCGCTGCCTGGACTGCGCCGACGACATGTGCCGGGACTGCGCCCGCGGGCACCGCTGCTCCCGCCTCACCCACCTCCACCGCGTGGTGGCCATGGAGGACTACCTCTCCGGGGAGCACGACGAGGAGATCCGGCAGCGCCAGGCGCTGCAGTGCAAGGAGCACACAGGCGAGGAGCTGCGCTTCTTCTGCACGCCTTGTGCCGTCGTCCTCTGCCGGGAGTGCCGGCTGGGGGCCCACCTCCAGCACCCTTGCCTGCCCCTGGCTGAGGCGGCCCAGGCCCGCCGGCCGGTCATCGTGGAGCTCCTGGCTGGGGTGGAGGAGACGGTGCAGGTCATCCGGGCGGGGAGGGCCAGCCTGGAGAGGGAGGCTGCGCAGCTGCAGGGGCGCGAGGCTAGCATCCGGGATGCGGTGGAGCAGGCGTGCTCGCGGGCGGTGCAGCGGCTGCTGGCGCAGCAGGAGGAGGTCCTGGCCCAGCTGGTGGACTACGTGAAGGAGCGGCAGAAGGCCTGCCAGGCCCTCTGCTCCGATCTGGAGTTCCAAGAGCAGGTGGCCTCCAGCACCGTGGCCTTTGCCCAGAAGGTGCTGAGTCTGGGGAGGGAGGTGGAGATCGTCTCCCTGGAGCAGGTCATCTGTGAGCGTCTCAGGCATCTGCAGGGCTTCTCCTGGGAGCCGCTGGCCACCCGCCTGCCCTGCCTGGAGGTCAACGCTGAGATTGAGGGCAGCAGCCCCCGCCTGTTCCACCTGGAGTTCCGGGAGGAGAGCCCCACTGGAGTGCCGGAGGGCCCCAAGGAGGAGGCCACAAAAGGGGCCAAGAAGAAGACCCACCTGCCCTGCCTGGAGGTCAACGCTGAGATCCCCACTGGAGTGCCGGAGGGCCCCAAGGAGGAGGCCACAAATGGGGCCAAGAAGAAGACCCACCTGCCAGAGGGCCCCCAGGAGGCGGCCACAAAAGGGGCAAAGAAAGAGACCCACCTGCTCTGCTTGGAGGTCAACGCTGAGATCCCCACTGGAGTGCCGGAGGGCCACAAGGAGGAGGCCACAAAAGGGGCCAAGAAGAAGAGGAGGAAGCAACAGCAGCAAGTGCCGCCTGCCAAGGAGGGATTCCACATGACCACCCTCATCCTCAGGGGCTGCCAGCAAGCCGTAGCCCCTGTGCCTCCTCCCAAGGTCCCACGAACCCCCTTTCTGACACCCAAGCCGTCCTTCTCGTGTAGCTTCTGCGTCAAGATCCCCAGCGACCAGAAGTGCCCCCTGGTCACAGGGCTCTGCCCCTTTGGCTCTGGAGAGCTTCTTGTGGCCGACAATCAAAACCAGAATCTGAAGCGCTTCTCCCTGCAGGGGGAGTTCAAGGGCACTGTCCCTGTCCCCAGTGGCGTGGCCCCGGTCAGCTTGGCCACCGTGGGCAGCAAGGTGGCCTTCACGGCCGGCTCCTGCCTCTACCTCCTGAATGGTGAGGGTGACCTGGTGTGGCAGAAGGCCCTGGGGCAGGGGCAGGCCAGCCATGCCGTGGTGGGGCTGGGGGGAGACCGTATGGCAGTGTGTGTGGCTGGGCAGTTGGAGGTGTACGACCTGGAGGGGCAGCTGCTGGAGAAGATTGTGCCTGAGGACAGTGCAGAGAGGTGCCTCGTCTTCCTGGCCAACCACAAGGACGGCTTTGTAGGCTCCGACTGGTACCACCGCAGCGTGGTCCTGTTCACCAGGACGGGGCAGCTGGTGGCCGAGTGCTCTGAGGAGCAGCTGGGCGAGTGCCAGCCGGGGGGCGTTTGTGCCGATGCCACGGGCATCATTTACGTGGTCTTGCGGCAGCTGAACAAGGTGGTGGCCTTCTCCCCCAGTGGGAAGAAGTTGGGGGCGTTCCTCACTGCCAAGAACAGCATCGACCGACCGCGGGTGGCCACAGTGCCTAGGAAGCGGCTCTTTGCCGTGGCTCTGAGCAATGGCACCATCCACATCTTCCGGATCAGGTATCAGGGCAAGTGAGACCGAGAAAGGGCAAGGGAGGGGGGTTAAAAGCTGTATGTCCCAGAGTTAAGGACCCAAGGCAGACTGGAGTGCCCAAGGTGAGCAATGGTGTGTGTAGGAGAGTAAAAGCAGCAGTTCCTCCCGCCTGCCCTCCTGTCTGGATTGGGTCGGCTCCCAGAGTTGTGCTTTACTTACCTGGGGTTGTTGTTCCCAAGGGCGGCCACCAGAGGGCAATGTGGAAATGATAGAACCTGGCATAGATCGTCTAACTGCCAAAGTTTACGTTCCTTTTGTTCTCTCGGGTAAATCAGGGCACGACAAAGTCCAGAGGATGTGAGGGACGATAATGTTGCTTTTTTTCACCAAATATCGAAAAGGCTGCAACGGCAAGCAGCAGCAAAGACCTGCATACTCTTATATTTAGACCAGCTTGCGGTCAGGATGCTCGTAAATGGGACGGTTTGTTTGTATACCAAAAAATTGCCCTTTTCCCTTATGGGGTATCCAAGAGCCCATACAGAGTCCTTACGTAGGTTCCCTATTGGTAGGAGAAGATAACAGAGGCCAAGCAGAGAATATTGAGAAGCAAAGCAGCTAGTAAGCTTGATCTTTATTGATCTGTTGCAACAGGGTGTTCCGCTCACACGCAGGAAAGGAGGAGGAACCCAGAACAATGGCGTGCAAGGCCTTATATAGACTTTTGAAATTGCCACCCTGTAGATCAAGACCACCCCCAGAAACACCATTCATACATCACAGAAGGGGTGTAGCTCAAGACCACCAGCCCCAGACACATCATACCTACATCACAGAAAGGGCGGTCTACAACAGAAATCTGAGTGCGTTGTTTACCTCCTGTCTGCCAGGTTACCTGCTAATGCTCACTTGATTGGATACCCTGGGGAGCCTGGCCAATCTTTTGTAATGATAAATACTTAGTTCCTTAGCCAGGTCACAGGCTCACACCCTATTCATATCTTAAGTGTGCCCTTGAGAAAGGATTTGTGAGGAAAGAAACAATGGGGAGGTTTCCCACTTTGACCTTGCAGAGAAATCATTTGCTCAGTTTGGGAATCAAAATGGTTTCAGGTCGGTCTTCCTGTGCTGATCTATGTACGTGCTTGGTTGGTACACTTATGAACATTTAACATATACCTAAGACCTCAAAGTTCCTATCACAATACTTCAACAGGTATAGAACTTGTTTACTTGTTTAGTCAGGATGTGGCTTTATCTCTTGAGTCAATGTGTGAAAGCATAGAAGTAAAGGTAAAGGGACCCCTGACCATTAGGTCCAGTCGTGGCCGACTCTGGGGTTGCAGCGCTCATCTCGCTTTATTGGTGGTTTAACCCTCAGCGCCACCCGTGTCCCCAAAAGCATAGAAAGCATGGTCCAAATAAGGAGAAAGGTAAACAGGAGGGGTGGTCCTCGAAATCAGAGTGATGGGAGATGTCGACAAAGGCGGGATTTTAGTAGGGAAATTAGGTGGTCATGATGGGCTGTAAACCTTGCAGTACCCAGCCAGTGGGGAGACGAGGGAGGGAACCTGCGCTTCAGGTATAGGGAATATAAGCTTATGCTTTGTCAATTTTGGGTGTGCCTGCTTTGGACACCCGCTCTTGCAAGGACGTATTGTATTCAATAAACTCCCTGCTTTTTCACCAATTTTATCAGATTAAGGGATTAAGGGTTTTAGGAGCCACTTTTTAAAAACTTCTGACAGAGGAGGACCCCTCTGACAAGATGGTGGGCACCATAACCTTTCCAAAGTGCCTTTTCTGCTCTCAGGAGGAAACTCAGGTCTTGGCCAGGTGTTTTGCAAAAGGGTGGCAGAATCCATTACGCAGGAGGGCTCTCGGATTTGGTCTGCTGGTGTGGCCAGCTTCCAGCTGCTAAATGAGGCATAACACAACACAACAGAGTGTGTGTAATTGGAGCACGCATCTGAGAGTGTGGGGCAGGATATTAAGCCTGAACGTTATATTCATTTGCACCCCAAGGAGACCATCACTGAGTGGGGATCCCATCTGTGCCTTCCGGAACAATCTGACAGAAGAACATTATTTGTAAACTCTGTTGTGATCACCATCCCTCTCTCATTTTTCTATAAATATCATTCAATAATAAAACAAATGTGTATATTTGCATCTTTGCAAGAGAGGATAATTGTATATGAGCTGAAATAAGGAGTCTGGATAAAAAAACTTCCTGCAGTTCTGATATTTTTGTCCTGGGATGCTTTCAGGTGGGAACTTAATATGTAAAAGGGCCACAGAAACATCCTGTATGAGAAGCATAAACTCCACAGCGAACAGTTGCCTGGGGAAACCCCCCCCCCCATTTTTGAACATGCAGAAACTCCACTGGGAGCAGCCAGAGAGTCTGGGAGCAGGAGCTCAACTGTTCAGAAATGGGGCAGAATCTCTCCATACAGCATATTGGAAACAACAATGAGCGGATATTTGTTTCATTCATTTGGCACCCCAAAGCAATTTACAATATATTATAACAACTAAATGAATTGCAAATATGGAAACTCTTCTTATATATATGAGAACAACTTCAAACAACAATGCCTAAAATCAGTCGGATTCCAATGCTGATACTGGCTGGAATAAGATTGCAGAATCATTGGAAAGGACCCTGCGAGTCATCTGACAAACCCCCAGCAGTTTCATTTCCTTCTCACCTTTGATGATTTCAGTTCCACCTCTGTGGAACACTCACACGGACCATGCATGTGTTTTTGTGTGTATTCTCACACACATAAATATATACATATGTGCAATTCGGGATCTCTCTCTATGCAGGTGGTGATGATGGCAGAATCCTAGAATCGTAGATTTGGAGAGGACCCCAAAGGCCACCCAGCCCAGGCCCCTGCAATGCAGGAATCGTAGCCAGGATCCTGGAGGAGACTGCGGCCCCTGAAAGAAATATTCTGCTGCAACACAAGTGGGAGTCTTTAAGCCCCGCTCCCAGGAGACTCTGGGCTGCTGTTGCTTTGATACAGCCTGAGGAGAAGGCTTTTGACGCTCCTAGTGTTGCAGGAATTTATGTATAGGTTGGGGGGGTTGCCCCTCCAGCAGATACCATGCACATGCAGCCCACTTCCAAAATCAGCACAATCACTTTTGTGACTTGTGATTTGTCCCCACAAAACACTTCATCACAGTTTCTTCCTATCTATTCAAAGGGCCTCTGCTGCACAATACCAAATGTAAGAATTCACTGATCAATGGATCTCTGTACTGGCTCACTGGGAAAACTTCAGATATTCATCTAGACCTGTGAGCTCAGCTCCTCAGAAGCTCCTCTGCCTGAGTGATAATTCCTGGCATCCTGATACCTGAGAGCCAGACAGGTAGCCATTCCACAAATAACAAATTCAGATGAAGACAAAAGGGTGGGATTAACTTGGCTGGGAAACAGGGAAATGTAAAGATCTCTTTTGTTACACTCGATGGGTGTTTGGTGGAGGCCAAGGGGAACCATGGGGCAGGGTCCAGGATGCTCAGATTACGGCCACCAGACCCCCCCCCTTTCATGATATAACCGTGTTGTATGAGTGATGTATTAGTACATTTCCGAGCACAATTCAAAGTGTTGGTGTTGACCTTATAGCCATAAATGGCTTTGGCCCGGTATACCTGAAGGAGCGTCTCCACCCCCATCGTTCTGCCAGGATTCTGAGGTCCAGCGCTGAGGGCCTTCTGGTGGTTCCCTCATTGCGAGAAGCAAAGCTATAGGGAACCAGGCAGAGGGCCTTCTCAGTAGTGGCACCTGCCCTGTGGAACGCCCTCCCAGCAGATGTCAAAGAGATAATATCTGTCCTCCCTTCCCCACAGGTGGGCGGGGTTTGCGGCACCGAGTGGGGCTCACCTGGGTGGGTGCCACCCACCTGCTTAAGCTGGCCTTTGACCCACCCTTGGCTAGTGAGGAAAATGGATGGCCCGCTGGGGGTGGGCCTAAGGCCAAGAGAAAAGAGGATGACCCCTTGGCTCAGGCCTCTTTTGCTGTTCTTCCTTCCAGGATCAATGGCAAAATGCGACATTGACTCAGCCTTCCGCCTGCTCCTGGTTCATCCTGAAGATTTTTGGCTTCTAGGACTCAAATTCAGGGATAGCTGGTATTTTGACAAGGCTATGCCCATGTGTTGCTCTGTGGCCTGCGTGGCCTTTGAAACCTTCAGCACATTCATTGCATGGGCCTTCAAATCCACATCTGGTTCCCCTTTCATAACCCATTACTTAGATGACTTTCTTATTATGGCAGCCCCAGACTCCCCTGACTGCGCTCTATCCCTAGCTACATTGATGTGCCTTGCAACTGACTTTGGCATACCTCTGGCTACTGACAAGACCGAGGGCCCTTCGACTATCCTTTCCTACTTGGGTATTGAATTGGACACAATTCGGCAGTCATCGCGCCTCCCACAGACCAAGCTGGAATCATTGAAATTGTTTCTGGAGGCAATGCTTGGGGTTCAAAAGACCACCCTTTGCCAGGTGCAATCCCTATTGGTCATCATAATTTTGCATGTAGAGTAGTGGCGCCAGGCCGTGCCTTTTGTGCCCGTCTGGCTCGGCTCATGGCCGGGGGGGTAGCCCCCCACCATCACATCAGGGTGACAAAGCAGATAAAGGGCGATCTGAGGGTTTGGCTTCCATTCCTGCAGGATTATAACGGGGTTTCATTTTGGCAGAAGAGCCTTAACCCTGGGGTGGAATTCCAGGTTCATTCTGGTGCTTCTGGCCTCTGTGGATTTTGCGTGTTCTTCAGTGGACATTGGTGTGCCCAGCCATGGCCATCTTCTTGGCACACAGCAGGCATTACTCGGGATTTAACCTTTCTGGAGTTCTTTCCTATTCTAGTTGCCATTTGCATCTGGGGAACACTCTTCTCGAATTCCAGGGTCTGTTTCTGGTCCGACAATCAAGCGGTGGTAAGTTATAGCTAGGCAGTCAGCAAATTCCCAGAGGGTCATAAGGGTCCTGCGCCTCTTTGTGCTGGAGTGCCTGCAGCACAATATTTCTTTCACTGCCCGCTTCATACCTGGCCTTATCAATAACATCGCTGATGCCCTGTCTCGTTTCCAGATGGAGCGTTTCCATGCGATGGCACCATAGAATCATAGAATCATAGAGTTGGAAGAGACCACAAGGGCCATCGAGTCCAACCCCCTGACAAGCAGGAAACACCATCAGAGCACTCCTGACATATGGTTGTCAAGCCTCTGCTTAAAGACCTCCAAAGAAGGAGACTCCACCACACTCCTGGGCAGCAAATTCCACTGTCGAACAGCTCTTACTGTCAGGAAGTTCTTCCTAATGTTTAGGTGGAATCTTCTTTCTTGTAGTTTGGATCCATTGCTCCGTGTCCGCTTCTCTGGAGCAGCAGAAAACAACCTTTCTCCCTCCTCTATGTGACATCCTTTTATATATTTGAACATGGCTATCATATCACCCCTTAACCTCCTCTTCTCCAGGCTAAACATGCCCAGCTCCCTTAGCCGTTCCTCATAAGGCATCGTTTCCAGGCCTTTGACCATTTTGGTTGCCCTCCTCTGGACACGTTCCAGTTTGTCAGTGTCCTTCTTGAATTGTGGTGCCCAGAACTGGACACAGTACTCCAGGTGAGGTCTGACCAGAGCAGAATACAGTGGCACTATTACTTCCCTTGATCTAGATGCTATACTCCTATTGATGCATCCCAGAATTGCATTGGCTTTTTTAGCTGCCGCGTCACACTGTTGGCTCATGTCAAGTTTCTGGTCAACCAAGACTCCTAGATCCTTTTCACATGTACTGCTCTCAAGCCAGGTGTCACCCACCTTGTTTTTGTGCCTCTCATTTTTTTTGTAAAGTGCAATACTTTACATTTCTCCCTGTTAAAATTCACCAGAAGCAGCCCAGTCTGCCAAAAAGAAAAGAGGCTGACCCCAGGATATCTGCTGCGGGTTTAACCACCCCCCCAACCTATACATATATTCCTGCAACAATTCCAGCCAGTATCAGCATTGGAATCAGACTGATTTTAGACATTGTTGTTTGAAACTGTTCTCTCATATACATACATATACATATATATATATATATGTATATATATATGAAGAGCTTCCATATTTGCAATTCTTTTAGTTGTTGTAATATATTGTAAATTGCTTTGGGTTGCCAAATGAATGAAACAAATATCTGCTCATTGTTGTTTCCAATATGCTGTATGGAGAGATTCCGCCCCATTTCTGAGCAGTTGAGCTCCTGCTCCCAGACTCTCTGGCTGCTCCCAGTGGAGTTTCTGCATGTTCAAAAATGGGGGGGGGGGGTTCCCAGGCAACTGTTTGCTGTGGAGTTTATGCTTCTCATACAGGATGTTTCTGTGGCCCATTTACATACTAAGTTCTCATCTGAAAGCAGTATAGGGATAGAGCGCAGTCAGGGGAGTCTGGGGTCGCCATAATAAGAAAGTCATCTAAGTAATGGGTCATGAAAGGGGAACCAGATGTGGATTTGAAGGCCCATGCAATGAATGTGCTGAAGGTTTCAAAGGCCGCGCAGGCCACAGAGCAGGTAAGCCCCACTCGGTGCCACAAACTCCGCCCACCTGTGGGGAAGAGAGGACAGATATTATCTCTTTGACATCTGCTGGGAGGGCGTTCCACAGGCCAGGTGCCACTACTGAGAAGGCCCTCTGCCTGGTTCCCTATAGCTTTGCTTCTCGCAATGAGGGAACCACCAGAAGGCCCTCAGCGCTGGACTTCAGAGTCCTAGCAGAGCGATGGGGGTGGAGACGTTCCTTCAGGTATACCGGGCCAAGGCCATTTATGGCTATAAGGTCAACACCAACACTTTGAATTGTGCTCGGAAATGTACTAATACATCACTCATACAACACGGTTATAACGTGAAAGGGGAGGTCTGGTGGCAGGAATCTGAGCATCCTGGACCCTGCCCCATGGTTCTCCTTGCCCTCCACAAAACACCCATCAAGTGGAACAAGAGAGATCTTTACATTTCCCTGTTTCCCAGCCAAGTCAATTCCACCCTTTTGTCTTCATCTGGGTTTGTTATTTCTGGAATGGCTACCTGTCTGGCTCTCAGGTATCAGGAGGCCAGGGATTATCACTCAGGCAGAGTGGTTGCTGAGGAGCTGAGCTCACCTATCTATATGAATTTCTGAAGTTTTCCCTGTGAACCAGTACATAGATCCATTTGTCAGTGAATTCTTACATTTGGTATCGTGCAGCAAAGGCCCTTTGAATAGATAGAAGGAAACTGTGACGAAGTGTTTTGTGGGGACAAATCACAAAAGCCACAAAAGTAATTGTGCTGATTTTGGTAGTGGGCTGCATGTGCATGGTATCTGCTGGAGGGGCAACCCCCCCAACCTATACATAAATTCCTGCAACACTAGGAGCCGTCAACAGCCTTCTCCTCAGGCTGTATCAAAGCAACAGCAGCCCAGAGTCTCCTGGGGGCAGCTTAAAGACTCCCACTTGTGTTGGGGCAGAATATTTCTTTTAGGGGCCGCAGTCTCCTCCAGGATCCTGGCTACGATTCCTGCATTGCAGGGGCCTGGGCTGGGTGGCCCTGGGGGTCCTCTCCAAATCTACGATTCTAGGATTCTGCCATCATCACCACCTGCATAGAGAGAGATCCCGAATTGCACGTATGTTTATGCGTGTGAGAATACACACAAAAACACATGCATGGTCCATGTGGGTGTTCCACAGAGGTGGAATTGAAATCATCAAAGGTCAGAAGGAAATGAAACTGCTGGGGGTTTGTCAGATGACTCGCAGGGTCCTTTCCAATGATTCTGCAATCTTATTCCAGCCAGTATCAGCATTGGAATCCGACTGATTTTAGGCATTGTTGTTTGAAGCTGTTCTCATATATATAAGAAGAGTTTCCATATTTGCAATTCTTTTAGTTGTTATAATATATTGTAAATCAGTTTGTTCAAAAATGGGGGGGGGGGTTTCCCAGGCAGCTGTTTGCTGTGGAGTTTATGCTTCTCATACAGGATGTTTCTGTGGCCCTTTTACATATTAAGTTCCCATCTGAAAGCATCCCAGGACAAAAATATCAGAACTGCAGGAAGTTTTTTATCCAGACTCTTTATTTCAGCTCATATACAATTGTCCTCTCTTGCAAAGATGCAAATATACATGTTTGTTTTATTATTGAATGATATTTATAGGGGGGGGAGAGGAATGGTGATCACAAAAGAGATACAAAGTAAAGCCATGCTTTTACTCTTCTACACACACCATTGCTCACCTTGGGCACTCCAGTCTGCCTTGGGTCATTAACTCTGGGACATACAGCTTTTAACCCCCCTCCCTTGCCCTTCCTCTGGCTCACTTGCCCTGATACCTGATCCGGAAGATGTGGACAGTGCCGTTGCTCAGAGCCACGGCAAAGCGTCCCTCCCTAGCTACCGTGACCACTCGCGGTCGGTCGATGCTGTTCTCGGCAGTGAGGAACGCCCCCAACTTCTTCCCACTGGGGGAGAAGGCCACCACCTCGTTCAGCTCCCGCAAGACCACGTAAATGATGCCCATGATGTCAGCACAAACGGCCCCCGGCTGGCACTCGCCCAGCTGCTCCTCAGAGCACTCGGCCACCAGCTGCCCCGTCCTGGTGAACAGGACCACGCTGCGGTGGTACCAGTCCGAGCCTACAAAGCCGTCCTTGTGGTTGGCCAGGAAGACAAGGCACCTCTCTGCACTGTCCTCAGGCACAATCTTCTCCAGCAGTCGCCCCTCCAGGTCGTACACCTCCAACTGCCCAGCCACACACACTGCCATACGGTCTCCCCCCAGCCCCACCACGGCATGGCTGGCCTGCCCCCGCCCCAGGGCCTTCTGCCACACCAGGTCACCCTCACCATTCAGGAGGTAGAGGCAGGAGCCGGCCGTGAAGGCCACCTTGCTGCCCACAACGGCCACGCTGACCGGGGCCACGCCACTGGGGACAGGGACAGTGCCCTTGAACTCCCCCTGCAGGGAGAAGCGCTTCAGATTCTGGTTTTGCTTGTCGGCCACAAGAAGCTCTCCAGAGCCAAAGGGGCAGAGCCCTGTGACCAGGGGGCACTTCTGGTCGCTGGGGATCTTGACGCAGAAGCTACACGAGAAGGACGGCTTGGGTGTCAGAAAGGGGGTTCGTGGGACCTTGGGAGGAGGCACAGGGGCTACGGCTTGCTGGCAGCCCCTGAGGATGAGGGTGGTCATGTGGAATCCCTCCTTGGCAGGCAGCACTTGCTGCTGTTGCTTCCTCCTCTTCTTCTTGGCCCCTTTTGTGGCCTCCTCCTTGTGGCCCTCCGGCACTCCAGTGGGGATCTCAGCGTTGACCTCCAAGCAGAGCAGGTGGGTCTCTTTCTTTGCCCCTTTTGTGGCCGCCTCCTGGGGGCCCTCTGGCAGGTGGGTCTTCTTCTTGGCCCCATTTGTGGCCTCCTCCTGGGGGCCCTCCCGCACTCCAGTGAGGATCTCAGCGTTGACCTCCAGGCAGGGCAGGTGGGTCTCTTTCTTTGCCCCTTTTGTGGCCTCCTCCTTGGGGCCCTCCGGCACTCCAGTGGGGCTCTCCTCTCGGAACTCCAGGTGGAACAGGCGGGGGCCGCTGCCCTCGATCTCAGCGTTGACCTCCAGGCAGGGCAGGCGGGTGGCCAGCGGCTCCCAGGAGAAGCCCTGCAGATGCCTGAGACGCTCACAGATGACCTGCTCCAGGGAGACGATCTCCACCTCCCTCCCCAGACTCAGCACCTTCTGGGCAAAGGCCACGGTGCTGGAGGCCACCTGCTCTTGGAACTCCAGATCGGAGCAGAGGGCCTGGCAGGCCTTCTGCCGCTCCCTCACGTAGTTCGCCAGCTGGGCCAGGACCTCCTCCTGCTGCGCCAGCAGCCGCTGCACTGCCCGCGAGCACGCCTGCTCCACCGCATCCCGGATGCTAGCCTCGCGCGCCTGCAGCCGCGCAGCCTCCCTCTCCAGGCTGGCCCTCCCCGCCCGGATGACCTGCACCGTCTCCTCCACCCCGGCCAGGAGCTCCACGATGACCGGCCGGCGGGCCTGGGCCGCCTCAGCCAGGGGCAGGCAAGGGTGCTGGAGGTGGGCCCCCAGCCGGCACTCCCGGCAGAGGACGACGGCACAAGGCGTGCAGAAGAAGCGCAGCTCCTCGCCCGTGTGCTCCTTGCACTGCAGCGCCTGGCGCTTCCGGATCTCCTCGTCGTGCTCCCCAGAGAGGTAGTCCTCCATGGCCACCACGCGGTGGAGGTGGGTGAGGCGAGAGCAGCGGTGCCCGCTGGCGCAGTCCCGGCACATGTCGTCGGCGCAGTCCAGGCAGCGGGAGACGGCCGGCCGGCCAGCCTCCTGGCCAATGAGCGGGCAGAGGCTGCAGGTGAGCTCTGCCTCCCCTGTGGGGTGGACCAGGTCCAGCAGGCCGTTGATAAAGAAGTTGGTCCGGAGAGCACCCACGCCCCCCTCTGGGAGGGCCACCCGCTCACGGCACTCGGGGCACTGAAGCTCCTTCCGGCCTCCTGCCAACTTCCGCAGGCACTCCTGGCAGTAGCTGTGCAGGCAGGGCAGGATCTTGGGGCGGCGAAGGCGCTCCAGGCAGATGGTGCAGGTCAGGAAGCCGCTGGTGAGGGCTTCGGAGAGGGACGGGGCCTTGGCAGCCATGGTGGGGTGGTCCCTGCTGCAGGGAGGTTGCCTTGAAGGGAGAGAGAGAGAGAGAGAGAGAGAGAGAGAGAGAGAGAGAGAGAGAGAGAGAGCACTGTGAAAAGGATCCGGGGGCTTTAGTAAACCACAATATGAGTCAACGCTGTGATGCAGCAGCAAAAAAAGACGAATGTGATTCTAGGCGGCATCATCAGAAGTCCAGGGCAGCACAATTTAAGGAGGATACAGTGGTACCTCGGGTTAAGTACTTAATTCGTTCTGGAGGTCCGTTCTTAACCTGAAACTGTTCTTAACCTGAAGCACCACTTTAGCTAATGGGGCCTCCCACTGCAGCTGTGCCACCAGAGCACAATTTCTGTTCTCATCCTGAAGCAAAGTTCTTAACCCAAGGTGCTATTTCTGGGTTAGCGGAGTGCGTAACCTGAAGCGTCTGTAACCCGAGGTACAACTGTATTGACAAGTTGGAAGGTATGCAGAGAAGGGCTGCCAAGATGATCAAAGGCCTAGAAACCAAGCCTGATGAGAAGCGGTTGAGGGACCTGGTATGTTTAGCCGGGAAAAGAGGAGACTGAGAGGAGATATGGTAGCCATCTTCAAAGATCTCAAGGGCTGCCACATGGGAAATGAAGCAAGCCTGAGTTCAGTTACAAGAAAGGACATTGCAGCGTAAACACCGGGAAGAACTTTCTGACAGTAGGAGCAGTTTGACAGTGGAGCGGATCACCATTCCCTAAGGCACAGCGGAGTCTGTATTGTGGCTCGGAGCCAAGGACACCCTCCCTCCTCCCTGACTTTGCCCAGTCCTCTCGGGCCAAAAGTTCTGCAAACACCAGATATGGCTGGACTTTTGAATTCCCTGCAAGGCCAGTGTTCTCCAGGGAGGGAGCGGGAGTCCAGCAACACCTGGAGAGCCCTGCTGGGGCTCCCCCCTTTCCTCCCGCTAGGATTCTGGGGTGAGGGGGCTCCCCGGATCGGGGTGTCCCCGGGAGGCAGGAGGAGGAGCCCTTGCGCCTGATGTAAGGAAACCGAGGCTCTGTACAAGAAGCGCACGTCCGTAAGTGCGCTAGGTAGGAAGGCGCGTACAGGAGCGCACAGCCACAAACACGGGGAAACCCACACACGGGGTTGAAAGCGCCACTCTCCGTGGGTTGAGCCTCACAGGTGACCCCTGGTTTTTACAACACGTCCAACGGGAGTGGAGGTTAGGGGGCAGGACTCCTGGGTTCCCAGGAGACTCCTGGCCCCGGCAGGGGCGCCCTTGCCCAGCTCTCATCGAGGCCCTTGCGACCAGCGTGACCTCCCCTTCTCCGGGATCCAGGGAGAGAAGGACCGCCCCCCGACCCACCCCGGCCGCCCCTAAGCCTCCGAAGGTCTCCGCGCCAAAGGACGCCGCCCGAACCCCATATCTGGGGGGCGACTCCCGACTGGCTGGCAGCTTGTCCGCCCACCCGCGAAGGAGCCCCTACCTCGGAGCGGCAGCTGGGCTGGGGGTCCTCTCCGCTTGCCCTTCCCCCGGAGCTCGCCCCCGAGATGTGGGGCGGGGAGCGTCACTGCACGAAAGCGAAAGCGAATCTGGTGCTAGGTTCGGTTCCCAGGGGGCGGAGGATTCCCGCAAGGGCAGGTATGGTCACAGTCCAAAGGTTTAATACGGCGCCTAGTTTATTTACTGGGGTGAAACCCCGCCTAAAAGCTCAACAACTTGAATCAACAAAAAAGTTCAACAACATTGGGGTAAAACCGTAAAGAAAGCTTTGGTCGGCCCTCACGCATGTTCACTTCATCAAATCTGGCTCTCTTTGAAAAAACGTTTGGGCACCCCTGCGCAAGCCGCAGCGGGGCTAGGAGGTTGCGACAAGGGGGTCGCGGGGGGCTCCGAGCTGGTTCCGCAATGGAAGGTCTCGGCTCTCCTCGCTCCCTTTGAGCCTCGCAGCCCGTCTCCTCTTGGGGCATCCAAGCTGGACCACCCCGCCCGAGGAGTTATCTAAGTTATCTCCTTCCAGTGAGCACTCAGGGCTGATTTCCTTCAGAATGGAGAGGTTTGGTCTTCTTGCAGTCCATGGGACTCTCAAGAGTCTCCTCCAGCACCAGAATTCAAAAGCATTCATTCTTCGGCGATCAGCCTTCTTTATGGTCCAGCTCTCACTTCCATACATCACTACTGGGAAAACCAGAGCTTGAACTATACGGACCTTTGTTGGCAAGGTGATGTCTCTGCTTTTTTTTAATATATGTTGAAAGCTTAAATAAAAAGGCATTTTAGCCACAATATTTTTTGGGGTGGTGGAGTGGAAATGAAGACTTAAAACAATGCTCAAGGCGGCTAACCGTATGGGGAGGCAGTTACCATTTTTTTTTTAAATGTACACCAACATTCTTATTTGCCCCTGCCTGTATATAAATATATATGTGCAAAGCATAAATAAAAAGGCATTTTAGCAGCAATATTTTTTGGGGTGGGGGAGTGGGAATGACGACTTAAGGGGAGCGCAGAGAGAAGAAAGGCGGTGGTCCATCTGCAGCAGCGTAACTGGACGCCCTCATCTGCCCCTGCTGCAATAAAAACTCGTCTCATGTATCAGTGTCTTCAGCCCCAGAAGATGCTGCAACCTTCCAACAGTTTGGCTTCAACCCCAAATCAGCTTCCCACATCTGCAAAAGCAGGCATGAAATAAAATGGGGGGGGGAATAAACCACAGGCATGTGATTGTGTGGAAAGTAGCAACTGGAACTATGTATAGCATAGGCATAATGATTAAACAAGACATGGTTACAAGGCAAGGTAGCCTGTTATATCAAGGGAATGGCAATACAGTGGTACCTTGGGTTACATACGCTTCAGGTTACGGACTCTGCTATCCCATGTTAAGAAATTTGCTTCAGGATGAGAACAGAAATCGTGCAGCGGCGGAGCAGCGGCAGTGGGAGACCCTGTTAGCTAAAGTGGTGCTTCAGATTAAGAACAGTTTCAGGTTAAGAACAGACCTCTAGAACAAATTAAGTTCTTAACCCAAGGTATCACGGTAAAAGTATCCAAATGCCCAAAGCCAGATTTGTTCATAGGTTGAAGGGGGGGGTCCTCGACTGTGTTCCTTCTTGCTTACAAATGAATAAATAATAATAATAATAATAATAATAATAATAATAATAATAATAATAATTTTTATTTATACCCCGCCCTCCCCAGCTGAAGCTGGGCTCAGGGCGGCTAACAACAATCAAAATAATCCAACATTCTAAAAACCTTTCATTATAAAAATTAATTAAAATCAAATTGATGGCAACCATTAAGCAAAATTCTATGCAGATTGCCAGAGGAGGGGGTCAGGCTGCGCCCTGACCAAAGGGCTGGTGGAACAGCTCTGTCTTGCAGGCCCTGCGGAAAGATGTCAAGTCCCGCAGGACCCTAGTCTCTTGTAACAGAGCGTTCCACCAGATTGGAGCCGTGGCCGAGAAAGCCCTGGCTCTAGTTAAGGCCAGCCTAACCTCTGTGGCCTGGGACCTTCAGGATGTTTTTATTTGCAGACCGTAGGTTCCTCTGTGGGGCGGTCCCGTAGGTACGAGGGTCCTAGGCCGTATAGGGCTTTAAAGGTTAAAACCAGCACCTTAAACCTGATCCTGTACTCCACCGGGAGCCAGTGCAGCTGGTATAGTACCGGATGAATGTGATCTCGCAGCGAAGACCTCGTAAGGAGTCTCGCCGCAGCATTCTGCACCCGCTGGAGTTTCTGGGTCAGTCTCAAGGGCAGCCCCACGTAGAGCGAGTTACAATAATCCAGTCTGGAGGTGACCGTCACGTGGATCACAATGGCTAGGTCAGGGCGAGAGAGGTAAGGAGCCAACTGCTTAGCCTGGCGGAGATGAAAAAATGCCGCCTTTGTTATAGCTGTAATCTGTGCCTCCATAGAGAGGGAGGTATCGAAGATTACACCCAAACTCTTAACGGACAATGCTGGCACTAATTGCACCCCCGCAAGAGATGGGAGTTGCCCCCTCAATCCCATATTGTCCCGTCCCAGCCAGAGGACCTCTGTCTTCGAAGGATTTAACTTCAACCATCTCCCGCGTAACCTTCCAGCCACAGCTTCCAGACATCTGGTCAGTGTGTCTGGGGTCGAGTCAGGATGGCCATCCATCAACAGATAGAGTTGGGTGTCATCAGCATACTGATGGGCAGCCCAGCCCAAAACTCCGGACAAGCTGGGTGAGGGGGCACATAAAGATGTTAAAAAGCATCGGGGAGAGAATCGCACCCTGAGGCACTCCACACACCAAGGAGTGGCGCGATGACAATACCCCCCCAAGCGCCACCCTCTGTCCCCGACCAGAGAGAAATGAGTGCAGCCATTGAAGGACTGTGCCCTGGATCCCCACGTCGGCAAGGCGGTGGTCCATGAGTTCATGATCGACCATGTCAAAGGCTGCTGACAGGTCTAGAAGAATCAGCAGCCCCGACCCGCCTCGATCCAGCTGCCTGCGGAGATCATCTGTTAGGGCGACCAGAGCCGTCTCGGTCCCATGACCAGCGTGGAAGCCGGACTGGAATGGATCCAGAGTCAATGTTTCATCCAGAAACCTACCAAGCTGTTCAGCAACCGCTCTCTCAATCACCTTACCCAGGAATGGAAGATTCGAAACCGGGCGGTAATTGGATAGATCTAAGGGATCTAATGATGTTTTATTTAAGAGCGGGCGCACCACTGCCTCCTTCAGTTCCCCTGGGAATACAATAACCTATTAAACATTAAACGCTTCCCTAAATAGGGCTGCTTTCAGATGTCTTCTAAAAGTTTGGCAGTTATTTATCTCTTTGGCATCTGGTGGGAGGGTGTTCCACAGAGCAGGTGCCACTACTGAGAAGGCCCTCTGCCTGGTTCCCTGTAGCTTTGCTTCTCACAATGAGGGAACCGCCAGAAGGCCCTCGGCGCTGGACCTCAGTGTCCGAGCAGAACGATGTGGGTGGAGAAGCTCCTTCAGGTATACTGGGCCATTTAGGGCTTTAAAGGTCAACACCAACACTTTGAATTGTGCTTGGAAACGTTCTAATACATCACTCATACATCACGGTTACATCATGAAAGGGAGGTCTGGTGGCCGTAATCTGAGCATCCTGGACCCTGCCCCATGATTCTCCTTGCCCTCCACCAAACACCCATCAAGTGTAACAAAAGAGATATTTACATTTCCCTGTTTCCCAGCCAAGTTCATCCCACCCTTTTGTCTTCATCTGGGTTTGTTATTTCTGGAATGGCTACCTGTCTGACAGTCAGGTATCAGGAGGCCAGGGATTATCCCGCAGGCAGAGGGGCTGCTGAGGAGCTGAGCTCACAGGTCTAGATGAATTTCTGAAGTTTTCCCTGTGAGCCAGTACACAGATCATTGATCACTGAATTCTTACATTTGGTATTGTGCAGCAGAGGCCCTTTGAATAGATAGGAAGAAACTGTGATGAAGTGTTTTGTGGGGTAAATCACAAAAGTCACAAAAGTTATTGTGCTGATTTTGGTAGTGGGCTGCATGTGCAGGATATCTGCTGGAGGGGCAACCCCCCCCAACCTATACATAAATTCCTGCAACACTAGGAGCGTCAAAAGCCTTCTCCTCAGGCTGTATCAAAGCAACAGCAGCCCAGAGTCTCCTGGGGGCGGCTTAAAGACTCCCATGTGTGTTGCAGCAGAATATTTCTTTCAGGGGCCGCAGTCTCCTCCAGGATCCTGGCTACGATTCCTGCATTGCAGGGGCCTGGGCTGGGTGGCCCCGGGGGTCCTCTCCAAATCTATGATTCTAGGATTCTGCCATCACCACCACCTGCATAGAGAGAGATCCCGAATTGCACGTATGTTTATGCGTGTGAGAATACACACAAAAACACATGCATGGTCTGTGTGGGTGTTCCACAGAGGTGGAATTGAAATCATCAAAGGTCAGAAGGAAATGAAACTGCTGGGGGTTTGCCAGATGACTCGCAGGGTCCTTTCCAATGATTCTACAATCTTTATTCTGTTAAAGGAGAAATCTGAGGGCTCCCTTGGACAAAAAACAAGGACCCCAGCCGGGAATCCCAGAGCAAAACAGCAGCCAGTCGGCTTGGTCTTGATTGAAGACTGTCGCCACAGGACTCCCACCTGCCACCAGGTGGAACAAGAGGGAAGCCCCGAACAAAAGAGAACCCAAACTTTTATTAGCTGCTCATCCCCATGTTACAACCCCCACAAACTACATCATGGTTACATCACAGTTACATCATGAAAGGGGGGGTCTGGTGGCAGGAATCTGAGCATCCTGGACCCTGCCCCATGGTTCCCCTTGCCCTCCACCAAACACCCATCAAGTGGAACAAAAGAGATCTTTACATTTCCCTGTTTCCCAGCCAAGTTCATCCCACCCTTTTGTCTTCATCTGGGTTTGTTATTTCTGGAATGGCTACCTGTCTGGCACCCAGGTATCAGGAGGCCAGGGATTAGCCCTCAGGCAGAGGGGCTGCTGAGAAGCTGAGCTCACAGGTCTAGACGAGTTTCTGAAGTTTTCCCTCTGAGCCAGTACATAGAGACATTTATCACTGAATTCTTACATTTGGTATCGTGCAGCAAAGGCCCTTTGAATAGACAGAAAGAAACTGTGATGAAGTGTTTTGTGGGGACAAGTCACAAAAGTGATTGTGCTGATTTTGATAGTGCATGATATCTGCTGGAGGGGCAACCCCCACCCCAACCTATACATGAAGTCCTGCAACAATTCCAGCCGGTATCAGCATTGGAATCAGACTGATTTTAGACATTGTTGTTTTAAGCTGTTCTCATATATATATAAGAAGAGCTTCCATATTTGCAATTCATTTAGTTGTTATAATATATTGTAAATCGCTTTGGGGTGCCAAATGAATGAATGAAACAAATATCTGCTCATTGTTGTTTCCAATATGCTGTACGGAGAGATTCCGCCCCATTTCTGAACAGTTGAGCTCCTGCTCCCAGACTCTTTGGCTGCTCCCGGTGGAGTTTCTGCATGTTCAAAAATGGGGGGGGGGTGTTTCCGATGCAGCTGTTTGCTGTGGAGTTTGTGCTTCTCATACAGGATGTTTCTGTGGCCCTTTTACATATTAAGTTCCCACCTGAAAGCATCCCAGGACAAAATCTCAGAACTGCAGGAAGTTTTTTATCCAGACTCTTTTATTTCAGCTCATATACAATTGTCCTCTCTTGCAAAGATGCAAATATACACGTTTGTTTTATTATTGAATGATATTTATAGAAAAAGAGAGGTGGATGATGATCACAACAGAGTTACAAATCATGTTCTTCTGTCAGATTGGTCCGGAAGGCACAGATGGGATCCCCACTCAGTGATGGTCTCAAATGAATATAACGTTCAGGCTTAATATCGTGCCCCACACTCTCAGATTCGCGCTCCAATTACACACACTCTGTTGTGTTGTGTTATGCCCCATTTAGCAGCTGGAAGGTGGCCACACCAGCAGGCCAAATCCGAGAGCCCTTCTGCGTAATGGATTCTGCCACCCTTTTGCAAAACACCTGGCCAAGACCCGAGTTTCCTCCTGAGAGCAGAAAAGGCACTTTGGAAATGTAGCAGGAACCCCCCCCACCCCAATCATTCTGTTTGTACAAACTTCACACACACTCACACTCACACACTACATACGCCACATTTCTCTTATGAATTCATAGAAAATCAACCATACATCGGATTTGCACTGTTCCATTTTTATTTTAATATCAAAGGAGGGTGGCTTGGTTTCTGGTCAGCCATAATCTCTTCAGCATACCAGCACATCCACAGGAGCCCTGCCCAGTTGCTATGTCAACCCTGATAATCCCAGACAGAAGACAATCAAAAATCACAAAGAACAGTGGATTCACCACAGGCTGAAACAAAGGACAATGATCAGATTTTCCCTCTGGGGGCAGGAAACTGCAAACTCCCCATTGTCACCTGGAAAGTACTCATGGGGAGGGGGAAAGGAGGAACCAGCCAGGTGACAGGACACTCAGGTTACCACCACAACTCCTCCCTCAACCCCTCCTTTCTGTAATGTATGCATGATGTCAACCCTTTCTGTAATGTATGCATGATGTCAACCCCTTCTGTAATGTATGCATGATGTCAACCCCTCCTTTCTGTAATGTATGCATGATGTTTCTGGGGGTGGGCTTGACCTAGAGGAGGGGAATTTCAAAAGTTTTTATAAGGTCTTGCAGCCCATTGTTCTGGGTCTTTCCTCTCTCTTGCTAGTGAGGGAAACACCCTGTTGCAACAGATCAATAAAGGCCAAGCCTACAGGCTGCTGTTTTGCTCCAAGTTATCCTGGTTGGTGTCTTTACTTTTTGTCCAAGAGAGCCCTCAGATTTTTCCGTTAACAGTTGGCGACCGCGACTCAGGGACACTTGGTTCTCCTGTAAAGGTGAGAGGGGAGATAGAAGGGATCGGGCGCCACTGGGCAACCTTAGCCCAGGGATCCTTCTTCCTCTCCCTGCCTCCTCTTTGCGGGCGGTAATCAATCGTCACCAAAAGCTCAACCAGGGGAGCAAAGGCGAGGTCAAGCCGGCTAAAAAGAAAAGGATCCTGGGATTTGCGGGGGACATCTTCGAACGTGAGTATGGTTTGAAGTAAATGCATTGGGAGGGGGGTGGAAAAGTAACGACCCCACGACAGCCAGACTTTCCTTCTCTCATTTCTGGCGTAGCCCCTCGGAGTCGGCCGGGTGCGCTCTAACTTTACCCTTTTCTAACCCGATTCTCCCCTTCGGAAAGTGGCCAGGGAGATCGCGGAACTTTACTGTGTGGCGCATACCTCTCGGAGTCGTCTGGGTACGCCAAAACCTTTCTCTTTCTCTCCCCTCAATTTCTTACACGGTGTGTGGCCGGGGAAATTGTGGTACCTTTTGCTGTTTTCCGATGTTCCCCCCCGGGGTCGTCCAGGAACATCTTAATCTCTCTATCTCTTTTCTCCCCCGTTTTCCGTCTTGGAATTGAGTCCGGGAAAGCGTGGCTCTTTTACTGTTTCTCTGACATCCCTCTCTCGGAGTCGTCCAGAGGAGTCTTTCAAGTATTCTCTTACTCTCCACCTACCCTAACTCTGCAAATGAAGCTGCCCCTCCTGCCTGGCGACCTTTGTTAGGGATGACCCGGGTATGTGAGAACGCAAGGTCGTTTGCTCCCCTTTCAAAACTTTGTTTTCTCGGACCCCCAATCTGGCACTGCACAGCGCAGGCGTCCAGTAGGGAGCCCAAACTTAGTCTCAAAGGCTAGGCAGGAGGCTGTTGTGGAGGGTAGAAGGGGCGGTTCACGAAGTGGGGCCCCACACTAGGGTTAGTCTTGTAAACAGCGCTGAGGTAAAGGAAGTCCGGGCTGAGAGACCCGTGGTTTGAGTTTCCAGGCTGAGAGACCCGTGGTTTTGTTTCAGGTTCAGGTTTGAGATTTTCAGAAATTAATTCGTGGTTTATAGATAAGTAGGAATTGTGTTAGTCAAGGGTACTTTGAGTACTGAAAGGATTTTTTTTCTGTTCACCCTTTCTTTCCCATTGCCTTTCCTCCCTTGTGTGTGTGTTTCCACTCTTTCTGTCTTTAGCGTACTTTGTTAACGAAAAAAAATAAAATAAAGCCCAATAATAACATATGAGAGAATGGGAGCTCACTAAACACCCTAGCTGGACTCCTCCTGGCAACAAAGCTTCCATGAAGCCTTTTTGCCCCAGAGAGGATTCTAATATGCCCCTCCAGCTTGTCATCTCCAATTAGAGAAAAAATAGAAGTAAAATAAAGGGGCAAAAATGGTCAAGTTTGTGTTGTTAAACTGTAGCCTAGAGCTGGAACGTGGAACTGTAAACTTAATGGTGCACAGAAGGCAGTAGATATAATAACAGCCCATGTTCTAAAATGCACAGTTTTAAATTGCAAGCTTGCTTCAAAAATCTTAAATCTAAGGAAGCCATGTTGCGCCTTATCAATCTTAAAACAAAACAAAATGGAGAATGGAGTGTGCAATTGTTTGTTATTTGAGAGAGGCTCTAAAAGAGAGTTTCCCTCCCAAGTGGTGAAATCCTGTATACGTGCTACTTGTGTTCTGAAAGGGGGATTACCCCACCTCTTTCTTCTAGTTTTAAGTGAGGAGGGTGATTCTAAGTCTAATGGCAAATGATGTTTGTTGTAACTTTTGAGTTTGTGAGAAGGAGAAGTTAACCTAATGTTTCTGCTGCAAAAGCCTAGTTGAGCACAACTGCTCTCTCAAGCTAAAATGCAGTGTATGTATTTCATTAAGCGTATGCCTATAAAAGTATGGTGTTCATTCTAAGAAAAAATATTTGAGTCCAGTTTTAACTTCGATTTGATTGGACAGAAGAGTTATTGTAAGGCTCCTGATACCAGTCTCTATAAGACTTCATGGCCTCTTTTGTTAGAAAATGCCCCCCCCTCCCCCTTGTTTTTTCACTCTGCCTCTTTCAGTTGTTTTCTCCCTTCTTACTTCTGTGCTAGGTAAATTTACTCCCGAGTAAGCTTCCTTTAAAGGAAACTGCAAAGAGGGGAGGGGGCAACACTTGTGTATTCCCTTTAAAAAAAAATCAAATCTAGGGCTGCTTTAACTGTGCTTTATAAGAGATCCTCTCAGGAGTATAGATGTTTCCTTTCCCAGCTGTAAATCTGTACTTAAATGTGTATGCCTCTTTGGTAGTACAAATCTTGCTGCGAAATCTTGCTGTGAACCCTATATTTTGGAGGGTTGGACTAGATGACCCCAGGGTCCCTTTCAACTCTCCCAATTTGTGGCTGTGTGGAAGACCATGTGTCTGCAAGCATTGGAGGGTAATTCTTAAATTCTGGTGTGGTAATGGAGTTGAAATTCAGCCTAGCTTTGCTCTTTAGTTTTAAAAGGTGAGAGGTGAAGCCCAACTGGTAATATCAAGCATTTGAGTGATTACAGTGTTTGCAAATGGTAAGGCTGAAATGGCTGAGAATGTTAAAAAATAAAAAAAAAACCTATGAATTCTAACCCTGGTCATTTTTACTCATAAATAAGAGAGCGGTTGATTGTTCCGCGAATGGCCAGAGGGATATTAGCCCTTTCCTGTACATAAAGGAAGCAGTCTCAGTTTGCTTGGGCTGAAATTGCTAGCTTTGGTGAATACTTAAATTGCTGAGTTTCTCTTTTTGGTTTAAAATCAAACCCTGTTTTCAAAATCTACTCCTTACCCTTCCCTTCCCTTATTCAAATGGTAATTTAGCCAAAGGATGCAACATTTTCAATAGTATAAAAGGTTTGCTGAGACATGAACTCTGCACATGCACAGAGGCTAGATCAGCTAAAGAAGAGAGAGAGAGGAAGGGGGAAACTGTAAGGGGGGAGAGGAGGTTTCTTCCAAATGTAAAAGAAAACTCGGAACCATTGAGGAACCATTGAGGGAAATCACCCTTAATCTGTCTTTGCTCCAGGGGCTACTTAAGACAAAAGGCTAAACAAAACAAAACAAAGCAACAACTAGCCCATCAAAAGTCAAGAGCTTTCCAAGTTCCAAATCTTAACATGCCAAATTCTTTTCACAGGTAAATATCAAAGCATTCCCCCCTCAATGGGAATTTTAGGAACAGCATTTCCTGACAGGCTTCTCACATGAAATAATTTTCCCTTTTAACAGGATATGTGAACCCCGATAACAAAGTGTTTGTCCCTTTTTCCTCCCACAGCAACTTTCTTTCTGTTCTGTGAAACAAGTCTGAATCCCTGACTTCCATCTCTTTATGGCTTTGACACTTTTTTTAAAGTTACAAATAATCTGTTTTCATTTATTTAATCTGTTTCTCCATGATGTCTATGAAGTTAATCGAAGCACAACCAAACATTGTTTGGTGAATGGTATTTGTTTACCTTTTTGCCTGAGCATTTCTTATTAATTCTGTCATTTTGGCTAGTGCAAGGTACCTGCACAACTTTAAATTGCCATTCATTTTTCTTGGTATTAACTCATTTCCCGTATTAACATTACAGTTGATGTTGTCACATCAAGAAACACTATTTTATTTTCATTTGGGATGTTAGAATGCCAAAACAGATGTTTTAGCATTTATTTATTTGGTTCCTCATAGGTCATTTTGTGTGTGTGTGTTTTACTTTGGGGACATGTTCATCACATGTTGAAAGTCAGTTTCATGAAGTTCTTTTATCAAATAGCACATGGTGAATTTAAAGTTTTTTCCCCATGGTTATCCCATTTTTTTCAGTCTAGTAGTAATCTGCGTGGTTTTGATAATATATTTAATAATAATTCTTTTCTAAATCTGTTGTCTTTGTGTCAAGTTTGTTTCCATCTGACTGGTAATCTAATTTTTTGCTTTCTTTTGCATTTCGTAACCTTTGTATTTTTTACAGTTCTCTTTCTCTCCAAAGTGAAGGAAAGCAAACGAACTTGGCAGATAATAACAGTAGTTATAGGAAAATGTAATAATAATATTGGAATGAATGAAACGCTTAATTCGCTAAGATTTTTATTATTTGCAGCTTCCAACAGAAACCGAAGGACATCCTTTTTGCCTTTTGCCCCCTCCCTTTTCTAACTGTCTTTAAGCCCCAAAACCCTGCCCCTTACAGGATATCACCTATACAGATGTGCAATGATGAAAGCAGCAACAACCCCTCAACTCAGTTCTTCCGTCATCACAAGACACCAGAGTTTTCAAGTGCCCACAGCTATCTCTTTCAAAGGATATAGACTGCCAGGGGAGTGGGCCTGACGAAGGGGGGTGGAGTTGACTTGCAAGGACATCTTTTCACTTGAACCTCAAGCCTCTGTGTTCCAGGATTCAAAAGATACATGCGTAAAAGATCACAATTGTGTCAAGATATGCAACTGATATTTAATTAGTTTGTTTTGTATTAAGTGTTATTATGTAGGAATGTTGAAATGTGTCTGACAGTGTGTTATTTCCACAAGGGGGGGTATTTTTGTGTGTAATTTTTATGTTTAATGTCTTATTGCTTGCATACCAATTCTCATGCATTTTATACTTTCTGATAGCTCACACTATTGTGTAGTCCAATGTTTAGATAACCACATTTCATTGTCCCACCTGGCACTCTGCCAACTTTCCCTATCCATTTTAAAATGTGCAAAAACTTGCTTTACCAAGGAGAAGCTTATAAGATACATGAAGGTGCACATGCTTTGGTTTAGCAGGAATGATCCCTTATAGAGTTAAATTGACTTATTTGGACAAAGTGCCCTTTTAAGAACGGTTTTTCCTTTACAGACTGGTTTGAAAGGTTGAGAACCATGGGCACATAAATTCAAATTGGACTCAGTTTGAATTGGGCAAGTGTATCCAGGCTGCAATTAGCTTTTTGGTCCTTAAAGTGCAAGTGATCAACTTCCAAGGACTGTGAGACCAGAGCCTGTAATAAATCCCATGGATTTTGGCCAAGGCAAAGACATTTCTCTCAGGACGTGTCCGAAACCTGTGCCAGCTGTGGTGGGTACCAGGCTACATGATAAATATGAAAGCCCTAAGTGGATTCACCAGGGATTACCACTACTGCGACACCATGCCGATGTGAGACCACAGAAGAGCTACCTTGACACCTGAGAACACACAAATGGCGGGGGGGAAGCAAACTGCACTTTTCAGTCATTAGTGGACCTTCCTGCCTAAATGTAAAGCATAGATCACTATTGAGAAAATATTTCTTCCAAGGTGCTAGAATACCACAAGTAACTGAGCAGTGCACTGTTACACCATTGGACACACACATCTGGGACGGAGAATACCAGGTTATTATTTACCACCTTAAATTGTGCGGAGAAAAGGATTGCAAAGTAGCCACCTTTGCAATCTTATCTCCGAAGGGGGGAACTGTAGCAGGAACCCCCCCACCCCAATCATTCTGTTTGCACAAACTTCACACACACTCACACTCACACACTACATATGCCACATTTCTGTTATAAATTCATAGAAAATCAACCATACATCGGATTTGCACTGTTCCATTTTTTACTCCATGTGACAAAGACTATCAAAGGATCAAAGGGGGGTGCTTGGTTTCTGGTCAGCCATAATCTCTTCAGCATACCAGCACATCCACAGGAACCCTGCCCAGTTGCTATGTCAACCCTGATAATCCCAGACAGAAGACAATCAAAAATCACAAAGAACAGTGGATTCACCACAGGCTGAAACAAAGGACAATGATCAGATCTTCCCTCTGGGGGCAGGAAACTGCAAACTCCCCTTTGTCTCCTGGAAGTGACTCATGGGGAGGGGGAAAGGAGGAACCAGCCGGGTGACAGGACACTCAGGTTACCACCACAACTCCTCCCTCAACCCCTCCTTTCTGTAATGTATGCATGATGTCAACCCTTTCTGTAACGTATGCATGATGTCAACCCCTCCTTTCTGAAATGTATGCATGATGTTTCTGGGGGTGGGCTTGACCTAGAGGAGGGGAATTTCAAAAGTTTTTATAAGGTCTTGCAGCCCATTGTTCTGGGTCTTTTCTCTCTCTTGCTAGTGAGGGAAACACCCTGTTGCAACAGATCAATAAAGGCCAAGCCTACAGGCTGCTGTTTTGCTCCAAGTTATCCTGGTTGGTGTCTTTACTTTTTGTCCAAGAGAGCCCTCAGATTTTTCCGTTAACAGGAGGAAGCCAGAGCCCAGCACCCTCTGGATGGGATCCACCCAATTCCTCGCCAGGGGCTGGTTCATGCAGGGCAGTTTCACAGGGGGCCCATCCTGGCTATGAGTCCCGGGCTGTTATTAGCTTTCTTAAGCTGGGCAATCAAAAAAACTCAACATCAAAAAAAGGAAGATCATGGCCACTGGTCCCATCACCTCCTGACAAATAGAAGGGGAAGAAATGGAGGCAGTGAGAGATTTTACTTTCTTGGGCTCCATGATCACTGCAGATGGTGACAGCAGTCACGAAATTAAAAGACGCCTGCTCCTTGGGAGAAAAGCAATGACAAACCTAGACAGCATCTTAAAAAGCAGAGACATCACCTTGCCAACAAAGGTCCGTATAGTTAAAGCCATGGTTTCCCCAGTAGTGATGTATGGAAGTGAGAGCTGGACCATCAAGAAGGCTGATGGCCGAAGAATGGATGCTTTTGAATTCTGGTGCTGGAGGAGACTCTTGAGAGTCCCATGGACTGCAAGAAGATCAAACCTCTCCATTCTGAAGGAAATCAGCCCTGAGTGCTCACTGGAAGGACAGATCCTGAAGCTGAGGCTCCAAGACTTTGGCCACCTCATGAGCAGAGAAGACTCCCTGGAAAAGACCCTGGTGTTGGGAAAGATGGAGGGCGCAAGGAGAAGGGGACGACAGAGGATGAGATGGTGGGACAGTGTTCTCGAAGCTACCAGCATGAGTTTGACCAAACTGCGGGAGGCAGTGGAAGACAGGAGAGCCTGGCGTGCTCTGGTCTATGGGGTCACGAAGAGGCGGACACGACTAAACAACTCAACAACAAATCTGGGCAATGCATCTGGCTGGCCACTGTGAAGAGTGGGTGCTGGCCTCAATGGGCCCCTTTTCTTGGGCCCTGGCCCTCTCCCCAGCTCCCCTCCCCTCAATAGGGCCCATCAATCACACACACGCCCCCCCACGCCCCCAGCTCCAGGTTCTCCATAGTTGAGTCACCCCCAGCTGCCGTGGAGCCGCCGGGTTCGGTGCAGCCCAGAATTCCTCGCTGGCTTTATCTGCCGCCGGAGCCTTCCTCCGTCCTTCCTGTCCCTGTCGCTCCATCTCCGAAAAGGCCTTTGGGTTTCCTCTCTTTCTCCAGATGCTTCCTGAGGGGGCGTCTCATCCTCATCCCAGACGCTTGGAAAGCCCCGAGGGGGAGCCCAAGGAATGACTGGGCTTTCTGGGAAGGTGGGTGTCAGGATGGAAGAACATAGAGAGAGACAGAGAGAGGAGGAGCTGTGATGGTTCCTTTGGTGGTTGGTGCATTGCGGGGGCTGGACTAGATGCTCCTCGTGGCCCCCTCCAAGATTCTGTGAAGAGCCTGCGGGATCAGGCCCACTGAGTCCAACACCCCCTTCTTACCAGGTGAGAAGCACACAAGCCCGAGAGACCTCTGCTCTCCTGTGCTTTTCAGCAACTGGGGTTCAGAAGCATCGCTGCCCCTGACAGTGGAGACAGAGCAAAAGCCATCGATAGCTCTCCCCTCCTCCATGGAATTCCAAGTTGGTGGCCATCCTGTGGGAGGGAGTTCCACAGTTTAACTCTGTGCTGCATAAAGAAGGACTTAGGCAGAGGGAGGGGGGCAGTGGACGCCCCTTGCCATAGCCTGTCCTGTACCCCCTGAGCTGGTCAGCTGCTCCCAGAGATGTTCTGCTTCATCCTCCGCATCTGAACTGCTCCCTGTCACAGGTTCTTCCTGCTCACTAAACCCTGTTGCCCCTTCAGCATCCATCATCACCTCCTCCCCGCAATCTTCTCCCTCTGGCCTCAGGGTCCCACCACCAATCCCAGGGCTCTGAGCCTTCCTCCTCTGGGGTTTCCCTTGGGGGGGCCCCACCGCTCCCCTTCCTCCAGCCAGTCCAAGACACCATGCAAGATATCATCCGAAACTCTAGGGTCTTCTCCAGGCTTCCAGCATCTTTGAAGTGTTGCTGGAGGTGGCTGCCAATTCCTCCTCCGGCTTTTCTCCCCAGCGATGAATCAGGAAGAACCCACTCACCCCACTCGGGGCTCAGCCCCTGCCCCAGGGGGAAGGGGCGCCTGCCCTCTCCCTCCCAGACACAGACTCATCCCCACAGCCCCGGAGGCTTAGAGGTCTGGGTGAGAGTTCTGGGCGGGAGGCTGGGCTGTGAGCTATGAGCCCCTGCAGAGAAGAGATGTGGGCGCGGCTGGCCGGCAGACAGACGCGGTGAGCTTGGCCACATGGAGAGACATGTGCCCGCTTGCTCCCTGCGCCACGGAGGAATGCCAGCCCTGTGTGTGTGTGTGTGTGTGTGTGTGTGTGTGTGTGTGTGTGTGCATGTGCGCGCACGGAGACTTTCTTTAGCTCCCCCTCCCCACTGCACACACGTGCACACAAGCGGTTACCACGCAGCCACGACTCTGGTTTCTGTGGGCTGTCGGTTTTGGAAACTATTCCCCGGGCAAAGTTTTCCTTCGGATGACAGAGGAACCGAGTCCCAGCTTAGCACAAGGAGTTCAACGTGACAGATGGGGGGGCGGGGGGGGGCGGGAGGCACGCCCAGGATCCCTGCCGGGTCCCACACAAGTCTCAGAGCAGCAGCCAAGCTGAGTCACTGCTGTCTCTGGTCTTGGAAGAAGGCGCAGAGCCGGCTCTTGAGGAATCCGAAGATCGCGGAGAGGCGCGCAGGGGCGGGGGGAGCTCTCTGAGTGACAGGGCAGGAGTTCTCTCACCAGCACCAAAACGCTTCGACGGCCAAAGTGTGTATAGGGGGGAGGTCTGCCAGGATCCTACCACCTGATAAAGAAAAAAATCTGGGGTGCGGATTTACTCCGCTGCCCAGCTCCTTGGGGCGCCCCTCTCTCTGGTCAGCAAAGGAAGGAGTCTCCAGCCAAGTTGAAGAAGCAAACAGCGGTCCGTAGACCTGATCTTTATTTGTTGCAGCAAGGTTCAAACACACAAAGAGTGGCGAACCCCCCCAATTCTCGGGCTGCGTGAACTTTTAAGACCTCTCCCTATTTCCCATAATACGTTTTCCAGCAGCATCCCCATACAAATATGTCACAAAGTAATAATAATGATAATAATAATAATAATAATAATAATAATAATAATAATAATAATAATAATAATTTTTTATTTATACCCCGCCTTTCCCGGTTCAAAAACCGGGCTCAGGGCGGCTAACAACAAATTTAAAACAATTATAAAAGCAGCATAAAATACGGTATAAAAACATGGATAAGTAGGAGTGTTTTCGCATTTAGAAACATGAGCCTGTCACCCATCCCTTCCAACAGCCCCAGTTCCCGACACCTTTTAACTACCCTCTTCCCCAAAGAACAATAAAAAGTATTTACACATCCCTCCGGCTGCGGGGCTCTCCTGCGCTTCTCCTTCGAAAGCACGAGGATTCAATCCCCTATCCCGATGGATGTCTGTCTGGGGTATGTGCTGCCCTTGATCGCCTCCTGCCTTGTGGAGGGGGAAGGAGTATGTGACCTTGTGGTTAAGGGATTATGGATTCCCCTCTTCCAGAGGAGTCATTAGCCGCTGGAAGCAAGGAAATCCGTCAAACCGTTGAATTTTGGCGATTATTTGATTCTATTTTGGAACCAGCACCATTCATGGTATCTGCTTACAGTATTGCTACAATTTCATAGACTGCTTATCTGAGCCTTTTTGCTGAGGTGCGTTTATGGTGCTTGCGTAAACGGTCATTTGTCCTGGCCTTAGTTCGAGGCTGTGGTGGGGACTTGGGGTTTGGGGGAAATTGTTTAACTGCCCCCCCCCAATTCCTGGTTTTAACACACCAGTGGCTCTCTGGGGTTGGCGTGAGAGATACACGCTGTAGATTGAAACATTTGCAACAGGTAGGAAAAGCCGGCCCCATATATTTGGGTAACTGAAGCACAGCTAGATGCATCTTATCTCTGCATACTATTCCCTGGGCACCACATTGGGCAAAGATTCCTGCAGCAGGGGGGCTGGACTAGATGACCCTGGGGACCCCTCCCAACTCTACAATTCTATGATTTCCCAGATCCAAAGGGTTTCCCCACCCTCTGCTCCTCTTCTCTAGCTAATGAACAAGGGGCCCAATCCACCAGGGCAAACCTCATAAGATCGTAGAGTTGGGAACGGTTCCCAGCGGTCATCTAGCCTGACCCTCCACAAGTCTGCCAGGGTGATGCAACAGCAACTCCTGCTACAGGCCCACACTCTCCTTTCACACCCCTCTGCTGTTGCCAGAGGATGCCAGCCCCCCCCCCAAAAAAAATAACAGAATCTTTGGCTGGAGCTCTAAGTGGGCGCATTGTGTGTTTATGAATCCTTCAGAACTTTTGTAATCTGCCTGAGTGTTCAGACAAGCAGTCGCCACAGCAGATTCACCTGCAGGCCTGTTCAGACCCCCCCTTTCCTTCCCCATTGCAGGGGGTTGGGTTAGATGACCCTCAGGGTTCCCTTCCAACTCTGCAATTATAGGATTCTGTGGTTCCGTGGCCTGGAGACACAAATGTGGGGCTTCTCGCATGTGTGGGCGCCTGTTCTTGCACGGTATGCTGTACTTTGCTGTATTTTCATGAAAGTGTGGCCTACGAATGTTGAATAAATATACCCAACTCAGCCTCCTCCTGCAGAGCAACGTCCCACCCTCCCCACAGAGGCTGCTGCTGATGCATCATGCGCCACCTTCGCCCCATCGCCCACGGATCCAGCCGTGTGGCTGCATGTCTGAACCGGCCTTCAGCCAGCCTCGTCCCTGGGCCTCCGCAGCGCAACCTTGCAGGGCTCCTCTTTGGGGAAAGAAGTTGCAGGCCGGCACCCCCCACCCAAGAATGTGGCCCAGCGGCACAGCTGGCGACTTCTGTGACTGTTGTGACAAGAGGAATGCGAGAGGGGCGAGCCCAGAGGTTTCCTCATGTCACTGGGCTTCCGAGGGAGCCTCCTCCCCTCTCGCTTTCGGGCCGTCCTTTGGCATGTAGGAATTCAAGGTTATGCAACAGGAGTTGCGTAACTTGCGGTCGGCTGACTGTGCGCACCCCTGCTTGCGCGTGTGTGTCATGGAAAGAGGCTAGATGCAGCTGGGGCAGCCTGCTTTGGTTTCAGGAGATCTTGCTGATTAAGAGGATTAAAAAGGAAAGGTTTCACCGTCTTGAGTTCAAGTTCAGAGCTTGGAGGAGAAGAATCGAAGGAGGGCCACACCGAGCAGAAACCGCCAAGTTCACTGGCATCGGCTCTGCCACCCTGGCTGGGCGGAGGGCCATGAGCAGGGCAGAAAGGGCAGTGCCCCACCCCAGCAACTGGCATTTGGAGGTAGACTGCCTCTGAATAGGGAGGTTTCGCTTAGCTAGCGTGTCTTGTAGCTCAGTCCTCCTCTTCAAGCCTGCCCAGTCCAGCCAACCAGATGTTCTCCAGATGTTGGGCCGGTGGGCTTTCTGCTGGAACTCCATGGGCTCATCTTAGAGCTGAGTTGGGTCTCCCCTTGATAGCAGCCAGACTTGATTTAGCTCATCTCAGATACTAAATGCCTTTGAGGACCATATTTTCACCAAGCTCTGCTGGTTGGAGCAGCTACGGGCAGGAGGCTGGTGCCCCAAAGTGTCAGACTCTCCAAAATGAGAAATATTTATCTCTGAGTTTGCATGATCTTAGAAACTGGATCTTTGACCACGAAGCCGGCCAAGGCAGGGCCATCCTTTATCGCTGCCCATTGTTCTGTTTGGTACCCTCAAATTAAGGACATCCATTCAGGGCCTCACTGCCTTGAGATGCCGACTTTTCCACAGTTACGCAGGGCCTTGGTTGAACTTGGATTTCAATAGGTGCTCAGAGGGGAGAAATCTTGGAGTAGCACACATGGAACAGAAATGCACTTATGTAGTCGGGGTGAGGATATCATTCACTATTGGTGCCTCCTCCGTAAGAGGTCCAGAGCGGGGCAGCACCAGAACAGGCCTTTTCGGCAATCTCCATTTGTGGAATACTTTGTGTTTTTGTTTTTATGTTGTGATTTTAGGTTGTGAACTTCCCTGAGATCTACAGGTGTAGGGTTCGTATACTACTACTACTACTACTACTACTACTACTACTACTACTACTAATACAGTGGTACCTCGGGTTAAGTACTTCATAGAATCATAGAAACATAGAATCATAGAGTTGGAAGAGACCACAAGGGCCATCGAGTCCAACCCCCTGCCAAGCAGGAAACACCATCAGAGCACTCCTGACATATGGTTGTCAAGCCTCTGCTTAAAGACCTCCAAAGTAGGAGACTCCACCACACTCCTTGGCAGCAAATTCCACTGTCGAACAGCTCTTACTGTCAGGAAGTTCTTCCTAATGTTTAGGTGGAATCTTCTTTCTTGTAGTTTGGATCCATTGCTCCGTGTCCGCTTCTCTGGAGCAGCAGAAAACAACCTTTCTCCCTCCTCTATGTGACATCCTTTTATATATTTGAACATGGCTATCATATCCCCCCTTAACCTCCTCTTCTCCAGGCTAAACATGCCCAGCTCCCTTAGCCGTTCCTCATAAGGCATCGTTTCCAGGCCTTTGACCATTTTGGTTGCCCTCCTCTGGACACGTTCCAGTTTGTCAGTGTCCTTCTTGAACTGTGGTGCCCAGAACTGGACACAGTACTCCAGGTGAGGTCTGACCAGAGCAGAATACAGTGGCACTATTACTTCCCTTGATCTAGATGCTATACTCCTATTGATGAGGCCCAGTATTGCATTGGCTTTTTTAGCTGCCGCGTCACACTGTTGGCTCATGTCAAGTTTGTGGTCAACCAAGACTCCTAGATCCTTTTCACAGGATACTTAATTCATTCTGGAGGTCCGTTCTTAACCTGAAACTGTTCTTAACCTGAAGCACCACTTTAGCTAATGGGGCCTTCTGCTGCTGCCAGAGCACGATTTCTGTTCTCATCCTAAAGCAAAGTTCTTACCCCGAGGTATTATTTCTGGGTTAGCGGAGTCTGTAACCTGAAGCGTATGTAACCCGAGGTACCACTGTACTACTAATAGTTGATTTGCAATTTAAATACGGTGCCCAGAGAAAAATTTATAACTCCACTTCTGGTTCTTGGATTGATCCTTCCAGGAACTGATAGTTGACCTCTTAGCCGATAAATACATAAAAATTACACACCAGGCAGCCAGATTTGCTCTGGCAGCTAAGAAGATTTGCTCCAGTTAGGTTAATGCATTGTGATTTTAATTTTGACACCAAATTATAGACTTCCAGCATCCTGTCCTCACAGTGGCCAATCAGATGAAGCTTTCCTGTTTCCACCTATTGGTATTCAGAAGCATCGCTGCCTCCAACTTATTATTATTACTCCAACTTTGGAGGCAGAGCAAAACCATCCTGTCTAGTGTTAATGGAGAAATGTGAGGGCTCCCTTGGACAAAAAACAAGGACACCAGCCAGGAATCCCAGAGCAAAACAGCAGCCAGGAGGCTTGGTCTTGATTGAAGACTGTCGCCACAGGACTCCCACCTGCCACCAGGTGGAACAAGATGGAAGCCCCCAACAAAAGAGAACCCAAACTTTGATTAGCTGCTAATCCCCATGCTACCCCCCCAAAACAACAACAACAACAACAACAACAACAACAACAACAACAACAACAACAACAACAATAACAATTTATTTGTACCCTGCCCATCTGGCTGGGTTTCCCCAGCCACTCTGGGCAGCTTCCAACAAAGATGAAAAATACATTAAAATGTCACACATGAAAAACTTCCCTGAACAGGGCTGCCTTCAGATGTTAGGTGGTTATTTGCGGGCACACGCACTAAACCCTGTCTGTGGCAATGCCTTTTTGCTCCACTAGATCGTTCTCCCTTGCATGTATAATCAAGACCCTTGGAGGGCCATTGGTCGCTGCGGCACTACGCAGCATGGGCATCAAGCTCTGCCAACGCATGCCCTGCTGGGCCAACCAATAAAAGCGTACCTTGGGGTGGATGTTAAGGTTATGGCCACGATTTTGAGACTGTGCATAATCCGCTGCCCAATGGACTATGCTGTGGCCTGTCACCCAGGTCTTCATGGTGGGCAAACCTGTAAGACAATTAAATTGCAAGTGATAAGGAGGAGGAGCCGGGACGAATGTAGCTTTTGTAGGCTGCCGAACGCCACCGCCCCAGTGTCTTGATGTGTGCGGGATCCCAACCCTCCATCGCCGCTGTATCATTCCCTGATATGGAACGTGTGCCCGTAATATTCCTGGGGACTAACACCACAAGCAGATAAGGCTTTGCGTAAAACCACTGTGAATTGTGATCGAGTCAACAGGCGCGTGTTTGAGTGAATGAAGAAAGGGCCCTTGGACTGGGGCTGGACCCTGAAGAAGCGGCGTGTGTCACGATATGGGCAGGGAACCGCCTGTTCCGTCGAGGGCAGCGCAAGCGTGACCCCTTTCCGCAATTGGTCAGTTTTTGAGGACCGAATCTTGACATTCAACGTATGCCCAGAGAACTTGATGTCGTTGTCTGCCAACCCTGATTGCAGGGGCCCAGCCAAACACTCCCCAATGCACATGGCACCCAAAAAGGCTAGGGAGAATGCTGTCCGATAGAGACAAGTTTCAAAATTTGACCAGCAGATCTCTGGTAGTTTTTTCCAAATTAGATTAAGTTTATCTATGGTGATAGGCTTCCTGCTATCCTGATGTGGGGGAATGACATGCCGCCACCCAGCCAGTAACTTCTTGACATGGAAGCTGTCACAGGGGTCTGGCCAATGACGGACTTTACAAAAGAAAGAAATAGCTGCCCTGTAAAGCATTAAAGTTTTTATGGCAAGGCCCTTGCACTTTAGGAGCACCAAGAACTGAAGCACCTCCTCCTCGGATGTGCGACATGTTGCAGAGCCACAAAAGCGCCCAAAGGCATCCCAGGCCCTGGAATAAGAACGTCTAGTGGAGGGTGGTATTGCTGCCAATACTCCCTGGTTTACTTCTCGCTTCCAATCTCCCACAGATCGTTTGGGAAGGTGTCCGGGGACTGGGCTGCTTCTGGTGCCATCGCGCGGAAACGCTCCATCTGGAAACGAGACAGGGCATCAGCGATGTTATTGATAAGGCCAGGTATGAAGCGGGCAGTGAAAGAAATATTGTGCTGCAGGCACTCCAGCACAAACAGGCGCAGGACCCTTATGACCCTCTGGGACTTTGCTGACTGCCTAGCTATAACTTACCACCACTTGATTGTCGGACCAGAAACAGACCCTGCAATTCGAGAAGAGGGTTCCCCAGATGCAAATGGCAACTAGAATAGGAAAGAACTCCAGAAAGGTTAAATCCCGAGTAATGCCTGCTGTGTGCCAAGAAGATGGCCATGGCTGGGCACACCAATGTCCACTGAAGAACACGCCAAAGCCACAGAGGCCAGAAGCACCAGAATGAACCTGGAATTCCACCCCAGGGTTAAGGCTCTTCTGCCAAAATGAAACCCCGTTATAATCCTGCAGGAATGGAAGCCAAACCCTCAGATCGCCCTTTATCTGCTTTGTCACCCTGATGTGATGGTGGGGGGCTACCCCCCCGGCCATGAGCCGAGCCAGATGGGCACAAAAGGCACGGCCTGGCACCACTACTCTACATGCAAAATAAAGATGACCCAATAGGGATTGCACCTGGCAAAGGGTGGTCTTTTGAACCCCAAGCATTGCCTCCAGAAACACTTTCAAGGATTCCAGCTTGGTCTGTGGGAGGCGCGACGACTGCCGAATTGTGTCCAATTCAATACCCAAGTAGGAAAGGATAGTCGAAGGGCCCTCGGTCTTGTCAGTAGCCAGAGGTATGCCAAAGTCAGCTGCAAGGCGCATGAATGTAGTTAGGGAGAGAGTGCAGTCAGGGGAGTCTGGGGTCGCCATAATGAGAAAGTCATCTAAGTAATGGGTGATGAAAGGGGAACCAGATGTGGTTTTGAAGGCCCATGCAATGAATGTGCTGAAGGTTTCAAAGGCCGCGCAGGCCACAGAGCAGCCCATGGGCATAGCCTTGTCAAAATACCAGCTATCCCTGAATTTGAGTCCTAGAAGCCAAAATTCTTCAGGATGAACCGGGAGCAGGCGGAAGGCTGACTCAATGTCACATTTTGCCATTGATCCTGGAAGGAAGAACAGCAAAAGAGGCTTGAGCCGAGGGGTCATCCTCTTTTCTCTTGGCCTTAGGCCCACCCCCGGCCAGAGGTCTGATGGGCAAATTTGGAAATCTTTCGGGCAGCATTCTCCCTAGCAGACACCGAAATCAAGTTCTCTGGGCATATGTTGAATGTCAAGATTCGGTCCTCAAAAACTGACCAATTGCGGAAAGGGGTCACGATTGCGCTGTCCCCAACGGAACAGGTGGGCCCCTGCCCATATCGCGACACACGCCACTTTGTCAGGATCCAGCCACAGTGCAATGGCCCTTTCTTCATTCACTCAAACACGCGCCTGTTGACTCAATCACAATTCACAGCGGTTTTACGCAAAGCCTTATCTGCTTGTGGTGTTAGTCCACAGGGATATTCTGGGCACTGCTTCCATATCGGGGCTGCCAATTCAGTGGCAATACAGGGTTGGGACCCCACACACATCAAGACATTGGGGCGCTGGCGTTCAGCAGCCTACAAAAGGTTACCTGCCAAGGCCTGTGCCAAGTTTCCCATTTCTGAAATTCAATAAAGTTGTGGCCAATTTGAACCCATACTCTGGTCTCTTGTCTTATAATTTGGGAAAAGGGGTAGGCACCATAGACAGGGTTTAGCGCGTGTGCCCGCAAACAACTACCTAACATTTAGAAGGCATCTGAAGGCAGCCCTGTTCAGGGAAGTTTTTAATGTGTGACATTTTAATGTATTTTTCATCTTTGTTGGAAGCTGCCCAGAATGGCTGTTGAAACCCAGCCTGATGGGCGGGTTACAAATAATAATATTTTATTATTATTATTATTATTATTATTATTATTATTATTATTATTATTGTCAGGGGGTAACATGGGGATTAGCAGCTAATGAAAGTTTGGGTTCCCTTTTGTATGGGGCTTCCACCTTGTTCCACCTGGTGGCAGGTGGGAGTCCTGTCACGACAGTCTTCAATCAAGACCAAGCCGACTGGCGGCTGTTTTGCTCTGGGATTCCTGGCTGGGGTCCTTGTTTTTTGTCCAAGGGAGCCCTCAGATTTCTCCTTTAACAGAATTGCCACCCCCGAGCCCCCCCGCCATCCCGTTGTCGCAACCTTCCAGTCCCGTGGCACCTTGCGCAGAGGTGCCCAAACGTTTTTTCAAAGAAAGCCAGATTTCATGAAGTGCACATGCGTGAGGGCCGACCAAAGCTTTCTATACGATTTTACCCCAATGTTGTTGAACTCTTTGTTGATTCAAGTTGAGCTTTTTTGGGGGGGGTTACCCCAGTAAATAAACTAGGCGCCAGATTAAACCTTTGGACTTTGAACATACCTGCCCTTGCGGAATCCTCCGCCCCCTGTGAGCGTCAAATTCGCTTTCACTTCCGCGCGGTGACACTTCCAGCCCCACATCTCGGGGGCGACCTCCCAGGGGAGGGCAAACAGAGAGGACCCCCAGCCCAGCTGCTGCTCCGAGGTAGGGGCTCCTTCGCGGGCAGGCGGGCAAGCTGCCAGCCAGTCAGTAGTCGCCCCCCAGATATGGGGTTCGGGGGTGAACTTTGGCATGGAGACCTTAGGAGGGTTAGGGTCCGCCGGGGTGGGTCGGGGGGCGGTCCTTTGCTCCCTGGATCCCGGGGAAGGGGAGGTCATGCTGGTCGCAAGGGCCTCGATGAGAGCTGGGCAAGGGTCCCCTGCCGGTGCCAGGAGTCTCCTGGGGACCCAGATGTCCTGCCCCCTAACCCCCACTCCCATTGGACGTGTTGTAAAAACCAGGGGTCGCCTGTGAGGCTCAACCCACGGAGAGTGGGTTTCCCCGTGTTTGTGGCTGTGCGCTCCTGTGCGCGCCTTCCTACCTAGCGCACTTATGGACGTGCGCTTATTGTACAGAGCCTCGATTTCCTTACATCAGGTGCAAGGGCTCCTCCTCCTGCCTCCCGGGGACACCTCGATCCGGGGAGCCCCCTCTCACGTCAGGCTCCTAGCGGGAGGAAAGGGGGGAGCCCCAGCAGGGCTCTCCAGGTGTTGCTGGACTCCCGCTCCCTCCCTGGAGAACACCGGCCTTGCAGGGAATTCAAACGTCCAGCCATATCTGGTGTTTGCAGAACTTTTGTCCCAAGAGGACTGGACAAAGTCAGGGAGGAGGGAGGCTGTCCTTGGCTCCGAGCCACAATATAGACTCTGCTGTGCCTTAGGGAATGGTGACCCGCTCCACTGTCAAACTGCTCCTACTGTCAGAAAGTTCTTCCTGATGTTTACGCTGCAATGTCCTTTCTTGTAACTGAACTCCTTTGTAACTGAACTCAGGCTTGCTTCATTTCCCATGTGGGAGCCCTGGAGATGTTTGAAGATAGCTACCATATCTCCTCTCAGTCTCCTCTTTTCCATGTCCCTCAACCGCTTCTCATCAGGCGGGGTATAAATAAAAATTATTATTATTATTATTATTATTATTATTATTATTATTATTATTATTATTTATTCATTTGTAAGCAAGAAGGAACACAGTCGAGGACCCCCCCCCCTTCAACCTATGAACAAATCTGGCTTTGGGCATTTGGATACTTTTACCGTGATACCTTGGGTTAAGAACTTAATTTGTTCTAGAGGTCTGTTCTTAACCTGAAACTGTTCTTAATCTGAAGCACCACTTTAGCTAACAGGGTCTCCCACTGCCGCTGCTCCGCCGCTGCACGATTTCTGTTCTCATCCTGAAGCAAATTTCTTAACATGGGATAGCAGAGTCCGTAACCTGAAGCGTATGTAACCCAAGGTACCACTGTATTGCCATTCCCTTGATATAACAGGCTACCTTGCCTTGTAACCATGTCTTGTTTAATCATTATGCCTATGCTATACATAGTTCCAGTTGCTACTTTCCACACAATCACATGCCTGTGGTTTATTTCCCCCCCCCCATTTTATTTCATGCCTGCTTTTGCAGATGTGGGAAGCTGATTTTGGGCACCCATCTGTCTCGGGAGACAATGGAGGAGTGCGCCTTCAGGGGTGAAGCCAAACTGTTGGAAGGTTGCAGCATCTGCTGGGGCTGTAGACACTGATACATGAGACGAGTTTTTATTGCAGCAGGGGCAGATGAGGGCGTCCAGTTACGCTGCTGCAGATGGACCACCGCCTTTCTTCTCTCTGAGCTCCCCTTAAGTCGTCATTTCCACTCCCCCACCCCCAAAAATATTGCTGCTACAATGCCTTTTTATTTATGCTTTGCACATATATATTTATATACAGGCAGGGGCAAATAAGACTGTTGGTGTACATTAAAAAAAAATTGGTAACTGCCTCCCCATACGTTAGACGTCTTGAGCATTGTTTTAAGTCTTCATTTCCACTCCACCACCCCAAAAAATATTGTGGCTAAAATGTCTTTTTATTTAAGCTGTGCACATATATATATATAAAGCAGAGACATCACCTTGCCAACAAAGGTCCGTATAGTGAAAGCTCTGGTTTTCCCAGTAGGGATGTATGGAAGTGAGAGCTGGACCCTAAAGAAGGCTGATGGCCGAAGAATGGATGCTTTTGAACTTTGGTGCTGGAGGAGACTCTGGAGAGTCCCATGGACTGCAAGAAGATCAAACCTCTCCATTCTGAAGGAAATCAGCCCTGAGTGCTCACTGGAAGGAGATAACTTAGATAACTCCTCAGGGGGTGGTCCAGCTTGGATGCCCCAAGAGGAGACGGGTTGCGAGGCTCAAAGGGAGCGAGGAGAGCCGAGACCTTCCATTGCGGAACCAGCTCGGAGCCCCCCGCGACCCCCTTGTCGCAACCTCCCAGCCCCGCTGCGGCTTGCGCAGGGGTGCCCAAACTTTTCTCAAAGAGAGCCAGATTTGATGAAGTGAACATGCGTGAGGGCCGACCACAGCTTTCTTTACGGTTTTACCCCAATGTTGTTGAACTTTTTTGTTGATTCAAGTTGTTGAGCTTTTAGGCGGGGTTTTACCCCAGTAAATAAACTAGGCGCCGTATTAAACCTTTGGACTTTTAACATACCTGCCCTTGCGGAATCCTCCGCCCCCTGGGAACCAAACCTAGCATCAGATTCGCTTTCGCTTTCGTGCAGTGACGCTCCCCGCCCCACATCTCGGGGGCGAGCTCCGGGGGAAGGGCAAGCGGGGAGGACCCCCAGCCCAGCTGCCGCTCCGAGGTAGGGGCTCCTTCGCGGGTGGGCGGACAAGCTGCCAGCCAGCCGGGAGTCGCCCCCCAGATATGGGGTTCGGGCGGCGGCCTTTGGCGCGGAGACCTTCGGAGGGTTAGGGGCGGCCGGGGTGGGTCGGGGGGCGGTCCTTCTCTCCCTGGATCCCGGGGAAGGGGAGGTCACGCTGGTCGCAAGGGCCTCGATGAGAGCTGGGCAAGGGCGCCCCCGCCGGGGCCAGGAGTCTCCTGGGGACCCAGAAGTCCTGCCCCCTAACCCCCACTCCCGTTGGACGTGTTGTAAAAACCAGGGGTCGCCTGTGCAGCTCAACCCACGGAGAGTAGCGCTTTCAACCCCGTGTGTGGGTTTCCCCGTGTTTGTGGCTGTGCGCTCCTGTGCGCGCCTTCCTACCTAGCGCACTTACGGACGTGCGCTTCTTGTACAGAGCCTTGGTTTCCTTACATCAGGCGCAAGGGCTCCTCCTCCTGCCTCCCGGGGACACCCCGATCCGGGGAGCCCCCTGTCACCCCAGCCTCCTAGCGGGAGGAAAGGGGGGAGCCCCAGCAGGGCTCTCCAGGTGTTGCTGGACTCCCGCTCCCTCCCTGGAGAACACTGGCCTTGCAGGGAATTGAAAAGTCCAGCCATATCTGGTTTTTGCAGAACTTTTGTCCCGAGAGGACTGGGGAAAGTCAGGGAGGAGGAGGCTGTCCTTGGCTCCGAGCCACAATATAGACTCTGCTGTGCCTTAGGGAATGGTGATCCGCTCCACTGTCAAACTGCTCCTACTGTCAGAAAGTTCTTCCCGATGTTTACGCTGCAATGTCCTTTCTTGTAACTGAACTCAGGCTTGCTTCATTTCCCATGTGGCAGCCCTGGAGATCTTTGAAGATAGCTACCACATCTCCTCTCAGTCTCCTCTTTTCCATGTCCCTCAACCGCTTCTCATCAGGCTTGGTTTCTAGACCTTTGATCATCTTGGTAGCCCTTCACTGCATACCTTCCAGCTTGTCAATACAGATGTACCTCGGGTTACAGACGCTTCAGGTTACGCACTCCGCTAACCCAGAAATAGCACCTTGGGTTAAGAACTTTGCTTCTTGTGCTCTGGTGGCACAGCAGCAGTGGGAGGCCCCATTAGCGAAAGTGGTACTTCAGGTTAAGAACAGTTTAAGGTTAAGAACAGACCTCCAGAACGATTTAAGTATTTAACCCGAGGTACCACTGTATCCTCCTTAAATTGTGCTGCCCTGGACTTCTGATGATGCCGCCTAAAATCACATTTGTCTTTTTTTGCTGCTGCATCACAGCGTTGACTCATATTGTGGTTTACTAAAACCCCTGGATCCTTTTCACAGTGCGCTCTCTCTCTCTCTCTCTCTCTCTCTCTCTCTCTCTCTCTCTCTCTCTCTCTCTCTCCCTTCAAGGCAACCTCCCTGCAGCAGGGACCACCCCACCATGGCGGCCAAGGCCCCGTCCCTCTCCGAAGCCCTCACCAGCGGCTTCCTGACCTGCACCATCTGCCTGGAGCGCCTTCGCCGCCCCAAGATCCTGCCCTGCCTGCACAGCTACTGCCAGGAGTGCCTGCGGAAGTTGGCAGGAGGCCGGAAGGAGCTTCAGTGCCCCGAGTGCCGTGAGCGGGTGGCCCTCCCAGAGGGGGGCGTGGGTGCTCTCCGGACCAACTTCTTCATCAACGGCCTGCTGGACCTGGTCCACCCCACGGGGGAGGCAGAGCTCACCTGCAGCCTCTGCCCGCTCATCGGCCAGGAGGCTGGCCGGCCGGCCGTCTCCCGCTGCCTGGACTGTGCTGACGACATGTGCCGGGACTGCGCCAGCGGGCACCGCTGCTCCCGCCTCACCCACCTCCACCGCGTGGTGGCCATGGAGGACTACCTCTCCGGGGAGCACGACGAGGAGATCCGGAAGCGCCAGGCGCTGCAGTGCAAGGAGCACACCGGCGAGGAGCTGCGCTTCTTCTGCACGCCTTGCGCCGTCGTCCTCTGCCGGGAGTGCCGGCTGGGGGCCCACCTCCAGCACCCTTGCCTGCCCCTGGCTGAGGCGGCCCAGGCCCGCCGGCCGGTCATCGTGGAGCTCCTGGCCGGGGTGGAGGAGACGGTGCAGGTCATCCGGGCGGGGAGGGCCAGCCTGGAGAGGGAGGCTGCGCAGCTGCAGGGGCGCGAGGCTAGCATCCGGGATGCGGTGGAGCAAGCGTGCTCGCGGGCGGTGCAGCGGCTGCTGGCGCAGCAGGAGGAGGTCCTGGCCCAGCTGGCGGACTACGTGAGGGAGCGGCAGAAGGCCTGCCAGGCCCTCTGCTCCGATCTGGAGTTCCAAGAGCAGGTGGCCTCCAGCACCGTGGCCTTTGCCCAGAAGGTGCTGAGTCTGGGGAGGGAGGTGGAGATCGTCTCCCTGGAGCAGGTCATCTGTGAGCGTCTCAGGCATCTGCAGGGCTTCTCCTGGGAGCCGCTGGCCACCCGCCTGCCCTGCCTGGAGGTCAACGCTGAGATTGAGGGCAGCAGCCCCCGCCTGTTCCACCTGGAGTTCCGAGAGGAGAGCCCCACTGGAGTGCCGGAGGGCCCCAAGGAGGAGGCCACAAAAGGGGCCAAGAAGAAGACCCACCTGCCCTGCCTGGAGGTCAACGCTGAGATCCCCACTGGAGTGCCGGAGGGCCCCAAGGAGGAGGCCACAAATGGGGCCAAGAAGAAGACCCACCTGCCAGAGGGCCCCCAGGAGGCGGCCACAAAAGGGGCAAAGAAAGAGACCCACCTGCTCTGCTTGGAGGTCAACGCTGAGATCCCCACTGGAGTGCCGGAGGGCCACAAGGAGGCAGCCACAAAAGGGGCCAAGAAGAAGAGGAGGAAGCAACAGCAGCAAGTGCTGCCTGCCAAGGAGGGATTCCACATGACCACCCTCATCCTCAGGGGCTGCCAGCAAGCCGTAGCCCCTGTGCCTCCTCCCAAGGTCCCACGAACCCCCTTTCTGACACCCAAGCCGTCCTTCTCGTGTAGCTTCTGCGTCAAGATCCCCAGCGACCAGAAGTGCCCCCTGGTCACAGGGCTCTGCCCCTTTGGCTCTGGAGAGCTTCTTGTGGCCGACAAGCAAAACCAGAATCTGAAGCGCTTCTCCCTGCAGGGGGAGTTCAAGGGCACTGTCCCTGTCCCCAGTGGCGTGGCCCCGGTCAGCGTGGCCGTTGTGGGCAGCAAGGTGGCCTTCACGGCCGGCTCCTGCCTCTACCTCCTGAATGGTGAGGGTGACCTGGTGTGGCAGAAGGCCCTGGGGCGGGGGCAGGCCAGCCATGCCGTGGTGGGGCTGGGGGGAGACCGTATGGCAGTGTGTGTGGCTGGGCAGTTGGAGGTGTACGACCTGGAGGGGCAGCTGCTGGAGAAGATTGTGCCTGAGGACAGTGCAGAGAGGTGCCTTGTCTTCCTGGCCAACCACAAGGACGGCTTTGTAGGCTCGGACTGGTACCACCGCAGCGTGGTCCTGTTCACCAGGACGGGGCAGCTGGTGGCCGAGTGCTCTGAGGAGCAGCTGGGCGAGTGCCAGCCGGGGGGCGTTTGTGCCGACGCCACGGGCATCATTTACGTGGTCTTGCGGGAGCTGAACAAGGTGGTGGCCTTCTCTCCCAGTGGGAAGAAGTTGGGGGCGTTCCTCACTGTCAAGAACAGCATCGACCGACCGCGGGTGGCCACAGTGCCTAGGAAGCGGCTCTTTGCCGTGGCTCTGAGCAATGGCACCATCCACATCTTCCGGATCAGGTATCAGGGCAAGTGAGACAGAGAAAGGGCAAGGGAGGGGGGTTAAAAGCTGTATGTCCCAGAGTTAAGGACCCAAGGCAGACTGGAGTGCCCAAGGTGAGCAATGGTGTGTGTAGAAGAGTAAAAGCAGCAGTTCCTCCCGCCTGCCCTCCTGTCTGGATTGGGTCGGCTCCCAGAGTTGTGCTTTACTTACCTGGGGTTGTTGTTCCCAAGGGCGGCCACCAGAGGGCAATGTGGAAATGATAGAACCTGGCAAAGATCGTCTAACTGCCAAAGTTTATATTCCTTTTGTCCTCTCGGGAAAATCAGGGGCACGACAAAGTCCAGAGGATGTGAGGGACGATAATGTTGCTTTTTTTCACCAAATATCAAAAAGGCTGCAACGGCAGGCAGCAGCAAAGACCTGCATACTCTTATATTTAGACCAGCTTGCGGTCAGGATGCTCGTAAATGGGACGGTTTGTTTGTATACCAAAAAATTGCCCTTTTCCCTTATGGGGTATCCAAGAGCCCATACAGAGTCCTTACGTAGGTTCCCTATTGGTAGGAGAAGATAACAGAGGCCAACCAGAGAATATTGAGAAGCAAAGCAGCTAGTAAGCTTGATCTTTATTGATCTGTTGCAACAGGGTGTTCCGCTCACACGCAGGAAAGGAGGAGGAACCCAGAACAATGGCGTGCAAGGCCTTATATAGACTTTTGAAATTGCCACCCTGTAGATCAAGACCACCCCCAGAAACACCATTCATACATCACAGAAGGGGTGTAGCTCAAGACCACCACCCCAGACACATCATACCTACGTCACAGGAAAGGTGGTCTACAGCAGAAATCTGAGTGCCTTGTTTACCTCCTGTCTGCCAGGTTACCTATTTAATGGTCACTTGATTGGATACCCTGGGGAGCCTGGCCAATCTTTTGTAATGATAAATACTTAGTTCCCAAGCCAGGTCACAGGCTCACACCCTATTCATATCTTAAGTGTGCCCTTAAGACAGGATTTGTGAGGAAAGAAACAATGGGGAAGTTTCCCACTTTGACCTTGCAGAGAAATCATTTGCTCAGTTTGGGAATCAAAATGGTTTCAGGTCGGTCTTCCTGTGCTGATCTATGTATGTGCTTGGTTGGTACACTTATGAACATTTAACATATACCCAAGACCTCAAAATTCCTATCACAATACTTCAACAGGTATAGAACTTGTTTACACCTGTTAGTGGTCAGGATGTGGCTTTGTCTCTTGAGTCAATGTGTGAAAACCATAGAAAGCATGGACCAAATAAGGAGAAAGGTAAACAGGAGGGGTGGTCCTCGAAATCAGAGTGATGGGAGATGTCGACAAAAGCGGGGATTTTAGTAGGGAAATTAGGCGGTCGTGATGGGCTGTAAACCTTGCAGTACCCAGCCAGTGGGGAGACGAGGGAGGGAACCTGCGCTTCAGATATAGGGAATATAAGCTTATGCTTTGTCAATTTTCGGTGTGCCTGCTTTGGACACCCGCTCTTGCAAGGACATATTGTATTCAACAAACTCTCTGCTTTTTCACCAATTTTATTCAGATTATGGGATTAAGGGTCTTAGGAGCCACTTTTTAAAAACTTCTGACAGAGGAGGACCCCTCTGACAAGATGGTGGGCACCATAACCTTTCCAAAGTGCCTTTTCTGCTCTCAGGAGGAAACTCGGGTCTTGGCCAGGTGTTTTGCAAAAGGGTGGCAGAATCCATTACGCAGGAGGGCTCTCGGATTTGGTCTGCTGGTGTGGCCACCTTCCAGCTGCTAAATGGGGCATAACACAACACAACAGAGTGTGTGTAATTGGAGCGCGAATCTGACAGTGTGGGGCAGGATATTAAGCCTGAACGTTATATTCATTTGCACCCCAAGGAGACCATCACTGAGTGGGGATCCCGTCTGTGCCTTCCGGAACAATCTGACAGAAGAACATGATTTGTAACTCTGCTGTGGTCACCATCCCTCTCTCATTTTTCTATAAATATCATTCAATAATAAAACAAACATGTATATTTGCATCTTTGCAAGAGAGGACAATTGTATATGAACTGAAATAAAGAGTCTGGATAAAAACTTCCTGCAGTTCTGATATTTTTGTCCTGGGATGCTTTCAGGTGGGAACTTAATATGTAAAAGGGCCACAGAAACATCCTGTATGAGAAGCATAAACTGCACAGCAAACAGCTGACTGGGAACCCCCCCCCCCATTTTTGAACATGCAGAAACTCCACTGGGAGCAGCCAGAGAGTCTGGGAGCAGGAGCTCACCTGTTCAGAAATGGGGCAGAATCTCACCATACAGCATATTGGAAACAACAATGAGCAGATATTTGTTTCATTCATTTGGCACCCCAAAGCAATTTACAATATATTATAACAACTAAATGAATTGCAAATATGGAAACTCTTCTTATATATATGAGAACAGCTTCAAACACCAATGCCTAAAATCAGTCGGATTCCAGTGCTGATACTGGCTGGAATAAAGATTGTATAATCATTGGAAAGGACCCTGAGAGTCATCTGGCAAACCCCCAGCAGTTTCATTTCCTTCTGACCTTTGATGACTTCAATCCATCTCTATGGAACACCCACACGGACCATGCATGTGTTTTTGTGTGTATTCTCACACACATAAATATATACATATGTGCAATTTGGGATCTCTCTCTATGCAGATGGTGATGATGGCAGAATCCTAGAATCGTAGATTTGGAGAGGACCCCAAAGGCCACCCAGCCCAGGCCCCTGCAATGCAGGAATCGTAGCCAGGATCCTGGAGGAGACTGCGGCCCCTGAAAGAAATATTCTGCTGCAACACAAGTGGGAGTCTTTAAGCCCCACTCCCAGGAGACTCTGGGCTGCTGTTGCTTTGATACAGCCTGAGGAGAAGGCTTTTGACGCTCCTAGTGTTGCAGGAATTTATGTATAGGTTGAGGGGGTTGCCCCTCCAGCAGATACCATGCACATGCAGCCCACTACCAAAATCAGCACAATCACTTTTGTGACTTGTGATTTGTCCCCACAAAACACTTCATCACAGTTTCTTCCTATCTGTTCAAAGGGCCTCTGCTGCACGATACCAAATGTAAGAATTCACTGATCAATGTATCTCTGTACTGGCTCACTGGGAAAACTTCAGAAATTCATCTAGACCTGTGAGCTCAGCTCCTCAGCAGCTCCTCTGCCTGAGTGATAATTCCTGGCATCCTGATACCTGAGTGCCAGACAGGTAGCCATTCCACAAATAACAAATTCAGATGAAGACAAAAGGGTGGGATTAACTTGGCTGGGAAACAGGGAAATGTAAAGATCTCTTTTGTTACACTCGATGGGTGTTTGGTGGAGGCCAAGGGGAACCATGGGGCAGGGTCCAGGATGCTCAGATTCCTGCCACCAGACCTCCCCTTTCACGTTATAACCGTGTTGTATGAGTGATGTATTAGTACATTTCCGAGCACAATTCAAAGTGCTGGTGTTGACCTTTAAAGCCATAAATGGCCATGGCCCGGTATACCTGAAGGAACATCTCCACCCCCATCGTTCTGCCAGGATTCTGAGGTCCAGCGCTGAGGGCCTTCTGGTGGTTCCCTCATTGCGAGAAGCAAAGCTATAGGGAACCAGGCAGAGGGCCTTCTCAGTAGTGGCACCTGCCCTGTGGAACGCCCTCCCAGCAGATGTCAAAGAGATAATATCTGTCCTCCCTTCCCCACAGGTGGGCGGGGTTTGTGGCACCGAGTGGGGCTCACCTGGGTGGGTGCCACCCACCTGCTTAAGCTGGCCTTTGACCCACCCTTGGCTAGTGAGGAAAATGGACGGCCGGCCGGGGGTGGGCCTAAGGCCAAGAGAAAAGAGGCTGACCCCTCGGATCAAACCTCTTTTGCTGTTCTTCCTTCCAGGATCAATGGCAAATTGCGACATTGTCTCAGCCTTCCGCCTGCTCCCGGTTCATCCTGAAGTTTTTTGTTTTCTAGGACTCAAATTCAGGGATAGCTGGTATTCTGACAAGGCTATGCCCATGGGTTGCTCTGTGGCCTGCGCGGCCTTTGAAACCTTCAGCACATTCATTGCATGGGCCTTCAAATCCACATCTGGTTTCCCCTTTCGTCATCCATTACTTAGATGACTTTCTTATTATTGCGGCCACAGACTCCCCTGACTGTGCTCTATCCCAGTGTTTCCCAACCGGTGTTCCGCGGCACACTAGTGTGCCGCCGAACATTGCCTTGTGTTCCGTGGGAGGGAGACGGGCGAGTCGGGCGGCGAGAGGCGGGGCGGCGGCGGCGGGGCTCCCGCACGCACCTTTCTGCGCCGCCGCGTCCCGCCTGAGCAGCAACAGGAGGAGGAGGAGGGAGGCCAGCGCCGGCCGGGTCCCCCGGGGGAGCGGGCGCTCCGGGCTGCTCACCATACCCCGCGTCTCGGGCGCAGCAGCCGGCAGTCCGAATGCATCCCGAGCCGCGCTGCTCTCGCCTTGCCTCCTTCTTCGCGCCTCCTCCCGGCTCGCGCGCCGTCCCTGCGCGGATCCGTCCAGCCTCCGGCCGCCGCCGCCGCCCCCTCCTGTTCCTCTCCTTCCCCCACCCACCAACCCGCACGGCGCGCTCCCACCGCCCCCGATGGGCGCAACCACTTCCGGGTCCGCTGCAGCCGCCCCTTCCCCGGCTCCGGCAGCCGAAAGTCCCCCAGCGGAGCCCGTCTGGCCGCTCCCCCCGCTCCCTGCCCACCTCCCGGAGTTGAGGCGCCCTCTTTCGTTGCTTCGCGGGGAGGGAAAAAACTTTAACTTTTGTGCGTCCCTCCCGGCGTGACGCTGCGCGCTGACGTCACGGGGCGGGGCTTTAATGGTGGTGTGCCGCGAGATTTTTTTCCGGTAAACAGGTGTGCCGTTGCCCAAAAACGTTTGGGAAACACTGCTCTATCCCTAGCTACATTCATGCGCCTTGCAACTGACTTTGGCATACCTCTGGCTGCTGACAAGACCGAGGGCCCTTCGACTCTCCTTTCCTACTTGGTTATTGAATTGAACACAATTCGGCAGTCATCGCGCCTCCCACAGACCAAGCTGGAATCCTTGAAAGTGTTTCTGGAGGCAATGCTTGGGGTTCAAAAGACCACCCTTTGCCAGGTGCAATCCCTATTGGTCATCTTAATTTTGCATGTAGAGTAGTGGTGCCAGGCCGTGCCTTTTGTGCCCGTCTGGCTCGGCTGATGGCCGGGGGGGTAGCCCCCCACCATCACATCAGGGTGACAAAGCAGATAAAGGGCGATCTGAGGGTTTGGCTTCCATTCCTGCAGGATTATAACGGGGTTTCATTTTGGCAGAAGAGCCTTAACCCTGGGGTGGAATTCCAGGTTCATTCTGGTGCTTCTGGCCTCTGTGGCTTTGGCGTCTTCTTCAGTGGACATTGGTGTGCCCAGCCATGGCCATCTTCTTGGCACACAGCAGGCATTACTCGGGATTTAACCTTTCTGGAGTTCTTTCCTATTCTAGTTGCCATTTGCATCTGGGGAACCCTCTTCTCGAATTCCAGGGTCTGTTTCTGGTCCGACAATCAAGTGGTGGTAAGTTATAGCTAGGCAGTCAGCAAAGTCCCAGAGGGTCATAAGGGTCCTGCGCCTGTTTGTGCTGGAGTGCCTGCGGGACAATATTTCTTTCACTGCCCGCTTCATACCTGGCCTTATCAATAACTTCGCTGATGCCCTGTCTTATTTCCAGATGGAGCGTTTCCATGCGATGGCACCATAGAATCATAGAATCATAGAGTTGGAAGAGACCCCAAGGGCCATCGAGTCCAACCCCCTGACAAGCAGGAAACACCATCAGAGCACTCCTGACATATGGTTGTCAAGCCTCTGCTTAAAGACCTCCAAAGGAGGAGACTCCACCACACTCCTTGGCAGCAAATTCCACTGTCGAACAGCTCTTACTGTCAGGAAGTTCTTCCTCATGTTTAGGTGGAATCTTCTTTCTTGTAGTTTGGATCCATTGCTCCATGTCCGCTTCTCTGGAGCAGCAGAAAACAACCTTTCTCCCTCCTCTATGTGACATCCTTTTATATATTTGAACATGGCTATCATATCACCCCTTAACCTCCTCTTCTCCAGGCTAAACATGCCCAGCTCCCTTAGCCGTTCCTCATAAGGCATCGTTTCCAGGCCTTTGACCATTTTGGTTACCCTCCTCTGGACACGTTCCAGTTGGTCAGTGTCCTTCTTGAATTGTGGTGCCCAGAACTGGACACAGTACTCCAGGTGAGGTCTGACCAGAGCAGAATACAGTGGCACTATTACTTCCCTTGATCTAGATGCTATACTCCTATTGATGCATCCCAGAATTGCATTGGCTTTTTTAGCTGCCACGTCACACTGTTGGCTCATGTCAAGTTTGTGGTCAACCAAGACTCCTAGATCCTTTTCACATGTACTGCTCTCAAGCCAGGTGTCACCCACCTTGTATTTGTGCCTCTCATTTTTTTTGTAAAGTGCAATACTTTACATTTCTCCCTGTTAAAATTCACCAGAAGCAGCCCAGTCTGCCAAAAAGAAAAGAGGCTGACCCCAGGATATCTGCTGCGGGTTTAACCACCCCCCCAACCTATACATATATTCCTGCAACAATTCCAGCCAGTATCAGCATTGGAATCAGACTGATTTTAGACATTGTTGTTTGAAACTGTTCTCTCATATACATACATACATATATATATATATATATATATATATATATATATATATATATATGAAGAGCTTCCATATTTGCAATTCTTTTAGTTGTTATAATATATTGTAAATTGCTTTGGGGTGCCAAATGAATGAAACAAATATCTGCTCATTGTTGTTTCCAATATGCTCTATGGAGAGATTCCGCCCCATTTCTGAACAGTTGAGCTCCTGCTCCCAGACTCTCTGGCTGCTCCCAGTGGAGTTTCTGCATGTTCAAAAATGGGGGGGGTGTTTCCCAGGCAGCTGTTTGCTGTGGAGTTTATGCTTCTCATACAGGATGTTTCTGTGGCCCATTTACATACTAAGTTCCCATCTGAAAGCAGTATAGGGATAGAGCGCAGTCAGGGGAGTCTGGGGTCGCCATAATAAGAAAGTCATCTAAGTAATGGGTCATGAAAGGGGAACCAGATGTGGATTTGAAGGCCCATGCAATGAATGTGCTGAAGGTTTCAAAGGCCACGCAGGCCACAGAGCAGGTAAGCCCCACTCGGTGCCACAAACCCCGCCCACCTGTGGGGAAGGGAGGACAGATATTATCTCTTTGACATCTGCTGGGAGGGCGTTCCACAGGGCAGGTGCCACTACTGAGAAGGCCCTCTGCCTGGTTCCCTATAGCTTTGTTTCTCGCAATGAGGGAACCACCAGAAGGCCCTCAGCGCTGGACCCCAGAGTCCTGGCAGAGCGATGGGGGTGGAGACGTTCCTTCAGGTATACCGGGCCATGGCCATTTATGGCTATAAGGTCAACACCAACACTTTGAATTGTGCTCGGAAATGTACTAATACATCACTCATACAACACGGTTATAACGTGAAAGGGGAGGTCTGGTGGCAGGAATCTGAGCATCCTGCCCCATGGTTCCCCTTGGCCTCCACCAAACACCCATCGAGTGTAACAAAAGAGATCTTTACATTTCTCTGTTTCCCAGCCCAGTTCATCACACCCTTTTGTCTTCATCTGGGTTTGTTTTTTCTGGAATGGCTACCTGTCTGGCTCTCAGGTATCAGGATGCCAGGAATTATCACTCAGGCAGAGTGGTTGCTGAGGAGCTGAGCTCACCTATCTATATGAATTTCTGAAGTTTTCCCTGTGAACCAGTACATAGATCCATTTGTCAGTGAATTCTTACATTTGGTATCGTGCAGCAAAGGCCCTTTGAATAGATAGAAAGAAACTGTGACAAAGTGTTTTGTGGTGACAAATCACAAAAGCCACAAAAGTGATTGTGCTGATTTTGGTAGTGGGCTGCATGTGCATGGTATCTGCTGGAGGGGCAACCCCCCCCAACCTATACATAAATTCCTGCAACACTAGGAGCATCAAAAGCCTTCTCCTCAGGCTGTATCAAAGCAACAGCAGCCCAGAGTCTCCTGGGAGTGGGGCTTAAAGACTCCCACTTGTGTTGCAGCAGAATATTTCTTTCAGGGGCCGCAGTCTCCTCCAGGATCCTGGCTACGATTCCTGCATTGCAGGGGCCTGGGCTGGGTGGCCTTTGGGGTCCTCTCCAAATCTACGATTCTAGGATTCTGCCATCATCACCACCTGCATAGAGAGAGATCCCGAATTGCACATATGTATATATTTATGTGTGTGAGAATACACACAAAAACACATGCATGGTCCGTGTGGGTGTTCCATAGAGATGGATTGAAGTCATCAAAGGTCAGAAGGAAATGAAACTGCTGGGGGTTTGCCAGATGACTCGCAGGGTCCTTTCCAATGATTCTGCAATCTTATTCCAGCCAGTATCAGCATTGGAATCCGACTGATTTTAGGCATTGTTGTTTGAAGCTGTTCTCATATATATATTTGCAATTCTTTTAGTTTTTATAATATATTGTAAATCAGTTTGTTCAAAAATGGGGGGGGGGTTTCCCAGGCCGCTGTTTGCTGTGGAGTTTATGCTTCTCATACAGGATGTTTCTGTGGCCCTTTTACATATTAAGTTCCCATCTGAAAGCATCCCAGGACAAAAATATCAGAACTGCAGGAAGTTTTTTATCCAGACTCTTTATTTCAGCTCATATACAATTGTCCTCTCTTGCAAAGATGCATATATACATGTTTGTTGAATGATATTTATAGGGGGGGGAGAGGAATGGTGATCACAAAAGAGATACAAAGTAAAGCCATGCTTTTAGTCTCCTACACACACCATTGCTCACCCTGTGTGACCATGGGCACTCCAATCTGCCTTGGGTCATTAACTCTGGGACATACAGCTTTTAACCACCCTCCCTTGCCCTTCGTCTGGCTCACTTGCCCTGATACCTGATCCGGAAGATGTGGACAGTGCCGTTGCTCAGAGCCACGACAAAGCGTCCCTCCCTAGCTACCGTGACCACCCGCGGTCGGTCGATGCTGTTCTCGGCAGTGAGGAACGCCCCCAACTTCTTCCCACTGGGGGAGAATGCCACCACCTCATTCAGCTCCCGCAAGACCACGTAAATGATGCCCATGATGTCAGCACAAACGGCCCCCGGCTGGCACTCGCCCAGCTGCTCCTCAGAGCACTCGGCCACCAGCTGCCCCGTCCTGGTGAACAGGACCACGCTGCGGTGGTACCAGTCCGAGCCTACAAAGCCGTCCTTGTGGTTGGCCAGGAAGACAAGGCACCTCTCTGCACTGTCCTCAGGCACAATCTTCTCCAGCAGCCGCCCCTCCAGGTCGTACACCTCCAACTGCCCAGCCACACACACTGCCATACGGTCTCCCCCCAGTGCTGCCACTGCATGGTTGGCCTGCCCCCGCCCCAGGGCCTTCTGCCACACCAGGTCACCCTTACCATTCAGGAGGTAGAGGCAGGAGCCGGCCGTGAAGGCCACCTTGCTGCCCACAACGGCCACGCTGACCGGGGCCACGCCACTGGGGACAGGGACAGTGCCCTTGAACTCCCCCTTCAGGGAGAAGCGCTTCAGATTCTGGTTTTGATTGTCGGCCACAAGAAGCTCTCCAGAGCCAAAGGGGCAGAGCCCCGTGACCAGGGGGCACTTCTGGTCGCTGGGGATCTTGACGCAGAAGCTACACGAGAAGAGAGGCTTGGGTGTCAGAAAGGGGGTTCCTGGGACCTTGGGAGGAGGCACAGGGGCTATGGCTTGCTGGCAGCCCCTGAGGATGAGGGTGGTCATGTGGAATCCCTCCTTGGCAGGTGGCACTTGCTGCTGTTGCTTCCTCCTCTTCTTCTTGGCCCCATTTGTGGCCTCCTCCTTGGGGCCCTCTGGCAGGTGGGTCTTCTTCTTGGCCCCATTTGTGGCCTCCTCCTTGGGGCCCTCTGGCAGGTGGGTCTTGTTCTTGGCCCCTTTTGTGGCCTCTTCCTTGGGGCCCTCTGGCAGGTGGGTCTTCTTCTTGGCCCCATTTGTGGCCTCCTCCTGGGGGCCCTCCGGCACTCCAGTGGGGCTCTCCTCCCGGAACTCCAGGTGGAACAGGCGGGGGCCGCTGCCCTCGATCTCAGCGTTGACCTCCAGGCAGGGCAGGCGGGTGGCCAGCGGCTCCCAGGAGAAGCCCTGCAGATGCCTGAGACGCTCACAGATGACCTGCTCCAGGGAGACGATCTCCACCTCCCTCCCCAGACTCAGCACCTTCTGGGCAAAGGCCGCGGTGCTGGAGGCCACCTGCTCTTGGAACTCCAGATCGGAGCAGAGGGCCTGGCAGGCCTTCTGCCGCTCCCTCACGTAGTCCGCCAGCTGGGCCAGGACCTTCTCCTGCTGCGCCAGCAGCCGCTGCACCGCCCGCGAGCACGCCTGCTCCACCGCATCCCGGATGCTAGCCTCGCGCCCCTGCAGCTGCGCAGCCTCCCTCTCCAGGCTGGCCCTCCCCGCCCGGATGACCTGCACCGTCTCCTCCACCCCGGCCAGGAGCTCCACGATGACCGGCCGGCGGGCCTGGGCCGCCTCAGCCAGGGGCAGGCAAGGGTGCTGGAGGTGGGCCCCCAGCCGGCACTCCCGGCAGAGGACGACGGCACAAGGCGTGCAGAAGAAGCGCAGCTCCTCGCCGGTGTGCTCCTTGCACTGCAGCGCCTGGCGCTGCCGGATCTCCTCGTTGTGCTCCCCGGAGAGGTAGTCCTCCATGGCCACCACGCGGTGGAGGTGGGTGAGGCGGGAGCAGCGGTGCCCGCGGGCGCAGTCCCGGCACATGTCGTCAGCGCAGTCCAGGCAGCGGGAGACGGCCGGCCGGCTGGTCTCCTGGCCAATGAGCGGGCAGAGGCTGCAGGTGAGCTCTGCCTCCCCCGTGGGGTGGACCAGGTCCAGCAGGCCGTTGATGAAGAAGTTGGTCCGGAGAGCACCCACGCCCCCCTCTGGGAGGGCCACCCGCTCACGGCACCCGGGGCACTGCAGCTCCTTCCGGCCTCCTGCCAACTTCCGCAGGCACTCCTGGCAGTAGCTGTGCAGGCAGGGCAGGATCTTGGGGCGGCGGAGGCGCTCCAGGCAGATGGTGCAGGTCAGGAAGCCGCTGGTGAGGGCTTCGGAGAGGGACGGGGCCTTGGCCGCCATGGCGGGGTGGTCCCTGCTGCAGGGAGGTTGCCTTGAAGGGAGAGAGAGAGAGAGAGAGAGAGAGAGAGAGAGAGAGAGAGAGAGAGCGCGCACTGTGAAAAGGATCCAGGGGTTTTAGTAAACCACAATATGAGTCAACACTGTGATGCAGCAGCAAAAAAAGACGAATGTGATTCTAGGCGGCATCATCAGAAGTCCAGGGCAGCACAATTTAAGGAGGATACAGTGGTACCTCGGGTTAAATACTTAATTCGTTCCGGAGGTCTGTTCTTAACCTGAAACTGTTCTTAACCTGAAGCACCACTTTAGCTAATGGGGCCTCCCGCTGCTGCTGTGCCACCAGAGCACAATTTCTGTTCTCATCCTGAAGCAAAGTTCTTAACCCAAGGTGCTATTTCTGGGTTAGCGGAGTGCGTAACCTGAAGCGTCTGTAACCCGAGGTACATCTGTATTGACAAGCTGGAAGGTATGCAGTGAAGGGCTACCAAGATGATCAAAGGTCTAGAAACCAAGCCTGATGAGAAGCGGTTGAGGGACATGGAAAAGAGGAGACTGAGCGGAGATGTGGTAGCCATCTTCAAACATCTCCAGGGCTGCCACATGGGAAATGAAGTAAGCCTGAGTTCAGTTACAAGAAAGGACATTGCAGCGTAAACATCAGGAAGAACTTTCTGACAGTAGGAGCAGTTTGACAGTGGAGCGGATCACCATTCCCTAAGGCACAGCAGAGTCTATATTGTGGCTCAGAGCCAAGGACAGCCTCCCTCCTCCCTGACTTTGTCCAGTCCTCTCGGGACAAAAGTTCTGCAAACACCAGATATGGCTGGACTTTTGAATTCCCTGCAAGGCCAGTGTTCTCCAGGGAAGGAGCGGGAGTCCAGCAACACCTGGAGAGCCCTGCTGGGGCTCCCCCCTTTCCTCCCGCTAGGAGGCTGGGGTGACAGGGGGCTCCCCGGATCGGGGTGCCCCGGGAGGCAGGAGAAGGAGCCCTTGCGCCTGATGTAAGGAAACCAAGGCTCTGTACAAGAAGCGCACGTCCGTAAGTGCGCTAGGTAGGAAGGCGCGCACAGGAGCGCACAGCCACAAACACGGGGAAACCCACACACGGGGTTGAAAGCGCTACTCTCCGTGGGTTGAGCCTCACAGGCGACCCCTGGTTTTTACAACACGTCCAACGGGAGTGGGGGTTAGGGGGCAGGACTTCTGGGTCCCCAGGAGACTCCTGGCCCCGGCGGGGGCGCCCTTGCCCAGCTCTCATCGAGGCCCTTGCGACCAGCGTGACCTCCCCTTCCCCGGGATCCAGGGAGAGAAGGACCGCCCCCCCGACGCACCCCGGCCGCCCCTAACCCTCCGAAGGTCTCCGCGCCAAAGGTCGCCGCCCGAACCCCCTATCTGGGGGGCGACTCCCGACTGGCTGGCAGCTTGCCGCCCACCCGCGAAGGAGCCCCTACCTCGGAGCGGCAGCTGGGCTGGGGGTCCTCCCCGCTTACCCTTCCCCCGGAGGTCGCCCCCGAGATGTGGGGCTGGAAGTGTCACCGCGCGGAAGCGAAAGCGAATTTGAAGCTCACAGGGGGCGGAGGATTCCCGCAAGGGCAGGTATGGTCACAGTCCAAAGGTTTAATACGGCGCCTAGTTTATTTACTGCGGTAAAACCTCGCCTAAAAGCTCAACAACTTGAATCAACAAAAAAGTTCAACAACATTGGGGTAAAACCGTAAAGAAAGCTTTGGTCGGCCCTCACGCATGTTCACTTCATCAAATCTGGCTCTCTTTGAAAAAACGTTTGGGCACCTCTGCGCAAGGCGCCGCGGGGCTGGGAGGTTGCGACAAGGGGGTCGCGGGGGGCTCCGAGCTGGTTCCGCAATGGAAGGTCTCGGCTCTCCTCGCTCCCTTTGAGCCTCGCAGCCCGTCTCCTCTTGGGGCATCCAAGCTGGACCACCCCGCCCGAGGAGTTATCTAAGTTATCTCCTTCCAGTGAGCACTCAGGGCTGATTTCCTTAAGAATGGAGAGGTTTGGTCTTCTTGCAGTCCATGGGACTCTCAAGAGTCTCCTCCAGCACCAGAATTCAAAAGCATCCATTCTTCGGCGATCAGCCTTCTTTATGGTCCAGCTCTCACTTCCATACATCCCTACTGGGAAAACCAGAGCTTTCACTATACGGACCTTTGTTGGCAAGGTGATGTCTCTGCTTTTTATATATATATATGTGCACAGCTTAAATAAAAAGACATTTTAGCCACAATATTTTTTGGGGTGGTGGAGTGGAAATGAAGACTTAAAACAATGCTCAAGACGTCTAACCGTATGGGGAGGCAGTTACCAATTATTATTTTTGTAATGTACACCAACAGTCGTATTTGCCCCTGCCTGTATATAAATATATATGCGCAAAGCATAAATAAAAAGGCATTTTAGCAGCAATATTTTTGGGGGTGGGGGAGTGGAAATGACGACTTAAGGGGAGCCCAGAGAGAAGAAAGGCGGTGGTCCATCTGCAGCAGCGTAACTGGACGCCCTCATCTGCCCCTGCTGCAATAAAAACTCATCTCATGTATCAGTGTCTACAGCCCCAGCAGATGCTGCAACCTTCCAACAGTTTGGCTTCAACCCCAAATCAGCTTCCCACATCTGCAAAAGCAGGCATGAAATAAAATGGGGGGGGGATAAACCACAGGCATGTGATTGTGTGGAAAGTAGCAACTGGAACTATGTATAGCATAGGCATAATGATTAAACAAGACATGGTTACAAGGCAAGGTAGCCTGTTATATCAAGGGAATGGCAATACAGTGGTACCTTGGGTTACATACGCTTCAGGTTACGGACTCTGCTATCCCATGTTAAGAAATTTGCTTCAGGATGAGAACAGAAATCGTGCAGCGGCGGAGCAGCGGCAGTGGGAGACCCTGTTAGCTAAAGTGGTGCTTCAGATTAAGAACAGTTTCAGGTTAAGAACAGACCTCTAGAACAAATTAAGTTCTTAACCCAAGGTATCACGGTAAAAGTATCCAAATGCCCAAAGCCAGATTTGTTCATAGGTTGAAGGGGGGGGGTGTCCTCGACTGTGTTCCTTCTTGCTTACAAATGAATAAATAATAATAATAATAATAATAATAATAATAATAATAATAATAATAATAATTTTTATTTATACCCCGCCCTCCCCAGCTGAAGCTGGGCTCAGGGCGGCTAACAACAATCAAAATAATCCAACATTCTAAAAACCTTTCATTATAAAAATTAATTAAAATCAAATTGATGGCAACCATTAAGCAAAATTCTATGCAGATTGCCAGAGGAGGGGGTCAGGCTGCGCCCTGACCAAAGGCCTGGTGGAACAGCTCTATCTTGCAGGCCCTGCGGAAAGATGTCAAGTCCCGCAGGGCCCTAGTCTCTTGGGACAGAGCGTTCCACCAGGTTGGAGCCGCAGCCGAGAAAGCCCTGGCTCTAGTTAAGGCCAGCCTAACCTCTGTGGCCTGGGACCTTCAGGATGTTTTTATTTGCAGACCGTAGGTTCCTCTGTGGGGCGGTCCCGTAGGTACGAGGGTCCTAGGCCGTATAGGGCTTTAAAGGTTAAAACCAGCACCTTAAACCTGATCCTGTACTCCACCGGGAGCCAGTGCAGCTGGTATAGTACCGGATGAATGTGATCTCGCAGCGAAGACCTCGTAAGGAGTCTCGCCGCAGCATTCTGCACCCGCTGGAGTTTCTGGGTCAGTCTCAAGGGCAGCCCCACGTAGAGCGAGTTACAATAATCCAGTCTGGAGGTGACCGTCACGTGGATCACAATGGCTAGGTCAGGGCGAGAGAGGTAAGGAGCCAACTGCTTAGCCTGGCGGAGATGAAAAAATGCCGCCTTTGTTATAGCTGTAATCTGTGCCTCCATAGAGAGGGAGGTATCGAAGATTACACCCAAACTCTTAACGGACAATGCTGGCACTAATTGCACCCCCGCAAGAGATGGGAGTTGCCCCCTCGATCCCATATCGTCCCGCCCCAGCCAGAGGACCTCTGTCTTCGAAGGATTTAACTTCAACCGGCTCCCACGTAACCATCCAGCCACAGCTTCCAGACATCTGGTCAGTGTATCTGGGGTCGAGTCAGGATGGCCATCCATCAACAGATAGAGTTGGGTGTCATCAGCATACTGATGGGCAGCCCAGCCCAAAACTCCGGACAAGCTGGGTGAGGGGGCACATAAAGATGTTAAAAAGCATCGGGGAGAGAATTGCACCCTGAGGCACTCCACACACCAAGGAGTGGTGCGATGACAATACCCCCCCAAGCGCCACCCTCTGTCCCCGACCAGAGAGAAATGAGTGCAGCCATTGAAGGACTGTGCCCTGGATCCCCACGTCGGCAAGGCGGTGGTCCATGAGTTCATGATCGACCATGTCAAAGGCTGCTGACAGGTCTAGAAGAATCAGCAGCCCCGACCCGCCTCGATCCAGCTGCCTGCGGAGATCATCTGTTAGGGCGACCAGAGCCGTCTCGGTCCCATGACCAGCGTGGAAGCCGGACTGGAATGGATCCAGAGTCAATGTTTCATCCAGAAACCTACCAAGCTGTTCAGCAACCGCTCTCTCAATCACCTTACCCAGGAATGGAAGATTCGAAACCGGGCGGTAATTGGATAGATCTAAGGGATCTAATGATGTTTTCTTTAAGAGCGGGCGCACCACTGCCTCCTTCAGTTCCCCTGGGAATACAATAACCTATTAAACATTAAACGCTTCCCTAAATAGGGCTGCTTTCAGATGTCTTCTAAAAGTTTGGCAGTTATTTATCTCTTTGGCATCTGGTGGGAGGGTGTTCCACAGAGCAGGTGCCACTACTGAGAAGGCCCTCTGCCTGGTTCCCTGTAGCTTTGCTTCTCACAATGAGGGAACCGCCAGAAGGCCCTCGGCGCTGGACCTCAGTGTCCGAGCAGAACGATGTGGGTGGAGAAGCTCCTTCAGGTATACTGGGCCATTTAGGGCTTTAAAGGTCAACACCAACACTTTGAATTGTGCTTGGAAACGTTCTAATACATCACTCATACATCACGGTTACATCATGAAAGGGAGGTCTGGTGGCCGTAATCTGAGCATCCTGGACCCTGCCCCATGATTCTCCTTGCCCTCCACCAAACACCCATCAAGTGTAACAAAAGAGATATTTACATTTCCCTGTTTCCCAGCCAAGTTCATCCCACCCTTTTGTCTTCATCTGGGTTTGTTATTTCTGGAATGGCTACCTGTCTGACAGTCAGGTATCAGGAGGCCAGGGATGATCACTCAGGCAGAGGGGCTGCTGAGGAGCTGAGCTCACAGGTCTAGATGAATTTCTGAAGTTTTCCCTGTGAGCCAGTACACAGATCCATTGATCACTGAATTCTTACATTTGGTATTGTGCAGCAGAGGCCCTTTGAATAGATAGGAAGAAACTGTGATGAAGTGTTTTGTGGGGTAAATCACAAAAGTCACAAAAGTTATTGTGCTGATTTTGGTAGTGGGCTGCATGTGCAGGATATCTGCTGGAGGGGCAACCCCCCCAACCTATACATAAATTCCTGCAACACTAGGAGCGTCAAAAGCCTTCTCCTCAGGCTGTATCAAAGCAACAGCAGCCCAGAGTCTCCTGGGAGCGGCTTAAAGACTCCCATGTGTGTTGCAGCAGAATATTTCTTTCAGGGGCCGCAGTCTCCTCCAGGATCCTGGCTACGATTCCTGCATTGCAGGGGCCTGGGCTGGGTGGCCCCGGGGGTCCTCTCCAAATCTATGATTCTAGGATTCTGCCATCACCACCACCTGCATAGAGAGAGATCCCGAATTGCACGTATGTTTATGCGTGTGAGAATACACACAAAAACACATGCATGGTCTGTGTGGGTGTTCCACAGAGGTGGAATTGAAATCATCAAAGGTCAGAAGGAAATGAAACTGCTGGGGGTTTGCCAGATGACTCGCAGGGTCCTTTCCAATGATTCTACAATCTTTATTCTGTTAAAGGAGAAATCTGAGGGCTCCCTTGGACAAAAAACAAGGACCCCAGCCGGGAATACCAGAGCAAAACAGCAGCCAGTCGGCTTGGTCTTGATTGAAGACTGTCGCCACAGGACTCCCACCTGCCACCAGGTGGAACAAGAGGGAAGCCCCGAACAAAAGAGAACCCAAACTTTTATTAGCTGCTCATCCCCATGTTACAACCCCCACAAACTACATCATGGTTACATCACAGTTACATCATGAAAGGGGGGGTCTGGTGGCCGTAATCTGAGCATCCTGGACCCTGCCCCATGGTTCCCCTTGCCCTCCACCAAACACCCATCAAGTGTAACAAAAGAGATATTTACATTTCCCTGTTTCCCAGCCAAGTTCATCCCACCCTTTTGTCTTCATCTGGGTTTGTTCTTTCTGGAATGGCTACCTGTCTGGCACTCAGGTATCAGGATGCCAGGAATTATCACTCAGGCAGAGGGGCTGCTGAGCAGCTGAGCTCACAGGTCTAGACGGTTTCTGAAGTTTTCCCATTGAGCCAGTACAGAGATACATTGATCAGTGAATTCTTACATTTGGTATTGTGCAGCAGAGGCCCTTTGAATAGATAGGAAGAAACTGTGATGAAGTGTTTTGTGGGGACAAATCACAAGTCACAAAAGTGATTGTGCTGATTTTGGTAGTGGGCTGCATGTGCATGGTATCTGCTGGAGGGGCAACCCCCTCAACCTATACATAAATTCCTGCAACACTAGGAGCGTCAAAAGCCTTCTCCTCAGGCTGTATCAAAGCAACAGCAGCCCAGAGTCTCCTGGGAGTGGGGCTTAAAGACTCCCACTTGTGTTGCAGCAGAATATTTCTTTCAGGGGCCGCAGTCTCCTCCAGGATCCTGGCTACGATTCCTGCATTGCAGGGGCCTGGGCTGGGTGGCCTTTGGGGTCCTCTCCAAATCTACGATTCTAGGATTCTGCCATCATCACCACCTGCATAGAGAGAGATCCCAAATTGCACATATGTATATATTTATGTGTGTGAGAATACACACAAAAACACATGCATGGTCCGTGTGGGTGTTCCATAGAGATGGATTGAAGTCATCAAAGGTCAGAAGGAAATGAAACTGCTGGGGGTTTGCCAGATGACTCGCAGGGTCCTTTCCAATGATTCTGCAATCTTATTCCAGCCAGTATCAGCATTGGAATCCGACTGATTTTAGGCATTGTTGTTTGAAGCTGTTCTCATATATATAAGAAGAGTTTCCATATTTGCAATTCATTTAGTTGTTATAATATATTGTAAATTGCTTTGGGGTGCCAAATGAATGAAACAAATATCCGCTCATTGTTGTTTCCAATATGCTGTCTGGAGAGATTCCGCCCCATTTCTGAACAGTTGAGCTCCTGCTCCCAGACTCTCTGGCTGCTCCCAGTGGAGTTTCTGCATGTTCAAAAATGGGGGGGGGGTTCCCAGGCAGCTGTTTGCTGTGGAGTTTATGCTTCTCATACAGGATGTTTCTGTGGCCCTTTTACATATTAAGTTCCCACCTGAAAGCATCCCAGGACAAAAATATCAGAACTGCAGGAAGTTTTTTATCCAGACTCTTTTATTTCAGTTCATATACAATTGTCCTCTCTTGCAAAGATGCAAATATACACGTTTGTTTTATTATTAAATGATATTTATAGGGAAAAGAGAGAGGAATGGTGATCACAGCAGAGATACAAATCATGTTCTTCTGTCAGATTGTTCCGGAAGGCACAGACGGGATCCCCACTCAGTGATGGTCTCCTTGGGGTGCAAGTGAATATAACGTTCAGGCTTAATATCGTGCCCCACACTCTCAGATTCGCGCTCCAATTACACACACTCTGTTGTGTTGTGTTATGCCTCATTTAGCTGCTGGAAGCTGGCCACACCAGCAGGCCAAATCCGAGAGCCCTCCTGCGTAATGGATTCTGCCACCCTTTTGCAAAACACCTGGCCAAGACCCGAGTTTCCTCCTGAGAGCAGAAAAGGCACTTTGGAAAGGTTATGGTGCCCACCATCTTGTCAGAAGTTTTTAAAAAGTGGCTCCTAAGACCCTTAATCCCTTAATCTGAATAAAACTAGTGAAAAAGCAGGGAGTTTATTGAATACAATACGTCCTTGCAAGAGCGGGTGTCCAAAGCAGGCACACCCAAAATTGACAAAGCATAAGCTTATATTCCCTATACCTGAAGCGCAGGTTCCCTCCCTCGTCTCCCCACTGGCTGGGTACTGCAAGGTTTACAGCCCATCATGACCACCTAATTTCCCTACTAATTTCCCACCTTTGTCGACATCTCCCATCACTCTGATTTCGAGGACCACCCCTCCTGTTTACCTTTCTCCTTATTTGGACCATGCTTTCTATGCTTTTGGGGACACGGGTGGCGCTGTGGGTTAAACCACCAATAAAGCGAGATGAGCGCCGCAACCCCAGAGCCGGCCACGACTGGACCTAATGGTCAGGGGTCCCTTTACCTTTACTTCTATGCTTTCACACATTGACTCAAGAGACAAAGCCACATCCTGACTAAACAAGTAAACAAGTTCTATACCTGAAGTATACAAAAAACCGTATTCCAGCCGCAAGCCGTCCCATTTACGGGCATCCTGACCGCAAGCTGGTCTAAATCTAAGTGTAAGCAGGTCTCTGCTGCTGCCTGCCGATATCTAGCTGTTGCCGATATCTAGCTGTATTTTTGGTGAAAGAAGCAGCATTATCATTCCTCACATCCTCTGGACATTTTCATGCCCTGATTTACGCGGGAGAACAAAAGGAACATAAATTTTGGCAGTTAGGCGATCTATGCCAGCTTCTATCATTTCCACATTGCCCTCTGGTGGCCGCCCTTGGGAACAACAACCCCAGGTAAGTAAAGCACAACTCTGGGAGCCGACCCAATCCAGACAGGAGGGCAGGCGGAAGGAACTGCTGCTTTTACTCTCCTACACACACCATTGCTCACCTTGTGCGACCATGGCACACCAGTCTGCCTTGGGTCATTAACTCTGGGACATACAGCTTTCAACACACACACACAGAGACCCTGCCCTTCCTCTGTTTCACATGCCCTAATACCTGATCCGGAAGATGTGGACGGTGCCGTTGCTCAGAGCCACGACAAAGCGCCCCTCCCTAGCCACCGTGACCACTCGCGGTCGGTCGATGCTGTTCTCAGCAGTGAGGAACGCCCCCAACTCCTTCCCCCTGGGGGAGAAGGCCACCACCTTGTTCAGCTCCCTCAAGACCACGTAGATGATGCCCGTGGCATCGGCACAAACGGCCCCCGGCTGGCACTCACCCAGCTGCTCCTCAGAGCACTCGGCCACCAGCTGCCCCGTCCTGGTGAACAGGACCACGCTGCGGCGGTACCAGTCCGAGCCCACAAAGCCGTCCTTGTGGTTGGCCAGGAAGACGAGGCATCTCTCCCCACTTCCCTCGGGCACAATCTTCTCCAGCAGCCGCCCCTCCAGGTCGTACACCTCCAACTGCCCAGCCACACACACTGCCATACGGTCTCCCCCCAGACCCACCACGGCATGGCTGGCCTGCCCCCTTCGCAGGGCCTTCTGCCACACCAGGCCACCTTCACCGTTCAGGAGGTAGAGGCAGGAGCCGGCCGTGAAGGCCACCTTGCTGCCCATGGTGGCCACGCTGACCGGGGCCACGCCACTGGGGACAGGGACAGTGCCCTTGAACTCCCCTTGCAGGGAGAAGCGCTTCAGATTCTGGTTTTGATTGTCGGCCACCAGCAGCTCTCCAGAGCCAAAGGGGCAGAGCCCCGTGACCTGAGGACGCTTCTTGTCACTGGGGGTCTTGACCCAGAAGCTACACGAGAAGAGAGGCTTGGGTGTCAGAAGGGGGGCTTCCGGGGCCTTGGGAGGAGGCACAGTCGTCTGGGATCCCTCCTTGGCAGGCGGCACTTGCTGCTGTTGCTTCTTCCTCTTTTTCTTTGCCCCTTTTGTGGCGGCCTCTTGGGGGCCCTCCGGCACTCCAGTGGGGATCTCAGCGTTGACCTCCAGGCAGGGCAGGTGGGTCTTCTTCTTGGCCCCATTTGTGGCCTCCTCCTTGGGGCCCTCCGGCACTCCAGTGGGGATCTCAGTGTTGACCTGCAGGCAGGGCAGGTGGGTCTTCTTCTGGGCCCCATTTGTGGCCTCCTCCTGGGGGCCCTCCGGCACTCCAGTGGGGCTCTCCTCTCGGAACTCCAGGCGGAACAGCCCGCTGCCCTCGATCTCAGCGTTGACCTCCAGGCAGGGCAGGCGGGTGGCCAGCGGCTCCCAGGAGAAGCCCTGCAGATGCCTGAGACGCTCACAGATGACCTGCTCCAGGGAGACGATCTCCACCTCCCTCCCCAGACTCAGCACCTTCTGGGCAAAGGCCGCGGTGCTGGAGGCCACCTGCTCTTGGAACTCCAGATCGGAGCAGAGGGCCTGGCAGGCCTTCTGCCGCTCCCTCACGTAGTCCGCCAGCTGGGCCAGGACCTCCTCCTGCTGCGCCAGCAGCCGCTGCACCGCCCGCGAGCACGCCTGCTCCACCGCATCCCGGATGCTAGCCTCGCGCCCCTGCAGCCGCGCAGCCTCCCTCTCCAGGCTGGCCCTCCCCGCCCGGATGACCTGCACCGTCTCCTCCACCCCGGCCAGGAGCTCCACGATGACCGGCCGGCGGGCCTGGGCCGCCTCCGCCAGGGGCAGGCAAGGGTGCTGGAGGTGCGCCCCCAGCCGGCACTCCCGGCAGAGGACGACGGCGCAAGGCGTGCAGAAGAAGCGCAGCTCCTCGCCCGTGTGCTCCTTGCACTGCAGCGCCTGGCGCTTCCGGATCTCCTCGTCGTGCTCCCCGGAGAGGTAGTCCTCCATGGCCACCACGCGGTGGAGGTGGGTGAGGCGGGAGCAGCGGTGCCCGCGGGCGCAGTCCCGGCACATGTCGTCAGCGCAGTCCAGGCAGCGGGAGACGGCCGGCTGGCTGGTCTCCTGGCCGATGAGCGGGCAGAGGCTGCAGGTGAGCTCTGCCTCCCCCGTGGGGTGGACCAGGTCCAGCAGGCCGTTGATGAAGAAGTTGGTCCGGAGAGCACCCACGCCCCCCTCTGGGAGGGCCACCCGCTCACGGCACTCGGGGCACTGCAGCTCCTTCCGGCCTCCTGCCAACTTCCGCAGGCACTCCTGGCAGTAGCTGTGCAGGCAGGGCAGGATCTTGGGGCGGCGGAGGCGCTCCAGGCAGATGGTGCAGGTCAGGAAGCCGCTGGTGAGGGCTTCGGAGAGGGACGGGGCCTTGGCCGCCATGGTGGGGTGGTCCCTGCTGCAGGGAGGTTGCCTTGAACGGAGAGAGAGAGAGAGAGAGAGAGAGAGAGAGAGAGAGACAGAGAGAGCACTGTGAAAAGGATCCAGGGGTTTTTAGTAAACCACAATATGAGTCAACGCTGTGATGCAGCAGCAAAAAAAGACGAATGTGATTTTAGGCGGCATCATCAGAAGTCCAGGGCAGCACAATTTAAGGAGGATACAGTGAGTGGTACCTCGGGTTAAATACTTAAATCGTTCTGGAGGGCGGTTCTTAACCTGAAACTGTTCTTAACCTGAAGCACCACTTTAGCTAATGGGGCCTCCCACTGCTGCTGTGCCACCAGAGCACAATTTCTGTTCTCATCCTGAAGCAAAGTTCTTAACCCAAGGTGCTATTTCTGGGTTAGCGGAGTGCGTAACCTGAAGCGTCTGTAACCCGAGGTACAACTGTATTGACGAGCTGGAAGGTATGCTGAGAAGGGCTGCCAAGATGATCAAAGGTCTAGAAACCAAGCCTGATGAGAAGCGGTTGAGGGACATGGAAAAGAGGAGACTGAGAGGAGAGATGGTAGCTATCTTCAAACATCTCAAGGGCTGCCACATGGGAAATGAAGCAAGCCTGAGTTCAGTTGCAAAGGAGTTCAGTTACAAGAAAGGACATTGCAGCGTCAACATCAGGAAGAACTTTCTGACAGTAGGAGCAGTTTCTACTGGGTTTCTGGATCTGGATCACGTCTTAGTGAATCACCGTTCACTAAGGCACAGCAGAGTCTGTATTGTGGCTCGGAGCCAAGGACAGCCTCCTCCTCCCTGACTTTGTCCAGTCCTCTCGGGACAAAAGTTCTGCAAACACCAGATATGGCTGGACTTTTCAATTCCCTGCAAGGCCAGTGTTCTCCAGGGAGGGAGCGGGAGTCCAGCAACACCTGGAGAGCCCTGCTGGGGCTCCCCCCTTTCCTCCCGCTAGGAGCCTGGGGTGAGAGGGGGCTGCCTGGATCGGGGTGTCCCCGGGAGGCAGGAGAAGGAGCCCTTGCGCCTGATGTAAGGAAACCGAGGCTCTGTACAAGAAGCGCATGTCCGTAAGTGCGCTAGGTAGGAAGGCGCGCACAGGAGCGCACAGCCACAAACACGGGGAAACCCACACACGGGGTTGAAAGCGCTACTCTCCGTGGGTTGAGCTGCACAGGCGACCCCCGGTTTTTACAACACGTCCAGAAGCTATGGGTGCGAGTCAGAAGTGGGGGGGGCGGCTCTTTCCAACGGGAGTGGGGGTTAGGGGGCAGGACTTCTGGGTCCCCAGGAGACTCCTGGCACCGGCAGGGGCGCCCTTGCCCAGCTCTCATCGAGGCCCTTGCGACCAGCATGACCTCCCCTTCCCCGGGATCCAGGGAGAGAAGGACCGCCCCCCGACCCACCCCGGCCGCCCCTAACCCTCCGAAGGTCTCCGGGCCAAAGGCCGCCGCCCGAACCCCATATCTGGGGGGCGACTCCCGACTGGCTGGCAGCTTGTCCGCCCGCCCGCGAAGGAGCCCCTACCTCGGAGCGGCAGCTGGGCTGGGGGTCCTCCCCGCTTGCCCTTCCCCCGGAGCTCGCCCCCGAGATGTGGGGCGGGGAGCGTCACTGCACGAAAGCGAAAGCGAATCTGACGCCTGGCCCGGCCCCCAGGGGGCGGAGGATTCCCGCAAGGCGAGGCGTCGCGGGGCTGGGAGGTTGCGACAAGGGGGTGGCGGGGGGCTCGGGGCTGGTTCCGCTGGGGCGCAACGAAGGGCTGGAGAGGGGGCGTCCGGCCCGCCCGCTCCCCTCGTCTCTCCTCGCTCCCTTTGAGCCTCGCAGCCCGTCTTCTCTTGGGGCATCCAGGCTGGACCACCCCCCCGAGGAGTTAGCGCAAGCGGGTCTTGGCAAAGTGTGCCCTCCTGGGGCCGCCCCGCTTCCCGCCCCCCCCCCCGTCGGAGAGCTCCCTGTTTCCTTCGTGGACGCAAGAACCGAGGACAGCAGCTGGGTCAGGCCAAAAGAGGGACCCGTCCAGCTGTGATTCATGCATTGCAGGGGTTGGACTAGATGACCCCGGGTTCCCTTTTGACTCCCCTAAGGTCCCTGCAGGGACGCGGGTGGCGCAGTGGGTTAAACCACAGAGCCCAGGGCTTGCCGATCACAAGGTCGGCGGTTTGAATCCCCGTGACGGGGTGAGCTCCCGTTGCTCAGTCCCTGCTCCTGCCAACCTAGCAGCTCGAAAGCACATCAAAGTGCAAGTAGATAAATAGGTACCACTCCAGTGGGAAGGTAAACGGCGTTTCCGTGCGCTGCTCTGGTTCGCCAGAAGCGGCTTAGTCATGCTGGCCACATGACCCGGAAGCTGAACGCCGGCTCCCTCGGCCAGTAAAGCGAGATGAGCACTGAAACCCCAGAGTCGGTCACGACTGGACCTAATGGTCAGGGGTCCCTTTACCTTTACCTTAAGGTCCCCTGCACAGCCTAGTCCTTTACTCAGCAGCTCCGAAGAACAGCACCAAAGAATAAAACGCAAAGTTTTATTTCTTGCAGGAGCAGGAAAGGTTACAGCAAGCGACCAAGAAAGCAGTCGGAGGCTGAACCCCGATCTTTGTTGTACACCGTTTTTATAGTCATCGTATCGTTTAGACACACCAGCTAACCACCCGGGATACAGTCCTACCACCAGCTTTAACTGCAAAGGCGGATGTTTGCACGCTTCAGCTAACCTGGGCGTTTCCTCTTTCTTCCCCTTTGTGTATGCTGTGCCCTTGCATGCTCACAAAACTTCCCTTTACACACCCCTTTGTGGTTTGCTCTTTCTCTGTCCCCTTTTCAGCCTGCGTTTCAGCACAATTATTGTGAGAATAGCATGTGACCATGGTGTCGGCCAGCAACAAGATGGCATTAGTCTTGCTGAAGCTCGAACGAAGGTGAGAGGGAGCTGGTCTTGCTTAGGTTACAACAATTCTATGGTTCTTGTCCAGTGCGTGACCATGTGCCAAGCTAGAGCACCACCTTGGAGGCCTAATTCTGACCTGCACGCAGGGATGTTTCAGGCAATATGGCTGGGCTCTTTACTTCAGCACAGCAGCACATTTTTCTGGTGGGCACCATTTTAGCATCATCATTTTATTTGCATGCGCCTTCCCACAGTTAAAACAAAGCTCAAGGCGGCTTGCCATATGGGGAGGCAGTTACCAATTAAAAAAAAAAAAGGGCACCAACAGTCTTATTTGCCCCTGCAAGTTTATAAATATATATATGTTGTTTAGTCATTTAGTTGTGTCCGCCTCTTCGTGACCCCCTGGACCAGAGCACGCCAGGCACTCTGGTCTTCCACTGCCTCCCACAGTTTGCTCAAACTCATGGTAGCTTCGAGAACACTGTCCCACCATCTCGTCCTCCGCCGTTCCCTTCTCCTTGTGCTCTCCATCTTTCCCAACATCAGGGTCTTTCCCAGGGAGTCTTCTCTTCTCATGAGGTGGCCAAAGTATTGGAGCCTCAGCTTCAGAATCTGTCCTTCCAGTGAGCACACAGGGCTGATTTCCTTAAGAATGGATCGGTTTGATCTTCTTGCAGCCCATGGGACTCTCAAGAGTCTCCTCCAGCACCAGAATTCAAAAGCATCAATTCTTCGGTGATCAGCCTTCTTTATGGCCCAGCTCTCACTTCCATACATCGCTACTGGAAAAACCGTTGGTTGAACTATACAGACCTTTGTTGGCAAGGTGGTGTCTCTGCTTTTTTTTTAATATATGTGCAAAGCTTAAATAAAAAGGCATTTTAGCAGCAATATTTTAGGGGTGGGGGGGTGGGAATGACAACTTAAGGGGAGCGCAGAGAGAAGAAATGCTGTGGTCCATCTGCAGCAGCGTAACTGGACGCCCTCATCTGCCCCTGCTGCAATAAAAACTCGTCTCATGTATCAGTGTCTACAGCCCCAGAAGATGCTGCAACCTTCCAACAGTTTGGCTTCACCCCTGAAGGCGCACTCCTCCATTGTCTCCCGAGACAGATGGGTGCCCAAAATCAGCTTCCCACATCTGCAAAAGCAGGCATGAAATAAAATGGGGGGGGGGAGAATAAACCACAGGCATGTGATTGTGTGGAAAGTAGCGACTGGAACTATGTATAGCATAGGCATAATGATTAAACAAGACATGGTTACAAGGCAAGGTAGCCTGTTATACCAAGGGAATGGCAATACAGTGGTACCTTGGGTTACATACGCTTCAGGTTACGGACTCTGCTATCCCAGGTTAAGAAATTTGCTTCAGGATAAGAACAGAATTCGTGCAGCGGCGGAGCAGCGGCAGTGGGAGACCCCGTTAGCTAAAGTGGTGCTTCAGGTTAAGAACAGTTTCAGGTTAAGAACAGACCTCTAGAACAAATTAAGTTCTTAACCCGAGGTACCACGGTAAAAGTATCCAAATGCCCAAAGCCAGATTTGTTCATAGGTTGAAGGGGGTTGGTCCTCGACTGTGTTCCTTCTTGCTTACAAATGGGAAGGGAAAAAAGACCAAACAGGTATTAAATCATCCCCTTTGGAGCTTTGGCCCCTAAGGACTCTCAGCTGATTAGTTCGTTCCCCCTGTGTAGCAGTTCTATGTTCTTTGAGCTGAAATTTCCACATATCCGTAAAACAATGGCCTGCAGGGTGAATAGATGTCGTGGAGCATTTTGCAAACTGGAAAGGCTGCCTGAGCAATATCCAGCAGAGGATATATCTTGCCTGCAGCCAGTTCCACTTGTTTAATAATTTCAGGAGGAGCAACTTCCGGGTTATTCTGCTCCAGGAGAAAGAGACGGGAGCATCGCGGTGGCCACTTAACATGTTTGTTTTTGCAGGGGGAGGTTTCGTGGCCCAGGGGCCACTTCATCATGTGTGAGATAATGCAGCAGTGACAAGAGAGGCTCCTGGCCTTCACCCTTTGGGATTGGGACCCTCCATCCCCACTTGAAAATGCAAGGAGCACCCACAGGCCTCCCCTCCCTTGCCGCACGCCCAGGCAGTGCACACAGCCAGGCCGGCAGAGCTGGAAATGTCCACACCCAAACATTCAGAGCACCACTCCTGCCTTGCAAGAGAACTGTCACCTTCGAAGGCGGAAGTGAAACCCAGAGAGGGAACCTGCAAGCCTCAAAGTATACCAAGCATGCCACACTGGGCAAGGCAGAGGGAAAGGCATTCTAGGTATGCTCAGAGGCATTCTCTGCTGCTGCATCACCTGCCCTAAGGCTGAAATCTGGAGCTGAAGCACGGCCTGGAGGAGAGCATATTCCTGGTGTGCTGTGTGGGCTCAGAGGTGCATCGTTCTTCACCACACGGCCACAAACTCCACATAGCTGAGTCCAGGTGCTGGGGCTCAGCCACGGCTTTTCACTCTTCTCCCTGTTTAAACTCTCTATTTACAGTGGTCCCTTGGTTCTCAAACGCCTTGGGACTCAAACAACTTGGAAACCAAACACTGCAAACCCGGAAGTAAGTGTTCCAATTTGTGAGCTTTTTCCGGAAGCCGAACATGCTCCATTTTGAATGTTGCGCTGAGGTCTTTTCCGCTATTTATTTTGTGTTTTTGTGGCTCTCTTTTTTTATGACTATGTGGAACCCAGTTCAGATACTGATTGATTGTGTGACTGCAGTACATTGTTTATTGCTTTCATTTTATTTTTATTTTTTTATAAATTTTTTTATTAGTTTTACAGAATTTTTTTAAAACAATACAAACATATAAAAAGACATACAAACACGTATAGTTTCATATCCTTTTTTCCATAAACCTTGTTTCTCAGACTCCCCCATACCTCCCCTTTCTGCATCCCAATGTCCAAAAGTTTTTAGCAACTCTAAATATTTCTGTCAAGCCTCTGTCCTCTTAATCTTTCCTTCAGTCTAATCTTATATCGCTGTAACCCTTTCTTACTCAAAACCTCGACATTCTAACATTCATCAAGTTTATAATAGTCCTTAAGATAGATTTTAAATTTCTTCCATTCTTCTTCCGCCGTCTCCTTTCCCTGATCGCGGATTCTGCCAGTCATCTCAGCCAATGTCATGTAGTCCATCACTTTCATCTGCCATTCTTCCAAGGTGGGTAGATCTTGTGTCTTCCAATACTTTACGATAAGTATTCTTGCTGCTGAGAATTCCTGTGGATCCATGCTTTGTAACCACGTTTTTGCACCATTGCAGCCCCAGGCAACAGTGGGTGCGTGATTTTTCTGGTGCAGGCTGTAGCCGTAGACCTGCTATGTGATCTGATGGTGAATTTGGGGTGACCCAATGCAAAGATCCTGAGAATCCCTGTGGATCCATGCTTTGTAACCACATTTTTGCACCATTGCAGCCCCAGGCAACAGTGGGTGCGTGATTTTTTTGGTGCAGGCTGTAGCCATGGACATGCTATGTGATCTGATGGTGAATTTGGGGTGACCCAATGCCAAGATCCTGAGGATCCATATGGATCTATGCTTTGTAACCACATTTTAAGTGGGGAGCGAAGGAAAAACAAAGAAGGGACATGAGAGGGGTGTGCAGAGAAGCAGCTGGCTAAGAATGCAGGAGAGGGATTTAACGGGAGGGAGGAAAGGAAGGCAAAAGTTTCCCCCCACCCAAGCACCCAAGCCAGCCAGCTCTCTCTCTCTCTCTCTCTCTCTCCCACCTGCATGTTTTCAGCAGCACCGGAGCACAGAGAGGAAGGAACGACACTCTGCTTTCCCCTCTGCTTGCCTGGAGGGGAGGGGCTTTCCCTGCTCTTTGTTCCGTTTCAGCAAACACAGCAACGAAACAGAGGAGGGTGGGCAGTAAGACCCTGAGGCAGAATGCAGGAAAGCAGCCGCTTCCTCTTTTCAGGTTTCCCTTCTCCGTGAAGCGCGATTTGATTTTTGCCTGATTTTTCGGCTCCAGGGACCACACATTCGCTCAATAACACACACAGACATTTCCCCTTCCTTTTTAGGAGAAAAAAATCTGCGTGTTATAGAGGGGAAAATACGGTATTTACCATCTCTTTGTGAACACTCTTCCTGGCCCTTAAGATCTATCTAAAGATTAACAAACTACCGTATTTTTCGCTCTATAAGACGGACCAGACCACAAGACGCACCTAGTTTTTGGAGGAGGAAAACAAGAAAAAAAATATTCTGAATCTCAGAAGCCAGAACAGCAAGAGGGATCGCTGCGCAGTGAAAGCAGCAATCCCTCTTGCTGTTCTGGCTTCTGGGATAGCTGCGCAGCCTGCATTCGCTCCAAAAGACGCACACACATTTCCCCTTACTTTTTAGGAGGGAAAAGTGAGTCTTATAGAGCAAAAAATACGGTACATCAAAGAAGCTACCTACTATCTGTCATGGCTCTGGATGCCTGATGAAGCAACTGGCAGCTGGGCTGTGTACGTGACTTGTCAAGCAGAGAGAAATGCAGAGGCTTGTGGGATTGGATCAGAAATGATTGTCCATGAATGGGGCCCAGTCAACGCCATGCTTCCATCGCGGACACAACGGCTTGATGCATGTTTTATAATTCCTCATAGTAATCCCACCTGATCCCCACACTCTGGATATTTGCACTCCTACATCAACTGGACACCTTCCTCTTCCCCAGCTGCAATAAAACATGTCTCCCGCATCAGTCTCCCTAGCCACAGATATCGGTGCTGCAACCTTCCGGCAGTTTGACTTCACCCCTTGAAGGCAGAGGAGCCGACTCCCAGGGGTGCTCTGCTCCTCACAAGACAGACAGATGCCAACCAATTATTATATGTGGGCCACCTTTTGCTCCTGGGGTGGGGAGGCTATGTATGGGGAAAGTAAAAGAAATGGTAAAGAAAGCCCTGTTCCCCACAGATCACTTTTCAAGGCATCGGATCATTTTTCAAGGCCACCTGGATAAAGGTAGGCTGAGAGAGAAAGACAGGAAGACATAATCACAGAATCACACAAAGCCCTGACTAGGCAAGTCAGTTGCTCAATGGCATCACCTGGTGGTTCTTTGCTCTCCCTGGAAAGTCACACAATGTTTAACTGTTTTTTAAAAAATTACCATTCCCTTCCCCTTAAGTTCTTTTTGGCCAATTCTTAAAAATTGATTTCCCATTATTTGTAACCATTTTTCACCAAATGAATACAAATGGATTGGCAGAGGGCCTTCTCGGTAGTGGCGCCCTTCCCTTCCACCAGACCTTAAGGAGATGAGCAATTATATAACATTTAGGAAACGTCTGAAGGCAGCCCTGTATAGGGAAACTTTTTAAGGTTCAATGTTTTACTATGTTTTTATATATGCTGGAAGCCGCCCAGAGTGGTTGGGGCAACCCAGTCAGGAGGGCGGGGTACAAATTATTATTATTATTATTATTATTATTATTATTATTATTATTATTATTATTATTATTTTACTGATTTAAAAGCTGACTTCCCACCCCTCAGACGTTCCCTCTGTTTTCCTTCCCTCTTCGCTGCTCTCAGTACAATAACTTTTCCAACTTTGGTTTCGAAATCCACTCATCCTTTCTCCCCGTGCAATTACCAATTTATGCCACGGCTTTTGTACATTATTATACCCCGTCCTCAAAACAATTGAGCAAGAGTAAACCTAAGGAGCGCCAGGACTGGAAGCTGAGGAAACCTTCATCTATTTCAGCATTTCGACTTTTGTATCTTCCGAAGAGCACTTGAGAATCTCTCTCAGTTTTACTGCTTTCTCCTTTGTAAGCTGCTTCCAGGGTTCCTGTTATTTTTTGCAATCCAGCGGCGTGTGGGTAGAAATGAATAAAAGGAAGGGGTTGTTCCTGAGGAGATGCTTTTCCTCCCCAGAAATGAGACCCTTTTTCTCCTCAGAAGAGGCCGGGATGTGAGGAGACGGAGCAGAGGCCAAGGAGGAGCAGCAGGCCTCCCCAGTGGCGTAGCGTGGGGGGTGCAGGGGGGCCGGCCACACCGGGCGCAACATCTGGGGGTTTGGGGGCGCAAATCCATGGGTTAGGGGGCGCAAATTACTTGCCTTGCCCCGGGTGCTGACAACCCACGCTACGCCACTGGGCCTCCCTCCTCCCTCCGCCTGAGGCCTTTTCCCGCCTTTTTCTTCCCCTCAGAAAGGGCCAGAAGAGCGGCCCCTCCCCCTCTCTCCTCAGGCAATGGAGGCCACCATCCCTGGCTCCCTCAGGAGGAGTTTCTTTTTTTTTTTTTAAGATATTTATTACAATTTTTAAAAACACCAAACATACAAAATACCATCACCATATTACAAACAGAGAAAAAAAAGTAAAGTTATAGAATAAAGAAAGAATAGAAAAAAGAAAATACAGATAAAATAAAGATTTTTCACAGATCATACTTTCATAGTCTTTAGACTTCCTCACATCCCCCTTCCCTGCGTTCTCAATCATGTAATTATATGCAGCAATTTGTTACCTTACTTCCATTCTTATTATATAATTCTCAAATATTATGTTCCAACTTTTAAATGGTTTTATCATAAGTTAAACCACTTGGCTTGGACATAATATTACTTCAAATTTCATCATTTCCTTAAACATCACTTATTCTCATATGTCTTACAATAAAGTTACTGCTGCCATGTTCCTTTCCATCGTGCATTCTCCTAACATTCATACAGTTTATAATGTTTTTGTAAATAGTCTTTGAATTTTTTCCAGTCCTCTTCCACCGTCTCTTCTCCCAGGTCCCAAACTCTGCCATCCCTCAGGAGGAGTTTCTTTCCTTCATGGGGATCCCAAAGCTTCTTTCTGGTCCTCTTCCTCAGGGGCAGCTTATTTATTTCCTAACATTTCTATGCTCTTGATTGTGTTTGTGTGTGTGTGTGGCAGTTTGGGAACAAGGAGGTTAGGCCCTCATATCCATATGTCAACTTACAGATTTGAAAACAAGGGATCAGCAGCCAAAATAAGGGATCAACAACTACTTTGATAAAATACATATTTTGTTGCATGCAAATGGCTTTAGATACCTATGAGGTCCATCAATTACCATATAGCATATATTCAACACAATAAAAGCAACAATTTGTTGTTGACAAAGGACAGCTGGACCTAGAAAGGGCCCCGTTCCCTTCAGGAGCTTATTTAAGAGACATCATCAAGAAGGGACATGGCGCTGGGATAAGGGACTGTCCCGCCAAATAAGGGACGCTTGGCAGCTATGCTCATCTCCGGAGGCCTCCCAAACAGCCACAGTTTGAAATCCATTAATTCATGTACTGGATTTTTCCATGTATAAGATGCCCCCTACGTTTGGGGACCCCAAATTTAGAAAATGGGCATATGCACTATCCGTGTATAAGACGCCCCCAGATTTTGAACCTTATTTCAAAGCAAAAAAAACCCCTAATTTTATACACGGAAAAGTACGGTAATTCCCTCAGGTGCCCATGAGGAGTTTTAGGGGGTCCCTGGCCAGAGGATGCCTTGGGGTTCCCCTCCGGACTCAAACAGAAAGATCAGGGGCTGCTTCTGGTTTCCCTCAGCTTGGAAAACATCACATTTGCCTCTCTCTTCCCTCAGTTTCCCAGTTCATTGGCCGAAGGAGCCCCTTAGAGTTCAATTTTCTGTGCCATCTCATGTAACCAGAGTTGGAAGGGACCCCCGAAGGTCATCCAGCCCAACCCCTGCAATGCAGGAATCTCAGATGAAGCAGCCATGACAGGTGGCCATCCGTATGTGTTACTGGGCTGTGGCTTGTAGGCGCGGGGAGATACGACCTGCTTTTTCCTGCCTACATCTTGGCAGTTTGCTGTTAAATAAATGCAGCTTTAAATGTACAGTACTGTATAATAAAAATTTGTTCATTTTGTTCTTTGGCAGAGAGCTCCCCTGGAAAGTCCCGAAGATGATTTTAATAGGATGGAGGAGGTCTTGCTAAATGGAGAGGAACGCCAGACCCCCACCCCCACCTGTGAGCTTTCTGGTAGTCCACTATCATATATTTCATTTCGTAAAAGATTACGAAATATTTTGCTCGGATCCTGCCTGAGGGTTTACCAATAGAGGCATCCTGTTGGCCACTGTGAGAAGAGCTTGCTGGGTCCTTCTTATGTTCTGATGGAGCCTCCAGGTCCAGGGGCAGTCTATCTAGATTGCTAAGTTATTTGGGGTGTTTGGCCACTTGGAGGGCAGGAGGCTGGGCTGGATGGCCCCCCCCCCTTTGCCCCGATCCAATAATAATAAATAATAAATACATTTTATTTATACCCCGCCCTCCCCAGCCAAGACCGGGCTCAGGGCGGCTAACAACCAATAATAAAACAAATTGATTGAAATACAACTTTAAAAACAAGATTAAAATACAACATTAAAACATTAAAATGCAGCCTCATCATAGGAGGAGAAAGGAAAAAAGAAAGGGGGGAGGGAATCAAGTTGATTCCAAGCCAAAGGCCAGGCGGAACAACTCTGTCTTACACGCCCTGCGGAAAGAAATCAGATCCTGCAGGGCCCTGGTCTCATGAGGCAGAGCGTTCCACCAGGCCGGAGCCAGTGTTGAAAAGGCCCTGGCTCTGGTTGAAGCCAATCTAACCTCCTTAGGGCCTGGGACCTCTAGGGTGTTGCTATTTATGGACCTTGAGGCTCTCCGTGGGGCGGTGCCGTAGGTACGGGGGTCCTAGGCCGTGAAGGGCTTTAAAGGTCAAAACCAGCACCTTGCACCTGACCCTGTCCTCCACCGGGAGCCAATGCAACTGGTAGAGCACTGGGTGAATATGCTCCCATGGCAGAGACCCCGTGAGGAGCCTTCTGCACCTGCTGGAGTTTCTGGGACAGCTTCAAGGGCAGCCCCACATAGAGCGAATTACAGTAGTCAAGGCCGGAGGTGACCGTCGCATGGATCACTGTGGCCAGGTCGGGGCGGGAAAGGGAAGGGACCAACTGCTTGATGCGGCGAAGGTGGAAAAAGGTCGCCTTGGCTGTTGTTGTAACCTGTGCCTCCATGGAAAGGGAGGCGTCAAGGATTACACCCAAACTCTTAACGGAAGGCAATGGCACTAATTGGGCCCCCGCAAGAGAAGGGAGTTGATCCAGCAGGCCCTTCTTATGTGGGGTGGAGGGAGACCATTGTCCAGGGGGAACAACTCTTCCCCCACCATCCTTTTTCCCCCAAGCCCCATTGATTGACACCACAAAAGAAGGAGGAGGACGCTTTCCTCAGTTGCTTTATTCTCTCTCTCCCACCCCAACCAATCATTCACAATGTTGACCGCTTCATCATCCATCCTCCTCCTCCTCCTCTTCCTATATCATTTCTCTGGCAACTGACCGGTCGCTGTGCTTCCTTCCATATTGCACTGAAAATCTGATCAAGTAAAAGGCTGGATGGGAGAAGGGGGATGCGAGTGACCAAAGAGTTCCCTGTGGGCAGACCATGGCTGTGGGGCCAGAGCGACCCAGGGGAAGGAAAAACGGGGTGCAGTTTCCTGTCGCTTGCGCCCAGGGTGCATTGCTGTGGGTTCAGATGCATAGCATTGTGGGGAATCAGTGTTGCTACAGGTGTACCTGGGACTGATCTGGAAGGGGGGGGAGCACAGCCAGTCTGTAGAGAGGGGCAAACAGAACCACAAAGTTGGACGGGACCACAAGGGTCATCTAGCCGAACCCTCTGCAATGCAGGAATCTTTTGCCCAACGTGGGGCTCAAAGCCCTGGCCCAGAGATTCAGAGTCTCATGCTCTACCGACTGAGCTGGAGATCAGGTTGTGGGCTGGTGCGGAAAGGGAGAAAGGGATTTCTCCAAAAGTGCTAGCTGTGGCCCCTGACCTGCAGAGACGACGCGAGGCCCTTGCAAGGCAGCCTCCTCTTGCACCAGATGGCCATGGCATCCAGGCAGTGGTCAAAGGCTCCTCGCTGAGGGATGTGCTCCTGCAAGTTCTGCCTCTGTGGGCAACGCGAGTCCTCGGGGGCAGAAGCCCAAATACCCCCATGGGGCCCTCTTCCTCCTCCACGTCCTCCTATCAATGTCACCAAGGGGAGGCGCTGGTGTTCAAGGGGGTGGCAGCACCCCAGTCCTAAAGTGCAAGAAGAAGGCAGCACTGCAGCCCCCCTGCAGGTCACTGCAGCTCCACTGCCTCTTCCTGGATCTGGGCCCCTGGGGACACATCCTGTGCAAATCCAGCGTGCAGCGTCCTTCCTGTGGCCCCGTTTCCAGGCTTCTTCATGGCCGCTTCAACTGGGGCCGAGCGATCCGTCTCTGCAGCCGCAGTACGCAGGGAGAGAAGGAGAAAGCAGAAGGGTGAGGCAGGGTCAGTGCAAACGACAAGCACTGTTTGGGAACAGCCGTGCTCTGGATCAGAGCTAAGTCCACCTGCAGCAGCATCCGGATTCCAGCCAGATGCCCAGAAGAAAAGCCCTGAGCAGCTGGCATCCAACGGTAGACTGCTTCTGACCCTGGAGGCCACATTTCACTACCCAAAGTAGTGACAGATATTTGCAGTGCCAGGAATTTGGCTAACCCACCTGTGCCTCTAAGCCAGCGGCCTCCACCACCTCTTGTGGCAGGGAGTTCCATACACTGATTTTGCCACCACTGTGAAGGCAGACTTCCTGTCTTCTATTCTATTTCGTTTTGTGGAATGACTCTATATCACAAGATGCATACCTCTCGCACCCCATTTCCCCACGCCACCCAGAAACCTATCCTGTGCCCACCGGAACCCCCTGCCTGTTGCTTCTCCCCCTAATCTGAAAGGCACACAATCTTGTTATGTGTCCTTGCTTGGAACAGGCCTTGCAGCCCCCAGATTGTTCTGGCTGTGCTTTCTTGCACCCCACCCCAAGCACCCTCTTTCCTTGTACCGGCAGGGACGTGTCCACTTTGTCCAGGCGGGGCTGGAAGGAGCCCTGGTCTGCGGTGGAGCTGTCTTGCTCGCTGCTCATGCTGCTGTAAGGGTCTTCTGGTCAAAGGGCAAAGGAGGGGGAGGGAGCATGTCAGTCATTTTTAAAGATTTGGTGCCCTCTTTCAAAAGGGCTTCCTCTTGCCCCTCTCCAGCCTCTCCACTTGCCCACCCAGACCTCTTCCAAGAAGGGAGGGATCCACAGAGCCAGCTAGAACCTGCTTTATTTTTACAAAATGCATCTTCTAAGCTCTGGCAAGCAAAGTGGTCTTCCCTGGTGTGATAATGCAGCCCATAATCAGGGCTGACACTCATCCTCCCCCTCAGGTGCCTAGCGCTCCCTCCCCAGAGCACAGAGTACATGAGAACCCCCACATCTCATTTATTTATTTCTATTTCCTTCTCCTGGATCAGGGCAGGGTGGGGTGGCAGGGCATGGAAAGCCCTTCCGCCTGATTGCAGTTTGGGGACGTGGCTGTGTTTGACCTCCCCTCTTGCTCTCTCCTCCCCTTTCTTATTTCCTTATTTCTGCATGTGGGGTGGAATGTTTCTGTGCAACTTGAACCCCTCCTGCAACCCCAGACCACCTGTAATCCAATTAACATGGTGCTTCCTTCCAGGGCAAGGCAAGGCGCATCCTCCGGGATGGAGTCTGGCAGCTGCCATGGAAATCCGGGCTTAACACCACCACCACCACCACCAAGACCTCCCCTTCCCGACCTAGGCCTTCTGCCACATACCACCTGCTGCAGCGCTGCTGCTTTCCATTGCTGGGGCACTCGGATCGAGGCCTTCAGGACGGGCCACCCACTCGGGCTCATTTTCGTACCACCTCTCTTCATCGGGAGGCAAATGCGTCAGCCTGGAAGTGGGAGACCAACAGAGGCCATCAGGGCAAAGGCCTCTCCTTCAGCCCATTTCAAGGACAGCTTCCAGAGTCAGCGCCAGTTAAAACAGCAGAGACTGACCGGGACGCGGAGCTGACCGAGCTGACCGGACTTTGAGTGCCCAGCCCTCCTCCTACCTGTGTCCTTTCTCCCTCGGGCAACAGCGCCTCCAGCAGAGAAGCACGACCAAGGCCAGGATGATCAGCAGCAACACCGCCAGGCCCAGGGCCACCCCCACGGCCACCCCCACCTTGCTGATGCCCTGCTCACAGCGCCGGCCCACGAACCAGTAGGAGTCCGACTGCTCACAGCTGTGGGAGGAAAGGCAGCGTCAAAAACCGGCAAGGAGGCAGGTAATGGGGCCCGGGATGCCTGGGTTCTTTACGGGGTGGGGAGCAGGGGGTGTTTCTGATGCTGCAATTCGGGGGGGGGGGGACTGAGTGGCATCCAGGGCCCTAATCCAAGGCAGGAGCGGTGGTGACTGGTGCCCACGGGGAATTGCAGCAAAAGACAACATGCGCATGAATGACACTGTTTTCTTAAAAATGACATTTAAATGGTTCCTACTAGCACATCTGGTAGGAACAGCCTATGGGCATGATTTCGTCCCCCTGTGCCACAGGCTCAGATCCTTTCCCACCACCCACTTCACCCCCTGGCATGCTACTCACTAGCAACTGGGCCCCTCAGGGGTGACATAGCAGTTTCCGTTCACACAGCTGAAGGGGTCAGGGTGCCAAATGCTGCAGTTAGAGACACACTGGAGGTTGCCACTGATGTTTCGTGCCACGTAAAATTGCTGGATGTTTTTTGCCACCACAGAGGTATTCTTGCATTCCGCTGACAGATCTGGAAAGGGAAAGGAAGGACTCATTGGGCGCCCTTGTTCCTTATCCTACTTTCTTCCCCACCAACTATGATGGCGACTGATGGCCCTAGGATTAGCCTCTGTGCATCTCATATGTGACTGCACATGCAGAATCCTGGCAACATCTGTACCATCCAGCGGTGCCACAAGGTGTACGGGGGTTCATAGCATTTGTTTGCATGTGGTGGCCATGTTTTCTTCCTCATACGGCTCCACCGCCCCCATCCAGACAGCCCACTGCAACTCTTCAACATCAGGAGTGTGTTAAGCACACAGTGACCCCCTCTCACACCCCAGTCCTCACCTTCAGGGCTCAGGGGCACTTCTGTCACATAACGCTCTCCAGTAAACCAAAGTGAATCTGAAGGAGAGGGGGAAAGTAAAGGTGAGGCTTATGTAAGGGAGAAATCATGGGGAGGGGGAGCATCCAAGGGGAGGGACCTCTTCCCCCACCCACCAGCCATGTCCTGAGGGAAACAACTCTGCTCGGCCATGTGTCCAGCCAGCAACCTGACACTCATCTCAGTGTGGGCAAGGGTGAAGTAGTTGGGGCTGGTTGATGTTACAGGGGCAGCTGCTGGTAACAGAGAGATGGGTCCATAGGCGCCGACTCTATGGGGCCTGAGGGGGCCTGAGCCCCCTCAAAAATTCGTTTGGGGGGGCTCAGCCCCCCCAATAATCTCGGGCGCCCCTCCAGCAGAGCGCCACCGCCGCCCCTCCCCCAGCCCAAAATGCACAGGGTCGGGCTGCATGCCTCCTGCCCTCCCTCCCGAGCAAAAGCTCCACCCAATTTCCTTCGGAGCTGATTAATAGGCGCAGCACGCTCTCCCCTATTCGCTCACGAGGAGGCGGTGCCACTTTATCTGCATATTCATGAGCTTATTTATTATTCATGAGCTTTCGCGGGCTCCCCCAATATTTTTTATAAGTCGGCGCCCCTGGATGGGTCTGAAGCCTCACCTCACAGCATGGATGGATAACACCAGGTTGCCTCTGATCAGGCATAAATAAATTGATCTGTTCCATATGGCAGTGAAATGGGAAGACTAGGGAGACATTGACTGGCTCCCTTTTGGAAAAGGTTCCTCACCATACAGGACAAACCCGGTAGGTGGCCTCAGATATGGCGTAGATGAAGTACATTCTATTCTGGATGCCTGTTTTCCTCTGGGTGATTTCAAAGGGGTAGCTCTGTCCCTAGTAAAACAGCATATGGTAATTGTTTGGTTCAGGAGATTGGGGGTGGGCTTGGACTCAGTGGAGCCACTCAACATATGCAGAGAGGTGGCTCACCGGCCATCTCACAGCCTGTTTTTGGGTTACCGCGTTGGGAGCCCCATCTGATACATGTTGACTCAGAGGTACATGCACTTGTGATGCTGGTGCAATTTACTCCCAACTAAGGAGGGACAGGATCACAACCCTTGGATGACTTCTGCTTCCTCATGACAGCCGATCTGAAGACATTTAATAAGAAGCCTTTCCTCCTACTCCATTAGATGGATGGGAATGTAGCATAAAAGTTTGCAACATTCATGCCATCTTTTGGCTCCATCAGCTGCCAGCCAGACCTTCCCACAAGAAGTGGCAGGTGCCTCCTCACCGTTGCCATTGGAAGTGGAATTTTTTTCCAGGGTCTGTTTGAGGTCCTTCACGGATTCATTGTAGGAAGCATTGAAGTCTGAGAAGTGAAGCTGCAGGAGCACCTCGTGGTCCACGATAATACTACCATTGCTGAGAAGAGGCAGCAGGAAGGAAGAGGGAGAAATCACTTAGCCACAACGCCAAAGGTGCCCCCAGCCAGCCTGATGTGAGGTGAATGATGGTAGTGGGGGCTGTTGCTTAAAGGGGTATGGCCACTCACAGCAGGGGGGCCAGGCATGGCCCCAAGCAGCACCCTCCCTCCCATATTTGGTCCCCAGCTGTATTTCTTCTGCGACTCACCTCAGCCGAATCACCTTTACACCCGTGTACCCAGGAATGTCCGCATAGAAGATGTTCATCTGCAAAGAGAGAGAGGTCTCATCTCAGCTGCATAGACAGCAACAGTCGGAAGCACCAATCAATAGCAGGGTCTGCACAGAGGCAGCAGAGCAGCTGTTGTCTGCAAGCATCACCAGCCCTCTGTATCTACTCAGACAGAGCGTGGCTTTGAGGTGTGTGTGTGGAGTTGGAAGGGACTTGAGGGTCATTTGGTCTAATCCCTGTCATAGAGGCATTTCCACAGCAGCAGAAAAAAGAAAAAAATTCTGTGTAGGGTATGAACCATCAGATCTAAGCTACATATTGCATATACTCATCTGATAGCTACATTTCCACATCTGGATATTTAGGTGTTCCAAAGGAAGGAAATCTGACTGTTTCAAGATGTGCTAAGTGGACAAATCTCTGTTAATGAAGTTTACCACAAAGGAATGGCACGTTAACGGGACCCAGACTCAAAAGTAGCAATAGGTCTGCCTGAAAGTGATCATTTTCCTGAGTGGGCGTCCTCTATGCACTCCCAGCCACCCCTCACCTGTTGCTCAAAGATCTTCACGAATGAATTGAAAGCAGACGAGTTGTAAATCGCCATCTCTGGGCTGAACTTCCAATTCTTCACTGTTACAGAGACATTGATTGTGGCCACAACAGTCACTGTGATCAGAAAGCACAGGAGTCATTAAACATGAAGGTACAGCTACAGTTTCAGATGTGAGGATAAGCACTTCAGGTGTCCATTGAGTCACAAGAGAATTGCAGTGATCATGGAAACAACCCCCCACCCCACCCCTCACAAGCTAGAGCCTCTGGCCCTAACTGTTCCCCTATGAAAAATTTCACTGCATGATACTGAGTCGTCCAACAACACAAAACAAAGTCTAGAGCAGGGGTCTGCAACCCATGGCTCCGGAGCCGCATGTGGCTCTTTTACACCTTTGCCGCGGCTCCGGGGCAGATACTAGTGCGGGGAGGAGGCGCATTGTGCGCCCCGACACTCCCCACTGTGGCGGGCGCTGTACTGGCTGTGACGTCGCATGGGGGCAGTGCGTGAGTTAGTCACGCACCATCCCGATGTCACCTTCCCGCCCGCCCGCTACATTGTAAGGGGCATGTATGCTAGTCACTGCATTGAAAGGGAGCATGTACGCTGGTCACTGTTTTGAAGGGGAGTGAAGAACACACACACACACAAAAAGGTAACTTGTTAATTTAACGTTTATTTCTATGAGGAGTAATTCTGAGGGATCAAACAAAGAAATAATAAAAAAGTGACAAAAAAGTTATTTTTATAATGACGAGTTCTGCGGCTCCCAGTTTTTTTTTCTTCGGAAACGGGTCCAAGTGGCTCTTTTTGTCTTAAAGGTTGCAGACCCCTGGTCTAGAGCCTCAGAGCCATAGATACTGCCCACTCTTTTCAAAGGGAAAACTTGTGAGCAGGAAGTTTTGTACTAAAAATGCTCAGACTTACCCACTTGGACTTCATTCTCTGCCTCTTCGCAACGTCGCCCAGTATAGGGAGATGGGCAGTGACAACGACCCCCGACAAGCACTCCTCCATTAAGGCACTTAAGAGGGACAGCTGTGGTGGAAGGAGCTGAGCAAGAGGAAGAGAACAGAACATTAACAATATTCAAGTACAAGTTTACAAAGGAGCCCTCATATATGACGATGATGTTGATGATCCAACCATTTATATGCTGTATCGCTTAATGGTATTATTTCTAAGAAGTGTCCCGTGAGGGTTCAAGAGCGATACAAATGATCAATTAGATTTCATCAGAAAATCAAAAAGTGTTGCTTAAACTGCTTGCTGAAAACAACAAAGCCTTCACTGGTGCCTAAAGTTCACTAAAGAAGAGGTGTCAGCCAAGATGGAGTTCTACAAAATTGGGCCACAATTCTGAACACGCAGCTCCTGGGGGAGGGGTGAGCTGTGTGCCTGAGTCATGGGGGACCACTTAGAGCCACTCCTACAAAGACGGGAGTGATCTAACAACGCATCAAGCGGTGTTGAAGAAATCCTGGACTCGCGTTAAGGCACCGAAACGTATGCACAGCACATGTAAACTGTTAAGCCCTGGAATACTGTGCTGGGAGAGAAACATCATTTCCATATGGATATATAGATACCTACCAGAGGAGCTTGTAATCTGTGAATGAGTCGATGTGTGTCCACGAGTAGTGGTGGAAGGGGAAGATGTCTTTGTGGTGGTTATTTTCGTACCAGTATAAGCAGAAGGTGTTGTAGTTGCATTAGCAGAAGGTGTTGAAGTTGCATAAGTAGATGGTGTTGTTTTCAAATTTGTAGAAATGGATGTTTCACTTGTTGTGCTTGGCATCTCCCTAGAACGGATAGGAAACAAATTGTATTGGACTGTTTTATAAAATTGCATATAACTATTCACCACTGATAGTGCTCATTGGACCCGCCTAGGGGGAAGAGTTGACCCCACGTCTCCACTCCCTCCTTCACCCCCTGGCATGCTACTCACCGGCATTTGGGCCCCTCAGAGGTGATGTGGCACTTTCCACTCACACAGTGGAATGGGTGGGGGTTCCAAGCACTGCAATTAGAGACACAATGAAGTGTGTTGTTGATGACCTGCGCCACATAATATGGCTGGAGGTTTTGTGCCACCACTGAGGCATTCTTGCATTCGTCCGACAGATCTGGGAATGGAAAAGGGGGGAGTAGGGTCAGCAAAGGAAGAACGCAAATGTCTCACAACATCTTATGCATGGAACTAGGAGAACAAAAGAGGAGCTTGGCTGCTGGATCATCATCATTATATATATATATATATAGATATACACACACACACACATATATATCCCACACACTAATCCCCTCCCACACGCCAGTCCTCACCTTTAGGACTCAGGGGCACTGCAGTCACACGAGATGCTCCTTCAGTAAAGCAGAGCTGATCTAAAGCAGAGGAAGAAGCAAAGGTGAGGCTTCTGAAAGGAAGAAATCACGGGGGGGGGGCATCCATGGGGAGGGACCTCTTCTTCTACTCCCGCCCCCACTTGTCATGACTCCCTGCCACCAAGGTTGAAGGAAGCACACCTCTTCTGACAGGAAGCAACCGGATATCCATATCTAGGTGGGCATGGGGAAATCAACTGGGGTTGGCTGATGTTTCAGCACAGCTGCTGGGGTATCAGAGAAGGGTTTGCACCCCCACTTCGCAGCATGGATAGATAACACTAGGTGGCCTCAGATACGGCCTAACTGAGGCGCATTCTATTCTTGATTCCTGTTTTTCTCTGGAGTGAAATTGGCATGCTGGGAAGACCTTGATTTCATTCCATTTTGGACAATAAGCTTTCATACAATTTCGTCTTGCTCAATCTCAAAGGGATGCCTCTGTTCCTAGTAAAACAACGTAATTGTTTTGAACCAGGGGAGTCGGGGTGATTTGGACTCAGTGGAGCTGCTCAGGTTCTGCAGAGAGGTGGATCACCGGCCGCCTCACAGCCTCCCTTTGGGCTCCCAGTGTGACTGACAACCCCGGGCTTAACTCCTGGCTGCCACCTTGGGAGCCCCATCCTATGCATGTTGACTCAGAAGTACATGCACTTGTGATGCTGGTGCAATTTGCTCCCAAATAAGGAGGAACAGAATCACAACCCTTGGATGACTTCTGCTTCCTCATGCCAGCCAGACCTTTCCATGAGAAGTGGCAGGCGCCCCCTCACCTGTGTCATTGGAAGTGCAATTCTTTTGCAAGGTCTGTGTGAGGTTCTTCATGGAAGCATTGTAAGAAGCATTGAAGTCTGAGAAGTGAAGCTGCAGGAGCACCTCGTGGTCCACGATAACACTACCATTGCTGAGAAGAGGCAGGAGGAAAGAAGAGAGAGAAATCACTTAGCCACAACCCTAAAGGTGCCCTCAGCCAGCCTGATGTGAGGTGAATGATGATAGTGGGGGCTGTCGCTTAAAGGGGTGTGGCCACTCACAGCAGGAGGCCCAGGAAATTGCGTGGCACCAAGCAGCACCCTCCCTCCCATACTTGGCCCCCAGCTGTATCTCTTCTGTGACTCACCTCAGCCGAATCACCTTTACACCCGTGTACCCAGGAATGTCCGCATAGAAGATGTTCATCTGCAAAGAGAGAGAGGTCTCATAGACAGCAACAGTCGGAAGCACCAATCAATAGCAGGGTCTGCACATTGGCAACAAAACAGCTGCGGTCTGCAAGCATCACCAGGCCACCCCCCCCCCAATATCAGACAAGGCTTGTCCTTGAGGTGCAGGTCAGCAGTTCTAGAATCATAGTACTGTAGAGTTGGGCTTTTTCCATGGCAGCAGAAACAAAAACAAAAATTCTACATGTACAAGGTACTGTTGATTGATCTGAGAAATACTAAACCCCCCATCCCAGCAGATTCTGGGTCCCTCCTGCCTGCTGAGTAGGACCTCTCTATCCTGCTGTGCTCCCTTAACTCCTCCACCCTTCCAACACACCTTTGGGGTATCTCCTGTGCTGGGCATGGCTAGTCGGTGGCCCTCCCCCACTTATTCTTGGACTCCAGTTCCCAGCAGGCAGCCTGGCCAAAGGCATGGGATGATTATAAAGGCTGGAAGAGGACCTTTGACACTTTAACATTGGTCTTTCAAAAGTGACAACTAGGAAGACGGTTCCTGATGTGTGTATTAAGGTTTGAACCATCAGCTCTGAGCTACAAATTACAGAAATAGCTTTCTATACTCATCTGATGGCTCCATTTCCACATCTGGATATCTAGGTGTTCCAAACGATGGAAATCTGACTGTGTTTCCAGTCTAGATCTAAATGAACTTCACCAATGAGGAATGGAGTATGAATGGGGCCTGGACTCAGAAGTCGCCATAGGGTTTGGGTTTGGGTGTGGGTATTTTGGGGTGTGCTATCTCTCTGTGTGCTCCCAGCCACCCCTCACCTGTTCCTCAAAGATCTTCACGAATGTCTTGAAGACAGAAGAGCTGGAATTCATCATCTCTGGGCTGAACTTCCGATTCTTCACTGTTACAGAGACATTGATTGTGGCCACAACAGTCACTGTGATCAGAAAGCACAGGAGTCATTAAACATGAAGGTACAGCCACAGTTTCAGATGTGAGGATAAGCACTTCAGGTGTCTATTGAGTCACAGGAGAATTGCAGAGATCATGGAAACAACATGAATCACCTATGGATCCACACCAAGTGTGCAGAGAAAGGGCGCTGGTACAGGGTGTGAAATACACTGGAATGTGCGCGTATCAGCTCAGTGTAGTCTACTCTTGCTGACAGGAACTCTCCAGGTCCTGAGGCAAGTGACATTCTGGTCCAGCTGCTGCTGCTGCTGCTCCTGCTGCTATCAGAAGCTTTTTAAACGGAAGGTGTCAGGGTGATGCCACAGAACTAACACACCACTTTGAATCAAGCAAGTTGGCCATCTTTCCTTGCAAACCAGTTGAGGGCTCATCCACATTTCCATTTGCCTCTGCACTTTCCTGGGGAAAGTGTTTTATGCTGAATAGGAAGAAATGGCAATTGGTTTTTCCACAAAGAGCAGGTTTCCCAGGGGGAAACAGTGTAGCAAAGGCAGAACTGCTCAGACCTAGTAAGCATGCCTAGTAAGCACAGGACAAGCAGACATCCGGAGGTGGCACCATCGGTAATGGCGGACTCCCTCTGATCCGGAGGGACCAGCTCTGCGGGAATCGGGTCTGTTCTGCTGCGGCGAAGCGGGGACCCTCGAAAAAATAACAGGCGGGTGAAGCCTGTGACCATGGGACTCAGCGGGCACCTTTTGCGCCCCCCCCAACTTGCAAAGGAGCCCGATTACGGGTTCCGGAGCGGGGAAGCGGCTCGGTGCTGTGAGTCAATTGCTTCTTCCGTGGAGCGAAGCCGCACAGCCGTTACCGGAGAGCGCTGCCTTTTTCGGGTGACAATTTGGCTACAAAACAACTATCCGTGAGTAGGCTAATTTGGAAAACAAAGGATTAAAGAAGTAATTTGATACCGAAGCAGAGAGGCATAAACAGGAAGTCTGCCTTCCGTTCTTTGTAAATAGAGTAAAGCAATGAACTTGTAAGCGAAAACCTTGAAAGACGTAAATGCTGTACTGTGAAGGCGCTGTTGGTGAAAGTACTCTTTGACAGCTAACTCTGCAAGTGAGATACAAGTGAGATACAATATTTCTGGCTGGCTTCTCCTGGTCTTAAAGTAACTGGAAAACAACTGAAATTGAAACTGTCGTCTTTTTTGTGAATTGGGGGATTAAAAGAAAAAAGGTTAATTATTTTAAGGCAACAACTTTTGACTGCTACTGTGTCCCCCTAGAGGAAGTTTGAAATTGTTACAATAACAGCTGGGCCAGGGGAAGTTTCCACTTCAAAACAAATTCTGATCGTGGGGTTGACCTTGGGCCTTATTTAGAGTGTTATGGCAGATGGAAAGGAGAAAATAGATTTGCTTCAGGAAAAAACGACAAGGTCTGGTAGATCATTTCGCCCAGATGTTGGGCTGCAGCAAAGAGCATCAACATCTGGTCCTCCTGGATTACCAACAGGAGCTGCATTGGTACAATCTAAACCCAAAGGAATGGCATCCGAAGATGTTTTGGCTCAGGCATTAGGTAAAATTAATGAATCTTTGGAAAGAATAAGTAAACAAGTAGCTGAAGCATCAGGTAAAATTGATCAAAATACCACAAGTATTAACAATTTGGGACAGAAGGTAAATACTAATACAGAATCTATTGAGAAATTACTACAGGAATCTACCTCGACCCGAAAGATAGCTGAAGAAGCAAAGGAAATAGCAACTGCTGTAAAAGAGAAGATACCACCAATACATAAACAACTTGAAGACCACAGGTCAATATTGTCTATGATTGAATTGAAGGAGAAGCAAACGAATTTGAGGATCAGGGCCATACCCGAAATTGAAAAAGACAATCTTACTGACTTTCTTACGCAGGAATTTTCAGACTTTTGGAACCCAGATTTGGAGAAGGGAAACTTTAAGATAGTGAGTGCTTTTAGGCTTGGAAGAGGAGGGAAGTAGAACAGGGTGAGAGACTGTTTGATCACCCTCCGAACAAAAGAGGAGAGAGATAAAATCTTGAGTCTGCACTTCCAGAAGACTTTGGAAATACATCAGTCAAAAGTGGAGATATTTAAGGACATTCCAAAATATCTTCTGGACCTTAGATCCAATTATCGAGATTTGGTCGCCCTGTTGAGAAGCAACGGAATCATTTTTAGGTGGGAATTCCCCCAAGGCCTATCCTTCAGTTACAAAGGGAGAAAGATAAAAATAAGATCAGAGGACGACAAAGAAAGATTTTTGAGAGACCACGGAGAAGACCTGCAGAAAGAAGTTGGAGAAGAGTTAAGAGCACTAGAAAGAGGAGGAATTTTAGACATACCAAGACTACCTCCTGAATTAAAAGACTGCCTGGAGAAGGTGATACCACCGATAGAACAGGAACAGGCACTTGGTGCAGTTGGAGGAGAAGTAAAGTAACTACATCATGGCTCTGCAACTATTAAGCTGGAACTGTAATGGTCTGAACTCCCCTCAGAAAAGGAAAACTGTATTTCACTTATTAAAAAAGCAACAATTGGACTTGATTTGTTTACAGGAAACACATGTAACAAGGCTACACAGGAAAGTATTGATCAATAAAAGACTGGACCAGGAGTTTATTTCTTCGGACAAGGTTAAAAAAAGAGGGGTAGTGATTTATGCAAAGGAGAGACTATTACCGAAATTTATCTTCAAAGATGACTGTCAGGGAACTGACATCGGAGCCAGAGGCAGAGGGAAGGCTCTCAAGTGATGCTGGAGAGGGACCCAGCAGGGAGAGAGGCAGCTCAGCTGGGGAAGGAAATCAGCGCAACACCAGGGATAAAGGGGGGTAGATGGGGGAATCGGCGAGAGGGCTCCAGGACTCTTCACTGGACACCAGCGGGGAGAGCACGGGTCCTCCACTACCCACACCCTCCCTGCGCAGAAGACTTCTGCGCAGGGAGAGTAGGAGGAGACTTGGTGTCAAACAGCTTTTATGCTGGAAAAGGTTTAAGAAACGCCCACTGACGGATTCTGCTAGCGACTGAGGCAGCCACGAAGTGAAGGGCTGTCCAGACAGGAAAGGTTTAACAAGGCAACATAGCCAGGAGTGGCGGCAACTTACGCACGAGCAACCCATATTCATCACAATGACCAAGGAAGATATGTGGCAACTGAAATTCAAACACAAGAAGAAATTTTTGATAGTAGGAGTCTATGCACCAAATGAGGGAAAATCTGAATTCTTTAAAAAGTTGCATGAGACTTTGATGGACTATTTGGATTATAATGTGATTTTGATGGGAGACATGAACGGAGTGGTATCTACACATATGGACAAGGCACAAAGACAGGTAGTCACTAAAGATGGCAGACTACCAAAAACCTTTTTTGAGAAAACAGACAACTTGGACTTAGTTGATATATGGAGAACAAAGAATCCCTTGGCCAGAGAGGGAACCTTCTTCTCTGAAGCCAAATTGACATGGACAAGAATTGACCAAATATGGGTTACTTGCTCCGACCATAATGCTGTGAAGATGGAGATGAAACTAACACCAACTGGCTCCTTCAGATGGATGAATGATACAGTGGTGCCCCGCAAGACGAATGCCTCGCAAGACGGAAAACTCGCTAGACGAAAGAGTTTTCCGTTTTGGAGGTGCTTCGCAAAACGAATCTCCTATGGGCTTGCTTCGCAAGACGAAAATGTCTTGCGAGTTCCTGTGGGGGTTTTTACCTTTCCCCCCCTTTTCTAAGTCGCTAAGCCGCTTATCAGCTGATCCGATAAGCCGCTAAAAGCCGCTAATAGCGCTAATCCGCTAATCCGTCAATGGGCTTGCTTCGCAAGATGAAAAAACCGCTAGACGAAGAGAATCACAGAAAGGATTCTTTTCGTCTTGCGAGGCACCACTGTACCTTACTCAGAGATGAAGAAGTGATTAAGAAGGCCCAAAAAACCTTGAGAGATTATTTTGAGATAAGTATGAATACCAATGTGGAAAAAAGAGTAATCTGGGACGCAAGCAAAGCTGTTATGAGAGGGTTCTTGATACAACAGAACGTATTAAAGAAGAGAATCCAAAATGAGAAGAAGGATAAGATATTGGAGAAAATAAAAGAAAGTGAAAAGAAATTGAGAGCAAAACCAAAGTCGCAAGAGATTTTGAGAGAAATAAAGTTACACCAAGTACAATACATGAAAATGATGAATCAGGAGATAGAATGGAAAATCAAACAAATGAGACAAAAGACATTTGAGTTGGCTAATAAATGTGGGAAATTGTTGGCTTGGCAAATGAAAAAAAGACAAAAATTAAATACGGTTACTAACTTAGAAGTGGAAGGAAGGAACATACAGAACCCAGCTGAGATTAGAAACTGTTTCCAGAGGTACTTTAAACAATTATATACACAAGGGCCACAGAAAGAAATTGATTTAGATCGATTTTTGAAAACAAATGGATTACAAAAAATCTCCCAGGAAAATAAATTAATGCTGAACTATAAAATAACCGAACAGGAGATAGAAGGTGCCATTCAGAATATGCAACTAGGCAAATCTCCAGGACCGGATGGACTGACCTCTAAATATTACAGATCCTTAAAAGAATGGTTAGTACAACCTTTGAAGGAAGTCTGCAACGAAATACAGTGGTGCCTCGCAAGACGAAATTAATTCGTTCCGCAAGTCTCTTCGTCTTGCGGTTTTTTCGTCTTGCGATGCACGGTTTCCCATAGGAATGCATTGAAAATCAATTAATGCGTTCCTAGGGAAACCGCCTTCAGACCAGGCTGGGGGGGGGACAAGGGCTTTTCTTCCCACCCCCAGCATTTTAAAAAAACCCGGGAAAGCGGAGGACTTTTCCGCTGTCCGGGCGATCTTAAAATGCTGGCGGGCGGCATTTTAAAATCACCCCGGACAGCGGAGGACTTCTCCGCTGTCCGGGGCGATTTAAAAGCCCCTGGAAAGGCAGGCAGGGGGGGGACAAAGACTTTTGCCCCCCGCCAGCCTTCAGAAGAGGTCCTGGACCTCTTCTGAAGGCGGGCGGGGGGGGGCGAAAGTCTTTGCTCCCCCCGCCTGCCTTCAAAAGGTGTCCCCGCGGCGGCGGGAGGTGTCCCCTGCCCCCCGCCCGGCTTTGGAGCACCGGGAGAAGCGATCTCCCTGCAGCCCCTTGCTGCAAAAGACGTCCGGGGGAAGCGGGGAAGAAGCGCTTCGCTTCCCGCTTCCCCCGGACGTCTTTTGCAGCAAGGGGATGCAGGGAGATAGCGATCTCCCTGCAGCCCCTTGCTTCAAAACAGGTCTGGGGGAAGCGGGAAGCGAAGCGCTTCGCTTCCCGCTTCCCCCGGACGTCTTTTGCAGCAAGGGGATGCAGGGAGATCGCTATCTCCCCGCATCCCCTTGCTTCAAAACAGGTCCGGGGGAAGCGGGAAGCGAAGCGCTTCTTCCCCGCTTCCCCCGGACGTCTTTTGCAGCAAGGGGATGCAGGGAGATCGCTATCTCCCCGCAGCCCCTTGCTTCAAAAGAGAAGACCCGCTGTCCCCGGGGCAAGCTTCGTTTTGCGAAGCAAGCCCATAGGGAAATTCGTCTTGCGAGGCAACTCAAAAACGAAAAAACCTTTCGTTTTGCGAGTTTTTCGTCTCGCGAGGCGTTCGTCTTGCGGGGTACCACTGTAATGGGTGGGAAAAGGGCACTAGAGTCGTGGAAAGAAGCGTATATTACACTTACACCGAAAACAGAGACTGAAAAGACTCAGCTTAAGAACTACCACCCTATATCATTACTTAATGTGGATTACAAAATCTTTGTAGATATTTTGGCTAAAAGACGAAAAAAAGTGTTAATGGAAGAAATCCATAAAGACCAAGCAGGCTTTCTCCCGGGTAGACATTTGTCTGACAATGTGAGAAATATAATCAACATTTTAGAAAAATTACAAGTGAACATAAATACTAAGGCAGTTTTGATATTTGTGGATGTGGAGAAAGCCTTTGACAATATTTCTTGGAGTTTTATGAAGAAGAACCTACAGGAGATGGGGGTAGGCCAAGGCTTTGAAAACGGTATAAGTACAATTTATTCAGAACAAAAGCCCATACTAATTGTAAATAACGTGGTGACGGAAGAATTTAAGATAGAAAAAGGGACACAACAAGGTTGCCCAATCTCCCCATTGCTTTTTATATCGGTCCTGGAGGTTCTGCTGAATATGATTAGAAGGGACCAATTGGTTAAAGGTGTACAAGTCGGAGCTAAACAGTACAAATTGAGAGCATTTGCAGATGATTTAGTATTGACATTACAGGAGCCAGAATCTAGTACTAAAAGGGTTTTGGAACTGATTCAAGAATTTGGTCAGGCTGCAGGATTTAAACTGAATAAGTTAAAAACTAAGGTTTTAGAGAAAAATCTAACACTGATTGAGAGAGAGAGGTTTCAGAATGAGACAGGTTTAACAGTGGTTAAGAAAGTGAAATACCTGGGGATTAACATGACAGCAAAAAATGGGAACTTATTCAAAGACAATTACGAAAAATGTTGGGCTGAAGTGAAAAAAGATTTAGAAATTTGGTCAAATTTGAAGCTTTCACTGCTAGGCCGTATTGCTGCGATAAAAATGAATGTATTGCCTAGAATGTTGTTTCTGTTTCAAACTTTGCAAATTTTGGACAAAATGGACTGTTTCAAGAAGTGGCAGAGAGATATCTCTAGATTTGTCTGGCAGGGCAAGAAGCCTAGAATAAAATTTAAAATACTAACAGATGCAAAGGAAAGAGGTGGGTTTGCCCTGCCAGACCTTAAACTTTATTATGAATCAGCAGCTTTTGCTGGCTGAAGGAATGGCTGCTTCTTGAAAACACTGACATTTTGGATTTAGAAGGTTTTAACAATGTATTTGGATGGCATGCATATTTGTGGTACGACAAGGTCAAAGCACATAAAGCATTAAAAAACCATATTGTCAGGAAAGCATTGTTTAATGTCTGGATAAGATATAAGGACTTATTGGAAAATAAAACCCCAAGGTGGCTGTCACCGATGGAAGCGAAAGCTCAGAAAAAGCTCAATATGGAGGTCAGATGGCCGAAATATTGGGAAATTTTGGAACAAGAGGGAGATAGACTGAAATTGCAGAGTTTTGAGAAATTAAAAAACAAAGTGCGAGACTGGCTTCATTATTATCAGATAATGGAGGCATATAATTTGGACAAGAAAATTGGCTTCCAGGTGGAAAAATCAAAATTAGAAACAGAATTGCTAGAACCCAAAACTAAGATTTTGTCAAAGATGTATAACTTGCTGTTGAAATGGAATACACAGGATAAAACGGTGAAATCGGCTATGATTAAATGGGCACAAGATGTCGGACATAACATAATGATGGCTGACTGGGAACAGTTATGGACCACAGGTATGAAGTTTACGGCATGCAATGCCTTAAGAGAGAATATTATGAAAATGATATACAGGTGGTACATGACCCCAGTCAAGCTTGCAAAAATCTACCATTTGCCCGATAATAAATGTTGGAAATGTAAGGAAACTGAAGGTATATTCTTTCACCTTTGGTGGACGTGCCCAAAGATTAAGGCTTTCTGGGAAATGTTATATAATGAACTGAAAAAGGTATTTAAATATACCTTCCTGAAGAAACCAGAGGCCTTTCTCCTGGGCATAGTCGGCCAATTGGTGCCAAAGAAGGACAGAACTTTCTTTATGTATGCCACAACAGCAGCAAGAATACTTATTGCAAAGTATTGGAAGACACAAGATCTACCCACTCTGGAAGAATGGCAGATGAAATTGATGGATTATATGGAATTGGCGGAAATGACTGGCAGAATCCGGGACCAGGGAGAAGAATCGGTGAAAGAAGATTGGAAGAAATTTAAAGACTATTTACAGAAATATTGCAAAATTAATGAATGTTAGAATGATGTCAGAATGAAGTTAAGTGGTTTAAGCAGCAATGTTTTAAAGGTGTATGAAAAATGGATGATTAACAGGTGAGAACTCAAAGTTATATTACATTAAGTTAAAGGATTAAGATAAAAACAAAGAGGGAAAGAAATTGCTGAATTAATTAACTAACTGAACTGGAATGCAAAAAAGGGAGGTGTGAGGTCAGGGAGGTCAGGGAAGCAAGGATATGAATATATGATATGGAAAGATTGATGGTGTTTTTTAAAAAATGTTTTTTATCTTTTTTCTGTATTTTGTATTTTTCTTTTTTTCTTTTATTTTTCTTTTTGTGTTTTTTTCTAATCTTTTTATTTATGTACTTTTTTTCCTTTGAAAACTTAATAAATATCATTAAAAAAAAAAAGCACAAGACAAGCGGACGACCCCACAGACCCAGACTTCCTAGGCATGTGGACAAGCCTGAGTAGATTGTATATACACCTCCTAAAGATACAACCAGTTTTATACACGGTTGGTATCGAAGTCATCTGCATCCAGAAAAAGTAACGTTCTATATCAAACCATGTCCATGGGTGGCTGGAATTTTTCACTTCTTTCTCAGTATTCAGAGACACTTTCAGTCTCTTCATGGGCCAACTACCCTTCACAAGAGTGACAGTGCAAGCAAGTAGAGGTCAGAGGAGTCCCCAAATTGGTGCCCTTCAGGCCTTGATGGGCCAAAACTGCAAATCCTCCCAGGCCACTGGCCACGCTCACTGAGGCAGATGGGAGGACAGCCATGTCTGGAGCGCACAATGTTAGGGAAGGCTGGCTTGGGCACTCGTGTCTCAAGACTTCAACAGAGAAACACGCAGGTCATCAAAGAAGCAAGATTACTCCCAACAATGTGACACACACACTTTGAATCAGCAGGACCACAAATGTTGCCCACCTAGAAAATTGCTACACATATCCAGACATTCTTGAGCTTTGGTTTTCAAAGGAAGAACCAGAGGGCAGGAGCCTTGTACTATTAATGCTCAGACTTACCCACTTGGATTTCATTCTTTGCCTCTTCACATCGCTGCCCAGTATAGGGAGACGGGCAGTGACAAAGACCTTCGCCAAGCACTCCACCATTAAGGCACCCGAGAGGGACAACTGTGGTGGAAGAGGCTGAGCAAGAGGACAAGAACAGAACATTAACAATATTTAAGAACAAGCCGATAAAAGAGCCCTCATATCAGGATCCAACAATATATATGCTGTAAAGCGATGATTTCTAAGAAGTGTCCAGTGAGGGTTCAAGAGAAATACAAATGATAGAATCAATTAGATTTCATCAGAAAACCAAAAAGTGTTGCCTAAATTTCTTGCTGAAAACAGCAAAGCCTCTATGGGTGCGTGAAGTTCAGTCAGGAAGAAGTCTCAGCCAAGAGGGAGTTCCACAGAATTGGGCCACAATTCTGAATACACAGCTCATTGGAGGGTGACCTGTATCCCAGAGTCATGGGACACCAGAAAGAGCCACTGCCACAAAGACGGGAGTGATCTAACAGGAATATAACGAAACAAACAGTATTGAAGAAATCCTAGACTCAAGTTGTTAAAGGCCTTGTAAATTAATACAATAACTTTGGAGTTGGCCCAGTATGGGCAGCATATGTAAACTGTTAAGCACTGGAATACTGTACTGTGAGATAAACATCATTTCCATATGAATACACAGATACCTACCAGATGAAGTTGTAAGCTGTGAATTAGTCGGTGTGTGTACATGAGTAGTGGTGGAAGGGGAAGATGCCTTGCTGGTGGAAAATGGTGTTGACTGAGAAGACAGGTGCTTTGTGGATGGTTGTTCAGTTGTGGAAGAGCTAGCCACCACTGTGTACTCAGATGAGGTTACTTGTGGTGTAGTCTGCTTCAGGTGCTCAGTGGGTGTGACAGTGCTTGTTGATATGCTGGGTGCAGTTGTCTCAGTAGGCTCAGGACTGGGTATAGAAGGGGTGTTGGAGGGAGTAGGTGTTGTAGCCTCACTAGTTGTGATTGGAGATTCAGAAAACACCTCACTGGAGGAGGAAAAGAATGTTATCTGAGAAGACATCTCTGTTGTGGATGGTTGTTCAGTGGTGGAAGAATTAGAAACCACTGTATAGTAAGATGAAGTCCCTTGTGGTGTAGTCTGCTTCAGGTGTTCAGCGGGTGTGTTTGTTCTTGTGGATAGGCTGGGTGCAGTTGTCTCAGCAGGCTCAGGACTGGGTGTAGAAGCGGTCTTGGAGGGAATAGGTGTTGTAATCTCATTTGTTGTAACTGTAGTTTCAGTACTATGCTCCCTGGAGGAGGTAGTGAATGTGGACTGAGAAGACACCTCTGTTGTGGATGGTTGTTCAGTGGTGGAGGAACTAGACATCACTGTATACTCAGATGAGGTCCCGTGTGGTGTAGTCGGCTTCAGGTGTTCAGCGGGTGTGTTTATGCTTGTTGATAGGCTGGGTGCAGTTGTCTCAGCAGGCTCAGGACTGGGTGTAGAAGCGGTCTTGGAGGGAATAGGTGTTGTAATCTCATTTGTTGTAACTGTAGTTTCAGTACTATGCTCCCTGGAGGAGGTAGTGAATGTGGACTGAGAAGACACCTCTGTTGTGGATGGTTGTTCAGTGGTGGAGGAACTAGACATCACTGTATACTCAGATGAGGTCCCGTGTGGTGTAGTCGGCTTCAGGTGTTCAGCGGGTGTGTTTATGCTGGGTGCAGTTGTCTCAGTAGGCTCAGGACTGGGTGTAGAAGGAGTCTGGGAGAGAGTAGGTGTTGTAATCTCACTTGTTGTAACTGTGGTTTCAGTACTATGCTCCCCGGAGGAGGTAGTGAATGTGGACTGAGAAGACACCTCTGTTGTGGATGGTTGTTCAGTGGTGGAGGAACTAGGCATCACTGTGTACTCAGATGAGGTCCCTTGTGGTGTAGTCCGCTTCAGGTGTTCTGCGGGTGTGTTTATGCTTGTTGATATGCTGGGTGCAGTGGTCTCAGTAGGCTCAGGACTGGGTGTAGAAGCGGTCTTGGATGGGGTTGGTGTTGTAGTCTCACTAGTTGTTTCTGGAGCTTCAGTACTATGCTCCCTGGAGGAGGTAGTGAATGTGGACTGAGAAGACACCTCTGTTGTGGATGGTTGTTCAGTGGTGGAGGAACTAGGCATCACTGTGTACTCAGATGAGGTCCCTTGTGGTGTAGTCCGCTTCAGGTGTTCAGTGGGTGTGTTTATGCTTGTTGATATGCTGGGTGCAGTGGTCTCAGTAGGCTCAGGATTGGGTGTAGAAGCGGTCTGGGAGGGAGTAGGTGTTGTAATCTCACTTGTTGTAACTGTAGTTTCAGTACTATGCTCCCTGGAGGAGGTAGTGAATGTGGACTGAGAAGACACCTCTGTTGTGGATGGTTGTTCAGTGGTGGAAGAACTAGACTTCACTGTGTACTCAGATGAGGTCCCGTATGGTGTAGTCGGCTTCAGGTGTTCTGCGGGTGTGTTTATGCTTGTTGATAGGCTGGGTGCAGTGGTCTCAGTAGGCTCAGGACTCGGTGTAGAAGCGGTCTTCGAGGGAGTAGGTGTTGTAATCTCACTTGTTGTTTCTGGAGCTTCAGTACTATGCTCCCTGGAGGAGGTAGTGAATGTGGACTGAGAAGACACCTCTGTTGTGGATGGTTGTTCAGTGGTGGAGGAACTAGGCATCACTGTGTACTCAGATGAGGTCCCTTGTGGTGTAGTCCGCTTCAGGTGTTCAGCGGGTGTGTTTATGCTTGTTGATATGCTGGGTGCAGTGGTCTCAGTAGGCTCAGGATTGGGTGTAGAAGCCGTCTTGGAGGGAGTAGGTGTTGTAATCTCACTTGTTGTTTCTGGAGTTTCAGTACTATGCTCCCTGGAGGAGGTAGTGAATGTGGACTGAGAAGACACCTCTGTTGTGGATGGTTGTTCAGTGGTGGAAGAACTAGACTTCACTGTGTACTCAGATGAGGTCCCGTGTGGTGTAGTCGGCTTCAGGTGTTCAGCGGGTGTGTTTATGCTTGTTGATAGGCTGGGTGCAGTGGTCTCAGTAGGCTCAGGACTGGGTGTAGAAGCGGTCTTCGAGGGAGTAGGTGTTGTAATCTCACTTGTTGTAACTGTAGTTTCAGTACTATGCTCCCTGGAGGAGGTAGTGAATGTGGACTGAGAAGACACTTCTGTTGTGGATGGTTGTTCAGTGGTGGAAGAACTCGACTTCACTGTGTACTCAGATGAGGTCCCGTGTGGTGTAGTCAGCTTCAGGTGTTCAGCGGGTGTGTTTATGCTTGTTGATATGCTGGGTGCAGTGGTCTCAGTAGGCTCAGGACTGGGTGTAGAAGCGGTCTTGGAGGGAGTAGGTGTTGTAATCTCACTTGTTGTTTCTGGAGCTTCAGTACTATGCTCCCTGGAAGAGGTAGTGAATGTGGACTGAGAAGACACCTCTGTTGTGGATGGTTGTTCAGTGGTGGAGGAACTAGGCATCACTGTGTACTCAGATGAGGTCCCTTGTGGTGTAGTCCGCTTCAGGTGTTCAGCGGGTGTGTTTATGCTTGTTGATATTCTGGGTGCAGTGGTCTCAGTAGGCTCAGGACTGCGTGTAGAAGCGGTCTTGGAGGGAGTAGGTGTTGTAATCTCACTTGTTGTTTCTGGAGCTTCAGTACTATGCTCCCTGGAGGAGGTAGTGAATGTGGACTGAGAAGACACCTCTGTTGTGGATGGTTGTTCAGTGGTGGAAGAACTAGACATCACTGTGTACTCAGATGAGGTCCTGTGTGGTGTAGTCGGCTTCAGGTGGTCAGAGGGTGTGTTTATGCTTGTTGATAGGCTGGGTGCAGTTGTCTCAGTAGGCTCAGGACTCGGTGTAGAAGCGGTCTTGGATGGGGTTGGTGTTGTAGTCTCACTAGTTGTTACTGGAGCTTCAGTACTATGCTCCCTGGAGGAGGTAGTGAATGTGGACTGAGAAGACACTTCTGTTGTGGATGGTTGTTCAGTGGTGGAAGAACTAGACTTCACTGTGTACTCAGATGAGGTCCTGTGTGGTGTAGTCGGCTTCAGGTGTTCTGCGGGTGTGTTTGTTCTTGTGGACAGGCTGGGTGCAGTTGTCTCAGTAGGCTCAGGAATGGGTGTAGAAGGGGTCTTGGAGGGAGTAGGTGTTGTAATCTCACTTGTTGTAACTGTAGTTTCAGTACTATGCTCCCTGGAGGAGGTAGTGAATGTGGACTGAGAAGACACCTCTGTTGTGGATGGTTGTTCAGTGGTGGAAGAACTAGACATCACTGTGTACTCAGATGAGGTCCCGTGGGGTGTAGTCGGCTTCAGGTGTTCAGCGGGTGTGTTTATGCTTGTTGATAGGCTGGGTGCAGTGGTCTCAGTAGGCTCAGGACTGGGTGTAGAAGCGGTCTTCGAGGGAGTAGGTATTGTAATCTCACTTGTTGTAACTGTAGTTTCAGTACTATGCTCCCTCGAGGAGGTAGTGAATGTGGACTGAGAAGACACTTCTGTTGTGGATGGTTGTTCAGTGGTGGAAGAACTAGACTTCACTGTGTACTCAAATGAGGTCCCGTGTGGTGTAGTCGGCTTCAGGTGTTCTGCGGGTGTGTTTACGCTTGTTGATATGCTGGGTGCAGTTGTCTCAGAAGGCTCAGGACTGAGTGTAGAAGCGGTCTGGGAGGGAGTAGGTGTTGTAATCTCACTTGTTGTAACTGTAGTTTCAGTACTATGCTCCCTGGATGAGGTAGTGAATGTGGACTGAGAAGACACCTCTGTTGTGGATGGTTGTTCAGTGGTGGAGGAACTAAGCATCACTGTGTACTCAGATGAGGTCCCTTGTGGTGTAGTCGGCTTCAGGTGTTCAGCGGGTGTGGATAGGCTAGGTGCAGTTGTATCAGTAGGCTCAGGACTCGGTGTAGAAGCGGTCTTGGATGGGGTTGGTGTTGTAGTCTCACTAGTTGTTACTGGAGCTTCAGTACTATGCTCCCTGGAGGAGGTAGTGAATGTGGACTGAGAAGACACCTCTGTTGTGGATGGTTGTTCAGTTGTGGAGGAACTAGGCATCACTGTGTACTCAGATGAGGTCCCGTATGGTGTAGTCGGCTTCAGGTGTTCTGCGGGTGTGTTTATGCTTGTTGATAGGCTGGGTGCAGTGGTCTCAGTAGGCTCAGGACTGGGTGTAGAAGCGGTCTTGGAGGGAGTAGGTGTTGTAATCTCACTTGTTGTAACTGTAGTTTCAGTACTATGCTCCCTGGAGGAGGTAGTGAATGTGGACTGAGAAGACACCTCTGTTGTGGATGGTTGTTCAGTGGTGGAGGAACTAGGCATCACTGTGTACTCAGATGAGGTCCCTTGTGGTGTAGTCGACTTCAGGTGTTCAGCGGGTGTGTTTATGCTTGTTGATATGCTGGGTGCAGTGGTCTCAGTAGGCTCAGGACTGGGTGTAGAAGCGGTCTTCGAGGGAGTAGGTATTGTAATCTCACTTGTTGTAACTGTAGTTTCAGTACTATGCTCCCCGGAGGAGGTAGTGAATGTGGACTGAGAAGACACCTCTGTTGTGGATGGTTGTTCAGTGGTGGAGGAACTAGGCATCACTGTGTACTCAGATGAGGTCCCTTGTGGTGTAGTCCGCTTCAGGTGTTCTGCGGGTGTGTTTATGCTTGTTGATATGCTGGGTGCAGTGGTCTCAGTAGGCTCAGGACTGGGTGTAGAAGCGGTCTTGGATGGGGTTGGTGTTGTAGTCTCACTAGTTGTTTCTGGAGCTTCAGTACTATGCTCCCTGGAGGAGGTAGTGAATGTGGACTGAGAAGACACCTCTGTTGTGGATGGTTGTTCAGTGGTGGAGGAACTAGGCATCACTGTGTACTCAGATGAGGTCCCTTGTGGTGTAGTCCGCTTCAGGTGTTCAGCGGGTGTGTTTATGCTTGTTGATATGCTGGGTGCAGTGGTCTCAGTAGGCTCAGGATTGGGTGTAGAAGCCGTCTTGGAGGGAGTAGGTGTTGTAATCTCACTTGTTGTTTCTGGAGTTTCAGTACTATGCTCCCTGGAGGAGGTAGTGAATGTGGACTGAGAAGACACCTCTGTTGTGGATGGTTGTTCAGTGGTGGAAGAACTAGACTTCACTGTGTACTCAGATGAGGTCCCGTGTGGTGTAGTCGGCTTCAGGTGTTCAGCGGGTGTGTTTATGCTTGTTGATAGGCTGGGTGCAGTGGTCTCAGTAGGCTCAGGACTGGGTGTAGAAGCGGTCTTCGAGGGAGTAGGTGTTGTAATCTCACTTGTTGTAACTGTAGTTTCAGTACTATGCTCCCTGGAGGAGGTAGTGAATGTGGACTGAGAAGACACTTCTGTTGTGGATGGTTGTTCAGTGGTGGAAGAACTCGACTTCACTGTGTACTCAGATGAGGTCCCGTGTGGTGTAGTCAGCTTCAGGTGTTCAGCGGGTGTGTTTATGCTTGTTGATATGCTGGGTGCAGTGGTCTCAGTAGGCTCAGGACTGGGTGTAGAAGCGGTCTTGGAGGGAGTAGGTGTTGTAATCTCACTTGTTGTTTCTGGAGCTTCAGTACTATGCTCCCTGGAAGAGGTAGTGAATGTGGACTGAGAAGACACCTCTGTTGTGGATGGTTGTTCAGTGGTGGAGGAACTAGGCATCACTGTGTACTCAGATGAGGTCCCTTGTGGTGTAGTCCGCTTCAGGTGTTCAGCGGGTGTGTTTATGCTTGTTGATATTCTGGGTGCAGTGGTCTCAGTAGGCTCAGGACTGCGTGTAGAAGCGGTCTTGGAGGGAGTAGGTGTTGTAATCTCACTTGTTGTTTCTGGAGCTTCAGTACTATGCTCCCTGGAGGAGGTAGTGAATGTGGACTGAGAAGACACCTCTGTTGTGGATGGTTGTTCAGTGGTGGAAGAACTAGACATCACTGTGTACTCAGATGAGGTCCTGTGTGGTGTAGTCGGCTTCAGGTGGTCAGAGGGTGTGTTTATGCTTGTTGATAGGCTGGGTGCAGTTGTCTCAGTAGGCTCAGGACTCGGTGTAGAAGCGGTCTTGGATGGGGTTGGTGTTGTAGTCTCACTAGTTGTTACTGGAGCTTCAGTACTATGCTCCCTGGAGGAGGTAGTGAATGTGGACTGAGAAGACACTTCTGTTGTGGATGGTTGTTCAGTGGTGGAAGAACTAGACTTCACTGTGTACTCAGATGAGGTCCTGTGTGGTGTAGTCGGCTTCAGGTGTTCTGCGGGTGTGTTTGTTCTTGTGGACAGGCTGGGTGCAGTTGTCTCAGTAGGCTCAGGAATGGGTGTAGAAGGGGTCTTGGAGGGAGTAGGTGTTGTAATCTCACTTGTTGTAACTGTAGTTTCAGTACTATGCTCCCTGGAGGAGGTAGTGAATGTGGACTGAGAAGACACCTCTGTTGTGGATGGTTGTTCAGTGGTGGAAGAACTAGACTTCACTGTGTACTCAGATGAGGTCCCGTGGGGTGTAGTCGGCTTCAGGTGTTCAGCGGGTGTGTTTATGCTTGTTGATAGGCTGGGTGCAGTGGTCTCAGTAGGCTCAGGACTGGGTGTAGAAGCGGTCTTCGAGGGAGTAGGTATTGTAATCTCACTTGTTGTAACTGTAGTTTCAGTACTATGCTCCCTCGAGGAGGTAGTGAATGTGGACTGAGAAGACACTTCTGTTGTGGATGGTTGTTCAGTGGTGGAAGAACTAGACTTCACTGTGTACTCAAATGAGGTCCCGTGTGGTGTAGTCGGCTTCAGGTGTTCTGCGGGTGTGTTTACGCTTGTTGATATGCTGGGTGCAGTTGTCTCAGAAGGCTCAGGACTGAGTGTAGAAGCGGTCTGGGAGGGAGTAGGTGTTGTAATCTCACTTGTTGTAACTGTAGTTTCAGTACTATGCTCCCTGGATGAGGTAGTGAATGTGGACTGAGAAGACACCTCTGTTGTGGATGGTTGTTCAGTGGTGGAGGAACTAAGCATCACTGTGTACTCAGATGAGGTCCCTTGTGGTGTAGTCGGCTTCAGGTGTTCAGCGGGTGTGGATAGGCTAGGTGCAGTTGTATCAGTAGGCTCAGGACTCGGTGTAGAAGCGGTCTTGGATGGGGTTGGTGTTGTAGTCTCACTAGTTGTTACTGGAGCTTCAGTACTATGCTCCCTGGAGGAGGTAGTGAATGTGGACTGAGAAGACACCTCTGTTGTGGATGGTTGTTCAGTTGTGGAGGAACTAGGCATCACTGTGTACTCAGATGAGGTCCCGTATGGTGTAGTCGGCTTCAGGTGTTCTGCGGGTGTGTTTATGCTTGTTGATAGGCTGGGTGCAGTGGTCTCAGTAGGCTCAGGACTGGGTGTAGAAGCGGTCTTCGAGGGAGTAGGTGTTGTAATCTCACTTGTTGTAACTGTAGTTTCAGTACTATGCTCCCCGGAGGAGGTAGTGAATGTGGACTGAGAAGACACCTCTGTTGTGGATGGTTGTTCAGTGGTGGAGGAACTAGGCATCACTGTGTACTCAGATGAGGTCCCTTGTGGTGTAGTCCGCTTCAGGTGTTCTGCGGGTGTGTTTATGCTTGTTGATATGCTGGGTGCAGTGGTCTCAGTAGGCTCAGGACTGGGTGTAGAAGCGGTCTTGGATGGGGTTGGTGTTGTAGTCTCACTAGTTGTTTCTGGAGCTTCAGTACTATGCTCCCTGGAGGAGGTAGTGAATGTGGACTGAGAAGACACCTCTGTTGTGGATGGTTGTTCAGTGGTGGAGGAACTAGGCATCACTGTGTACTCAGATGAGGTCCCTTGTGGTGTAGTCCGCTTCAGGTGTTCAGCGGGTGTGTTTATGCTTGTTGATATGCTGGGTGCAGTGGTCTCAGTAGGCTCAGGATTGGGTGTAGAAGCCGTCTTGGAGGGAGTAGGTGTTGTAATCTCACTTGTTGTTTCTGGAGTTTCAGTACTATGCTCCCTGGAGGAGGTAGTGAATGTGGACTGAGAAGACACCTCTGTTGTGGATGGTTGTTCAGTGGTGGAAGAACTAGACTTCACTGTGTACTCAGATGAGGTCCCGTGTGGTGTAGTCGGCTTCAGGTGTTCAGCGGGTGTGTTTATGCTTGTTGATAGGCTGGGTGCAGTGGTCTCAGTAGGCTCAGGACTGGGTGTAGAAGCGGTCTTCGAGGGAGTAGGTGTTGTAATCTCACTTGTTGTAACTGTAGTTTCAGTACTATGCTCCCTGGAGGAGGTAGTGAATGTGGACTGAGAAGACACTTCTGTTGTGGATGGTTGTTCAGTGGTGGAAGAACTAGACTTCACTGTGTACTCAGATGAGGTCCCGTGTGGTGTAGTCGGCTTCAGGTGTTCAGCGGGTGTGGATAGGCTAGGTGCAGTAGTCTCAGTAGGCTCAGGACTGGGTGTAGAAGCGGTCTTGGAGGGAGTAGGTGTTGTAATCTCACTTGTTGTTTCTGGAGCTTCAGTACTATGCTCCCTGGAGGAGGTAGTGAATTTGGACTGAGAAGACACCTCTGTTGTGGATGGTTGTTCAGTGGTGGAAGAACTAGACATCACTGTGTACTCAGATGAGGTCCTGTGTGGTGTAGTCGGCTTCAGGTGTTCTGCGGGTGTGTTTATGCTTGTTGATAGGCTGGGTGCAGTGGTCTCAGTAGGCTCAGGACTGGGTGTAGAAGCGGTCTTCGAGGGAGTAGGTGTTGTAATCTCACTTGTTGTAACTGTAGTTTCAGTACTATGCTCCCCGGAGGAGGTAGTGAATGTGGACTGAGAAGACACCTCTGTTGTGGATGGTTGTTCAGTGGTGGAGGAACTAGGCATCACTGTGTACTCAGATGAGGTCCCTTGTGGTGTAGTCCGCTTCAGGTGTTCTGCGGGTGTGTTTATGCTTGTGGACAGGCTGGGTGCAGTTGTCTCAGTAGGCTCAGGAATGGGTGTAGAAGGGGTCTTGGAGGGAGTAGGTGTTGTAATCTCACTTGTTGTAACTGTAGTTTCAGTACTATGCTCCCTGGAGGAGGTAGTGAATGTGGACTGAGAAGACACCTCTGTTGTGGATGGTTGTTCAGTGGTGGAAGAACTAGACATCACTGTGTACTCAGATGAGGTCCCGTGGGGTGTAGTCGGCTTCAGGTGTTCAGCGGGTGTGTTTATGCTTGTTGATAGGCTGGGTGCAGTGGTCTCAGTAGGCTCAGGACTGGGTGTAGAAGCGGTCTTCGAGGGAGTAGGTGTTGTAATCTCACTTGTTGTTTCTGGAGTTTCAGTACTATGCTCCCTGGAGGAGGTAGTGAATGTGGACTGAGAAGACACCTCTGTTGTGGATGGTTGTTCAGTGGTGGAAGAACTAGACTTCACTGTGTACTCAGATGAGGTCCCGTGTGGTGTAGTCGGCTTCAGGTGTTCAGCGGGTGTGTTTACGCTTGTTGATAGGCTGGGTGCAGTGGTCTCAGTAGGCTCAGGACTGGGTGTAGAAGCGGTCTTCGAGGGAGTAGGTGTTGTAATCTCACTTGTTGTAACTGTAGTTTCAGTACTATGCTCCCCGGAGGAGGTAGTGAATGTGGACTGAGAAGACACTTCTGTTGTGGATGGTTGTTCAGTGGTGGAAGAACTAGACTTCACTGTGTACTCAGATGAGGTCCCGTGTGGTGTAGTCGGCTTCAGGTGTTCAGCGGGTGTGGATAGGCTAGGTGCAGTAGTCTCAGTAGGCTCAGGACTGGGTGTAGAAGCGGTCTTGGAGGGAGTAGGTGTTGTAATCTCACTTGTTGTTTCTGGAGCTTCAGTACTATGCTCCCTGGAGGAGGTAGTGAATTTGGACTGAGAAGACACCTCTGTTGTGGATGGTTGTTCAGTGGTGGAAGAACTAGACATCACTGTGTACTCAGATGAGGTCCCGTGTGGTGTAGTCGGCTTCAGGTGGTCAGAGGGTGTGTTTATGCTTGTTGATAGGCTGGGTGCAGTTGTCTCAGTAGGCTCAGGACTCGGTGTAGAAGCGGTCTTGGATGGGGTTGGTGTTGTAGTCTCACTAGTTGTTACTGGAGCTTCAGTACTATGCTCCCTGGAGGAAGTAGTGAATGTGGACTGAGAAGACACATCTGTTGTGGATGGTTGTTCAGTGGTGGAAGAACTAGACTTCACTGTGTACTCAGATGAGGTCCTGTGTGGTGTAGTCGGCTTCAGGTGTTCTGCGGGTGTGTTTGTTCTTGTGGACAGGCTGGGTGCAGTTGTCTCAGTAGGCTCAGGAATGGGTGTAGAAGGGGTCTTGGAGGGAGTAGGTGTTGTAATCTCACTTGTTGTAACTGTAGTTTCAGTACTATGCTCCCTGGAGGAGGTAGTGAATGTGGACTGAGAAGACACCTCTGTTGTGGATGGTTGTTCAGTGGTGGAAGAACTAGACATCACTGTGTACTCAGATGAGGTCCCGTGGGGTGTAGTCGGCTTCAGGTGTTCAGCGGGTGTGTTTATGCTTGTTGATAGGCTGGGTGCAGTGGTCTCAGTAGGCTCAGGACTGGGTGTAGAAGCGGTCTTCGAGGGAGTAGGTATTGTAATCTCACTTGTTGTAACTGTAGTTTCAGTACTATGCTCCCTCGAAAAGGTAGTGAATGTGGACTGAGAAGACACTTCTGTTGTGGATGGTTGTTCAGTGGTGGAAGAACTAGACTTCACTGTGTACTCAGATGAGGTCCCTTGTGGTGTAGTCGGCTTCAGGTGTTCAGCGGGTGTGGATAGGCTAGGTTCAGTGGTCTCAGTAGGCTCAGGACTGGGTGTAGAAGCGGTCTTGGAGGGAGTAGGTGTTGTAATCTCACTTGTTGTTTCTGGAGTTTCAGTACTATGCTCCCTGGAGGAGGTAGTGAATGTGGACTGAGAAGACACCTCTGTTGTGGATGGTTGTTCAGTGGTGGAAGAACTCGACTTCACTGTGTACTCAGATGAGGTCCCGTGTGGTGTAGTCGGCTTCAGGTGTTCATCGGGTGTGTTTATGCTTGTTGATATGCTGGGTGCAGTGGTCTCAGTAGGCTCAGGACTGGGTGTAGAAGCGGTCTTCGGGGGAGTAGGTGTTGTAATCTCACTTGTTGTAACTGTAGTTTCAGTACTATGCTCCCTGGAGGAGGTAGTGAATGTGGACTGAGAAGACACCTCTGTTGTGGATGGTTGTTCAGTGGTGGAGGAACTAGACATCACTGTGTACTCAGATGAGGTCCCTTGTGGTGTAGTCGGCTTCAGGTGTTCAGCGTGTGTGTTTATGCTTGTTGATAGGCTGGGTGCAGTGGTCTCAGTAGGCTCAGGACTGGGTGTAGAAGCCGTCTTGGAGGGAGTAGGTGTTGTAATCTCACTTGTTGTAGTTTCAGTACTATGCTCCCTGGAGGAGGTAGTGAATGTGGACTGAGAAGACACCTCTGTTGTGGATGGTTGTTCAGTGGTGGAAGAACTAGACTTCACTGTGTACTCAGATGAGGTCCCGTGTGGTGTAGTCGGCTTCAGGTGTTCAGCGGGTGTGGATAGGCTGGGTGCAGTGGTCTCAGTAGGCTCAGGACTGGGTGTAGAAGCCGTCTTGGAGGGAGTAGGTGTTGTAATCTCACTTGTTGTAGTTTCAGTACTATGCTCCCTGGAGGAGGTAGTGAATGTGGACTGAGAAGACACCTCTGTTGTGGATGGTTGTTCAGTGGTGGAAGAACTAGACTTCACTGTGTACTCAGATGAGGTCCCGTGTGGTGTAGTCGGCTTCAGGTGTTCAGCGGGTGTGGATAGGCTGGGTGCAGTGGTCTCAGTAGGCTCAGGACTGGGTGTAGAAGCCGTCTTGGAGGGAGTAGGTGTTGTAATCTCACTTGTTGTAACTCTCATTTCAGTACTATGCTCCCTGGAGGAGGTAGTGAGTGTGGACTGAGAAGACACCTCTGTTGTGGATGGTTGTTCAGTGGTGGAAGAACTAGACTTCACTGTTGGCTCAATTGAAGTCTCAATTGGTTTAGTATGCGAGAAATGGTCAGTCTGTATGTTGTTACTTGAGGATAGCGTGAGTGTAGTTGTTAGAGAAGGCTGATGAATGGATGTAAAAGGAGTCGTAGGTGAAGAACCCGTTGTCGTACTATTCGTTGTTTTTGGAGTTTCTGTCTTCAAGTCGCTGGAGGAGACTGACATGCTTGACTGTGAAAACTCCTTTGTGGATGGTTGCTCAATGGTGGAAGAACTAGGCACCAATGGGGACTCAGTTGAAGTATCTTTTGGTGTAGCATGCGAGAAATGGTCAGTGGGTGTGTTGGTAATTGAGGATAGGGTCGGTGTAGTTGTGTCAGAAGACTGATTACTGGATGTAAAAGTAGTCGCAGATGGAGAGCTAGTTGTCGTATTACTTGTGGTTGGAGTCAAGTGACTGGAGACTGAAACCACTGCCTCTGTGGATGTAAAAAAGTTCCATCAATTACTTCTCTTTGTAGATTAATTAATAAATGAATTGCCTAAATCAGTGTATCTAACATGCAGGCCTCAACACACTCCCCAGTAAGATATAGCCCCCAGCATAGTTTAAAACATAGAATCATGCAGCGGAATATAGGCTTCTATACCACTTCAGTATCTCATTTAGTTTGAGTAGTAGATAGGTAGCCGTGTTGGTCTGCCATAGTCAAAATAAAAAAATTCCTTCCAGTAGCACCTTAAAGACCAACTGAAGAAGTTCTTGGTATCTGAAGAAGTGTGCATGCACACGAAAGCTCATACCAAGAACTAACTTAGTTGGTCTTTAAGGTGCTACTGGAAGGAATTTTTTTATTTTCATTTAGTTTGCTTATAGCACTGCGCCATTTCTACCCCTTTTGTAATAAACAGACCACAGTAAGTTTAAAACAGCTTTCCTAGAAATACTTCAAAGGTCATCTTCACGCCTTCAGCCAAGGAGGAACAAGTAAACACAGGAAGAACATCTTGAGTTACACTATGTAGAAAAATGTTTATAAGGACGCAGTGTGAGCCTGGAGCACCAGGCCAGACCTCCATTTGTTCCTGAGCTCACATAGTAGACCGAGTGAAGAAAGAAGCTTCATATCCTCCTTCTCCGGAGGATGGGGCATGACCCAAACGAGTCTAAGGATACAATTCCGTGGTCGTATTAAATATTAGGTAGCCCAGGCTTGCTTGTTATATTTAACTGCAATTTCCCACAGTCTCAACAGTTGTGTTTGGAGTCTCTGTAGTGAGCTTACTGGAAGGGACAGACAATGTTGACTGAGAAGACATCTTATTTGTGGATGGCTGCTCACTGGTGGAAGAACTAGATGTCTCTGTGGGCTCATTTGAGGTCTCTTCTTGTGTACTATGCCTCAAGGGAGGGAGGCTGACCAGCAGCAGTCAAAGTTAGCCCAGTGCAGATCCTAGGAGCTTGGGACCAGAGCTTGGGACCAGACCTCTCAAACAGGGGTGTTTGCAAGGGCATTTAGCAGGGGAGTTTAAGGGGGAGGCCCAGAGTTCTGTCTCTTGATATGGAGGGCGAGGGAGCTGCTGCAGTAACCTGTTACACCTGTGCCATGTTTGCCATTCTGCCAGAGAACAAGCAACAGTACACTTGTAGCAAGTGCAAGCGGGTTGTCTTGCAGGATGAGAAGTTGCAGCAACTTGAGGCCTGCCCAGCCACACCTCAAGCGACAGGACAACATGCAGAGTTACTTGATAGATCTGAGTTGACTGAGATTGAGCACCAAGAGAGATGCAGTGTCCCCAAGTGGGAAAAGATTGTCCATTGCAAGAGTCTAACCCCTGGAGGAATGTGATGCACAGAAGTAGGACAGTCACAAACCACACTTGGTCTTAGAGTTGCAAAATCGCCTCTATGCTCTCACCTTGGACACTGATTCTGGGCCAGAGGAGCTAGGACAGCAGTTGCCAACCTCAGAAGACACGAAGGTGGCTGTGAAAGCTACAGTGTGCAGAACGATTATTGTCATCCCCCAGAGGAGAAAGAGACAGGAGGAGATGGATTTGAAGGAGTCTTTTTCCATTCTTAATCTAACCCCATCAGATCCAAGGCTACTGACCGTGGATGAGTATGCTAATGCCCTTGCTACCTTCCATGGAGATGACAGTAGAGAAAGGGATTTGCAGCCTAGAGATGACAAGCTGGGAGGAAGGAGTAGGAAGTACTCAAACCATAAGTTTCCGGCCTTTGTAACTTATCCTAGCAATTTCAAAATAAGCTCCAATAAACAAGAGGGGAAGACTCAAGAAGAACAGAAGCAGACTCCAGGACACTCCAAGCAGCCTTTGGAAGGCACAGCCCATAGGATGATTCCTGCTACTCCCTACAGAAGGAGGAGACAAGTTGTGAATGTTTAGTCTGGAAAAGAGGAGATTGGGAGCAGATATGATAGCCATCTTCAAATACCTAAAGCTCGTTTTCTGCTGCAGAGGGGAGGACCCAAATCAATGGATTAAAGTTACAAAAAACGAGATTACAACCAAACATTAGGAAGAACTATCTGTTGGTAAGAGCTCATCAGCTGTGGAACGGGCTCCATTGGGAGGTGTGGACTCCCCTTCTTCAGAGGCTTTTAAGCAGAGGTTGGATGGCCATCTGTCATGGACGCGTTCATTGTGATTCCTGCCTTGCAGACGGTTGGACTAAACGAGTCCCGGGGTCCCATCCAAGTCTCCAATTCTTTTATTATTTGACCCCTTTTGGATTACTGTGTACAGTTCTTATCACCTCAAATGTGATATGGTAGATTTGGAAAAGGTTCAGACAAAGGCAACTGAAACAGTAAAAGGGATGGAGTGAAAAGTCCCTGTGAAGAAAGGGACTTTTTAGTTTAGAAAAGTTGAGTAAGAGGCAACATAATAGAAGTTTGTACGAATCATGCGTGGCATGGAGAAATTGGACAGAGGAAAGTTTTTCTCCACCTCTCTTATGCTTGAACCTGGGGACATCAAAAGAAGCTGAATGTTGGAAGATTTAACACAGATAATTTTTTTATATTTCTATTTACACAGCACGGAGTTAAACTGTGGAACTCCCTCCCACAGGAGGCTGGGTTGGCCGCCCACTTGGATGGCTTTAAAAGAGGACAGGGCAAATTCATGAAGGAGAGGGTTATCAATGGCTACTAGCCAAGATGGCTTGGCTCTGCCTCCACATACAGAAGCACTAGCGCTTCTGAATCAAGGACACAAGTATGGGATGGAGGGTAGACCTGGCTTGGCGGCAGAACAGGTGAAAGGGATCAAGGTGTCTCATTGGCTTCTCACAAGCTAACTCTAAGCCAGCAATGTGAAGCAGCTGCGTAAAAAGCTAACACAATCAAAGGCGACATAAACAGGCACACACAATATCATAACAAGTCCAGACGGCAAGAAGCAATAGATCCACTCTATTCTATGCTTGTCAGGCTGTGTCTGGTTCTGGGTGCCACCTTTTAAGAAGGACAAAGTTGAAGGTGACCAGGATGGAAACAAAGACCATGGCTCAGTCGGTAGTGCATGAGAATCTTCACCTCAGGGTTGTGGGTTTGAGCCCCACGTTGGGCAAAGGATTCCTGCGTCGCAGGGGGTGGACTGGATGACCCTCAGGATCCCTTCCAACCCTATGAATTTATGATTCTACAGGGATTGACTGAAAGAACTGGTTAGGTTGGCCCCTGGCAAAGGGAAGGTGAAAGGGACTCATGGTGACAGCAGTCTCGTAATGCTTACAGGGGTGCCATGGAAAAGATGGCGCAGACTCATGTTTTCTGCCATTCCAGAAGAGCAGGACTAGTACCAGTGGGTGGAATTGGCAGGGAAATGGCAGGTTCTGGCTGAGCAAGAGCAGGAGCTTCCCAATGGCATGAGCTGCTTGGCAGGGGAATATCGAGTGCCTCAGGTGGTGATGGTGGGCTCCCAGTCACTGGAGGGATATCAAGCAAAGAAGGGGCTTGTCAGGGACAAGCGACAGCTGCAGGACACATGAATGGCAGGTCTCCCACTGTAGGGTTTCACTAGCTGACCTCCTAGATCTCTTCCAATCCTAAAATTCTGTTATTCCAACTGTCAAGCTAAAAGAAGCTATGGAGCTACTGTTTAAAGTCTGTCGGGGGAAACTGAACACTCTGGTCACATATCCTGTGGAGACCAAATGTGGAAATCGATGGGGGACTTCCGGGTTAGCGCGAACAGCAAATGGCGGATTCCCTCCAAGCTCCGGAGGGAATCGGCTCAGTGGAAGAGGGGTCCTGCCGCGGCGGCGACGCGGGGACCCTTAGAAACCACAGGCGCGGATGCCTGTGGACTTGGTGACTCGGCGGGCACCATTTGCGCCCCCTCCGACCTGCAAAGAAGCCTTTTTTTTTTCAAGGCTTCGGAGCGGGTGGCGGAGAGCGGCGTGGTGCTGTGAGTAGACCGCTTCTTCCATGGAGTGAAGCCACAAGCCATAGCTGGAGAGCACTGACTTCTTTCCTTGATTATTTGGACTCCAAAAGTGACAACCCGTGAGTAATACGGAATTTGGAATTAAAAACTTTCTTTGAATTCGGTACGACCGGGGGAAGTGCCAAAAGGAAGTCCGTCTGCCCCCCCTTGCAGACATCTTAAAGCAAGGATTAAAAAACTAAGATTGGGAGACTGTCTTTTTCTCTTCGGGATAAAATTCTTAATTTCACGACTTGGATCGATAAGTTTATTACTGGAGGATTAGAACTGATTGTTAGAAGGAAGTGTAACCCCCCCCCCCCGGATCCGGGAGCGACCCGTGAGGGAGCCTGTGAAGATATCTACAGAGTTTGACAGCTGTCAACTGAGCTGTCAAAGTCAGGAAATTCTGTTTCTGCTACTTGTGTCGGTTACTTTTGTTATATTGGACTGTAAGCTTTTAAAATTAGAGAGGCAATAACAACAAAATAACCTGATTGTTGGAGAAAGAATACTTAGTAACCAAAATCCCTCTAGAGGGGACTTGGGACATTACAATGGCTGCGGATGGAAAATTACAAGCAGAGCTGGACAGGGTGTTTGAGTTTCTGGGAAAATTGCAAGAGCAGAGTGATGTTATGTCTATGAATCTCATATCTTTGAGCTCTAAAATAAACACATCTGCTGAAGTAGTGGACTCGACTCAAGAAGAATCTACAGCTGGAAAGCAAGACATATGTGCTGTTTCAAAGGAATGTGAAGGAGGAGCAGAAAGGATGCAACTGAAAAAGAACAACCAGAGGCCTGTTAAGCTAGCACACAAAGAAGATAAAATTTGGAAGTCAGAAACTTGGCTTGAAATGGAGAGTGAAGATTGGGGATTTCTCCCTATGGGGAGTCCGGAAGACTTATGGATTACAAATTTGATCAAGGTAAAGACTGGAAAGTTTGGGACATTTGGGAAATTTGGGCTGAGAAAGAACAAAAAGCAGGATCCGGACTCTTTCCTTAAATATGGAGGACTGGTTGGAAAAAACACAGACCCTAGTGGGTCAAAGATGCTCCGAGATCTGATGTTCAACATAAAGGACTGTCAACAAAACCGGCTGAAAGGGACTGAGAGAGATTTAAGGGCCTCGGATGTGATAGATCCAGGCTGAGAACTGATAGATTGAAGGACAATTTTTGGGGATCGAAACCGGGGGAAGGGGGGGGGGAAGAACTTTAGAATCTAAAGGGTTATAATTATATGTTTTTTATTTGTTAAGATTTTTTGTAATTATTTTACTAATTGGGAATTTCGTGAAAGGGAAGGTGGATCGATCTTAGAAAAAGGGGTTAAGGTTGAGTATTAAAATGAAACTTAGAAGTTTGAAATTGGCTAATTAAGACGAATTAAGTAAAATATTAACAAGGGTTTAATTGGGGTATAAAGAACTTGCTGGGCTAAACTTTGGAATGGGAATGCAAGAAGGGGAGGTGGGGGAAGTCCAGGAAAGTGGTTAAGAAAATAAGGTTTTAAAATTATATGTGTTTTTTGTGTGTAGTGTTGACATGTATGTTTATGTTTTGTGTGTTTGTCTTAAAAAATGAGAAAATCCTAATAAAAATTTATTAAAAAAACCCAAAACCAAATGTGGAAATCGATGGCCTTGCCTGCCTGTTTCTGAGAATGTGCCTCCAGACCCAAGCGGCTCCTGGAGCTTTCGCTCTGCTTGATCTCTGTCTCTTGCCACCCTGGCCTCTTTCCAGAGGAAGTGCCAGATACAAATCCAATAATTAAAGACCTCGTTAAGAACAAGCACAGGCCCCGCTCCTTTCCCAGAGAAAACCCACTCTTTAGCTCTAAATCGGAACAGACAGCAATCCATGAAAAACCCGAATTCATACCATGCAACTGTCCCGTGTTAAGCGGGGCATCCCAGGCTGACAGGAGCCTCACTGGCTTCCAATTCCAGTCCTGGGTGTCTTGTTTTGGCTCCTGTGCTCTGGCCACACCAGAGAACGGGGCCAAAAAACAGAAGGAAAACTTCCTTGACCTGCACGTCTCCACTCGCGGCATATTTGTGGTGCTGGTGGAGGAGGCTGTGCAGGCGGGCACAGATTCTTCCAAGACGGAGGAGGAGGAGGCCCCAGGCAAAGGTACAAGGAGGGAGAGCGGGTGGGCAGCAGCGAGCAGGCAAGGGAGGGGTGGGCAGCAGCAAATTTCCATGTTATTATTGCCTTTACACCCTGTCTTTTCTTTAAGAAGCGCAAGGTGATGACCCCACACCTCCCTCCTCTCCTTTTGGCCTTACAGACACACTCTGACGCAGGGAACGTGGCTGGCCCAAGATCGCCCAGGGGGCTACAAGGCTGAGGGGGGTTTTGAATCCTGGTCTCTCCCAGGCCCTAGCCCAGCTTCCTGACCGCCTCCACCGCCACCGGCTGAGAGGTCCGGAGCCTTCAGCCTCCTGCAGCCGTTCTTTCTGCCTCAATGTCAGATATGTGGAGGATAAAACTAGGTGTGACTTGTGACAACACCCAACCTGGGTCCTGCCAGTTGCCTATAAAGGCGGGGGGAGGGGGGCATGGACGCTGCAACGTGAGTCTCCTGCCGCCCGTGTCTTTTATCACCTGAAACCACCTTTAAATAAACAAATAAAGTTCTTGTTCTTTCCTGTGGTTACTCCAGGACTTGAAGGCCCACCAGGTGGAAATTGGCATTTGCAGAACAGAAGGACAGTAGCTGTGGCTGGATGAACTCAGGTAGGGAGAACCTTAGTTTCCACCCACCCACTCTCACAGCACTGTCAGCCACCCCCACAAATTTGGCCCACAGGGACCTCCACCCCCCCACATTCAGGCAGAATTCAGGGCTTGCCCACACTTGCCCCATGCCTACAAAGCACGGGTCCGAGAGGTTTTCTGCTTCTTTCGTGTTTTCTAGGAACAAGTCTGAGCAGTTTTCCATTTCCTTCTCCTTACTGCTAAATCGGCACAAACGTCAATCTGAGGAAAACCCAATGGACATTTGTTCCAACTGAGCAGTAAAGAGCAAGTTTTCCCGGGTTGGGGGGGGTGGGAGTGGTGGGAAAAGCGGAAGTGCGGACGATCCCTCAGCTGTCCACCAGCAAGTCAAGTTTGCGTCTTTACAGTTCATTGATAGCTCCTGTGCAGAAAACCTTCTTCCCCAGCAGATGGGAATGTTTGCAAGAAGGAAAGTGGCAGGGAACAAATGTGACAAAACATTCTTTGAGGATTGGAAACCTTTTGTAGAATATCTAAAGAACTATTATAAATTGCATGGAAACATGGGCAGGATTTGAAATATGAGCAACAGTGGAAATACATTAAGGCTAATAATTTGGGATGTATAAATGGAGTGGTTATAAGTTAAAATATGCAGCATTAAAGGATGAACATCATGGAGGGAGGATGGGGCATCAACTGATAAATTAAACATATTGTTGATGGTAAACTTTTTAAAATGAAATAAACAATTATTTGTTTTTTAGAAAAAGGAAAAAGAAAGTGGCAGGAAAATGCCCTGGAAAGTCTGGGGTGATAACGCTTGTTTTATAATCCTTAGAAAGCCAACACCTTCTAATCTCCCTGCAAACAAATCAGGGGAAATGCTCCATAAACCCATCTGCAGAAAGCTGCCTGGAACCCAACCGGGGCCATCAAATGAAACTGAGGAGCGAGAGAAAGAAAAGAAAGTCCTTCACACAGCACATGGTTAAACCATGGGACTCCTTCCCACATGATGTAGTGACAGCCACGAAGGTGGGTGGCTTTGGAAGAGGGTTGGACAAATCATGGCTTTCCGTAGCTAGTAGTCATAATGGTCATGTATGAGGATGAGAGGCAGTCTGCCACAGGACGCTCATCATCAGTGGGGAGGAAATCATCTGGAGAGGGCTGCTGCTCTCCTGTCCTGGCTTGTGGGCTTCTCACTGGGCTATCTAGTCAGCCACTGTGGCGAATGGGATGCTGGACTAGAGAGAACTTTGGTCCGACCCAAGAGCAAACTGGCTCCCCTGACGTTCCTTGTCTGACTGAGTTTCTCTGTGAGGAGGGAATGGGACTCTGCACATGCTCCAGGGAAGTCTCTTTTTAAAATAATAATTTAGGTATTTCGTGGATGAGCGACAGCTTCTGGGCTTGGGCTGCCAGGAGCCTTGGCATGCGATGAGCCCTGGCAAGGGGGCTGGCGACTCTCCTGTGACTCCACCCCTTCCCCAGATGCACCCACCACACAGCTGGTTGCCCAAGCGGCAGAGTTCCCACCCCGCCACACCCTCCGCATCCCGAAGGCTCCTGCGTTCCCAAATACTTACCCTCTGTGGAGGAGGCCATGATCAGCCCCGTCCAGAGGCAGAGAGCAAAGAGGCTCACCCCCATTCTCCAGTCATTGGGTCTCATGGGTTGAGGCACCAGGGGCCGCTGGCAAAGGGGAGGGCAGGTGCCAGAGGGTTTTCCAGGCAGAGGTCAAGGAGCGCACCTTCCACCGATCAGCACCAAAGCTGGATTGAAGCTCAAAGCTCCAGAGAGAGATTTCTAGCGGGGAGGGGAGGAGGAGGAAGAGGAGGAGGAGGTGGCTGGCCACACCATCCCTCAAAATTCTTCTGATAAGGGCAGGGATGTGTCACCTTCAGGGAGAGGCGTCCAGCAGGAGTTGTCTCATGGAGGAAACACCCTGGGAAGTGGTGGGTCAGTTGGGCATGGGGGGGGATTTGACCCGCTGGCAAGGAAAGGGCACTGGTAAGGAGGGAGGGCAGTCCTTCTTGGCAGGTATGTTCCAAGTGTGGTGCTCAGCCCGCCCAGTGTAAATAGCGACTTTGACAAAGGACCTTGGGCAAATATTTGCAGCGGGGAAGCTGTGAGCCAGGCCGGCCCCTCCCTAGAGCAGGTAAGGAAGGGATTGAATGAGGGAAAGGCAAAAAGGGCAATGGCGAGACTGCGGGGGAGAAAAAGGGGGAGAGAGAGGGGGGGAGCTGATTTGGAAGGGACCCCAAGGGTCATCTAGGGCAACCCACAAATCTCAGCTGAAGCATCCCTGGTGAATGGCCAGCCAACCTCTGCTTAAAAACCTCCAGGGAAGGAGAGTCCACCATATTCCAGGGGAGTCCGTTCCGCTGTCCAACAGCATGGAATCATAGACTGGAAGGAATCCCAAGGGAGTCATCTAGGCAACCCCCCTGCGATGCAAGAATCACAGTTAAACATCCAGGGTGGTATTACCACCCCACACCCCAATATGGTGTAATGTGGAATGCACAAAATACTTCATAATACCTCCCCAGTATTTTTTTATACTTTTGATCAATTTTGACAACTCTCCGTGCTTTTTTTCAGGGGGTCCTCAAGGGTACGCAGCGCTGGCACCCCCTCTTCTTGTTGTTGTTAAAAAGTGTGGCACTGACTGGAGCAACTTCATGCTGAGTACCAGCACCCATTTTTCCAGGAAAAAAGGCACTGATAACCTTGATAATCTTTTTAACAAGTCTGTTGAATTTTGAGAACTTTTAAACATCCTTTAACATACTAAGGCTGTACCAGGGCCAAAGGGGGAGGGGTAGTTTCGGGGGAGAGTTTTGAGATGACATTTAGGTTTATGATAATCCTAACAACTGTAAATTTTACTTATAAAACAATAGAAATCATCATCATCATTATTTTGTAGCACACTGCTTGGGACAAGTGCTCCCCGCTCCACCCCGTGCAAGTTTACTTTGCAAGAAATATCTAACAATTTGCAAAAGGGCTGCTAAGGGTTTAAAATTCAAACTGTCCAAGGTGGCAAATATTACAGCAAAAGGGGTGTGTGGGTGGGTGTGGGTGGGTGTGAAGGACATATTCTAGAAGCTAAATGAAAATGACAAAGGAAGTCCTGAGTTGTGCTGATGTAATGGACAGAGAAATCCAGCAATGAATTTTGGGTGACCCACTTTGGCCTTCAGGAGGTTGAGGATATCTGGCCTTCCATCTCAGACCAGTCTGGTCCTCGCTGCAGCTCTGATGCTCCTCTGGTCTGCAAGACCTCCTGTGGCCTCCGTGTTCGCCTTCCACAATCACCGTGCAAGTGATGCTTCAGTATCTGCTCACAACTGGACTTGTGAGCATGAGCCAGTTCCAATGAGAGACCTTGCTGCTGAGTGCAGATCCAATGTTACTGTGGTTTGTCATCCTCCAAGGCGCCTAGGAAAGTCTCCCTAGGAAAGTTGCCCCATGGAAAGCTTGAGGAGAAAAATCTGAGCCCCAGAACCCACCACTTGGCCCTTGAAGTATGTGTTTCTGCATGAGAGAGAGACAGAGAGACTGCCTATCTCTGTACATGTTCTGTGAGAATGCTGTGGGTGGGTGGGTAAAACGTGGTTCCATGGGCTTACTTCTCTCTCCCTCTCTCTCCCCTCCAGAGGTTGTTCAACGGTGAGAATGTAGTTGGGTGAAGCATGAAAATAATGGTGCCCGTTGCCTGCATCTCGGCAGCGTCACAATCCTATCTGATTACATTTCTGTAGTCCTGGGAAAAGAGAACGAAAGAAGGCTGTGTGTGAGTCCAGACGTTGTTGTTGCAAATATGTGCCCTGTTAACGATGGAGGGAAAACAAGACTTGTGCGGGGGACAAATCTCTGGGGCACGACCCCGGGTGTCGGCTTGCCTTTGCGCCAGGAGCAAGCATGTGTTTATCTCCGCTGTATCGCTTTCTGATAAATCCAGATTGACGTCAGGCAGTGCCCATTTGGGCTCATTTGCCTGCCTTGAAGTGGGACGTGCTACCTGCCCAGGTGAAAGGGCTCTGAGCACCAACCATACCCAAGAAGCTGTTTATCTAAGAGGAGCAGCCACAGAACAAGGGCTATAAATAGCACCCCTTGGGTTTCTGCCTTGTCACTTGATTGCCTCTTAGTAATGCCCCAAATAGACACCTCCTGGCCAAGACTCCACCTAGGCCACCTCTCCTCCTCCTCCTCCTCCATCAGAGCAGCTCCACAACCTTCGCCCAACTTGGAGTTCGGGGGGGGGGCTCCAAACCTGTAGTCTTGAAAGCACAGAAACTGAAAGGTGGAGGTCAGATCAGTGGTGCTGGCAGGATGCCAGGACTTGGGGGCTTCTGCTGTCCCCGCTCCCTAGGAGTGTGGTGGCATTGGGGGGACAAGCACCTCCTTCCTCTTCAAGGGCAATGGATCCTGTTGAATATTGCAGTAGCATTGTGATTTCACTAAGGCATCTTTGTGTCACTTACGGTTTTTGTAATCGTTATTGTAACTTACAACGAAAAGTCTGCCCTGCGTCTCCTTTGCCATTCAGCTTCATAAGATGATCCCAGATGGGTTCTTGCGTTGTGAGAGAGGAAAGCTTCTCTCCCTCCCCTTTCTCGATGCCTTGCCTAATTCTGCATACCTCTGTCACATCTCCCCTTACTCATCTTTTCTCCCACAAAGCAAAAGAAAGCCCCTAGTGGTGTATCCTGTCTTTTCTGAACCTGTCCGAGCGCCAAAGCACTCCTTTCGGAGGCCTGGCAACCAGAACTGTACACAGTATTTCAAGTGCAGTTACACAATAGATTTGCATAAAGGCCTTATAATATTGACAGTTTCCCTTCCCTGGTGATCTTCCCGGCCATCCTCCACACACTGGTCTCATTTGCATGTAATGCTCAGGCAAACTATGAATTAGCGAGAATGAGCACGTGTGCTTGGGGGCACAGTGAGAAATATGCAGCTGCTTTATTATCAATTGATTAATCAGTTTATATCCTGCCTTTTCCCCTTACGGGACTCAGGGCGGTTTTGCTCTGCCCCAGCTCTTGCTGTGCAGCCGGGAGTTAAGACACAGCGCACTGAGCACACTGAGTCGAAGACCCAGCGCACTGAGTCGCAGAGAAGATCCAGCGGATTACTCCTGATTTATGGGCTGGTGCTTCCGTGGAGCTTACCCCTTAAACTTCGATTCACCATTGAGGCCTCAAGTTCATGCCACACAGTCTCTCTCTGAAGATTGAGTCAAAGAAGGCTGCAGACGGGTGATTGGGGTTTGCTTGTTTATTTCTCCACCAAATACATAGAAAGGTTGAGGTCCCTTTTTTACTATCACTGCCACTTAGGAGGATGCAGAGGGCAGGTGGAAATCTGAACACAGCACTATTGCGCAGTTCCTTCCTCCCCCAAGATAAGACTCTGAACAGGTTTTACTGGACTCCAAATTGTTTATTTAAGGCTATCTTGAGCAGTTATGGTCAGTTGCATGGAGTATGGTGAGGGGGGGCCTCTTTGCAAGGCCCGACCATGGAAACACCAGCCTTGGGTGTGGGGCGCACTGGAGGCCTGAAATGGCTTTGCACCAGTCCAATCCGAGGGCCTTTTGTGCCAAGTAGGAATGCCAGAATATCTGAGATTACGGGGAAACAGGAAAGCCCCTCCCCACCTCCACCTCCCTCTGTGCATGAGCAGAGACACCTCGCCCTGCCATGCTCACACTCTTCTGCTGGAGCCACTTTCCCCCCAGAGGAAAACCCAGCTGTGCTTCCTGTTCTTGTTATTATCACTGACAAGAGTTTAGCATCGGAATTTAGAAAGAAAGTTAATGTTTACAACAATCCCATATGGTAGGCTGGTGGAATTATCCCCAGACAGGGCGATTGAGGTTGGTAGGGGGCGTGGGGTGTCTCAGGACCCCTACTAAGTTTCTGGTGGGAGTGGGATTTGACCTGAAGGCTTGCAGACTCACCATGGCTCATGACCCAACAAGGCCCTTACATTTTGTGGGACAGACAGCCTGCTAAGCACTTCAGAGGATCCTACCCAGCCAGAGGAGATGGCTGGCATTTATTACTTCCCATCCTCGAGGTTGCGGGACCATAAACAAGTAATTGCGCTGAATAAATAAAGGAGGGTTGGGTGCCACAGCTGGGCAGGGAAAGGGTGGGGGCCACAAACTATCCGTATGCCAAACCCAAGTGGGGGTTATCCAGTCTCCTGAGGGTTCCTGAGCTCCCCGTCTTCTTTTTGCCAGCCATGCAAAGGGGTTCTCTGACACCGCTGCCCTCTGTGTGTGCCAGTTGCTAGGTGCTCAGAAGGAAAGGGTCCGATCCGGAGGTCACAGGATGACTCAGCTGCACCGTTAAGAAGCCAAAGTGCTGACGCCACTCACTTCAGTGCCACTCCCTGCCCAGGGAAAGACTGACTGCTGGCCTGGCCCTCCCTCTCTGTAAGCCACCCAGCCCCACCAAATTCCTTGAGAACCCAGGAGTCCTGGCTGGCACCCTGCCCTGTGAGGCCTGGGGCCCACTGCCAAGTCTACGCTGGCCACCCACATGACTAAATCACTTCACAGGAGGAGCCCTTCAGGGACCCAGTGTCCTCTTCCTGCTCCTCACTCCAAATGCTTCCTCCCATGGTGTCCACAAGGGCATCTCAAGATTCCTGTGATTGGTCTGGGCAGAAGCCTTCCCCTCTCTCTCCTCCTTTGTTATTAATAACCCCACCCCACTGGGTCTTTTATCAAATATTGGCCGAATTTGCTCCATTGCATCCAAGCAATTTCCCCTGCACATAGCCTCCTGCTATGCACCGAGTCTTTGTTCTTGCCACACCCTGAGCTGTGCTCAGCTCAAAAAGGGAAAGGTGCAGAAAACAGCAAGCAGCGTCCTACCGTGTCCAGTTCTGGGGACCCCAGTTTAAGAAGGATGTTGGCAAGCCTGAAATGGTGCTGACAAAGGTGACTCAGGGGATCAAGGTTCTGGAAACTAAGCCTTAGGAGGAACATTTGAGGAAGTTTGGGATGTGTTATGTTCTGAGTTGAATAGGATCCAAATTGCAGCAGTCTGATTGGTCCTAGAACAATAGGATCCAGAATGCAGCAGTCTGATTGGTCCGCAGGAGCCACCCAATCCAACTCCAGGTGGATGTGAATCCGCAACCTGATTGGCCTACAGGAGAATCCGGGAATTAGCCAATCATGTGGGGCCCATTGTGTAAATAATGTACCGGTATATAAAGCAGACATTTCTCGGAAACTTCCATTCCTCCTCACCACTATGAGCTGAATAAAGAGCATGAAATCCACACTCGACTCCAAGTATATTCCAGGATGCTTAGCCTGGAGGAGAGAAGATTGAGAGACCACAAGATAGCCATCTTCAAATATCTGAAGTGCCATCACAGGGAAGATGGGGGGAGCTTGCTTTCTGCTGCTCTGGAGGGGAGGACTCGGAGCAACGGATTGAAATGGCAAGGAAGGAGATTCTGACTAAACATTAGGAAGAACTTTCTGAGGAGCTGTTCAGCCGTGGAACTGGCAGCCTCAGGTGGTAGACTCTCTTTCGCTGGAGGGTTTTGAACGGAGTTTGGATGGGCATCTCTGGGGGATTTTTCAGCTGTGATTCCTGCATTGCAGGGGTCCAGGCTAGATGCCCCCTGGGATCCCTTATGATTCTATGATTCTAAGCCATATTATGGAAACCCCGGTGCCCCTTACAGTATATATAGTAACTGTACTTCACTGTTGGGTGAGAGGCAAGCTATGCATCTGCGCCATGTGATTTAACTTCTCAACAAAGCCACTCCTACTGCTGCCGAGCTAACATTCCCTATCCAGTAGTCGACATAGCTGTCAACTTTACCCTTCTCTTGCGAGGAATCCTATTCGGAATAAGGGAATTTCCCCTTAAAAAAAGGGAAATGTTGACAGCTATGGTAGTCGAAGGGACAACTGAAACCAGTGCTTGCGTGTCTCCATGCAGCCACGGGTCATCGTCTATCTTTGGTTTCTGACTCTTCAAAAAGAATGCATGCATTTTGAATGGGGAATGGGGGAATACATGTTCATTGTTGAGGACAGACAGTGTTTTCCCCAACCTTTCCACACAGGTCCAAGGTTTGTTTTTTTTTAAAAAAAGGAAAGGAACTAATAAAAGTCACTAGTTGAGGTATCAACTCAGAGTGCTCAGCCAAAGCCGTTCAGGTTTAGCCAGTGGCTTGCAGGCATTCGCTTCTTTGCTGGTGTCATAAATGGGTCCCGCAATAAGTCTGACTTTTGCTTTTGCTTAAAGCTTTCAGTTTATGGGTTGGTTTTTTCATTAGTGTGAGATCCCAAGCCTCATTGTACCAACCGGAAGAAACTTTTGTAATTGCAATTCTTTGTAATTGCAAGTGTTACAGCTACAATAAGGCAGGCCACAAGACAAAACGTTTGGGGCTGTTGTTCAAAGGGTTGACAAGTGATTTTTATCAGTTTCCTGAAAAACCTCTACCCAGAATAAGACAATTTTTGGGCACAGCCAGCACATGTGAAAAAATGTACTTCGCACCCCACACCATCTCCAACACATTGTAGAGAGTGTCTTATTTATCCTATGCAAGATGCCAACAATATTTGACTTTGGGGTTTTTTTTGCAATATATTTTTAAATTTAAATTTTCAGACATTATCATATCATATCAAATAATTATATTGTTTCATAAATTGACTTCCCTCCTCCACCTCCACAATGTTTTTACTCAAAACTTTTCTACTGCATTATATCTTTATCTATTACAAAACGTTTCTTTCTTTTCTGTTCTCTTATCATTTTTTCCTTCTGCTGCTTTTATCTTGAATCCTGCCTGTGATTTCATTTGACTATAGTATTTTTTAAAAAAATAGTCCACGAAGTAATTGAAAGAGGTAGTCTTCTTTCACACCCTTGCAGAATAGGATTTAAACAGGGGTTCAAAACTCCCTAGAGTTCTAGTAGCTTGCACTATAATAACTGGCAGCATGATAAAGTGTAATACCTGATGGAGCTGGAGACAGGCTAAACATGCTTGGCTCTCTCAGCCTCAATAAGGATTGGTCACCAGACCCTTGACCATCTCCTCTGCACACTGTCCAGCTTGTCAATATCCTTCTCGAACTAAGGTGCCCAGAAATGGACATGGGACTCCAGGTGGGGTCTGGCTAAGGCAGTACAGAGTGGAGCCTTTATTTCCCTTGATCTGGAGGAATGTTAGCTGAATGATGTGTCCTTGGCCACTGTACACCCAATAATAATAATAATAATAATAATAATAATAATAATAATAATAATAGTAATTTATTTATATCCCACCCATCTGGCTGGGTTTCCCCAGCCACTCTGGGCGGCTCCCAACAGAATTAAAAGCACAATAGAACATCAAACATTAAAAACTTCCCTAAACAGGGCTGCCTTCAGATGTCTTCTAAAAGTCAGATAGTTGTTTATTTCCTTGACATCTCATGGGAGGGCATTCTACCGAGAAGGCCACTACCAAGAAGGCCCACCGCCTGGTTCCCTGTAACTTGGCTTCTCGCATGGAGGTAACCGCCAGAAGGCCCTCGGAGCTGGACCTCAGTGTCCGGGATGAATGATGGGGGTGGAGACGCTCCTTCAGGTCTACTGGGCCGAAGCCATTGAGGGCTTTCAAGGTCAGCACCAACACTTTGAATTGTGCTCAGAAACGTACTGGGAGCCAAGGTAGGTCTTTCAGGACCGGGGTTATACGGTCATATTGGAAACCGGGATGCGTTTCTACTCAGGCAGGCAGCAACACCGCATGGCATGGTTGGGATATCGTAGCCATGCAGGTGTTGGAGACAAGACATTTCAATCGGTCTCTATACTGAGTGATTATCTGATGTCAAAGAGAACCAAACAAAGAGTTCTTCCTGGATTTATTTCAAGCTCCTCATTCCTATTTTTTTCCTGGAGCGGGACTTGTTGCACTGCAATTGGCAAGTGTTGCACTGCAATTGGCAAGAAAAAGGTGCAGCTTCCATCTATGTTCCATCAGCTGAAAGTCCTTACATTGAAAGGAGAACTTAGGGCTTGGCTTTTACGAGCTGCATCAGGAAACAAGTTCACCTGATGTCTGAAGGCTACATTCCTGGTGGATGAAATGCTCGATGCATCGCTCACACTGACGTGTAGAACACACTCCTTCCTGCTGTTGTGCTGTGATACTTGGAGGCATCCTCAGCAGGTGTTGTTTGCATTGGAACAACAATTATGGATTGTGTTTGATTCCCGACTGATCATTTCATTTCACTCATTTCATTTGCATGCTGCTTTTCCACACACACAAAATCATGCTCAAAGTGGCTTACAGCAAAGAAACAGGGGTGCATTTCAAACAAACGCTACAAAAGCCACTTCATAATAACATAGGAAAACAATAGCAAATATAGCAACATACCAAAAAAAAACCCAACCATTCCAGTATTAGAGATATAACAAGATTACCTGAACGCTATGCAGCAACCAAGAGCAACAATAACAAGGGAGCTTCACAGTTTCACCGTATTCCTGGAAACACTCCTTCCAGGATGTTGCTCACAGTCCCTCTCCTGCCACCACTTGCAAGGCTTCTGAGGGCAAAGGGTGGGGTAGCTGGAAACACCCCTCCCATGACAATATTCGCTGGTGGCGGACGTACCGCCTTTGCTGCTTGTAGTCTTGCTTGTTCATTGAACGGGCACATCATAAAGCGTACCTTAAGTCTTCAGTGTGCGTTTGTCATCAGCTTTCCTTGTTGCAGTTGGAGGACCTGTGGTGTTTTCCATCCACATGTGACAAAGAAATGTAAGGGCCTTGCATCACAGTACTTGCCAAGCTGCACTGAGGCAGGGCCTTGGGTCTGGCTCTTTCCCCCTGACCACATATCTGGTACAATGTGGGCAGGGGGGATGGATAGAGCAGGGATTCTGCTGCAATCGGCATGTCCTCCTCCTCCTCAACACCTGGAGGCGATTCTTGTGGTGAGGCCAGTTGCCATCAGTTTTCGGTACAGGAACACCAACATCTTTATGGCCGTTTTCATAAAGGAAACATGGTTAAGCAGCCATGGCACTTGTGTTTGTTAAAGGAGTCCTGGATCTCATAGGAAGCATACTGTTTCCTCCTCAATGTACGCACAAGGATTGCAGAACATCATGCCCAACAAACAAATGGATTTATGCTGCAGGCATGTCAATGCCCACCAAGGATAGGAAATGGATGCTAGGAGTGAAGCTGTTGTTCAGATCTAAAACTGAGTTTGAGAAGAGCAAGATTAGGAGTCTGGTACCAAACACTTCAAAACTCAATATGGTGGCTTAGCTGGACTCCCCATGGTTGGGATTACACTTCCAACCCAAAGGCAGCAAATACATAGGACCCTGATGGCAAGGGCACAATGAGTGGCAGACATCGCACAGATCCTGGTACCCAGTGGGGGACTTTCAAATTTAAGTGGACCCCTGTGTGTGTTAATCACACCCCCCCGCCTGTCTCCCACCTTCCATTCTGCATTACTGTTGTGTCACCCCCTCGGATTGGTGCCCAGTGCGGGCGAACCGGTCGTGCTCCTCTAAATCTGCCTTTGCTAGTAACCATATTGTGGTACTGAGTTACCATCTGGTGGATCAGTTCCAACTAGAAAGCAAAATCCAGACCATTTGTGCTTCTCTGGTGTTGCGAGGTGTCGTCTGAACCCACCCGCACACACACCAGCCCTGAGTGTCCCTCTGTGCGCTCTCCAGAGTTTCAGGTTCATCTACTGGAGCTCAAAGCTGCATCTGTCATGGCTGTGTGTACCTTCCCTTGGCTTTGTGCCCACAATAAGTTCCCAGACAAGTGCAATAAAGGAAGATTGGTTTACAACTTGAAATAAAAGTGATGGAGTACATGGCTGCTGGCTCAAACCGCAAAATTGCAATATAAGCTGGCAGCACATCACAAAGTACACACACGTCTGAGCAGGATCCCTACGTAACCGCCTCCAAAGCCAAAAGAGCAGGTACAGAGCCACTCGAAGGCATACCTTGCGCAGTTTCTGGTTGAAAGGACATGACCTTAGTGGGAAATGTTGTTGTTGGAATCCGTCTGTCTCAAGGGACAATGGAGTGTGCCTCTGGGGGTGAAGTCAAACCGCTGCGTTAGCAGCACCCAAGTTACCTCCCCGGGGGCCAGGTGAGACCCTGGTCAGGGCCATTCTCCCACCATTTTGCTTTGCTGACCAGCAGCTCCACACACAGAGAGCAGCATCCTTGAAGACACAGAAGTTTTTGCTCTTTCCTCCAACGTCCTTTTCCTGATCCAAATCCCCCCCCCCCAAATTCTGCAAGGGGGCCAAACAGTTAAAAAGTCTCTGTCTTTTTTCCCCTTTTGGGGAAGAGGGATTAAGTTTGAGGAAAGTACTTGCAAATGGGAACTTAAGTGCCCTTCCTCAGCCTTCCTCCAGATTGGTGCTGCTAATTAGCAAAGCAATCTCCTAGGGGGGCAGCTCATTGCAGAACCTCTCTGGCCTCCCCCTTAGCCAAGGCTTTATTTCTGGAAAAAAGAGCAGCTGGGACCCAATTCTGCTCACACAAAGCTATCTCTTCTGCAAGCTCTTCCCCAGCTCCGGTTCTTGCTGTGGCTTCTCAGGGCTGCTGAGAGAAGTGCACTCTGCACTTGCTCAGGGGCCCTTGAACCTTATCACTGCATTTTAAAAAGTAAATAAACTGGAAATGTGGGGGGTGAGGAACCATGAAGAAAGACCACAGTACAAAACAGGGAAAGTCAACAGGCATCTAAACAAACAGCACAAATCATTTTTATTTGATTTTACAAATATGAATTTATAACCATGCCAAATACACACATCCATGTAGAGAGATCACTCTGAATCTCAGGTCTTCCCCCCCCCTCCCTCCCATGTGTCCTCTTGTCAACATTTTCAAGTGCATATTATTTCGTAATCTCTATTTTATATCTATCCATATTATCCATAGTATTTGTTACATTACAAGTGAGATTAAAATCCTGCTAATGTTTTCATCTTCTTACAGTGGTCTCCTACCTAAATAAATTATAAACTTTCCCCATTCTTTCTTGAATTTCTTGTCTTCTTGGTCTCTAGTTTTCGGGTCAATTTTGCCATTCCGGTGTAAGTCTAACAGCTTGGTTTGCCATTCCTCTCTGGGGCTCTTTCTTCTTTCCATCTCTGAGCTAGTAGCATCCATGATGCTATTGTCATGTACATAAAGAGTCTTTTCTGTTCCTTCAGAATGTCGGTATCTATAATTCCTAATAGAAAGGCTTCTGGGGTTTTTTACAAAAGTTATTTTAAACATTTTTTCGGTGCATTATATATCATTTCCCAGAAAGCCTTTATTACCTTACATGACCACCACAGGCATCTAAACAAACCAGCACCTCTAATTCTACAAATGGAGACACACTCGCCAAGTGTCCCAATTTTCCAGGGACCGTCCCAGAATTACGAAACCCATCCCAGCTTCTGATGTGATTCCAGAATGTCCCTATTTCCCTGCAATAGTCTCGCAAACAGAGACAGTAATCTAAACTTCAGTTAAATACCCCTCCAAGAAGACAGGGCACTTTATTCTGATAGTTTTGGTTTCTCACTTGGTGAACTGAGAATAAATTTCATGACTTCCGGTTTGCCGCAGACCGCATCGTAGCACGGATATAGTCCTCCAGGAAAGGCCCGATCTTCTGAAGGGTATGGGCCGGGGAAACGCAAGGGCGCTCTGTACCCCTGTAAAAGGCTCAAAAGGATATTTTGATCACCTGGATCTGGCTGCACTTGTCAGCAGACTCTCCCAGCCCGTACCGCGCTGCAAAGAGCGGAGGAGAGGTGGGATCGAGTCGCGAGCGCTGGGATCTATTTGATTCCCTCGGAAGAGAAGCCTCAAGTTTTGAGTGGATAAAGCAGCAAATTTTCCACAAAATATGTAAAAAAAGCTGAAGGAACTATTGGAAATTTGGATTACAATTTGGACTAAAATTGGCGTTGAAGGCGGGATGAATAAAGGAAGTCCGTCCCGGCTGTGGTGAGCTTTATATTGCATGGGGAATTCTACAAGTGCTAAAGGTTCTTTTCCCCCCCTTTTGACTTTGCCTACGCTGCCAGATAACTTATCCTATGCAAATTACATGGTGAATTAAGGGGTGCAAACCCCTCATCTGTGCATTGGGGGGGCATCCCTTTGGAAATCAACCCACCAATTGCACTGTGCATCCAACCTGTGATCCATCTCAGGATCAGCAATGCTGTGGGTACAGGTGTGTGGCATTGTGGGTCATCAGTGATGTTACAGGTGTATCTGGGGCTGGGATGGAAGGGGGTGGGTAAGTTTGTACCAAGAGAAGGAAAAGCCAAGTGGGAGCAGGTTGGGGCTGGAGGGAGGAATCCAGAGCCAAACTGGAGAGAGGCAAAGGGGAAATAAATAGGTTGGGACAGAAAGGGAGAAAGGGATTTCTCCAAAAGTGCGCGCCGTGGCCCCCGACCTGCAGAGACGACGCGAGACCCTTGCAAGGCAGCCTCCTCTCGCACCAGATGGCCTTGGCATCCAGGCAGTGGTCAAAGGCTCCTCGCTGAGGGATGTGCTCCTGCAAGTTCAGCCTCGGTGGGCAACGCGAGTCCTCGGGGGCAGAAGCCCAAATACCCCCATGGGGCCCTCTTCCTCCCCCACGTCCTCCTTCCAGCATCACCACGAAGAGGCGCCGGTATTCAAGGGGGCCGCAGCAGCCCACTCCTGAAGTGCGAGAGGAAGCAGGAAGGCATCACCGGCATGTCCTGTGCAAATCCAGACCCAGCGTCCTTCCCGTTGCCCCAGGGCTTCTTCACAGCCGGGCCAAGTGGGGCCGAGCAATCCGTGTCTTCAGTGCGCAGGGAGAGAAGGAGAAAGCAGGAGGGTGAGGCAGGGTCAGCGGAAATGACAAGCACCTTTCAGAAAGTGCCCCACTACTCAGAGCTAAGTCCACCTGCAGCAGCACCCGGATTCTGGCCAGATGCCCAGAAGAAACGCCCACAAGCAGGAAATGGAGCCAACAGCCCTTCCTTGCTGCTGACGCGGATCTCCTGCCTCTCCCTGAGCAACTGGCACCCAGTGGTAGACTGCTTCTGATCCTGGAGGCTCCATTTCACTATTCTAACTGGTAGCTTTTAACTGATGGACTTCAGGTCTGCCAGGAATTTGGTCCACCTCTCATGCCTCACACACACACACACACACACACACACACAACCACACGCCTTTAAAGCTCTCCAAGAGGTAGCAGCCTCTGCCCCATCTTGTGGCAGGGTGTTCCATATGTCAATTATTGCACCAGTGTGAAGAAAGACTTTCCCCCCATTCTGAACCTCCTGCCCTTTGGCTTTGTGGAATGACCTCGTATCATGAGAGATAACCCTCCTCTTGTCCACTGTCTGCTTACCACCCATAATGCTATAAACCAATCATGTCCTTTTTTTTTTGTATTCGAAAAGTCCCTGTCCTTTTTGGGAAAGGGCTTGGCTCTGCCCCCGGATTGTTCTGGCTGTGCTTTTCTGCCCCACTTCTAATCCCTGCCTGCTGTCTCTCAGCTGTGACACACACACCGAACCCCAAATGCCCTCGTTTCTTGTACCGGCAAGGTTGTATCCACCGTGTCCAGCCGTGGTCGGAAGGAGCTGTCTCTGTCACCAGCGAAAGGGTCTTCTGTGCAAAGGGCGAAGTAGGAGGGGGGCATGTCAGTCATTTTTTAGATTTGGGCTTCCCTTCTCCCCAGTCCAGCCTCTCCACTTGCCCACCCAAGAAGAAGAAGAAGAGTTTGGATTTGATATCCCGCCTTTCACTCCCTTTAAGGAGTCTCAAAGCGGCTCACATTCTCCTTTCCCTTCCTCCCCCCCAACAAACACTCTGTGAGGTGAGTGGGGCTGAGAGACTTCAGAGAAGTATGACTGGCCCAAGGTCACCCAGCAGCTGCATGTGGAGGAGCAGAGACGCGAACCCGGTTCCCCCAGATTATGAGTCCACAGCTCTTAACCACTACACCACACTGGCTCCCAAACCTCTTCCGAGAAGGGAGGGATCCACAGAGCCAGCTAGAACCTGCTTTATTTTTACAAAATGCATTTTCAAAACTCTGGCAAGCAAAGTGGTCTTCCCTGGTGTGATAATGCAGCCCATAATCAGGGCTGACGCTCATCCTCCCCCTCAGGTGCCTAGCGCTCCCTCCCCAGAGCACAGAGTACATGAGAACCCCCACATCTCATTTATTTATTTCTATTTCCTTCTCCTGGATCAGGGCAGGGTGGGGTGGCAGGGCATGGAAAGCCCTTCCGCCTGATTGCAGTTTGGGGACGTGGCTGTGTTTGACCTCCCCTCTTGCTCTCCCCTCCCCTTTCTTATTTCCTTATTTCTGCATGTGGGGTGGAATGTTTCTGTGCAACTTGAACCCCTCCTGCAACCCCAGACCATCTACAGTTCCACTGACGCATTTTCTTTCATGCATTAACCCGCAGGGCAAGGGAAGAAGCATACTTTGGGGGCCAGCAGTTGACATGGACACCAAGGCATGCCACCCCCACCATGGCCGCCCCTTCCTGGCCTAGACCTTGCCCCACATACCTCCTGTGGCAGTTGCAGGGCGTTCGGGATGGAACACCCACTCGGGCTCATTTTCATAACGCTTCTCTTCATCAGGAGGCAAATGCGTCAGCCTGGGAGAGGGAGACCAACAGAGGCCGTCAGGGCAAAGATCTGTCCTTCAGCCCATTTCTAGGGCAGCTTCCAGAGTCAGCGCCAGTTAAAACAGCAGAGACTGACCTACGGCGGGTGAGGGGGGTGACCGAACCATGCACCTGCAGCCCCACCAGCAGCAGCTGGAAATAGGGCAGAGAATGAGACAGGAAGGAGCCGGGCCTCTGAGGGGCTCCATCCAGACACAAGCAGCTTGGATAGCCTTTCTGCAATGTGGTTATTATTATTATTATTAGTAGTAGTAGTAGTAGTAGTAGTATAATGCCCTTCATTCGTAGTTCCCAGGGCAATTCACAGAGAATGCCTTTCCAATCCCAGTGAACTTTCCCCCCAAGGTGGTCATTGAGAGAAGATGCAAAGCAGAGACTGACCGGGACGCAGAGCAGACCGAGCTGACCGGACTTTGAGTGCCCAGCCCTCCTCCTACCTGTGTCCTTTCTCCCTCGGGCAACAGCGCCTCCAGCAGAGAAGCACGACCAAGACCAGGATGATCAGCAGCAGCACCGCCAGGCCCAGGGCCACCCCCACGGCCACCCCCACCTTGCTGATGCCCTGCTCACAGCGCCGGCCCACGAACCAGTAGGAGTCCGACTGCTCACAGCTGTGGGAGGAAAGGCAGCGTCAAAAACCGGCAAGGAGGCAGGTAATGGGGCCCAGGATGCCTGGGTTCTTTACGGGGTGGGGAGCAGGGGGTGTTTCTGATGCTGCAATTCGGGGGGGGGGGCTGAGTGGCATCCAGGGCCCTAATCCAAGGCAGGAGCGGTGGTGACTGGTGCCCACGGGGAATTGCAGCAAAAGACAACATGCGCATGAATGACACTGTTTTCTTAAAAATGACATTTAAATGGTTCCTACTAGCACAGCTGCTTCTGAATTATGGTGCTGGAGGAGACTCTTGAGAGTCCCATGGACTGCAAGAAGATCCAACCTCTCCATTCTGAAGGAAATCAGCCCTGAGTGCTCACTGGAAGGACAGATCCTGAAGCTGAGGCTCCAGTACTTTGGCCACCTCATGAGAAGAGAAGACTCCCTGGAAAAGACCCTGATGCTGGGAAAGATGGAGGGCACAAGGAGAAGGGGATGACGGAGGACGAGATGGTGGGACAGTGTTCTCGAAGAGACCAGCATGAGTTTGACCAAACTGCGGGAGGCAGTGGAAGACAGGAGGGCCTGGCGTGCTCTGGTCCAGGGGGTCACAAAGAGGCGGACACGACTAAACGATGAAACAACAACAACTAGCACAGCTGGTAGGAACAGCCTACGGGCACCACCCACTTCACCCCCTGGCATGCTACTCACTAGCAACTGGGTCCCTCAGGGGTGATATAGCAGTTTCCGTTCACACATCTGTAGGGGTCCGGGTGCCAAACGCTGCAGTTAGAGACACACTGAAGGTTGCCACTGATGTTTCGTGCAACGTAAAATTGCTGGATGTTTTTTGCCACCACGGAGGTGTTCTTGCATTCAGTTGACAGATCTGGAAAGGGGAAGGAAGGAAGCAGAGTCAGAAACGGGAGAACGCAAGTGCCTCTTAGAAAAGCACCGCATGCTTGAGACCAGGAGATCAGAAGAGGAGCCTGCTGCAGGATTGGGTCCAAGGCCCCGAGGGTTCAGCATCCCAGAATGCTCAGCCACTTGTCTCCTGGAAAGGCACCAGCAGAAACACTCTCTGACTCTGCTTCTCCCAGCAACTTAGAGTTAGACTGACCCTGAATATGGAGGTAGTATACAGCCACAATGCCATAAAACCCTTTCCTCTCATCCTCCTTTGAAGCCATCCAGACTTGTGTCAGAGAATCCCACAGGTTACTTGCACTTGATGGGACAAGGATTAGCCTCTGTGCATCTCAGTTGTGACTGCACTTGCAGAATCCTGGCAACATCTGCAGTGTCCACACCAGCAACGCATTTGTTTGCATGTGGTGGCCATGTTTTCTTCCTCATACGGCTCCACCGCCCCCATCCAGACAGCCCACTGCAACTCTTCAACATCAGGAGTGTGTTAAGCACACAGTGGCCCCCTCTCACACCCCAGTCCTCACCTTCAGGGCTCAGGGGTACTGGAGTCACACGAGATTTTCCTTCAGTAAAGCAGAGCTGATCTAAAGGAGAGGGGGAAAGCAAAGGTGAGGCTTCTGAAGGGAAGAAATCACGGGGGGGGGGGGACATTCATGGGGAGGGACCTCTTCCCCCACCCACTCCCCATGTCTCCCTGCCAGTTGAAGGAAACACACTTCCTCTGCCATCCCTCCTATGCTCAGCTAACACCCTGACATCCGTCTCTGCTGGGGTTGTTGATGTGAAAGGGGTCTGTTACTGGGCATCCCCTCAGCTTGCATGGATAACACTAGCTGGCCTCAGATCTGGCATAGATTAAGCTTGCTGTCTGTGAAATGGGCACACTAGGAAGACTACGTTTTCTGTTCCTAGAGAAACAGCATGATTGTTTGGATCAGGGGAGCGGGGGGTGGGCTTGGGCTCAGTGAAGCTGCTCAGATTCTGTAGAGAGGTGGGTCACGGGCTGTCTCACTGCTCCGATTGGCAAGTAGAGAAGTGGACAAGCTCTTAAGTGCCACTGATGGCGGCAGGATTCATTGTATTTTTTGCTCTATAAGACGCACCAGACCACAAGACGCACCTAGTTTTTGGAGGAGGAAAACAAGGAAAAAAATATTCTGAATCCCAGAAGCCAGAACAGCAAGAGGGATCACTGCGCAGTGGAAGCAGCAATCCCTCTTGCTGTTCTGGCTCCTGGGATAGCTGCGCAGCCTGCATTCGCTCCATAAGATGCACACACATTTCCCCTTACTTTTTAGGAGGGAAAAAGTGAGTCTTATACAGCAAAAAATACGGCACTCCCAAATAAAAAGGGGCAGGATTGCTGCCCTTGGGTGGCCCCTGCTTCCTCGTGGCATCTGATCTGGAGACGTCTTATAAGGAACCTTTTCCTCGCACTCCACAAGCCAGATACGGGGCAGGAATGTAGCGGCAAGAGCTGCCCCGTGGCATGCAAGCAAAGGAAGCCTTTTCGTTTATGAAGCTGCCAGCCAGGCAGTGGCAGCTGCTGCCTCACCTGTTTGGTTGAAAGTGCAATTATTTTGCAGGACCTGGATGACGTCCTTGATGGATGCCTCATAGGAACCACTGAAGTTCGAGAACGGCTCACGCAGACGCACATCGTGCTCCACAATGACACTGCCTTGTCTGGAAGCAAGAAGGATAAATCATTTAGCCCCAGCTGTGAAGGTGCCCCCAGTTGGCCTGTCGACATGGCCTGTTCAGGCTTCTGTGTTCAAGGGAGTGTGGTGTTTTACATTGGGTGCCAAGGAATTTGGTGGAACCCAAAACCACACTCTCTCCAATGCTTGGTCGCCAAACTTATCTATCTGTGCCTCACCTCAGATTAATCACATGTACGCTCTGGTACCCAAAAACGCCCGAATAGAAGATGTTCATCTGCACAGAGAGAGAGAGAAAATCTGAGCTCCGCTGCAGTGACAACGGAATGTGAGGAGCATCAATCCAGAGCAGGTCTGGCCAGGAGCGGAGGAGTTACTGCCACTTGGCAGCATCAACAGCTTAGAAGGTGTGCATGTCAGCAATCCTGCTGATGTGCACAACGTACCAAAAAGGCGACACCAAAAATCAGAAACAACAAGATACTCTACATGTACAAGATACTAGTTTGTAGATCTGAGAAATACTAAACCCCCCATCCCAGCAATTCTGGGTCCCTGCTGTGTGCTGAGTAGGACCTCTCTATCCTGCTGTGCTCCCTTAACTCCTCCACCCTTCCAACACACCTTTGGGGTATCTCCTGTGCTGGGCATGGCTAGTCAGTGGCCCTCCCCCATCTGTTCTTGGACTCCAGTTCCCAGCAGGCAGACTGGCCAAAGGCATGGGATGATTATAAAGGCTGGAAGATGACCTTTGATACTTTAACATTGATCTTTCAATTAGGAAGACGGTTCCTAATTGTGTATTAGGGTTTGAACCATCAGTTCTGAGCTACAAATTACAGAAACAGCTTTCTATACTCATCTGATGGCTCCATTTCCACATCTGGATATCTAGGTGTTCCAAACGATGGAAATCGGCCTGTGTTTCCAGATGTGCTAAGCGGACAAATCTCTGTTAATGAAGTTTACCACAAAGGAATGGCACGTTAACGGGACCCAGACTCAAAAGTAACAATAGGTCTGCCTGGAAGTAATCATTTTCCTGAGTGGGCGTCCTCTATGCACTCCCAGCCACCCCTCACCTGTTGCTCAAAGACATTCACGAATCTCTTGAAGTCATGCGAGCCGTAAATCGCCATCTCTGGTCTAAAGTCCCGATTCTTCACTGTTACAGAGACATGGATTGTGGCCACAATAGTCACTGTGATCAGAAAGCACAGGAGTCATTAAACATGAAGGTACAGCCACAGTTTCAGATGTGAGGATGAGCACTTCAGGTGTCCATTGAGTCACAGTGATCATGGAAACAACATGAATCACCTATGGATCCACACCAAAGTGTGCAGAGAAAGTGCAACAACAGCAGCAAGAATACTTATCGCGAAGTATTGGAAGACACAAGATTTACCCACCCGGGAAGAATGGCAGATGAAGTTGATGGACTATATGGAACTGGCGGAAATGACCGGCAGAATCCGAGACCAGGGAGAAGAGTTGGCGGAAGAAGACTGGAAAAAGTTTAAAGACTATCTACAGAAATATTGTAAAATTAATGAATGTTAGAAGAATGTTGGAATGAAGTTATATGGCTTTAGTAGAAAGGTTATAAGAAATTAAGTATAAATAGATGAATAGAACATTAAAGGGAAAAAATAAGGTTAGTTTGTGTTAAGATAATTATAGGATAGAAAACAGGGGAAGATGGAAAGGAATTGCTGAAATAATTAATAGAAGTGGAATACAAAAAGGGAGGTGTGAGGAGGTCGTTGAAATATGTGAAAGAAAGATAAGATATTGAATTTTTTTCTTTTTTGATGTGTTTTTAAATTGTTTTTGTTTTGTCTTGTTAGTTTTAGTGTTATGTAGTGTTTTTGTATTGTAATGTACTGTTTTTTCTTTGTTTTTTTGTAGTGTTTAAATTGTTGTAAAAGTAATAAATATTATTTTTTTTAAAAAGTGTGCAGGGAAAGGGCACTGGTACAGGGTGTGAAATACATGGGAATGTGCGTGTATCAGCTCAGCGTAGTCTACTCTTGCTGACAGGAACTCTCCAGATCCTGAGGCAGGTGACATTCTGGTCCAGCTGCTGCTGCTATCAGAAGCTTTTTAAACTGAAGGTGTCAGGGTGATGCCCCAGAACTAACACACCACTTTGAATCAAGCAAGTTGGCCGCAGGACCACAAACATTGACCACCTAGAAAATTACTACACATACCCGGACATTCCTGAACTTTTCTTTTCAAAGGAAGAGCCAGAGGGCGGGAGGATTGTACTAATAATTTGTACTAAGACTTACCCACTTGGATTTCATTCTTTGCCTCTTCGCAACGTCGCCCAGTATAGGGAGATGGGCAGTGACAATGACCCCGGACAAGCACTCCTCCATTAAGGCACTTAAGAGGGACAACTGTGGTGGAAGAAGCTGAGCAAGAGGAAGAGAACAGAACATTAACGATATTTAAGAACAAGCCAACAAAAGAGCCCTCATATATGATAATAATGACAATAATAATTTATATATTGTACAGCCTAATGCTATTATTTCTAAGTGTATAGTGAGGCTGAAAGAGCAATACATAAAATCAATTAGAATTAATCAGAACTTTAGCTGCTTGCTGAAATCAAGAAAGCCAAGGGCCTGGAGTTCAATAAAGAATGGTTCTCAGACAGGAAGAGTTACATGGTGGCTATACGTCGTGTGCCTTGACTCATGAGGGACCACGTAGAACAACTCCCACAAAGAGAGCACTGATCAAACAGGGATATAACACATTAATAGGTATTGAAGACATTCTGGACTCAAGTATATTTATTAAGGGCCATGTAAACTGATGCAAGAACTTTGTAATGCGCCAAGAAGCAGGATTGCAACAAGTGCAAACCATTAAGCCCTGCAGTCGTGTGCTAGGAGATAAAAATCATTTCCAAATGAAAATATAGACCCCTGACAGAGGAACTTTTCAGTTCCGAAGGAGTCAATGTGTGTGAACGGGTAATGGTGGAAGAGAAGGGGACCCCAATGGTGGATATTTTCATACCGGTAGAGGTAGATGCCTTTGATGTGCTTGTTTCAGGACGCTCTTCTGTGGAACTGGAGGAGGTGGTAGATGGACTCAGCTTATCAGTCACACTACTTGTTCTTAGGATCACTGTAGTACCCTCAATGGAAGGGGCAGGCAACGTTGACAGAGAAGATGTCCCTGCAGTGGATGGTGCCTCCGAGGTGGAAGAAGCGGAGGTCACTGCCAGCGTAATAGTAGTGTCTCCTGCTGTACTCTGAGTTGAGGGTCCATCTGCAGTGGTGGTGCTTGGGGATAAGATAGATGTAATTGTTTCAGAAGACTGTTCGGTGGAACTGGAAGAGGTAGTAGGTGAACTGGCCGTTTCAGTCACACTAGTTGCACGTAGGATTGCTGTAGTACCATCACTGGAAGAGGCCGGAAACGTTGACCCTGGAGTGGATGGTTCCGATGATGTGGAAGAAATGGAGGTCACTTCCTGAGGAGAAGTAGTGCCTCCTGCAGTACTCTGAGTTGAGGGTTCAGTTGGAGTGGTCACACTGGAAGAGGCAGGCAACGTTGACAGAGAAGATGTGCCTGTGGTGGATGGTTCCTCTGAGGAGGTAGAAAAAATGGAGGTCACTTCCTGCGGAGTAGTAGTATCTCCTGCTGTACTCAGAGTTGAGGGTTCAGTTGCAGTGGTCACACTGGGAGCGGCAGGCAATGTTGGCAGAGAAGATGTCCCTGTGGTGGATGGTTCCTCAGAGGTGGGAGAAGCGGAGGTCCCTGCCTGTGTAGTACCAGTGTCTTCTGCTGTACTCTGAATTGAGGGTTCCGTTGCAGTGGTCACACTGGAAGAGGTCCCCAACGTGGACAGAGAAGATGTCCCTGTGCTGGATGGTTGCTCAGAGGTGGGAGAAGCGGAGGTCCCTTCCTGTGTAGTACTAGTGTCTCCTGCTGTACTCTGAGGTGAGGGTTCAGTTGCAGTGGTCACACTGGAAGAGGTCCCCAAAGTTGACAGAGAAGATGTCCCTGTGCTGGATGGTTGCTCAGAGGTGGGAGAAGCGGAGGTCCCTTCCTGTGTAGTACTAGTGTCTCCTGCTGTACTCTGAGCTGAGGGTTCAGTTGCAGTGGTCACACTGGAAGAGGTCCCCAACGTGGACAGAGAAGATGTCCCTGTGCTGGATGGTTGCTCAGAGGTGGGAGAAGCGGAGGTCCCTGCCTGTGTAGTACCAGTGTCTCCTGCTGTACTCTGAGGTGAGGGTTCAGTTGCAGTGGTCACACTGGAAGAGGTCCCCAACGTTGGCAGAGAAGATGTCCCTGTGCTGGATGGTTGCTCAGAGGTGGGAGAAGTGGAGGTCCCTGCCTGTGTAGTACTAGTGTCTCCTGCTGTACTCTGAGCTGAGGGTTCAGTTGCAGTGGTCACACTGGAAGAGGTCCCCAACGTTGACAGAGAAGATGTACCTGTGCTGGATGGTTGCTCAGAGGTGGGAGAAGCGGAGGTCCCTTCCTGTGTAGTACTAGTGTCTCCTGCTGTACTCTGAGCTGAGGGTTCAGTTGCAGTGGTCACACTGGAAGAGGTCCCCAACGTGGACAGAGAAGATGTCCCTGTGCTGGATGGTTGCTCAGAGGTGGGAGAAGCAGAGGTCCCTTCCTGTGTAGTACTAGTGTCTTCTGCTGTACTCTGAATTGAGGGTTCAGTTGCAGTGGTCACACTGGAAGAGGTCCCCAACGTGGACAGAGAAGATGTCCCTGTGCTGGATGGTTGCTCAGAGGTGGGAGAAGCGGAGGTCCCTTCCTGTGTAGTACTAGTGTCTCCTGCTGTACTCTGAGCTGAGGGTTCAGTTGCAGTGGTCACACTGGAAGAGGTCCCCAACGTGGACAGAGAAGATGTCCCTGTGCTGGATGGTTGCTCAGAGGTGGGAGAAGCGGAGGTCCCTTCCTGTGTAGTACTAGTGTCTCCTGCTGTACTCTGAGGTGAGGGTTCAGTTGCAGTGGTCACACTGGAAGAGGTCCCCAACGTGGACAGAGAAGATGTCCCTGTGCTGGATGGTTGCTCAGAGGTGGGAGAAGCGGAGGTCCCTGCCTGTGTAGTACTAGTGTCTCCTGCTGTACTCTGAGGTGAGGGTTCAGTTGCAGTGGTCACACTGAAAGAGGTCCCCAACATGGACAGAGAAGATGTCCCTGTGCTGGATGGTTGCTCAGAGGTGGGAGAAGCGGAGGTCCCTTCCTGTGTAGTACTAGTGTCTCCTGCTGTACTCTGAGGTGAGGGTTCAGTTGCAGTGGTCACACTGGAAGAGGTCCCCAACGTGGACAGAGAAGATGTCCCTGTGCTGGATGGTTGCTCAGAGGTGGGAGAAGCGGAGGTCCCTTCCTGTGTAGTACTAGTGTTTCCTGCTGTACTCTGAGCTGAGGGTTCAGTTGCAGTGGTCACACTGGAAGAGGTCCCCAACGTGGACAGAGAAGATGTCCCTGTGCTGGATGGTTGCTCAGAGGTGGGAGAAGCGGAGGTCCCTTCCTGTGTAGTACTAGTGTCTCCTGCTGTACTCTGAGGTGAGGGTTCAGTTGCAGTGGTCACACTGGAAGAGGTCCCCAACGTGGACAGAGAAGATGTCCCTGTGCTGGATGGTTGCTCAGAGGTGGGAGAAGCGGAGGTCCCTTCCTGTGTAGTACTAGTGTCTCCTGCTGTACTCTGAGCTGAGGGTTCAGTTGCAGTGGTCACACTGGAAGAGGTCCCCAACGTGGGCAGAGAAGATGTCCCTGTGCTGGATGGTTGCTCAGAGGTGGGAGAAGCGGAGGTCCCTGCCTGTGTAGTACCAGTGTCTCCTGCTGTACTCTGAGCTGAGGGTTCAGTTGCAGTGGTCACACTGGAAGAGGTCCCCAACGTGGACAGAGAAGATGTCCCTGTGCTGGATGGTTGCTCAGAGGTGGGAGAAGCGGAGGTCGCTGCCTGTGTAGTACCAGTGTCTCCTGCTGTACTCTGAGCTGAGGGTTCAGTTGCAGTGGTCACACTGGAAGAGGTCCCCAACGTGGACAGAGAAGATGTCCCTGTGCTGGATGGTTGCTCAGAGGTGGGAGAAACGGAGGTCGCTGCCTGTGTAGTACCAGTGTCTTCTGCTGTACTCTGAGCTGAGGGTTCAGTTGCAGTGGTCACACTGGAAGAGGTCCCCAACGTGGACAGAGAAGATGTCCCTGTGCTGGATGGTTGCTCAGAGGTGGGAGAAGCAGAGGTCCCTTCCTGTGTAGTACTAGTGTCTCCTGCTGTACTCTGAGGTGAGGGTTCAGTTGCAGTGGTCACACTGGAAGAGGTCCCCAACGTGGACAGAGAAGATGTCCCTGTGCTGGATGGTTGCTCAGAGGTGGGAGAAGCGGAGGTCCCTTCCTGTGTAGTACTAGTGTCTCCTGCTGTACTCTGAGCTGAGGGTTCAGTTGCAGTGGTCACACTGGAAGAGGTCCCCAATGTGGACAGAGAAGATGTCCCTGTGCTGGATGGTTGCTCAGAGGTGGGAGAAGCGGAGGTCCCTGCCTGTGTAGTACTAGTGTCTCCTGCTGTACTCTGAGCTGAGGGTTCAGTTGCAGTGGTCACACTGGAAGAGGTCCCCAACGTGGACAGAGAAGATGTCCCTTTGGTGGATGGTTGCTCAGAGGTGGGAGAAGCGGAGGTCCCTGCCTGTGTAGTACTAGTGTCTCCTGCTGTACTCTGAGGTGAGGGTTCAGTTGCAGTGGTCACACTGGAAGAGGTCCCCAACGTGGACAGAGAAGATGTCCCTGTGCTGGATGGTTGCTCAGAGGTGGGAGAAGCAGAGGTCCCTTCCTGTGTAGTACTAGTGTCTCCTGCTGTACTCTGAGCTGAGGGTTCAGTTGCAGTGGTCACACTGGAAGAGGTCCCCAACGTGGGCAGAGAAGATGTCCCTGTGCTGGATGGTTGCTCAGAGGTGGGAGAAGCTGAGGTCCCTGCCTGTGTAGTACCAGTGTCTCCTGCTGTACTCTGAGCTGAGGGTTCAGTTGCAGTGGTCACACTGGAAGAGGTCCCCAACGTGGACAGAGAAGATGTCCCTGTGCTGGATGGTTGCTCAGAGGTGGGAGAAGCGGAGGTCCCTGCCTGTGTAGTACCAGTGTCTTCTGCTGTACTCTGAGGTAAGGGTTCAGTTGCACTGGTCACACTGGAAGAGGTCCCCAACGTGGACAGAGAAGATGTACCTGTGCTGGATGGTTGCTCAGAGGTGGGAGAAGCGGAGGTCCCTGCCTGTGTAGTACCAGTGTCTTCTGCTGTACTCTGAATTGAGGGTTCAGTTGCAGTGGTCACACTGGAAGAGGTCCCCAACGTGGACAGAGAAGATGTCCCTGTGCTGGATAGTTGCTCAGAGGTGGGAGAAGCGGAGGTCCCTTCCTGTGTAGTACTAGTGTCTCCTGCTGTACTCTGTGGTGAGGGTTCAGTTGCAGTGGTCACACTGGAAGAGGTCCCAAACGTGGACAGAGAAGATGTCCCTGTGCTGGATGGTTGCTCAGAGGTGGGAGAAGCAGAGGTCCCTGCCTGTGTAGTACTAGTGTCTCCTGCTGTACTCTGAGCTGAGGATTCAGTTGCAGTGGTCACACTGGAAGAGGTCCCCAACGTGGACAGAGAAGATGTCCCTGTGCTGGATGGTTGCTCAGAGGTGGGAGAAGCGGAGGTCCCTTCCTGTGTAGTACTAGTGTCTCCTGCTGTACTCTGAGGTGAGGGTTCAGTTGCAGTGGTCACACTGGAAGAGGTCCCCAACGTGGACAGAGAAGATGTCCCTGTGCTGGATGGTTGCTCAGAGGTGGGAGAAGCGGAGGTCCCTGCCTGTGTAGTACTAGTGTCTCCTGCTGTACTCTGAGGTGAGGGTTCAGTTGCAGTAGTCACACTGGAAGAGGTCTCCAACGTGGACAGAGAAGATGTCCCTGTGCTGGATGGTTGCTCAGAGGTGGGAGAAGCGGAGGTCCCTGCCTGTGTAGTACTAGTGTCTCCTGCTGTACTCTGAGCTGAGGGTTCAGTTGCAGTGGTCACACTGGAAGAGGTCCCCAACGTTGACAGAGAAGATGTCCCTGTGCTGGATGGTTGCTCAGAGGTGGGAGAAGCGGAGGTCCCTTCCTGTGTAGTACTAGTGTCTCCTGCTGTACTCTGAGCTGAGGGTTCAGTTGCAGTGGTCACACTGGAAGAGGTCCCCAACGTGGGCAGAGAAGATGTCCCTGTGCTGGATGGTTGCTCAGAGGTGGGAGAAGCGGAGGTCCCTGCCTGTGTAGTACTAGTCTCTCCTGCTGAGGGTTCAGTTGCAGTGGTCACAGTGGAAGAGGTCCCCAACGTTGGCAGAGAAGATGTCCCTGTGCTGGATGGTTGCTCAGAGGTGGGAGAAGCGGAGGTCGCTGCCTGTGTAGTACTAGTGTCTCCTGCTGTACTCTGAGGTGAGGGTTCAGTTGCCGTGGTCACACTGGAAGAGGTCCCCAACGTGGACAGAGAAGATGTCCCTGTGCTGGATGGTTGCTCAGAGTTGGGAGAAGCAGAGGTCCCTGTCTGTTTTGTACTAGTGTCTTCTACTGTACTCTGAGCTGAGGGTTCAGTTGCAGTGGTCACACTGGAAGAGGTCCCCAACGTTGACAGAGAAGATGTCCCTGTGCTGGATGGTTGCTCAGAGGTGGGAGAAGCTGAGGTCCCTGCCTGTGTAGTACTAGTGTCTCCTGCTGTACTCTGAGCTGAGGGTTCAGTTGCAGTGGTCACACTGGAAGAGGTCCCCAACGTTGACAGAGAAGATGTCCCTGTGCTGGATGGTTGCTCAGAGGTGGGAGAAGCGGAGGTCCCTGCCTGTGTAGTACTAGTGTCTCCTGCTGTACTCTGAGCTGAGGGTTCAGTTGCAGTGGTCACACTGGAAGAGGTCCCCAACGTGGGCAGAGAAGATGTCCCTGTGCTGGATGGTTGCTCAGAGGTGGGAGAAGCGGAGGTCCCTGCCTGTGTAGTACTAGTGTCTCCTGCTGTACTCTGAGCTGAGGGTTCAGTTGCAGTGGTCACACTGGAAGAGGTCCCCAACGTGGGCAGAGAAGATGTCCCTGTGCTGGATGGTTGCTCAGAGGTGGGAGAAGCGGAGGTCCCTGCCTGTGTAGTACTAGTGTCTCCTGCTGTACTCTGAGCTGAGGGTTCAGTTGCAGTGGTCACACTGGAAGAGGTCCCCAACGTGGGCAGAGAAGATGTCCCTGTGCTGGATGGTTGCTCAGAGGTGGGAGAAGCGGAGGTCCCTGCCTGTGTAGTACTAGTGTCTCCTGCTGTACTCTGAGGTGAGGGTTCAGTTGCAGTGGTCACACTGGAAGAGGTCCACAACGTTGGCAGAGAAGATGTCCCTGTGCTGGATGGTTGCTCAGAGGTGGGAGAAGCGGAGGTCCCTGCCTGTGTAGTACTAGTCTCTCCTGCTGAGGGTTCAGTTGCAGTGGTCACAGTGGAAGAGGTCCCCAACGTTGGCAGAGAAGAGGTCCCTTTGGTGGATGGTTGCTCAGAGGTGGGAGAAGCGGAGGTCCCTGCCTGTGTAGTACCAGTGTCTTCTGCTGTACTCTGAGGTGAGGGTTCAGTTGCAGTGGTCACACTCGAAGAGGTCCCCAACGTTGGCAGAGAAGAGGTCCCTTTGGTGGATGGTTGCTCAGAGGTGGGAGAAGCAGAGGTCCCTGTCTGTTTTGTACTAGTGTCTTCTGCTGTACTCTGAATTGAGGGTTCAGTTGCAGTGGTCACACTGGAACATGTCCCCAACGTGGACAGAGAAGATGTCCCTGTGCTGGATGGTTGCTCAGATGTGGGAGAAGCTGAGGTCCCTGCCTGTGTAGTACTAGTGTCTCCTGCTGTACTCTGAGCTGAGGGTTCAGTTGCAGTGGTCACAGTGGAAGAGGTCCCCAACGTTGATAGAGAAGATGTCCCTGTGCTGGATGGTTGCTCAGAGGTGGGAGAAGCGGAGGTCCCTGCCTGTGTAGTACTAGTGTCTCCTGCTGTACTCTGAGCTGAGGGTTCAGTTGCAGTGGTCACACTGGAAGAGGTCCCCAACGTGGGCAGAGAAGATGTCCCTGTGCTGGATGGTTGCTCAGAGGTGGGAGAAGCGGAGGTCCCTGCCTGTGTAGTACTAGTCTCTCCTGCTGTACTCTGAGCTGAGGGTTCAGTTGCAGTGGTCACAGTGGAAGAGGTCCCCAACGTGGGCAGAGAAGATGTCCCTGTGCTGGATGGTTGCTCAGAGGTGGGAGAAGCGGAGGTCCCTGCCTGTGTAGTACCAGTGTCTCCTGCTGTACTCTGAATTGAGGGTTCAGTTGCAGTGGTCACACTGGAAGAGGTCCCCAACGTTGACAGAGAAGATGTCCCTGTGCTGGATGGTTGCTCAGAGGTGGGAGAAGCAGAGGTACCTGCCTGTGTAGTACTAGTGTCTCCTGCTGTACTCTGAGCTGAGGGTTCAGTTGCAGTGGTCACAGTGGAAGAGGTCCCCAACGTGGGCAGAGAAGATGTCCCTGTGCTGGATGGTTGCTCAGAGGTGGGAGAAGCGGAGGTCCCTGCCTGTGTAGTACCAGTGTCTCCTGCTGTACTCTGAATTGAGGGTTCAGTTGCAGTGGTCACACTGGAAGAGGTCCCCAACGTGGGCAGAGAAGATGTCCCTGTGCTGGATGGTTGCTCAGAGGTGGGAGAAGCGGAGGTCCCTGCCTGTGTAGTACTAGTCTCTCCTGCTGTACTCTGAGCTGAGGGTTCAGTTGCAGTGGTCACAGTGGAAGAGGTCCCCAACGTGGGCAGAGAAGATGTCCCTGTGCTGGATGGTTGCTCAGAGGTGGGAGAAGCGGAGGTCCCTGCCTGTGTAGTACCAGTGTCTCCTGCTGTACTCTGAATTGAGGGTTCAGTTGCAGTGGTCACACTGGAAGAGGTCCCCAACGTGGGCAGAGAAGATGTCCCTGTGCTGGATGGTTGCTCAGAGGTGGGAGAAGCGGAGGTCCCTGCCTGTGTAGTACTAGTCTCTCCTGCTGTACTCTGAGCTGAGGGTTCAGTTGCAGTGGTCACAGTGGAAGAGGTCCCCAACGTGGGCAGAGAAGATGTCCCTGTGCTGGATGGTTGCTCAGAGGTGGGAGAAGCGGAGGTCCCTGCCTGTGTAGTACCAGTGTCTCCTGCTGTACTCTGAATTGAGGGTTCAGTTGCAGTGGTCACACTGGAAGAGGTCCCCAACGTGGGCAGAGAAGATGTCCCTGTGCTGGATGGTTGCTCAGAGGTGGGAGAAGCGGAGGTCCCTGCCTGTGTAGTACTAGTGTCTCCTGCTGTACTCTGAGCTGAGGGTTCAGTTGCAGTGGTCACACTGGAAGAGGTCCCCAACGTGGGCAGAGAAGATGTCCCTGTGCTGGATGGTTGCTCAGAGGTGGGAGAAGCGGAGGTCCCTGCCTGTGTAGTACTAGTGTCTCCTGCTGTACTCTGAATTGAGGGTTCAGTTGCAGTGGTCACACTGGAAGAGGTCCCCAACGTGGGCAGAGAAGATGTCCCTGTGCTGGATGGTTGCTCAGAGGTGGGAGAAGCGGAGGTCCCTGCCTGTGTAGTACTAGTGTCTCCTGCTGTACTCTGAGGTGAGGGTTCAGTTGCAGTGGTCACACTGGAAGAGGTCTCCAACGTGGACAGAGAAGATGTCCCTGTGCTGGATGGTTGCTCAGAGGTGGGAGAAGCGGAGGTCCCTGCCTGTGTAGTACTAGTGTCTCCTGCTGTACTCTGAGCTGAGGGTTCAGTTGCAGTGGTCACACTGGAAGAGGCAGGCAACATTGACGGAGAAGGTGTTCCTGTGCTGGATGGTTCCTCCCAGGTGGAAGGAGCGGAGGTCACTACCTGCGTAGTACTAGTGTCTCCTACTGTCGTCTGAGTTGCAGTGGAAGAACTAGTCATAGTAGTTGGGCTTGCTTCTGTTGTTTTGACTGCAATTTCAAAACATTCAAATCGGTTACAGAAAGAACAAGCAATGAATCTATAAACAATATATTTTTTCATAAACACAATATCATCATAAGTATTTATTTTTCATAGCATGCAGTTTTGTGCTCCTTTCTTGTAGTTAGAGATTTAGAATGAGCAAGCATTTTATAAGTGCTTTAAAGATAATATATATATAAAACACCCGTGAGCCATTTTTACTTTGCCAGCTTTCCCTTTGCTGGGCATCTTTAACCTTTCTAGATCCAGGTGATTCTGAGCAGGGCGGCTCCTCTTTGGGTCACATACCTCTTCAGATTCAGTTCTGAAGCTTCAGCTGCTGCTGCATCAACAACGCAAACTTTAAGGGGAAGCATTTTTATCATTCAACACATCACTTTTAGCATTTAAACAGCCTGCCTATTTTTCTTTGTCTTGTGCTTAATGTTCTGGCATTAAAACAGTTGAGAGCACCTCAAGGAGGTACTATCATGAAATGAACCTGAAGCTACAGAGCCTAGGACTTGCTAATCAAAAGGTCGGCAGTTCAAATCCCCGCCATGGGGTGAGCTCCCGTTGCTTGGTCCCTGCTCCTGCCAACCTAGCAGTTCGAAAGCACATCAAAGTGCAAGTAGATAAATAGGTACCACTCCAGTGGGAAGGTAAATGGTGTTTCCATTCGCTGCTCTGGTTCACCAGAAGCGGCTTAGTCATGCTGGCCACGTGACCCGGAAGCTGTACGCCGGCTCCCTCGGCCAGTAAAGCGAGATGAGCGCCGCAACCCCAGAGTCGGCCACGACTGGACCTAACGGTCAGGGGTCCCTTTACCCTTTACCTTTACACCAGTGGTTGGGAAGGTGAGTCTCTCTTCTATTATTATTTTCTCCTGTATCCATATACCACTGTTTCTCCAAGGAGCTCAAGGTGGGATGCTTGGTTCTCTCCCCCTTTCCACCTCACAACAACCCTGCGAGGTCGGTTTGTCTGAGAGGCAGTGAATGGTCACCCCGTGAAGTTCATCGCTGAGCGTGGAATGGAACTCTTGTGTCCCAGCTCCTTGCCCAAAACTCTGACCACTACACTGGCATGGATGAGAATTGAAAGTCATAATAATATTATCATATAATAATTTATTATTTCTACCCCGCCCATCTGGCTGGGCAGCTTCCAACAAAAGATTAAAAATACATGAAAACATCAGACAGTAAAAACTTCCCTGAACAGGGCTGCTTTCAGATGTCTTCTAAATGCATTGTATACCTGGCCTTCTTTAAGGCCTTCTTTGTTTGGAGTCTCTCTCTGAAAAGGGTCACAATGTATAGATGGATATCCTTTCAGATGCATCAGAACAATCTGAAACAAACCAGAAACTTCTTTCTGGTTTCATTGACAAGTGTGCATATTATGTATTTACTCTGCATTAGTAAAAATCCAGCACATTAAATAGGGCAAGGATATCAGTACAGCCTGTGCCAGCACTGAAACAGTTACAGTGGTACCTCGGGTCAGGTACTTAATTCGTTCCGGAGGTCTGTTCTTAACCTGAAACTGTTCTTGACCTGAAGCACCACTTTAGCTAATGGGGCCTCCCGCTGCCGTGCAATTTCTGTTCTCATCCTGAAGCAAAGTTCTTAACCAGAGGTACTATTTCTGGATTAGCGGAGTCTGTAACCTGAAGCGTCTGTAACCTGAAGCGTCTGTAACCTGAAGCGTCTGTACCCCAAGGTACCACTGTATATTAATTTCTCCTATAATGCTCTTCAACATGCGTGCGTTCTTGGATTTTACAGGTTAACTTTTTTTTCTTTTTTTCTTTTTTTTTTTTTTTGGTAATTAGGATTGTGGCATATGTTGAGTAATTTCCCCCCAGAAGTAAGAATTCCCGGTGTCTTTAGTGGAAACATGCTTTTTTTCACCCCTGTCTCTCTGAAGATGTTTAAAAGGGGATGGAGTCCCCTTTTACGCAGAATCCAAGAACACCCCAGAAATAGTAGAACATAAATATTTTACGCACACAAGTCTCTGGCTATACATGTTGTCAGGGGTTCAGGAGCAGAGGCGAGGGCAAGGGAGGAAACAGAGAGCGAGGGGGAGGAGGCAGAAGAAAAGATGAGTGATGACGACGACCCGAGATCTCCGAGTCTTTCCAGTGAATCAGAAGATTCACAGAAAGGAGCACCAGTGGCCAGGGCAAGGGGGGAGCCTAGGGGGACACCCCAGGAAGATAGAGCCAGAGGGGACTCAGAGGGGAGCAGTTGGAAATCGGGACCAGCGTCACGGCCAGAGAGCAGGGAAGAGGAAGGGAGCCAGAGATCAAGCGCTGGCAGCTTGCAACAGGGGGGAGGGCACAAGTCAGGAGTGGCCACACCTCCATCGGGGAGCGAAGAAACGGTCAGACGGAAAGTGGAAGGTTGGGCGCGCGCGCCAAGTTCAAATGCACAGGAAAGTGACGCAGTAGGCAGCCAGGAAAGGGAGCCAGGTCCTAAAGCCCGACGCAAGGAGACAGGAGGGTCCAGGGGGTCAGCGTCAGAAGAATCCCGGAAGGAAGAGACCCCGGGGGGCAGAGGGACCCAGAGGAGAACAGTCAGGCGGAAAAGATGGAGTAAGGCTAGGTTAGTAAGCTGGTGCACAGGGGGCGGAGACTCAGACGGAGCTTCGCCGGTCTAACCCTTAAGACGTAGAGTTGCGCGCAGCAGCTTGAGAATGGAAACTGTAACTCAATAAAAGACTTTTACAAGTGACCGCTGGCTAGCGTGATCCTCTGTGAGCTAGGATCTGGAAGCAGCTCTGACACATGTACAGTGGTACCTCAGGTTACAGACCCTTCAGGTTACAGACTCCGCTAACCCAGAAATATCAAGTTAAGAACGGACCTCCAGAACGAATTACTATATTTTTCACTCCATAAGACGCACCTGACCATAAGCCACACCTAATTTTTAGAGGAGGAAAGCAAGAAAAAAAAATATTCTGAACGAAACAGTGGATATTTGATTTTTGTGGTTCATGCTGTGGCCACAGACATGTGATTTGACAGTGAGTTTGGGGTAGCCCAATGCAAAAATCTTGAGAATCCATGTGGATCCGTGCTTTGTAACCACGTTTTTGTGCCATTGTGGCCCCACAAAACAGTGGATGCGTGATTTTTTTTGTACAGGCTGTAGCCATGGACATGCTATGTGATCTGATGGTGAATTTGGGGTGACCCAATGCAAAAATCCTGAGGATCCATGGGCTTTTACCTCCCTCCTCCCAGGCAGCCTCCTTTATCTCTAGAACCCCTTATCTCCCTTCCCAATTGCTTGCCAATCAGCTGCTCAGCGGCTTTGTTTCAACACCCCCTTCCCTCTTTCAAAAAAAAAAAAAGCACAATTAGTTTTTTGCCCCTGGGCAATTCAGCTCCAGGAACCACACATTCACTCCATAAAACACACAGACATTTCCCCTTACTTTTTAGGAGGAAAAAAGTGCGTCTTATGGAGCGAAAAATACAGTAAGTTCTTAACCCGACGTACTACTGTACTAGTTCACAAATACAAGCTTAAAATACAAAAAATCATGGGGAAATTATGAAAAAAGAGGCTTAATTGTATAAATTCCCAATGCAGCCCTGTATTGGGAAGTCTGGAGAGCCACTACTGGTCAGTGTAGAGGACCAGTGGCCTGACTCAGCAGAAAGCAGCCTGGGATTCTAAACAAAGGGCTTCCTGGCCCAGTGCAGCTAACAGCAAGTTCACTTAGCCCTTCACAAAGCCAAGGAGGCAGCGAACCGATCTGAGCTGATCAAAACCCAGAGCTGGCAGCAAAAACATTCATGGAAATGGGAATCCACTCCACAAAATATGAGAAGCAGAATCCGTTTTGAAAGCTGCAAATTCATTCCCCAAGCTTGGCAATAGGAGGAGGATAGAAAGCGCAGGGGAAAGAGAACAGAGGAAATAATGAGATGTGGGAATTACGAGATGTGCCTGAGAGGGGAGCCCAGCCAGAGGAGAGCCCCACCGCCAGAAGCATTTTGCCATGACATCGTGCGGATCGTACAGGAAGTGATCACAGCAGTCAACGGCTTTCCGGCTGCTCCAGCTGCTAGACACACATTAAGGAGGAACATGGCAGAGTTTTGTAGGTGGAAAAAGACCCTCCGAAAGAGTTCAGCCTTCCATTCTGACTGCAAGCTGCCCAGAACCCAAACAGGGCTGTCAAATAAGCTGAAGAGGGAGACACTCCAAACAGAGAAACAATCAGAATCAGAATCATAGAGTTGGAAGGAAACATGAGAATTGTCCAGTCTGCAGGAATACAGTGGTGCCTCGCAAGACGAAATTAATTCGTTCCGCGAGTTTTGTCGTCTTGCGATTTTTTTCGTCTTGCGAAGCACGGTGCCGGGAAAGTTTTGGAAAAGCTTCAAAAATCACCAAAGTCTTCAAAAACCTCAAAAAAGGCTACCACACCGCGTTCTATGAGTTGCTCCTCAAAGTCGTTTCCGTCTTGCGAAGCAAACCCATAGGGAAATTCATCTTGTGAAGCAGCTCAAAAAACAAAAAACCCTTTCGTCTAGCGAGTTTTCCGTCTTGCGAGGCATCCGTCTTGCGAGGTACCACTGTATGCAGCTGTCCCTTACGGAGGATCGAACGTGCAACCTTGGCGTTATCAGCACCACACTCTCGCCAACTGAGCTTCATGCAGTGCTTGTGGAACTCACTCCCACAGGAGGCAGTGATGGCCTCCAATGTAGACGGCTTTTAAGGAGAATTAAATAGTTTCATGAGGGAGGATACTAATCGCGATGGTCATGTATGAGGATGAGAGGCGGTCTGCCACAGGACGCTCATCATCAGTGGGGAGGAAATCAGCAGGCGAGGGCTGCTGCTCTCCTGTCCTGGCTTGTGGGCTTCTCACTGGGCTATCTAGTCAGCCACTGTGGCAAATGGGATGATGGACTAGAGAGAACTTTGGTCTGACCCAAGAGCCATCTGGCTCCCCTGACGTTCCTTGTCTGACTGAGTTTCTCTGTGAGGAGGGAATGGGACTCTGCACATGCTCCAGGGAAGTCTCTTTTTAAAAAAAATAATTTAGGTATTTCGTGGATGAGCGACAGCTTCTGGGCTTGGGCTGCCAGGAGCCTTGGCATGCGATGAGCCCTGGCAAGGGGGCTGGCGACTCTCCTGTGACTCCACCCCTTCCCCAGATGCACCCACCACACAGCTGGTGGCCCAAGCGGCAGAGTTCCCACCCCGCCACACCCTCCGCATCCCGAAGGCTCCTGCGTTCCCAAATACTTACCCTCTGTGGAGGAGGCCATGGTCAGCCCCGTCCAGAGGCAGAGAGCAAAGAGGCTCACCCCCATTCTCCAGTCATTGGGTCTCATGGGTTGAGGCACCAGGGGCCGCTGGCAAAGGGGAGGGCAGGTGCCAGAGGGTTTTCCAGGCAGAGGTCAAGGAGCGCACCTTCCTGCGATCAGCACCAAAGCTGGATTGAAGCTCAAAGCTCCAGAGAGAGAGCTTTTAGAGGGAGGAGGAGGAGGAAGGGGTGTCTAGCCACACCACCCTTCAAGATGCTTCTGATAAGGGCAGGGACAAGTCACATTCAGGGAGAGGCATCCAGGCAGAAAGAGAGAATGAGGAAAAGGAAAGAAGGCCTGGGGAGTCTGAGGAGAAATAAAAGGTTTAGGGTGTGGGGAGATTAGAGGCAGAGAACAGCAGCAGTGATGCAGAGGCCACAAAAATCCAGCAATGAATTTTGGGTGACCCACTTTGGCCTCCCTGGCTTCAGGAGGCTGAGGATATCTGGCCTTCCATCTCAGACCAGTCTGGTCCTCACTGCAGCTCTGGTCTGCAAGACCTCCTGTGGCCTCCGTGTTCGCCTTCCACAATCACCGTGCAAGTGATGCTTCAGTATCTGCTCACAACTGGACTTGTGAGCATGAGCCAGTTCCAAGGAGAGACCTTGCTGCTGAGTGCAGATCCAATGTTACTGTGGTTTGTCATCCTCCAAGGCGCCTAGGAAAGTCTCCCTAGGAAAGCTTGAGGAGAACAATCTGAGGCCCAGAACCCACCGCTTGGCCCTTGAGATGTGTGTCTCTGCATGAGAGAGAGGCGGAAAGAGAGAGAGACTTCTGAAGGCAGCACTGTTTAGGGAAGTTATTAATGATTGATGTTTTAATGTATTCTTACTCTTGTTGGAAGCCGCCCAGAATGGCTGGGGAAACCTGTGGGTGAGTGGGTGAAACGTGGTTCCAACCGTGGGCTCACGCCTCTCTCCCTCTGTCTTCTTTAAATATATGAGGAGCAGGAAACAGCCTAGGGAGGTGGTTGGACCCGTCAGTGACAAGGTGTGCTCCAGGAGGTCAAGGAGATGTGGCAGAGAAGCTGAATGAATTATTGGCATCTGTCTTCACCGTGGAAGATCTAGACCAGAGCTCAGTACCTGAACTAACTTTTGCAGGAGGAACTGGGCCAGATAGTGGTGTTGAGAGCGGAGTTTCTAAGCCTGGTAGGCAAAATAAAAACTGATAAATCACCGGATTGGGATGCCTGATCCAGACGGCCTTCTGTGCCAACTTTTAAGCGTCTGCTGAAAACGTTTATATTCCGCAAGGCCCAAGCAGGCAATCAAGGATACATCCCCCACAACGCCCTATAAATGTTTGTTTTTAATTTATGTTTTTCAAACATTTTTAACGTTTTATGATTTTTTAGTTTGGTTTTATGTTTTTATATTGTTGTAAACCACTGTGGTATATTTTTTTATGATACAGTGGTATAGAAATGTTTTTATAAACAAACAAACAAAAATTATGTCACTTGTTCCTCAGCTCTGCCTCCACACCTGAGGACGGGAAAGTATCCTGCGTAACACCAATTTTTGAAAAGGTGTTTCCAAGGGCAATCCTGGTGGGAAGTATTGTTAAAGATAATATAACCAGGCATGTAGAAGAACAAGACCTTCATTTCCTGCCCTGCTTTCTAGCACAGCCCCAGGATTTCCAGGTCCGTGTGTATGTGTGTGATTTTATTATTACTTTTACTCTCACGCTTTACCTGGGAACACCTGCATTTTACTGCTGGATCAGAGCAAACAGCAATCTTTGGGAATCCCAATTGCCATTTCCTCCAATTCAGTGGTAAAATCTCGAGAGGAAAGAACCCTCTCAGATACAGACCTGGAAATCCCAGACCTGTGCCTAGAAATGCGGCACAAAATCAGGGTTTGTCCACACTTCCCTTTACTCCGGGCTTTCTAGGTGCTGTCTGTGCTTTAAAGCTCTGTGTCCCGGCTGAATCAGGGCAAACTGCAATCTGCAGGAAACCTGAACTGTCATTTATTGCACTTTGCTTTAAGTGCGGAGAAAGCTCAGGAGCAGGTAAAAGGGCACTTGGAAGCATTGACCTGTGCTCAAAAAGGGGACAAAAGGTAAGTGTGGACAAGCCCATTCCGAAGTAAAGCCAGCAGGGCTTCTGCAAGGACAAGTCCTGTCTCATGAACCTATTAGGGTTCCATGAGTGTGTCAACAAGCATCTTGACAGAGCTGGTCCAGTTGACATAGCACACCTGGGCTTCCCAAAAAGCTTTTGATAAGGTACCGCACCAAAGACTGTTGAGTAAACTTAGCTGACATGGAGTAAGATAATAACAGTAATAACAATAATTTATTACTTACGGTATACCCTGCCCATCTGGCTGGGTTTCCCCAGCCACTTTGGGCAGCTTCCAACAGGTGATTAAAAATACATTAAAACATGAGTCATTAAAAAACTTCCCGAAACAGAGATGTCTTCAGATGTCTTCTAAAAGTCAGATAGTTATTCATTTCGTTGTCATCCGGTGGGAGGGCGTTCCACAGGGCGGGCGCCACCACTGAGAAGGCCCTCTGCCTGTTCCCTGTAACTTTGCTTCTCACAGTGAGGGAACCGCCAGAAGGCCCTCATAGCTGGACCTCAGTGTCCGGGCTGAGCAATGGGGGTGGAGGCGCTCCTTCAGGTATACAGGGCCAAGGATGTTTAGGGGACCTCTTGCGGATCAGGAATTGGTTAAGTAGCAGGAAGTGGAGAGCAGAAATAAGCGGACAGCTCTGTAGAAAGTCGAGTCCCCCAAGGATCCGTATTGGGAGCTGTGAGGTGGCCAAGTTTGCTGATGATAATAAATTGTTCAGTACCGCTAAAACAAAAAGAGATTGCCAAGAGCCTCCAAAGGACCTTTCCAAACTGGATGAGTGGGCAGCAAAATGGCAAATGCAATTCAATGCAAACAAATGCATTGCAGGGGTTGGACTAGATGTCCTCAGGGTCCCTTCCAACTCTATGACTCTATGATTCTAAGTATAAAGTGATGTCTGGTGATGCAAGAAATCTTCCTTTCACATATACGCTCACGGGGTCTGAACTGGAGGTGATAGTCATAACAGATTGCTTGATGAAGACGTCAACCCAGCGTGAAAAGGGCAATTTCCACTTGGGATCACTGGGAAAGGAACTGAAAATAAAACTGCTCATATAATAAAGCCATTCTACACATCTATGATGTGAGTGCATTTGGAATACTGTGTACAAATCTGGTTGCTTCACCTTAAAATCTATCAATAATAATAATAATAATAATAATAATAATAATAATAATAATAATAATAATAATAATTATTATTATTATTATTATTATTATTATTATTATTATTATTTATATCCCGAAGCCGGGCTCAGAGCGACTAACAACAGTAAAAGTAACACAGTTTACATAAAATCACAATCAATTAATTGAAATACATTCTAAAATCAATTCAGAGTCACATTAATGGCAACCATTGGGCTAGAGTTCTATGAGGATTACTGAAGGAGGGGGTCAGATTGTGCCTTGGCCAAAGGCCTGGTGGAACAGCTCCATCTTGCAGGCCCTTGCAGAAAGATGTCAAGTCCCGCAGGGCCCTAGTCTCTTGGGACAGAGCGTTCCACCAGATTGGGGCCACAGCCGAAAAAGCCCTGGCTCTGGTTGAGGCCAACCTAACCTCCCTGTGGCCCGGGACCTCCAAGATGTTTTTGTCTGAAGACCATAAGGTCCTCTGTGGGACATACCAAGAGAGGCGGTCTTGCAGGTACGTGGGTCCTAGGTGGTCCGCAGGTACGTGGGCTTTAAAGGTTAAAACCAGCACCTTGAACCTGATCCTGTACTCCACCAGGAGCCAGTGCAGCTGGTAGAGCACTGGGTGGATGTGATGGCCCTGCTCTGCCTTCCACAGAGGTTGGAGGCATCAATGCTTCTGAATACCAGTTGCTGGAAACCACAGGAGGGGAATCTTGCTCAAATCTTGCTTGAAGGGTTCCCATTGAAGCATCTGGAGGCCCACTTTGTGAACAGGATGCTGGACCAGATAGGCCACTGGCCTGATCCAGCAGGTTCTTACACTCCCACAATCCTATCTGATTATGTTTCTGGAGCCCCAGGAAAAGAAAGCAATCTCTGTTTGAGTCCAGGTGTTATTGCAAATATCTCTCCAGTGCCCTGTTTGCACTGGAACGAAAGCAAAACTCATCTGTGGGGTTTGGAGCTCTGGGGCATGACCCCCAGGTGTTGGTTCCCCTTGTACCAGGAGCAAGCGTGTGTTTGTCTCCGCTGTATCGCTTCCTGATAAATTCAGGTTGTCGTCAGGCAGTGCCCATTTTGGCTGCCTGCCTACTCTGAGGTGGGGTGTGTTACCTGCCCAGGTGAAAGGGCTCTGAGCACCAACCTCCCCAAGGAGCTGTTTATCTAAGAGGAGCAGCCACAAAACAAGGGCTATAAATAGCACTCCTTGTTTAGGTCAACACAGCCCAAGGGGTGCCAAGTGCAGGGACCCAGCGCATGGCAGAAGGTTATCTGCAGGGCAAATCTGCCACGGGGCAAATTCAGCCAAAACTTGATTCAGCCATGGGGCAAATTCAAGCCTAAACCAGACGTGTTGGTGGTGGGTTAATAACAGAGGAGAGAAAGCACAGGTCTTCTGCCCAGATCCTTCACAGGAAGTCTGAGATCCCCTTTTGGGGTGGCAGGAGGCCTGCTGGGTATATGAGCACAGCACTGTTCTGCAGTTCCTTCCCCAGTCCCTAGATAAGACTCTAAGCAGGTTTTCTTCAACTCCAACTTGTTTATTTAAGATTACATTGATGGGCCATGATCGGTTGCACAGGGCGCGGCAAGGGGGACTCCTTGCAAGGCCCGATCGTGGCCACAGCAGTCTCAGCAGGCATGAAACTGCTTGCTTTCCACCAATCCAATATGTGGGCCTTTTTGCCCAGCAGGAATGCCATTTTATCTGAGATATCACACCTGCACTCACCTCTGTGCATGAGCAGAAATGCAGACGCCTTGTCCTCCCATGCTCACACTCTTCCTCTGAGGCCACTTTCCCCCCAGAGGAAGACCCAGCTGGCCACACGGCATAACCTTCAACCGTCCCGATTTGAGTGGGACAGAATTGCAGAAGCCACCCCAACTTTGATTGGATCCTAGAATGTCCCATTTTTTGGTTTGGTGCTCTGGTGCAAGAAAGCTGACTCACGCCAGAGCGCCGACCAAAGGATGCTCGTTTATTGATGCCGTGCTTTCATGCAAATCAGCTGGTTACCAAGAGAGATCAGGACCAAAAAAACAAGCAACCCAATTTTGATCAGTGGGGTTTTGGAGGGTATGTATTGGCCTGGAGAAAGGGAGGGGGGTCACAAAGATGGGGAGGGGGCAGCCTGAGTCCTCCAGGAAGAGTGGAGGGGGGACACAGCAGGCCGGTCCACCGCCCCCCCCCAAGGGCAGGACATTTGGGGTGAACAGCAGCCAGAGTCGGGAAGGGACCTGCCCTTAAATTGATCCAGGTTGTGAGTTAGGGCGCAAAGGAGACTCTCTCTCCATTGTTAAAGTAAGGGAGGGGTGGCATTCAGGAGTTTGGAAAGGGGACAGGACTCCTGGGTCCCTGAGAGCCACAATGGAGTGATTGAGCTAGGAGGGGGGCAGTCAGGGAAGAGGTGGAGGGCAGGGCAGGCTTGGCAGTGGGCCTCAGGCCTCACAGGGCAGGGTGCCAGCCAGGACTCCTGGGTTCTCAAGGAATTTGATGGCAGGGAGTGGCACTGAGCGAGTGAGGTCAGCACTTTGGCTTCCTAACGGTGCCGCTGAGTCATCCTGTGACCTCCAGGTCTGGCCCTTTCCCTTTGAGCCAGTAGCAACTGGCACGCACAGGGGGAGAGTGTGGGCATATGTGACATGGCATGACTGGCAGAAAGAACTGGGTGGCCCTCACCTGGGCTCTTGTGGGGCTGGGAAGCTGGCAAGGGGCAGTGGAGGGCAGGGAGCAGCTTTGGCCCACCTAGTGCCTAAATTTGTAATTAGACTGGGAAACCAAAGACAAGCTTGTCAAAGCCTCTATGACACACTGGGCAATAGATAGAGGACATACCGTACTTTTCCGTGTATAAGACTAGGTTTTCCCCCTAAAAAATAAAGTCAAAAATTAGGGGGCGTCTTATGCACAGATAGATGTGAGTCCCCCAAAATAGAGAACATCTTATACATGGGGGCGTCTTATAGACAGAAAAATGCAACGATATAGATTTTAACCTCGGGCAAAAACTCTGGAGGAGTGATCTAAAGTTTACAGCATGTTATTTCCTGAAGGAGAACTACTTGAAAATTATTTATAGGTGGTATTTAACTGCGATTAGACATGCTAAGATGTATAAGACTGAATCATTTAAGTGCTGGAGATGCAAAGAGGTCGAGGGCACGTTCTTTCATAGGTGGTGGACCTGTAAAAAGGTAAAAGAGTACTGGGAAATAATTTATAATGAATTGGAAAAAATGTTTAAAAGTACTTTTCTTTAAAAAACCAGATGGGGATAATTCAGATGGAAAGGTGTGAAAAAAGATTATTTATGTATGCCACAATGGCAGCCCGTGTTTCGTTCGCCCAAAAATGGAAAACAAGCAAGGTCCCAATCAAAGAAGAATGGCAAAATAAGCTGATTGAATATGCGCAGCTTGCGGACCTAACATATAGAATAAGAGAACAAGAAGAACATTCGTTTAAAGAAGATTGGGAAATGTTTATTGAATATATGGGGGGGTTGTGTATGGCAGCATTAAGATAAATTCAACACTGGAAATAAGTTTTGATGGAAGTAATAATGGGATGGTTTACACAACAGAACAGTGGCATAGCGTTGTGGTGGCGATGGGTGGTTGCCTGGGGCGCAAAATTGTTAGGGGCACAGAATTTCAGCACTGGGTGCTGCCTCAATGCAGCTGTGTGTTGAAAACGGCTTCTCCATGCGAACCAGGGAGTGACCTCTCCAAACAACCGTTGAATGCCCCTGCATGCTCCAGGTGTCAAGTCCTGGGGTTTTGTGTTGCTCCTTGAATTGGTGGAGAAATTGGCAGAATGGGCACTGCTGCAGGTGCCACAGAATGCTTGTTTTCTGCATTTGTAAGAATGCCTTTGGAACTCCCTGCCTCATGGCACCAGGCAGACACCTTCCCTGCACTCTTTTTGGCACCTGCTAAAAACATTACTGTTTAGACAACCCTGTCCAGAGGTTTAGAAATCTGGTGTGAATTTTAATCTGTGTTTAGTCTCTTGCCATTTCAACTTTTGGAACCGTCGATTTGATTGCTTTCTCTTTTGTGTAAACCACTTTGAGGCTTTTTAAACTATCCCTAGTGGTGTGCAAATTTTAAATTAAGCCTGCTGGGGGCTGTTGCAAACCTAACAGCAGACAATTTTAGTGCACTCTCATGCAAAACTTCAACCCTCCAGGTTTGCCATCTCCCTCCTTGCGGCAGCCACTCCTCATTCCCAACTAATCCTGGCTTGGCCTGGGTCTCTTTGTCTCTGCCCCGCTTCACTTCTTCTCGGCTCTCAGCAAGGCCCTCTCCTCCCACGTCACAAATATTTCCCACCGAAATTCAGATTTAAAAACTTCCCGTTTCCTCTTTCTGGCGAAACCTATCGCACAATGCTGCGCTGTGTTGATCAGAATTGGCTTGCGCTAGCCAGAGAGGGGCTACCTTTGAGCTGAGGCTTAACTTGCGGGCCGTGCCTCAGCGCCAAACTATGTGAGGTAAACACTGAGAATTGCATCTGAGAGGAGTGCTGCTCCCTCACGGCTTCGCACACAGCCAAGGCAAATAGGAAGCGCTTTACTTCCTTCTCAAGACAAGAAAGGAAGGAGGTGAGAATAATCCCCCTGTGGCCACCTGGGGAAACTGAGGCACACAACCCCTGCTTCACTTCCAGGTGGGAGCTGGGGCTCAGCAGCCTCCCTGCCCCCCATTCTCAGCGGGAGAGACTCTTCCTGGCGACTTGTGTTGGTGCACTCTGCGCATGGTCTCAGGAACAGTGTGTGAACACTATGCTTTTCTTAAAGGACATTTCTCTCCCCCCATCAGAGAGTTCTGGGTGCTGTAGTTCATTAGGGGCAGCTGTGGGAATTGTCATGGGGGAAAGCACAGGGCCCGGAATTATTTGAGGAGAGAAAGAATGCGCCTTAAATGCACTGTGAGTACACAGCCTTGGGGTCCAATCACCAAGAGGGTTGGGCTAGATGACCCTCTGGCTCCCGTCCGACTCTGCAATTCTATGATTCTGTAAGCAAAGAAGCAACAAAGGCTTCTCTTCTAAAACAAGCCTGAACAAGTGTTTTCGCAGCCTAGAAATTCCTCGTTGCCACTTCCGACCTCTGCGCATGGGCTGAATCCTTCCGGCTGCCTTAAGACTTCCAGAGATACTCTGCATTAAATCCCCTGCTCCTGAGCTTCACCCAGTGTTGCCCAGTCAGGAAAAGGGCCCCCTCCCTGACTCCAAAATAGGGGGGGCGCAAACAGCCTTTGCCTTATTTCCCCTGAGCTCTCAAAGCAAGACAAAGCCACATTCCCCTCCCTGCCCCAAAGGCCTTTGCAAAGATGCTCAGACAAACCTGCAAGAGGGACTTGGGGGGCGCCAAAGACACCCACAAACAATTGGTGGTGCTGTGATTGTTTTGTACGTTTTTATTTCCCTGACTCTTCAGTGAGCTGGGAGTGGGAGTGTCCCAGCTGAAGACCAAGAGATGTCCCTCCGCCCTGGGCCAAGGTGATGCGCAAAGTGGTGCAGCCCACTCAAGACCCCCTCCTCATTTTTTACAAAGGGTGCTGATCCGGCCTCCTCCTCTCCCTCTTCTTGGTGGGATCCAGACAGGCCAGTTTCACATCTCAAAGGGGGCATTGACTGCCTGCGCTAGGGAGCCCCTGGTGGACCAGCACCCCCAGATCTGGCCAGAGAGTTCACCCTGGAATGGAGCTGCAGAACTCTGCTTCTTACACTCCTCAGCTGTGAATGCAGCCGGAGTCACAACACCACACAGAGGCAAAGTCTTCAGGCGCATTGCAGGGGGTTCGACTGGATGACCCTTTGAGTCCCTTCCAACTCTACAATTCTGCGATTCTATAATAATGGGAAGAGGAGGAGGCAGCTTTGGATGTGTACATGCGATAGTTTTAAAGCACATGCAAAGTGTGCGCACACCAAAGAATTCTGGGCACGGTAGTTTGCCAACAGTTCGCAGCTGGTTGGACTAGATGACCCCATTGGGTCTCCCTTCAGTTCAATGATTTGAAGAGTTGCTGGGGATTGTAACCCTGTGAGGGGAAACCCCAGTGCCCATAATTCCTTGCTTCAGAGGCATCGTGTGAACTCGGCCTTAGCGTCACCTCCTTCTCTGCTCGTGTGGACGCTGCCGGCGCCCCGGGGGGAACCGACGCGCTGCTGCCGCCTGCCGGCCGTCAGGGGTACTGTTTGCAGATTCCGTCCCCTGGGACGTGTGAACTGGCTGGATGGGGGCGGGGGGGGAGACGTGGTGGTTGTTTGCGCGCGTGCACGTGCCTGCCTCGCGAGCCCGCTCTGCAAGCCCCGCGCCTCCCCATAACCGGATCTTTCTCCCTCCTGCCGGATTCCAGGCATCGCCGGCCAAAAGTACCCCCGGGGGGGTCCATCTCTGCCGCCTCCCGGCCCTTGGCGGGCCCCCCCTCGGGTCTCTCCCGCGGCCAGCAGCGCTCCTCTCCGGGCGCCGCCGCGAAGGGGATCCCGGCCAGGCCCGGGCCAGGCCCGGCTTGCGAGGGGGAGGGGGAGTGACGTCAGCGCAGCGCTGTCCACCCGGCGGAGGTGCTGGAGAGAGAGAGCCGGAACTCCTGGGTTCTTGCCGGAATAGATGGGGGGGGGGGGAGATATCTGGATGCGGGGCTCCAGGCTGGTGGCCGAAAGGCGCTTTGCACGCGCTCAGGGGCACGCTCTTCCTCCTCCCCTGGAGCTGGCGCGAGGAAGGCCTTGCCGAGGGAGGGGGCCGAGGGGGTGCGGGGCTGGGCGGAATTTGGAGTGCCCCGACTGTCGGGGATAAAAATCGGGCCCCATCCTTGCGAGGAACCGCCCGCCCCCTCCCCTCCGGACCGGACCCTCGGGGCTTGTGGCGCACTTGGCGGGCGGCTGCCGAGCCCTCCTGGGATTCGCTTCGGGTTCTCGGGGTTCGCCGTCGGGGTCCCGGGGGTTCGCACGTGCCGTCTTTGTAAAACAAAACAAAACCACCGCGAGGCCTCCTTTGCAATCCGCCCCCTCCAAGGAACCCAAGGCTAAACGGGTGGCTCCAATTCTGAGACCTACAGAAGGGGAGGGTTTTGGGGGGCCTGGGAGCCTCGGGCAAAGCTCCAGAAGGCTGGCGCTGCGCACCTTTCGGGCGCTGGACGGCCGCCGGGGGTCTCCCGTCGGAAGCGGCGCCTGAGGCTCCAGCACTCCGATCCCCGACGGGGGGGACCCGCAACTTGCCCGACACGTGCCAGGCGGGGAGGGGCCCGAAGCCCCGCCCAGGCCCGCCTGCTTCGCCGGAGGGGGCGTCTCCAAGGGGCCCCCGGGCTTCTGCCCCTTCCCCAGCGCGGGAGCGCCCGGCTTAGCCGCTGCCCCCTCCTCCTCCACGGGGAGCCCTGGGCTGGCGGGGGGGGGGGTGAGGCTCGCGAGATCTGCCGCCTCTGGCCGCCGCCCGGCGGGGTGGGGAGGCTGGGCCAGCCGGGCGGGGCTGGGGGGCGCCTCTGCTGCTGCTGCTGCTCCTCTCGCCCCCGCCAGCCCGGAGTCGGCAGAGGCAGCGGAGCCAGAAACAGCGGCGCCCTCGTCCTCCTCCTCCTCCTCCTCGGCCCAGGTAAGGGGCAGCTGCTCCCCCCGCCGGAGTGAGAGGGTCAGTGTAGCGAAGGACACCCCCAAAGGGCTCCCTCCTCGGCCTGGGCGCCTCTGACGCAGACGCCCCAGCATCCCTTCTCCACCCCCACAAATCGTGTTCCCCCAAATCTGGTCATCTCTCTCTTCCGCAAAAAAAGGCTGGGGCTGGAAAATGGGGGGGGCAGGCCTGGGAAATTACCGCACCCCCTCCCCCCAGGTGGAGGTCGGGGCGCCCGTGACAGGCTGGAGCGTGCCGGGGGGGGGGGCGGCGAGGTTCTGACTCTCCCTCCCGGGCCGCTGTTTTCCAAAGTCCCCCCCCCACGCCGTCCTCGAACGCGCAGCTCCCTCCGGCTCCAGCCCCATCTTTCCCGAGTCATCTCCTGCCCCGACCCCGCCACCACTTCCCTGTTCCTTGTCTGCCCATCCAGCGCCGCCCCCCAGTTCTCTGCCCCTCTCTCTCCATCGCCCCTTGCCGGCTCCCCTTCCTCAGCACCTGGCCTGTGTTTGGGGGGGCTATCGAGGACGTCCTGCCTGGGGGTTTTCCCAACCGGGGAGGCGGGGGGCTGAGCAAGGCCAGAATGTTTCGTTCGTGGGGGGGGGGGCTCATGCTTGGAGGAAACACCTCTGAGAGTGTGAAGAGTGCGCACCCCTACAAAGATGTAGAGCGTGGAGCTGGATATGCAGGGGAGGGGCATCTTCTGATGGAAAATCATTAGCTGGGGGGGGGGGGAATCCTGGCTTCTCCCAGGTGGGGTGAGGCTGTCGGGAGATCCGGCGGAGGTGGGGGCCTGGGAACCTCCGTTGGTGCAAAGAGAGGGAGTCCTCTGCCTGTGCGCCTGCGCATCCACGCGGGGGGGGGGGGCGCTGTGAGGAGCAGCGGGTGGGTCGCAATCCAGCCGGGCGCTCATCCGGAGCCAGATGCGGCCCTTAATGCGCTCAGCTGCACTTGGCTGCTACAGGAGGTGAGGGGGTCCGGCCGGGCGCACCCCCCCCCCCAGGTCACATCAAGGCTGTCTCTATGGTCACCTCCCCCTTGTTTGCAAACAGAGCAGCTGCAGGAATCAAAGGGAGGAAGGAGGGGGAGGGGAGAGCTATTAAAAGCCTGGCGAGGGGGGGCGCTGGGTGTCCCTGAAGCATCCAGGCTAAATCTGCCCCTCTCCCAAATGCTTGGAAGGAGCCACAGTGGTGGGGAGGGGGAGGCATGTGCTCCCCCACCCAGGAGCATCTAAACACTCACCAGACTTGCCACCCCCAGCCAGACATGCAGACTCAGTCTCCCACCCCCCAGCGGTGGCCTGATCCCACCCCCTCCAACATCCCCCCCCCCCGATGAAAATACGGACATCCTATTCCACATCCGGAAGCTTCTCCTGCGTTTGATCTCATTGCACACATAGAATCATAGAATCATAGAGTTGGAAGAGACCACAAGGGCCATCGAGTCCAACCCCCTGCCAAGCAGGAAACATAGATGTCATGCGCACACAGACTTCGGTCACCTTGAGCCAAGTGCAACCTCTCCACCTCACCTACCTAGCAGGATCGTTGTAGGGAAAAAAATGTGTGAGGGGAAGGGATTGTGTGCAACACTTTCCACAGATAAATGCAAAGAAATAAAATGTTGGCGGTAAGCTGCCTTGAGTTCCTGTCAGGGAAAAAGGTGAAATAATATTGGTAGTACAGTGGTACCTCAGGTTAAGTACTTAATTCATTCCGGAGGTCCTTACTTAACCTGAAACTGTTTTTAACCTGAAGCACCTGAAACTGTTCTTAACCTGCAGCACCACTTTAGCTAATGGGGCCTCCTGCTGCGCCGCAGGAGCACAATTTCTGTTCTTATCCTGAAGCAAAGTTCTTAACCTGAAGCACTATTTCTGGGTTAGCGGAGTCTGTAACCTGAAGCTTATGTAACCAGACCTGAAGCGTATGTAACCCGAGGTACCACTGAAGTAGTAAAATAGACTTGAAAAAGAAGTTGCTGAATTGCAACATATTACTAAACTGAAAACCATGGAGAGACCTGGTCTGAATAGAGATAGTGAATAACTAAAGCTATTTTTGGTCATATGCATACCATCCCTTGAAGATCAAACGTATCCATTGTTAAGGAAATCAGCCCTGAGTGCTCACTGGAAGGACAGATCCTGAAGCTGAGGCTCCAAGACTTTGGCCACCTCATGAGAAGAGAAGACTCCCTGGAAAAGACTCAGAAGATTGAGGGCACAAGGAGAAGGGGACAGCAGAGGACACGCTGGTCCAGGGGGTCACGAAGAGGTGGACACAACTAAACAACAAAAAGATACCATCCCTTGCTTTTTCTTGTAGGACTAATTGCAGTTGTTAACAGTCCTCAACAGGTTTACCATACCCATTGAGTCAATCACCCATCTCCTACTACCCTTCTGAGGAAAACCCCACCCCACCCTCTCACTTGGTGACTTCTGTTTCAGTGTTTCTGAAGAAGTGTGCATGCACATGAAAGCTCATACCAGAACAAACTTAGTTGGTCTCTAAGATGCTACTGGACATTTTTTTAGTAATAGTAATAAACGTTGTTTAGTCATGTCCGCATCTTCGTGGCCCCCTGGACCGGAGCACGCCAGGCACTCCGGCCTTCCACTGCCTCCCTCATGCTGGTAGCTTCGAGAACACTGTCCCACCATCTCGTCCTCGGTCGTCCCCTTCTCCTTGTGCCCTCCATCTTCCCCAACATCAGGGTCTTTTCCAGGGAGTCTTCTCTTCTCATGAGGTGGCCAAAGCGATGGGCTGCGCTTCACAACGGTTGGGAGAAATGTTTTTGCCAAAAATCTCAGAAACCTCATCAGGAGGGCTTTAAACTGACTAATGTGGGGGAGGGAGACAGTGCTCCTGAAGGTAGGAGTCTATCAATTGATGAAGATGATCATCCAAATGTCATAGACCAAATGGAGCAAACAGCACGCAGACCTAGTGGTGGGAGGAAAAAATCCTTAAATAAGAGACACGGGGGAATGATTAATGGACTTCAATGTCTGTACACTAATGCGCAAAGCATGGGAAATAAACAAGATGAGCTTGAGCTCTTGGTACAGCAAACTAAATATGACATAATAGGCATCACTGAAACCTGGTGGGATAAGTCCCACGATTGGAATGTAATAATGGGGGGATACAATCTATTTCAGAGAAACAGACCAGACAAGAAAGGAGGAGGAGTGGCGTTATATGTCAGGGATGTGTATACCTGTGAAGAGATCCAAGATTTAGAACCTCAAAGCCAAAGTGAGAGCATTTGGGTCAAAATTAAGGGAGAGAAGAATAACAGTGACCTCATTGTGGGAGTTTACTATAGATCCCCAAGCCAAACGGAGGACATAGATGATGCCTTCCTGGAACAGATGGCCAAGCATGCAAAAGGAAGGGAGATAGTAGTAATGGGGGACTTCAATTACCCGGATATTTGTTGGATGTCAAACTCAGCCAAGAGCATAAGGTCAAACAGATTCCTCACTGGCCTTGCAGACAACTTCATTGTCCAGAAAGTGGGAGAAGCAACAAGAGGAACAGCCATTTTAGATCTGGTCCTAACCAATGTTGATGAGCTGGTTAGTGGGGTAGAAGTGGAAGGATCATTAGGCGCGAGTGATCATGCTCTTCTGAAGTTTACTATACAGTGGAAAGGAGCAGCCAAGCATACTAGGACTCAATTTCTTGACTTTAAGAAAGCCGACTTCATAAAACTTAGGGAAGTGCTGGGTGAGATCCCATGGACAGTAATACTAAAAGGAAAGGGAGTTCATGATGGCTGGGAGTTTGTTAAGAGGGAGATAGTAAAAGCACAACGTCAGGCAATACCAATGAGACGGAAACATGGAAGGTGCCTAAAGAAGCCAGGGTGGCTATCTAAAGAACTTTTAACTGAGTTAAGATTAAAAAAGGATGTGTACAAAAAATGGAAAAGGGGGGAAACCACCAAAGAGGAATTCAAACAAATAGCCAGCACGTGTAGACACAAAGTCAGAAAAGCTAAAGCACAGAATGAACTCAGGCTTACTAGAGAGGTTAAAAGCAACAAAAAAGGCTTTTATGGGTATGTTCGTAGCAAAAGGAAGAACAAAGAAACAGTGGGGTCACTCAGAGGAGAAGATGGTGAAATGCAAACAGGGGACACAGAAAGGGCTGAACTCCTCAATGCCTTCTTTGCCTCAGTCTTCTCCGATAAAGAAAACAATGCCCGACCTGAAGAATATGGAGCAAATGATTCAGCAAAGGAAACACAGCCCAGAATAACTAAGGAGATAGTACAAGAATACTTGGCTAGTTTAGATGTATTCAAGTCTCCAGGGCCAGATGAACTGCATCCAAGAGTATTAAAAGAACTGGCAGATGTGATCTCAGAACCACTGGCAGTCATCTTTGAGAATTCCTGGAGAACAGGCAAAGTCCCGGCAGACTGGAGGAGGGCAAATGTTGTCCCTATTTTCAAAAAGGGGAAAAGAGAGGACCCAAATAATTACCGCCCAGTCAGTCTGACATCAATACCAGGGAAGATTCTGGAGCAGATCATTAAGCAAACAGTCTGTGAGCACCTAGAAAGGAATGCTGTGATCACCAATAGTCAGCATGGATTTCTGAAAAATAAGTCATGTCAGACTAACCTGATCTCGTTTTTTGACAGAATTACAAGCCTGGTAGATGAAGGGAACGCAGTGGATGTAGCCTACCTTGATTTCAGCAAGGCATTTGACAAGGTGCCCCATGATATTCTTGTAAAGAAGCTGGTAAAATGCGGTCTTGACTATGCTACCACTCAGTGGATTTGTAACTGGCTGACTGAGCGAACCCAAAGGGTGCTCATCAATGGTTCCTCTTCATCCTGGAGAAGAGTGACTAGTGGGGTGCCACAGGGTTCTGTCTTGGGCCCGGTCTTATTCAACATCTTTATCAACGACTTGGATGATGGACTCAAGGGCATCCTGATCAAATTTGCAGATGACACCAAACTGGGAGGGGTGGCTAACACCCCAGAGGACAGGATCACACTTCAAAACGACCTTGACAGATTAGAGAACTGGGCCAAAACAAACAAGATGAACTTTAACAGGGAGAAATGTAAAGTATTGCACTTGGGCAAAAAAAATGAGAGGCACAAATACAAGATGGGGGACACCTGGCTTGAGAGCAGTACATGTGAAAAGGATCTAGGAGTCTTGGTTGACCACAAACTTGACATGAGCCAACAGTGTGATGCGGCAGCTAAAAAAGCCAATGCAATTCTGGGCCTCATCAATAGGAGTATAGCATCTAGATCAAGGGAAGTAATAGTGCCACTGTATTCTGCTCTGGTCAGACCACACCTGGAGTACTGTGTCCAGTTCTGGGCACCACAGTTCAAGAAGGACACTGACAAACTGGAACGTGTCCAGAGGAGGGCAACCAAAATGGTCAAAGGCCTGGAAACAATGCCTTATGAGGAAGGGCTAAGGGAGCTGGGCATGTTTAGCCTGGAGAAGAGGAGGTTAAGGGGTGATATGATAGCCATGTTCAAAGATATAAAAGGATGTCACATAGAGGAGGGAGAAAGGTTGTTTTCTGCTGCTCCAGAGAAGCGGACACGTAGCAATGGATCCAAACTACAAGAAAGAAGATTCCACCTAAACATGAGGAAGAACTTCCTGACAGTAAGAGCTGTTCGACAGTGGAATTTGCTGCCAAGGAGTGTGGTGGAGTCTCCTCCTTTGGAGGTCTTTAAGCAGAGGCTTGACAACCATATGTCAGGAGTGCTCTGATGGTGTTTCCTGCTTGGCAGGGGGTTGGACTCGATGGCCCTTGTGGTCTCTTCCAACTCTATGATTCTATGAAAGTCTTGGAGCCTCAGCTTCAGGATCTGTCCTTCCAGTGAGCACTCAGGGCTGATTTCCTTCAGAATGGAGAGGTTGGATCTTCTTGCAGTCCATGGGACTCTCAAGAGTCTCCTCCAGTATCATAATTCAAAAGCATCAATTCTTCGGCGATCAGCCTTCTTTATGGTCCAACTCTCACTTCCATACATCACTACTGGGAAAACCATAGCTTGAACTTTACGGACCTTTGTCAGCAGGATGATGTCTCTGCTTTTTAAGATGCTGTCTAGGTTTGTCATCACTTTTCTCCCAGTAATAAACAAACCAGACAGGAAATCCTAATGAACTCAGTGGGACTTACTTCTAAGTAAAAATGCTGAGGATTGCAGCATCAGGCTCAATTTACAATAACGGAATAAACAGTGCCTGTGTTTCCTAAGAAGTGGCTGGTTGCTTTTTTCTTTTTTTCTAGTAACATTTGATTAGTTTTCCAAAAATAACACAAATAAAAACAATACAAAACACAAAGAAAAAAGATCATATGCAAGTTTTAAAAACCATATTCTTTTTAGCAGACTTCCCTCCCCTCCACTTCCTGGTTCCATTACATTAAGCTTATCTATACACATCCGTGGAACCTTATATTCTTAAGAATCCAATTTTAAAACCACCTTCATTTTATTACAAGTTATTTTTAAAAGTTATGCTAATGTCAGTGTCTAAACACAAGCTGAATAGATATTCTTTGAACATTTGCCCCTTTTTAAAACTCAAAGTCCTTCTTTCTTTGGCTTCAGATTAACTAAATTGCCCTGCATAGTTCAATGGTTTATTCAGTAGTACATCTTCATCTTCTTTGGCGTGGGTTCTTCCTCAGGTAGGAACTGGCTGGTCTTGGCCTGGGATTCTCAAATGCAGGAACAAAGTCTTGCGCTCCAGGAGTCCATTGAGTCCTGTACATCTCAATATCATCACTTTGATCTTTTTAAAACATTAATCATTTCCCACATACTCTTCAAATCTTTATATGTCTTTTCCAAGGCCTTTTAAAAAAATTATACATTGCCACCAGAAATAGTAACTTCTTGTGCATTTTGTCCTCCCTTCCTGCTTCTTGTCTATCACGGTCAAAGCCGCCCAAATCTTTTCATATATCATACCATTTTTGTCTTGTACTACTCTTACTTTTCCTTGTATTTTCCTCGAACCTCGTCTCGCCATTTCAACCTTGGTGGTTTGTGTATTCGCCTCTTTTAATTGTCTCACAGCCTCTGCAAGTAAGTTATTATTTTTACAAATTTGAGAAGCTGCCTTATGAACGTCTTCTTTTACCTGATCAAACAATTCTCTTTTCATGTCGGGAAGAAAACCATACAATTCATCTCTTCTAAAAGAACATAAGAAGGGGCTGTCTGCCGAAGCATCACAATTAAAGAATTTAAGGCAGGTTGGCAACATTTTCCTTCAAAATTATAGGAAAGGCTTCATATGCCAGCTTCACTATTTTTTTAATCTGGTGCAGGAATTTTATTTTCAGTTCAAACAGGACTCTGTTTTTGCATCTACACACCACTTCCAATTGTCCTCTGAGATGAGGAGGGGAGGGGGAAAGGGACATTCCAGGACCAAATCCGTAACCGGGATGACTTCTGTCATTCTGGGACTGTTCCTGGAAAGTCAGGAAACTTGGAGGGTATGTGATCCTGTGCCTTGCGTAGGAAGTAAACACCCCCCATCCTTGAGCTTGACCCCTCTTGCAGCAGCACAACTTCCGCAGGGACAGGCAGAGTCTCTTTCCTGTTTGCCCCCCACCCCCGGAGAGAGAGGATTTCCCCGTTGTGTTTACAGAAAGCCTTTCCTCTTCCACTCTTAGCCAGGGCGGAGATGGAGACGCTCCAGGGATGCGGTCCAGAATCTCAATGTCTGGAACATGTATAGCAATGCCAGGCTGCCTCTGGGCATGTGCAGAGCACTTTGCCCTCAAGGAACAGGAGCCAGCCCCCACTCCATGCTCTTCTGGACTGTAGGCAGGTTAAGTTTCCAAAGCTAAACTCTGTAGGAGTTCATGGACTGGAGCGACCTAATATAAGAGGATCCACCTAGTTAGGGTATTCTCTGGAAGACAAGTGGGTGGGTGGCTTTCTGTCAATCTCAAAGTAACTGAAACACTGCCTTGGTTGTAAGAAAGACCGTAAGCAGAGCTGGATCAGGCCAAAGGAGGTAGGAATCTAGACAAACAAACTGCCTCTGGACCTGGAGCTTCCACAGGAACATAAGAAGTGCCTGTTGGATCAGACCAAAAGGGACCCATCGAGTCCAGCGTTCTGTCCTCACAGTGGCTGAAGGAGATGTCCCAAGACAACGCAGGAGCCATCTTTGGCTGGGGCCCCATAAGCAAGTGACATTTGGGGCATGGTGCCCCCAATACGGGAGGCAGTACATAGCCATGATGGCTAATAGCCCTTCCCTCCATGAATTTCCCCCATCCGCTCTTAAATTGGCAGGCAACACTCTATTCGGAAGAACTTTCCGACAGCAAGAGCAATTTGATGGCGGAACAGACGCCTTGGGAAGGTGCTGGACTTTCTCCTTCATCAGAAGTTCTTAAGCAAAGGTCAGATGGCCGTTGATCGGAAATGGTTTAGCTGGGATTCCTGCATTGCAGGGGGTTGGGCTAGATGACCCCCGGGGTCCCTTCCAACCCTGCAGTCCTCTGATCTTCTGGAATTCCATCATTTTCATGACATGCTTCAGAGAGAAGGCCCTTCCTTTGATCTGTCCTCCATCTCCCAGATTCCGTCCAACCCACACATGAAAGGGCCTCTTTCACCCACCCAATTCTAAAAATCCCAGCCTCGTCAAGAATGCCAGCAAACACTTATGAAACTAAAGGAATGAGGGGAAGGCAAGCCTTGAGCATTCACATCCCAGCTCCCTTCCCACGTTTCACAAACACACATCCATGCTCCAAAGTCGGATCATTTCCCCCCTGTTGCCTTTTGATGCTGGGGCTTTGGTGAGGTCCCAGCGAGGGAGGAGCTGCAGACGTTTGAGGCCTCATCCTGAACACCGGGTGTCCTTAATGTGGCTCAGAGGTGGCGTGTGGCCAAAATGGAACCCATCAGAGAACAGCCACGAGGGACAAGGAGGCGTTTGCCCGGCAATTCCCGTGTAACGTTTGTGCTTTCCTGTTGTGAGAATCAAATGAAAGCCCCATAAATAATCCAGAGATGCATTTTAAATAAAAGGACACATTCTACTCATGTAAAAACACGCTGATTCCCAGGCCAGATTGAGAAGGCGATTGGGCCAGATCCAGCCCCCGTGCCTTAGTTTGCCTACCCATGCCCTAAAACCTGGCATTTTTAAGCCATGACTATTGGGAGGTGAGAATGACACGTTTCAGAAGCAGCTCCTCTAGTCCCCGGGAGCATTTTATTATATTCTTAGCAAAGGCTCAGGGGAGGCCAGCTGAGACCCCTGCAAGTGGCAGCTGGTGGATCTTGCAGAGTTGCCCAGCGCCTGCTGTAAGGACCACCCGCCTGTCTGTCTCTGCCACCCCATCCCTGCGGGCTACACGTGGCATTGGGCTGAAGGGCGCATGGAGCCCACAAGACACAGGTTCCCCAGCCCAGGATTACAGAACTATGAAAATGCACCTGTTTCTGCATGCCCCACATCCTTGCCATGCAGCCTCCAAGTGGGGTTCCTGGGAGGCAGTGGGCCTCCTACCCCCGGGCCCAGCCAGCTCCAGGGATTGCACCAGAGACCTTCAGCCCGCAAGGCATGTGCTGTTGCCACGCAGTGAGAAGGCCCTTCTTCTCTCTTTGGCAAGGGGCCCAAGACCTGGGTGGCAATCTTGGTTGCCCCCCTCCCCCACTTCTGCTGTTTATTTACTTATCAAGTCTGCAGATGACACAAAACAGGGAGGGGCTGCCTGCACTTCTGGAGGACAGGATTAGAAGGAGGCAACGTGATGAGAGAAGCAACAAAGGAGAGCAGGACAGAGAGGTGTGACAATGAGGTTGGGGAAGACAAACAGAAGCAGCAGAGCCAGGAGAGACAAGGCAGGTGAGAGGGGCAGGAGTGACTTCTGCCAAATTCCTTTGGGTGCCTCGTCAACAGGTGGCACCCTCCCGATGCTGCTGGGGGGGGGCTGCAACTCCCACTATCCCTGGCTGCCGACTGTGCCAGCCTGGGGACACTTTTTTTTGGGGGGGGGGGGGTGTCATAATCCATAGCACCTGGAAGGCTTGAGGATGGCAGAGGTCAAGGCTGCAGTCCTCAAGAAAGTGTTACGGGCAGGGGGCAAGGAGCAGCACCCCCTACTCAAAAGAGGCAGGGGAATGGGGAGGAAGAGAAAGATGGAAGCAGCGGGTTGGGCTAGATGACCCTTGGGGTCCCTTTCAATGCTGCCGTTCAATTATTCAGTGTCTGACTGGCAGCCGAGACAGGAGGCACCTTTCTCCGAAAAGCAGGCGGGGAGCTCTCTCTGGGGCACAGACAGGACGAGGGGCCTCCAACTGCCCCTGATTCCAGCTCCTATTTCAACTTTGGGGTGGGAGTCACAGGAGGGGGGGGAGGAAGTGTCTCCTTCCCTGCTAAGCTGCAGGAGCGATGGGGGGGGGGTGACTGCCAGCGTGAGCCCTGGCACTCGGATGGCGGGGTTTCAGTTTCCACTTGCTAATCCTTGGGCAGGGGACGCATTAGTTCCGGCCGGAGGGTTTCCTGACAGGCGCGTGACGAGTGATGCAGATGGCACTGTCAGGGAGACTGACCCCCCCCCATCTCCTGTCATCCCGTCCCCCCCCCCAGTCAAAAGCCACAATAGAGACATTCTGCTGCAGCAGATCAACACCCAAAT